>NC_016133.3:15759554-16388554 GCF_000005505.3 Brachypodium distachyon
AGCACAGACAACAGTCCTAGCTTTCTGCGGCTTATCTTTTTTCTTGCTTAAGTGTGCCCTGCGATTTCCTGTTGCAATTTCAGTATTACTGTGTGTCTGTCAACTATAGGGTAGCAATTAAATCTTGACTGTTTTCTGTGAACGACTGGTAACATGACAGATGATTTTCAGAGCATAGCAGAGAACAGAACATGCAAAACTGAGGAGGGGAATAAAAGACAGGGGGAGTTTTTTTTTGGAATCTTACCTTGGCATCATCAAACTGCAATCTCCTTTGGCCAGGTTAGTTGAAATTTCACCAGATCACAGCTGCTCTTTTTCATTCTTTTTTCCTTTTTTCTTTTGTTCCTGCAGTGTCTCCTCTTCAATCAATCGACCGACTTGTAGCAATCCTGCGGATTTGTTTTAGTTTACACAAACTACAAAGTTAGAAGAAAAGGTTACCGGGCAAGGTGGAGACTCCAATGTCAGATCCGTAACATTTGGCAGAGCATTCAGAATATTGCAGTGTTCAATGTCACTATTGTGCAGGCGAATTGAGGCCTTTACCACGGATGATACATTCACAAGGCGAGGTGCAAAATATGGAATGTTCTTCGGACAGAGTGAAACAAGACTGGGGATATCTATCACAAGTTCTTCAAACTCATAATCCTCAATATAACCATAAGCGGAGCTAAGTGATTTAATGATCAAGTTCTTCAGAGTGCGGGAGAAGAACCTGAAGGCCATAAGATGACAGTCTATAATGGCTAGATTTTCCAATCCTGGACAGCCAGAGAAGAGCTTCTCTATGAAATGGGCAGTGACGTAAACACAATAGAGATTGAGTATTTTCAGATGTGCTGAAGTGAATGAAGAGTGGTCTAGGTTAAACAATTCCCTGAGCACTGTCCTATCCGACCAGGTGAAGTTAAACTCGTCATCTAGGTTTAAAGTATGATGATGCTCATTGATCCAAGCACACGAACATTGCTATTCAGCGCATGGCAGACCCACGTGCCAGCTCTGGGGTGGCTGACGAAAACATTACTTTCCGTGTTCCTTAGGCGAAAGTTGTCCAAAGACGGACCATCACGGTATAGTAGTAAGTTGTCCATGAACTTCATGAAACCCTCCTTGCTGGTGAATTCACCTACCTCAACATTAACGCATCATAGACTGCCAAATGTGGCGCCACCTCGTGGACAGCACACACATCTGCACAGCGAGCCGTGTAGTCGTGAAAGACAAGATATGGTGGAGCACATCATCAGGGAGGTTGCTGATCCTATCGCGAGTGCTATCCTGAACCCATGGTAGTCTAATGCGCTTGTGAGGCATCTCCATCTACTAGGGGCATTCACTCAAGCGGGTGATGAGCAACAGTTGTCTGCACAAAAATTAGAGATAACCAGTTAGTGAAGGCCATAAGTGAAAATTTGGAAAGTCCAGGTGTGGGATTCAGGAGGAGTAAACTTCTACTAATTCTGGCTTTAGGCTAAGTTGGATATGATATGTGAAATGGGACTATCAATACTAAAACTAAATTTGCATTAGAGGAAATATCACACAACTCCACTTATTGAGTCAGGACTATCACAAAGATATAGATTTAAGAAAACATTAGTCAAAGGCATATTCTCTTCACATTTCACCGAGATATGGACATATAAATATAGATCTTGTTATGTACAAATATGACCCAAAAAGGAAAATAAGAATTATAGTATAACTCTGATTGCTACTATCCTTTGAGTGATGTCTTCCATTTCCCTGGAAGCTACCTCCAGAACTTCCAAAGACATTGGTTGGAAGATTCAACAATTTCTTTCCAACCTAATGTTTCACGACATAGTCAACACCTCCCAAAAAAGGTCCGATGTTTCTCCTCAATGTGGGAGATGTTTGTGTCACAACAATTATTTAGGGGACAACAATAAAAGGCAGCTATAGTTTTAAATCAAGGTTCATAACAAAAATATTATGAGAGTCCTCAGTTTGCAGATCACAAGAAGACTCCCCTGTACTTAAAATGCCCGGGTGTCTATCTACACACAAATTAGAACTACCAAATGGAAGATAGAGCCCCAGTAATCCGCAATCATCGTGATCATCAAACAATAATTCGCATAATGCATGAGAGGCGCGCCGATCAACAACTACATGCCACGATCTAGGAAATAATGGGTAAAAGCATCGAGAACAGGAGGCTGAGAGACCCAAACCCTAGATGGCCAACAAAAGCGGGTGGAACAAAACGTTATGAGGCAAATCCTAGTCATGTGAGGGGGGGGGGGGGGGCGGGGGCGGGGCACTACCGAGAAGGGTGGTGGAGGTGTTCGATCTCCGTGTGCTGGCGGGCGGTGTCCGTTACAGTAGCCTACGAGGTGCCTCGGCTCGCTTGCCGGCAGCGCCGGCAGTAGGATGGACGTCGACAGGGAAAGATAGAAAAAAAATTAATTGTGTGGATGAGGCGTTTCCGTTCACGAAACCCCTCGTCCACACACAATTCATTTTTCTATTCGTCTCTCCCGGTGAACGCCCATCCTACCCTCAAGCGAGCCAGGGCACTTCGCAGGCTGTTCCAGAAGAAACCGCAGGCCAGCACACAGAGATCAAAGTATCAGACACCTCTGTCTACCCTCCTCGATAGTGTCTCGTTCTTCCTTCCACCCCCCCCCCCCCCCCTCTGACTAGGGTTTGCCTCTCATAATATTTTCTCCATTCGCCTTTTTGGATGTCTAGGGTTTGGTCTCTCAGGCTCTTGTTGTCGCTGCCCTTGCCAATTAGTTCCTAGATCGTGGCATGTAGTTGTTGATCGTGGCTTCTCTCGTGCATTATGCGAATTATTGTTTGATGATGACGACAACGATGATGCGGTTTGCGGGGCCTCTACCATGTCATTTGGTACTTCTAATTTGTTTGTAGATGTACGTCCAGGCATTTTAAGCATAGGGGCAGTGGCGGAGCCAGCCTAAAGGCTGAAGTCAAAGCCTGGGCAAAAACTTAATTTTGTGCTATTTATATACTAGAAACATCTCTGATTTTTGCCACCATTTGCTCCAAGGATGTTGCTAATTATAAAAGAGATCACCGAGTTGAGCCTGCACAAATCCCCAGGGTAGCCGGGCGGTGGCTCTGCCCATCCATAGGGGAATTTTCTTGTGTTCTGCAAATTGACTTTTTCGTAATAGTTTTGTTATGAAACTGGATTTAAAGATATAGCTGCCTTTAATAGTCGCTCGTTGAATGATTGTTGGGCCAGAAACATCTCCCACATCAACGAGAAATATCGGACCTTTTTTGGGGAGGTGTTGACCTATTTGTTGTGATACATTAGGTTGGAAAGAAATCGTTGAATGTTCCATGGAATCTTCGAAGCAACGTTTTTGGATGTTATGGCAGTGGCTTTCATGACTATGGAAGACATCTCTCAAAGAAAGATAGCAACTAGTGCTATAGTGTAATTCTTATTTTCCATTTTGGGTCCTCATACACATCCTGAATGCCATCTTAGAGTTGTAGATATCTAGCCGTGTAACATTCCTATTGTATAAGGGGCTTTCTAGATATTTGTCGCACATGTACAATATATACGGGCCTTTGGCCACCAAGGAACACAAGTTGCATATTCCTAACATGGTATCAAAGCTGAGGTTTTGGGTTCAAGTATCAGTCCCCACATTTCCCAATTCTGTTATCCATACCCACGTCAGGCGTGAGGGGAGTTATTGTTTATTTCCACATCCATGTCAGATGTGAAGGGGTGGGAGGGGGGGTGGCGATCTGATAGGAAGAGGAGATATGATACACTTCCCATACCTTTTTAAAATAAAGCTTCCCTTTGGAACATGAAATTTGCCTCACCTTTGGACAAGATGATCAGACATTTGACACAAATTTCTACTGTGCTTACATTGTACACTACAAATGGGGTAAATATGACCTTGACGAATTGACGTTGTGTAGTACAACATCAGGAGCGAGAACATATAACAATCACAACAATAAACATGGTAGTATAGTGCATCAGATCTAGAGTAGAGTACAGGCATTGGCGTACAAACAATATAACAAGGCTGGAGATGTTATTGTGAGACAACAATCTCCACGGTGCGATCATCTTGGGAAGCCGATGGAGCTGCCATGATTATTTCTTCCGTGCCTCGGGACGCAGATTGATCAGCAACACGTTCTTCTTCATTCGGAAGCTCCATGCCGGAGGTAGATGGAGCGGCATTATATTTGCTTCTGTTCGGAAGGTGCTTGGTCTTCTCCTTCCCGAAATGAAGCCTTTTTGTCCTCTGGAGCCTCTCTGGGAAAGTTTCCATCCCGGAGTGTGCCAATGCAAGCCAGACATAGGATAAGTACTCTCCTCCATAGCCAAGACTCTTGGCATGCAAGTACCCTCGGCATCTGCCAGCAGAAAAGCACATCATCTCCAGCCACACACCTTGGATCACCTTCCACATCTTCGCACTGCCAAGATTCATCAAACCTTCAGCAAGCACCCAAGCGTCTTGCACAAAACTGAAGCTGCCTTTTGAGCCTTGTGTAGACTGGACTTTTTCAATCACTTTCTTTGCGATTTTGTCTTCGTCCACCGGTGCTTCCTCACCCTTGAGGATGTCCTCGAGTTCGTCGCAGGCAATCTTGAACAGTTTTTTCCTACTGCCTGCCATTAGCATCTCAGGATTGTCAAACAACAGATGCACCATATAGTTTGATATCTCTCTGCATTGACCATGAACAAGAGATGTACTACTGCCCATGCTGTGAAAGCAGAAATCCGTGGCGATGTGCCAGAGAAGAATGCTCTCGTCGAATGACTTCTCCAAACTCCAACCCAGGCTTGGATGACATCCCTCGTGCTCAAGTGTCCACTGGCCCTTGATATCATTAAACTCTCTGTAACTCTCGGCATCCGTTATGTAGAGCTTCCACCCATTCTGGACATGTTGACGCACTAACATTGTAATGTTCTGGGATGAGTGGCATGGCTTCATGGACCAGTATTCGTCAATTAAGTCCTTGCATCTCAAGCGTCTTGCCAAGCTCATTAATTTGTTGTGCCTTCGATTGTGGGCGAAGTGTCCTATAATGCTATGTTGGGCAACTGTGTTAGGCCACTCAGAGTATAAAATCATTATAAGGCCACCATCAAGGTACTCTAGCACAACAACACTGTACATCAACATAAATGTTATGATGATGTCACTAGTATTGTAAGCTTTTTTATGGCTAATGTGAAAGAGAATGATCGCTGGTATTGGCACAAGGACACTGATCATCCATAGGAGTGTACCACGTTCTTCACGACATTTCAAGTCTGTTTCTTCGACAGGCCCTGTCTTCTTTCTGGTGTAGAGAAGATCGAAAATGTTGGATAACCCCTCTTTTAGCGAACTGTAAGCTTCTTTGTCGTCAAGCACACAAAAGGATTTTAGGTTGGTAAGACGGTGAGAATATGTATATGTGAAGTCCACAAATAGGATTTTGGGGATAGATAGGTTTTCCTTGTCCTCTACTGAAGCAGAATCTTTGTCCATGATGAAAATCCTTGCTTTTTCAACAAAATTCTCAAGTTCTTCTTCTCTGTTCATATTTGCATCCTTGTGAACGGGGTCGGAACTGGCTAGGCTATTAAAGCTAGCGTTCTGGAGAGCCCATGGCTTGGCAAAACATTGTAGAATCCCAGGGATAAAAAGCAAGATTGCCGCTGTCAATAACTTCTTATCGGCCGATGATGGCCATGACTTGCAGAACACGTAGATAGCCACAGTGACCTGAGATGTATAATTTAGATCAAGAAAACTGGAGTTTGTGGATGGAAAACAACAATGGTACAACACTAAAATTGCAGTTGCGGATGCAGACAACAAATTTAAGTAATGTCATAAAGCTAGCTTCTATAGAGGTAAAACCATAGGAAGTCCATATTAATTACTCCATACCATTTTCCGATCCATTCAATTAACCGGTCCCTCGTACAGATCAACTAAGGCCATTCCCAGTGCATCGTCTTTTAGGAAGTGTCTCTTAGCTCATAATAAATGCTAAAAGAAAATATCCCCAATGCATTGTCCCTTAAGTGTTGTCTCTTGTAGGATTGCAATTAATTATATTTGAGATTAATACTTGCACCTCAACATTGTGGCCTATTTGTGGCATAAACCAACATATAAAATAGTTCATACATATAAAGTGTCCTATTTGTGGCATAAAACCATATAAAAGTAGTTCATACGAATAGTCTCTGTAGTACATGAACTAAAATTTGAAGACGCTCATAAAAATAGTGGTAATGAATTATCATAAAAATATACCAAAATATATTTTGGAGTACAAAATCTGTAAACTGAAATTATAAACTGAACCGAAATTATGAAGCAAAACTGAATTCCCTTTTGAGTTCAGTTTGGGCAACGCAGAAATTGACATGCTACTTGAACTGACGACACAAGCCACCTGGTGACTGCTGAACCTGCTCGAAAACCACACCACGATCGACCTCAACTCGCCCAAAAATTCAGTACTACAAGTACTAGCCACCAAACAAAATTAACAATTTGCTGCGCACATCTTCTAGCAACAATTGATTTCAGAGAACCAACTGACAGATGGCATTCTTTTGTTATTAGCTGCTGCTTCTAGAACACGCAAACAATGCCAAAACGGAATATATTTTCCATGATTTCCCCCTGATTAGAGCTGCATGCCTGCATTTTCTTGACCACACGAACATGGTGATTAACACATAAATCATGGGGATTGTGCTACCGCTGTTGGCGGAGGAGTGACTGGGATCAGCCAAACCAAACGGTACTGCCCTGGAGCCTTCTTCTCCCTACTGCTTTCCATTGAAATTTGGCCGGGGCGGAGTTGTTGGCCGCGACTGAGATGGCTAGGGGACCGGCGTTGATGGAGCGGGGACGTCAACGGAACTGCAGATTGGAAGGCTGCAGTACGGAGTGGTGACGGAGATGCGCCGCGCCACCACGGAGATGGAAAGGGCGTGGTGTGGCCAGGAGGGCGAGGCGAGCTGTTGCTGGTTGCATTGGGGGAGAAACAGAGCAGAGAGAAAAATCGCCGCGCCGGCCGCACGGGATCGAGTGGAATTAATGTGTGCGTTGGGGCATGGGACAAGAACCGTCTTCTACACAAGAACCGGCTTCTACGTTTTTCACATTAACCACGGTGCCACATCGGATTTTCTCCTAGGATCCAGAGCTAAGGGACGAGCGGTGGGAGAGGCCTAAAGTAAACATTGTGTACCACAACAACACTCCTTAATTACCTGAGATAGGGCTGTGACAATGTGCCTCCTCCACAACTCATTGTCTTCGATGTTGTAAGCGGTTATGAAGAACTTGCCGCCGAGGTGCACTAGCAGGATAGGCGTCCATATCACCTCTAGGTCACGACTTCCATGCGCAACGGAGTCGTAATGTGGCTGCTTGTTTTGGCGGTTGAAGAGTGTGGCGAGAGCATATATCGCAAGGGCATCGCTGCCTAAATATGACAACCAGATGGAAAATCTGTACCAAGATGGAATGGGGAACTTACGCCCGCCGGTGAAAAAGGTGAGGAAGTATTGGACGCCGAGGCTGGCCAGGACGAGGACGCGCAGCTGTGACTCGTCCCACCATTGCACAGCGCTCGATAGACGGTTCATCTCTTCTGTATCTATCTTGTGATTCTCTGATCTCTTGTATTTATGTATGGGCCAACTGGCAACAAAAGGGTGTGGGTTTAGTGAAGAACCATTTAAGAAAGGAACAAAGAGGCATGCCGGGGAGGCTCGGGACCTCCAAGGAATATCATATTCCTGCCTCACTATCACGCAAGCTACAAGCACATTCGGTAGAACCATTTAAGAAAGGAATAAAGAGAGAGGGCACAGGTCTTTTTAAAGTGTAACTGAGACACTGACGTCCAGTTCGGTAAATTGATTCGTGGATCAAAAAGCCCAAACCGTTATTATGATCTGTCGTGTTAGCGCTAAGCAGCATTTTCATGTACAAAAAATTGACCGCGCGGGAGAAAGGGTTTCAATTTTTCACTAGTATTGGGCTGGGCAGCCAATTGATGGGTCATGGGCCCTATTTAAAACCCATCACTGTTCTCTTCTACACCAACTGGGCCAGGTCAAATTATCCTTGGCCCAAAAATCCAGCGCACCCAGGCCCATTGCCCCTATCTGCCCCTACAGATTTCTTGTCCTACCCCGATCATCTATCTCCTTTTATGCCCCCTCTACCTTTTCGTCGGTGTGGCGGCGGCGCTGCCAAGGGGCGTCGCCGGCCGCGCGCCGGGTTAATTAGGCAGGGCCCAGTTAGTGAACCACCATTGACGGGCGCCGGAACCCATCAGTGACGACGGTTTGATGCCCGTCGGTGGAGAGCAGTAAAATTATGGTAATAATTCAATTCGCCGACACCACGGGAGCACCAGACGCCGGAAGGGGAAGCACCGGCCCCGACATGCCCCTGTGCCCGTTGCTGCCTCGGGATTCGCTGGTGCCGAAGAAGAAGAGGTTAGTGCCTTTTGTTTTACTGTTGCAAACGGTGTCTCTACATACTTACAAAGCATGTACAGAGTTCTTTTTTTTTTGCTACGTACGCAATGGCATTATGTTGCGACGATTGAGGGTATGCTGCGAGGGGATTTGTTTTGATGTTGCAAATGCTGCATGCGAGGTTTGTAATGTTGCATTGAGTTGTCATGTTGCAAATGTACACAAAAAATGCTTGATTCGGAAATATTATTCTGCGACTAATGGATGGACGAGACTTGCATTTTCAAGGGATCCAACTGGTGGGAGGCGGCGGATCGGGGAAACTATCCCCTGAGGGACGTCTAGCGAGCCCCTTATAATTATGAGGTAGTGTACATGGTTAAAAATTGATAGAGAAATAGTATAATAGAAGGGAAGAATAAAAATTTCGCAATTCTTGATATCAATTATTAAGTGCCAGGATTCAAAGAGCCGTGCTGCAACCAAATGACAAGGCAAATACTACAGAATAATCAGGAGAAACTAGTACAATCATATAAAGTGGCAAACATGATCATATTGTCCTGTGATACGATACATTCTTCTTGGTTTCAACAATGCCAACATATTGTTTGGATGTCATTCACGTTATTTTTTATACATGCAACTTTATCTGAATAAAAATATTTATCTCTCCCAGTAATCCATATATAAAACAACAGCAACTCAAAGCAAATTTCTTTGCTACTAGTATTTTTCTATTCGAAAGGAGAAACCGATATGTCATGATAGTAATTTAACTAAAAAATATAAAGTTAGGTATGTAAGATAATGGTGCCAAATACATAATTTCAGTTGGTTTTAACATCATGTTAATTACAAGGTTATTCAAGATCTTTCTGGTTGTGTTATATATCCTTGCTGGTTACTCTATTATTACCAACAGATTTCTATCTTCTTAAGCTGCAGATTAGAAATATGGGATTAAGAAAAAAGAAACGCCTTCTCTAGAATCTTCTTCTACCAATTGTTTACCCAGAAAGCCCAATTGTTCTTGCCAGTAAATTTTTTAGATTACTGTTAGAATAAAATATGGCAAACCCCAGATATAATATGCTTGTCACAATGCACATAGCTTTGGAGATGCAGATCATACAGTTCACACACAAATTATTTAGTCTACGACTTATGGTGCATGCCTGCTGTAGCGCAGATCCTGCGGACAGAGACTTTGTGTTGGTTCCATTTGGCAATATAGACATAAAGAAGTAACCTTTGATCTTTTCAGATCTCCTACAATCATACCACACATAAATACAATCGGAGTTCTGTTAGTGATGTTAGCCACTCTTATATGCAATCATACCACATAAGAAAGAAGACAATCGACAGCATCATGCAATCTTTCTTCTTTTATTGGATCCCCCACAAGGTCTGGAGAAATATCTGACAACATTAATAGCGCCTGTATAAAAGAACAAAGCATCAGAATCAGCGAAACAGTATTTGTATTTTACATAATGACAAGTGTAGCATTCTGTTAATGGTTATGAGTTTTTTTTTGTCTTGTTTATAAGTAACATGTACTTATATGTATGCAAGGTAAGTTACTTTGGCATGTCGGCTAGTTAAGGAAAAAACGTGATATCCAGAACCTTAATTGCTTCTGCAGTAGTATCTGCGATAGACCAACCATTCTCTCCATTTGAAAGTGTCCACGAACCTTTTGATCTTTCACGGTAGTAATTTTTGTAACTTGGAAAATTTTGATTAACCTTCAAGGAGAGCATGCAGTGTCAATTTTTACGATGCTATACATTATATCATTGATAAAAAGGGATCAAAGGCCATAAACCTGTGAATATTTAATAAACTCATGAGCTTTTCGAAGAGTTGGAGCAACTTCTTCAATAAGGTTTAGTGAGCACAAAGCTTGAACTATAAGTGCAGTCTCCCAGCTTTGGCAACCAGAGTACACCTAATTTTTAAAGAAATGATTAATTCTTTCCCAAGGAAAGCAAGTATGTACATATGGGGAAACCAAATGGGTAAAAGATGGAGACTTCAAGAAAACCCTCTAAGTTCGCTTGAAGATACAAAACTCAATAGTATGAAAAAGATCTGAGCACTTAAATGAAACGACATGAAGAGTACCTTAGTCTTCATTCCATCTTCCGAAATCCACAGGTAATCATGAATCCTTGGAATATGTTGCTTGAATGAATTTGAATTGGGGTTTTCTATCCAACAGCAAATCATATTTAACACCTAGTCATGGATAATAAAATTAGTGAAAAATACTAGATAATGGCTATATGGATAATATATTATCATGATGGAATGGGTATTAATAAATAAAATTATATCAACATTTATTAAAAAGGAATCATGAAGCAAAATATGTGAAAAATAAAAGGACTGCATCGAACATTGGTTGAAGAAAGAAAATGTATATTAAGTCAGAGAAGTCCAATTCAATTTCTGGTTTAGCGCCAATCGGAGGGAAGAAAGATAACTACTAGAATAAGTTATGCATAATTGGACTAAGGAAGAGGAAGCTATTGCTCTGAAAGAAAATGCCAGAAATTTATATGCAAATTATTTCAATAGCTTTGGTTTGGTAAACATGCCATCATGAAGAAGCAATGTTTTTGGTCTTGGGAGTGTCTTAACTATTTTGAGACAACCAGTGTGTTGACTTTATGCTATAGATTCTGGATAACCCTTTATAGTATATAAGCTTCTTTATCAAAGAAGCTATTAACCGATTCTAGAAATTGTGAAAATATTTTTACATATATGTATATAACGAAAGTATTACTGATATTAATTTATTTTCTAATGTTCTTATTTATGATCTGTATAAGAAACATAAATCGCTAGACACATAGTTAATATATTAGTATTTATGTATTCTTTTTTTTACATCTGAAAGTAAGCATATTTTGACACACAAATTTTGATAGTACTGATAGTTTTGCACAATATACATGCATAGATACTTTCAGAATTTTTAGTGATGCACAAAAGGGTTTTCTCCTGATGGGTGCATAGGTGCATATATGAGAGCTCTACAGGGATTCCTATATATTGCAACGAATTTTGCGTGAAAAATATTATATCGTTGCAGAAATATGGTGCTATCACTCGTGTAAGCATGCATTTCCTGGGGATCCTAGTTTCTTCCATGCAGCTAGAGGTATGATGTTTCGTGGTGGGGAAAAGAAAAGATTACATAGACATACCTTGTTAATAGGGCACAAACCAACATAGTTGCTATTTTCATCTTCATAATGGATATGCTCCATGAGGCTTATTAGAGCTCTCTCTCCTATCTTGGTAAAGGGCCAGCAACTTAACATTGGTTCCACTAATTTGTTTAAAAAAGCAAAAGCGATGTTGTGCCCACGCGAAGTAGGGTAAGTAAGCTCCTCCTGTAATGATAAGCAAATTAGTATATACTATTCCTCTGATCCTAAATTGTTGTCGCTGTTTTAGTTCAAATTTGTACTAAAACAACCACAACAATTTAGGATCGGAGGGAGTATATAGATACATTGTTACGATACAAAAATTGAGGAAATTCCATACTGCTTTTATATATATATATATATATATATATATATATATATATATATATATATATATATATATATATATATATATGTATAAGAATAGCTATCCAATCAAATTTTCATGTGCAATCTCAGTGATCAAGCTAAGATAACCTCACGTTTTATTCACACAATATATTGGACATTGATGAATTTCTTTCATATTAGCAATACAATATGTGAAGCCAAATTCTTAGAAGCTACAAATGATGCGTACATCCGCTCTTTCTTAAAGGAAACATCACAGCTATTTTTGCATTTTACAAATCATGTTGCTTTTCCAGTGAGTTATCTATTATTTTAGCCAAGAATAATATTCCCTCCGTCCACGAAAAGATGTCTCAAGTTTGTCCAAATTTGGATGTATCTAGACATGACTTAGTGTATAGGTGCATTCAAATTTAGTCAAAGTTTAGACATCCTTTGTTGGACGGAGGAAGTACTACAAATATTGGAGGTTCGAAATTTATATCTGTCAACGACACATACCATCTTAGTCACTATCTACTAACAAAGACCAAAAGATTAATTGAAGTTGGATCCAAAACGGCACAACTTTGCATTATGTGATACGCACAAAATCCCCCTTTGCATGTATATTTAGTAGGCTACCAATTTAACAGGTTTATTTTATTGTATCATGCATGTAGCAATATAAGAGTCTGAGCTTATATGGATACAAATGGAAAATAGCAGACCTTTGCACAAGAACTGTGAGCCTTGTTCCAGTCGATGTGACTGTACTCCTCTTTGTAGAGCTCATCTCTTATTGCCAATATAGTTGGACTGATAGGCCCTACAATTTTTTGTCCATAAATATATGCCATCGGCATATAAACCATCCGGCAGAAGCACCAAAATTTTCCTACAAATAAAAAGAAATATATTGTATTAATCTTGTAGTGTAGAAAATAACCGGTTCCTTGGAGAAAATGCAAAGTAGTAATATATATATGAGTACTGACATAACAATAACAGGATAGCTTAGCTTGGAAAAATTACCCTTTGATATTTCAGATGTACCATACAGCTATTGTGATTAGCTAAGCAATTACCTGGATGAATTGGGAGAAATTGTGGAAGAATCCAAAGCTCCGGTATAACTGGATTATTCCCAGACCAGTCGTACACTCCAATTACCTTGGGTTGAAAGAAAGTTTAGTTTGTGAAACTTCAACATAACACATAATAGATGGATCATATATTAAAAAAGAAACTCTCCATTATGCTGGCTACTGGCTCTGAGATGTTAATGGCATTGACAAGTTGGGCCATCCTATTAGCTTTACTAGATATTAGAAAAGTGGGGAAGGGGTGACACTTTAAAATGTTTTTGCCCCCAAAACTATTTTATTTGAAAAGATCTCAAGTTCGGTTATTTGTTCCGTACGCCATATTAGTTGGTGTGCTTGAAATTTCTTGTTGGTGCTGCAAAAATATTGGAAAAACGGTCTATGACAGATATTTTTATATAGTAAATTTAAATGATTTTGAATGTTTGACTACAAGCATTCTGTAACAGCACTTATAAAAGACTAGCTAATATGGTTGATTAGGTATTAATTCTTACATGGTATTTAATAGTAAATAGTATTAAACATTATAAAACCAAACCAGGAAGACATAAAAAGAAACTCAGGTAATTAGAATGATTTTAGAAAATCCTGAACGCTTTGTCATGGTAACATGCATAACTTAGTTCTTGATTGGTTTGTTACGATGCATACCGAAAGCCATATCTTTGCCCATTGCGGTGCTGCAGTCACACTTCCATGAGATAAAATTCAAGCGCGCCCCTTGTGCAAGGCATCATTATCATGAAGCACCTCTCCGAGGAGTCTTAGTGTAGTATAATTTAGACACGAACCAAACATGGAGCTCGGGCCCAAAATATGAGTGCTCCAACCACCGTCTTCATTCTACATGTATTTTTTTCACAAAACATTATTTTTTTAATATAGAAATCATTATTTATTGCTTTTAATATAGAAATCATTATTTATTTCTTTTTAATATAGAAATCATTATCCGAGATTGTGAGATCATATTCCCTGCCTGAATATTGTAAATGTATCGACATATCTCACGTATATGCTCTGGCGATAACACAATGCTGAGTGATCCAGTGACATGCAAAGCAAATATCTGAAAGTAAGAGATACAACTTTGATAAGTTATGGTGATGTAAGCATTTATAGATAGTTACGAAATACGTCTAGCTAGTTATGGATTCAAGTTAGGGTTCTCTGGTTTATTTTATTTGTCATGTTGATGTTAATTAATTTAAAAAATGAACAGTTACAGAGTGCTAAAACGTACATTACATTTATATGCATTTCATGCCCTATGAGGCTATGACATAACATTTAAATAAAGAGATGGTTTACATACTATGAGAGGCATAATGAATAAAATCCCGCTGTAACCACCTGGCCAATGTCCGTCATGTGCTTGCAAAACAGAGTATGCATTGAGAGCTCCTCTTAATGAAGTTAATATAGTTTCCTCTGTGACTTGTTCATAATCTTTAAGCTTGTTGACGGGATGGTTTACTCCTGGTCGGTTTTTGCCCCCATACTGCATAAATAAATAATTCTGTTTCAGAGGAGCTCTGAATGTCTGCAAATTAGCGTTATATATACAGTACTATATAAACGTTCCTGCAGGCGCATGATGAGATCCTCGGACTCCCTGGGCCTCTCGAAGCGATGCTCGGTGAAGTCACGACGCAGGCGCTCCACATGGGCGTGCTCCTCCGGCGTGCCGGCATCAGCGTCGAACTCCCACACCTCCCTGCCCAAGAACTTGTTGTTCGAACGAAGCCACTCGCTCCCGCTCCCTCCCCCGACACCCACCTTTAGCCTCCACATCCTGCTGCTGCGGAATGCTGATCAATGTTCAAGCTAGTATGCGAGATGGTCAGCTCAAACTGATCAATGATATATACCTGTGCAGTTCGTTACTCTCGCTACCTTGCTCAAGGTCCTCACAGGCTCTCTTTCTCTTCTTGGATATTATGCATGAGATATGTGCATGGCTGGGTGATCGTGGGAGACGGCTAGTTCATTTATATACAAGAAGGACGTCCTGCTCCCAGCAGCTTTCCAAAGCCGTCAGTTTCTCTTTTAGGTGAACTGTCTGCTTCAATATTAAAGGTAAATCCTGTGCTTCGAATTGATCGTAAGCTGTTGGTTGCCGGAGGTGTTAATTTTTTTTCTCAGATCAAAAGGCTTTTCGCCCTGCTCCGTTTCCATAAACAAAGAAAAAAGTGTACGCATAGAATGCCCCTAACAGGTTCAGAACTTAATATAGAACATCTTCTCCAGCTTAATTGGGGATTCTCATTCTCCCAAGCTTTCCTCTTACATCTGCTCCAGCAGTGGTATCTGTCCAGCCGGGTAGAAAGGTAGCTAACACGCCTTAACACAAGCAAAACAACTTCTCCCAAACAATCTGCAAACCAGACCACATACTTCTGCAGCAGAGCAGATGTAATCATATTCAACACACCACGTGCTGGTTTGTGTCCATTTTTTCTTCTAGTGTTGTTGTCGTACGTTTGTGGTGTAGTCTCTGTTGTACTAGGTAGATTTTATGGTTTATGATGTGGGTCTTTTAATCAGAAGAAACGAATAATATATTAGGTGTCTTTTTGCGGTACATTTTACTACCTAGGAAGGAGATCACTAGTATAAGTCTAATCCCACCGTTGATTTTTCAGATTGCATGTAAGTTTCATTAAGTTTGCTTCGTTACCAAAATACTCTATGACTGTAATTAATGTACTCCCTCCATCCATATTATTTGTCGCAGATTTAATACGAAATTTACAGATAACGGATGACCATTATTCTTGCAATTCTTAGAAACAAGGGTCGTGCAATTAATGAATTACTGCCATTTGCAAAGCATTTTGTTTGCTACAATGATTCAAGGCATGTTCTATTTCTCTTCTTTGTGTTTAAAATTTGTGCATTTTTAATTTTAGATAAACTCATATCGAGTACTGTTGCTAGTCAAAGTGCTATTGTCAGTGTAACTGTTCTATCAAGTACAGCACGGCTTGTAGATGTGGCTATATATTGCACGTTTATTGAAAAAAATACCAAGGACTTTTTTTTGAGATGAAAAGTACCAAGGAATTGAAAGAACTGGATAGTGCAAGAAGGCAACAACAAGAAAATGTACATGTATTTGCTGCATGGTGAAACGAGAGAAGAGCAAGAGGAACTGCACAGGGGAGAATGGAAGCTATTGAGCATGCTTAGAGTTGTTTTTCTTTGTTGCCCATGAAGAAGTCAAAGATGGCAGCTCCTGCGCTTCAGTCCTTTGCGTCGCCCTGCGTGGCTCGCTGAGCTTTCGTGCCAGCTTTAGAACTGAACCCTGATTTTGTTTTGCCTGTGATGGCCGATGTTAACCTGCACTCTGATGGGTGATTTTGTTTTGCACTGTGATGGGTGACCTGTATGGAGTACTACAATGTACTACTGTACCGTGTTACCCGAGATGATGTAGGGGTTGGGCAAGACAGAGAGCGACCACGGAGGCGAACAATTTCAGATTGTTTACTGCAAAGGCAGTGAAAACAGAGTAGCTCACCCATTATCTAGCCGGCCTCATCTCGAGCCCACTGTGCTCGCTCTTTCATCGAGCCAACCAGTTTGGACTGAGGACATTGCTGCTTCATATCAGCGGAAGAATGGTATCATTCTCTACGATGGCAAAATTTGGCTACCTCTTCACTCTGGCTTGCACATGAAAATTCTTATGGCACTACTTCCCCCGTTTCATTCTTGCTGAAATATTACATGTATCTAGACATTTTTAAGGTAATATTTCGACAAGAATTATGAAACGAAGGGAGCATGTTCTAGCCCATATCCGGAGGGCATTCTGCTTTCCCTGTTACCTTGTGCCGTTAAGCAGTTAAATGGAGCTGTTAATTTTTTCTTTTCCAGGAATGTTCCATTTGCCAACAGTCCAAGCAAGATAGGGCTCGTTACCCCGAGCTTGGCAGATGGCCACATTGGATTTTATCGAAGGCCTTCCTAGATCAAAGCGTGTCAACTGTATGTATTCTCGTGGTATACAAATTCTCTCCCTATGCTTTTTTGACTACTCAACTCCGGATGAGTTCGTCCTACCACCCTCCGATTGCTTTTGTGCCAGTGAAATTGGTTCACTTGGCTTGGGGACTAGATATGCAATCCAACCACCTAGGTTTAAGTCCTCAAGGATACAAATTTAGATTTCCTTTTTTTTAGGAAAATTTAGATTTTCTGCTGATACTTTACGGGTCTCTCGTACAAAAAAAACTTCAGAAAACAAACACGGGAGGACTCCTCACACGGGAATAGGAAAACACACATGAATAGGATTGAGTATAAAGTAAAAAACTACAAATTTTCAAAACAGAGTAACGAGAACAGAGGATTGAAAACCATAGGTCTAGTCTAAAGTTTTGTTTGCTTTGAAAAGTATAGGAACCTTCGCTTTCCGAAGGAATTGGTATTGTTGTTTTCTTTGTTCCAAACACCCCTAAAGGAAAAAAAATCCATAGAAACCAAATCTCAAAAATTCCTTTACACTATTCCCTTGTCCCAAACAGACCTTGAAAGTGCTCTCTTGAATGTGGCTATGTCTTGATAATATTGCATCCAACAGAGAACAATGCTATTCATGTCCTTCCATAGGCTTTAGTTCTCCGGCGAACCATTTATGAATGAGTCATCAGTAGTTACTACAGGCCGTTGAGTTAAACCTCTTGCACTTCTATAGGGTCCAACATATATAAAAGGCTTGGCTTGTATACAAGCTAGTTCGAGAAAAAGGAGTCGAGAACTGGTTGTCTAGTAACAAATGTTATAGCCATGCATGACCAACACCAAAATAGGCAAAGGAGGCATCCAAAAGTGAACTTTGAGCACAAAAGGGATTACTCCCAAGCAATGATCATATTTTATTACCAAATGCTCCATTCCAACTGAAGTTAATTTCAATGCAAGCAAGTAGACAGCTTTTCACAGGAGCAGCCGCTTGTCCATCTGTAACGCCACAACGTCACTCCTGACAGCTCTGTAGCTTCAAAACTGGCCACACAAACCAACACATGTCTTTCCAACGCAATTTGTCCTAACTCATATGCTTCGGGGAGAAACTTTCCGGTCGGTCACCCATCCTCAAATTTCTCTAAGCCAAGAACACTTAACTTTGAGGTTCTTTTCGGATAGGCTTCCGGAAAAAAAGGTATACCTTGTTGATATGAGTATTATATCAATCCTATTAAGACATAGGCTAGTATGTCACATAAATCCTAGCGAAGCTTATCTTGTTTCAACCTATCTTGCAACAATAGCCATCAACATTTCCCCCCTTATAATCCAGCAAATGTTTTTTGATTTCTAAAACAATTTCCCAGAGTAGTGGAATGACCATCCTCGAGCAAATTTCTTTCTATAGCACGGGGTCCCCATGCAGCCCTCCCGGATGCGTGTCTTTTACGTGTAGGCTATTAAAATTTCCATGTATGTTTAGAATTAAAAAAGGGCATTTTTAAGGCACTCTAGTCTCTATTCAAGATTTATAGGAGTGTGCTATGGCTCCTGATCCGCTCATGATGAAGGAACACGATCTAACGATCTAAAATATATGATCCACGTACACAGCGGAGATAGTACATTTGGGATAGAGATGATGAAATCAAAAGGATTAGAAATGCAAAGCATATGAAAGATGGTGCTAACATATCAGCTGATGATCGTGTTCACGGGAGAATACCCCCCCCCCCCCCACCACCACCACCCGGCTAATTCTGTCGCCTTTCCCTTCTTCCCCACTCCCGCACGAACCAGCCACTAGGGTTCTGACAAATTGCGAGGCGGGTCACCTGTGGCCATGATGACTAAAATGCATGATTGTACCGTCCAACTCAACTCCTGTGCTTGATGTTCAACTACTGAATCTAATTAACATGAAGAAAGGACAAGGGAAAATAGAAAAATTGTTCCTTGAGTTTGATGAACGCCATTTTCCTTCTGCAGCTGCACTCTCACATTTTTTTTGGAATCATCATCATACCAAGATTCTGCCTTGAGACAGATGAGGGCGAGGGTGTGTGTAAAACAGCAGGAGGAATAGACTAGACATGGATCGAGCGAAAAAATCAATTGGGGCGAAACGGCGAAACCTTGGCCTAGCAGCGGAGCCCTTTAAGAACTAAAATAATGCCTCCCTTCTAGCGGTATACAGGGGTACCGTAAAAGGTTTTTATTTGTACTCCCTCCGATTCATAAAAAGTGTCATCCACTTAGTATAAAGTTTGTATTAACTTAGTACAAAATAAACGACACTTCTATGGATTGGAGGGCTTAATATTTAAGCCTTGGTGATATATCAGCGGTTCTCAACTGGAGAGAAAGAAACAACGCAAATAGATGTTACAGATAGTGCAAGCCATGTCACGGCTTCAAATAGGAAGAGGAGGCATCAGAAGTGAACTTCAAGTTTGTGAGGGTTACTTCGTTTGAGGCTTGAGTTCAGAACGCATTTTGTGGCACAAAGCCGTAACAAGATGGCAGACGACCTTTGTGACGACACATGCCAATAATGACGAAAATCAGACCAAGCCGTGTGCACATTGCCACTGGTGTAGAGTGGCTGCGATCGACCTTATATATGCATGGCAGTGGCACCGAGGCATGGCATTCCGAGGCTGGAAGCCATAGCCGTGGAGGGTACACAGGCATGGAACTTCAAGCAGCAAGAAGATGTGCAGGGAGAAAGTGTATGGATTCAGGTTGGAAGTGAACTCGTGTTGAGAGGATGTCAGGTACTCCGTTGATAAAGTGTTACAAAATTTTGGGTATTGAGTTGTCAAAAAGATAATCAAGCACACAAATAAAACAATGCAATCAGACACGGAAAAAATGTAAATTGTTTCTTTTTCCTAACCGAAACCGATGTGGCGGCCATGTGACGTGTTTTACCCTCGTCGAACCATTTTTAGACTAAGTGTCACATTAATCCTAGTTTAGGAATTTATGTGTGTGTTTTTTTAGTTTGTGTACTAAAGTGTTTATTTCAGCCAAGTTCATAGACTAGTGTTGTATTCACCGGATCTAAGGACGAAGCCCCATCACCGGTGTGCCCCCTGTAGATCCCTCTCGCTGACATGGTCGCCCGATTGTCGCCTCTACGGCACCATCTCCGCCTTGACCTGCGGTCGACTCGCCGACCGTCGGTGTTCAACGTCGGAGTCTTGGTTGCCTCGGTGCCGTCGAGGGGAGAGAGGAAGAGCAGAGTGCACGAGCGCAACGAAAGGTTCGTCTCCTAATATCTCCATGTTGATTTTGCAACAAAAAAAAATGAGAAAGAGGGATTGGAAGCCACGGTCCTGGCCTTAGCTGACGTGGCGGCCACGTGGCGTGTCTATGCCTCGACGAACCGTTTTTGGACCAAACTGTTACACTAATCCCAGTTTATGGACTAATCTGTGCGGTTTGCGAGTTTATGGTTTAAAATGTTCATTTCGCTCGAGTTTATGGACTAATGGTGTACCTTACTCAAAAAAATTGTTGATGCTGTGTCCATGTACATATATAGTTGACATGTTGATACATACATGAATGGATACACATTTATAAATGAATTAAATGTAATTAAGTTGTGTCTGAGGCCCTCACGAGCCAGCAGTTGTACTATAGCTTGCCGTGGTGGGTGGGACCATGGATTGGCACACACCATGCCGACGTCTCACTTCCTGGGTAGATCGCATCGTGTCTCATCGTTCTCATGGATATAATAAACCCACGAAAGAAGCTCACACATATACTGTACTTGATATATACAGGCCGGGTCTTAAGCGCGCTTACAAGGATGATGCCAAATATGAAATGCGGAATTGGTTGATGCAAAACGTTGCATAGCGTGCGGCTCGATCGATGGAGCTTGCAACATTTGGACTTGTGTGGCATCAGGAAATAAAATTCGATTATGCAAGATGGCAGACAACGAAAGCCGTTTCACCATGGTCAGTGCCTCAAGATATGAAGTACCGACCAAGACCTTTGTCGCAACTACTCCTCTCCCCGGCGCAGCTACTTCACCCCTGCCCATCTTACCAGACCCCGGCTTCTCTTCCGCCTCTATGCAGTGACCCACAACTCGCACTTTCCATTGACCACTTCTCTCCATGATGCTATCCAGAGATAAGTCTGGCCATATCACCTCTGAACTACATTGTTGTTCTAAAGTGTTGTTCAGATGGAGTCCCGGCTGTCCCGGCAATCTAATGGCTGCTACTTGATTTGTGACGCCTGTGGTGTGTGACAAATATCATTTGTGTTGTGGAAGGGGGTTCCCGCCCACCCTGAATCGACGCAAATTATTCTGACTCTTATAAACCCTAATAATCTGTGTTGCATCTCGACGCGCTACGGCTGGCCTCATCATGCCCCAGCACCCATCTTCATACGACTCCTCATCTCGCATCATCTCATTGCACCAGTACATACCACATCACAGTAGTTAGTTCCTAGAGTGCAGAGTTGTAATTATGTAAGAGGCAAACATGTGCTTCCCCCTCATCCCTAAGATTCATTGGAATATTCCCTAGAGGTAGAAAGAAAAAGACACAATTGCCCTCGGCCAAGCATAAGGACCGAGGGCATGACTGTAAATTGCCTAGGGGCAAGCTTGTAATCTTTCAACTCCCAAAATCTATAAATAGAAGGACACCCACTCATATTTGGGATGGATGGCATTTGCTTGAGGTCATGCCTCGCCCCTTGTCATCCCAGGTCACAAGACTCCGACTCCTGCAGTCGTCGAGTGGACAAGCCTCCAGACCCACGTTGTCCTTCCGACTCTCGAAGTCGCTCGACGTAAGACTCCGATTTTTGAAGTCGTCGAGTGGTGAAGCCTCCAGAACCACGTAGTCGTTCCGACTCTCGAGGTCGCTCGACGTAAGACTCAGACTCTTGAAGTCGTCGAGTGTAGAAGCTTCCCGACCCACGTAGTCGTTCCGACTCTCGAAGTCGTGACCCATGCTTAAGGTTGTCAGAGTAGCCGAACACAATGTAAGAGTTGGGATCTTAATTAGATAAAATCTCTTCTTGTGAGCTCTCCTCCCCTTGCATCTTCTTGGTGTGCAGGAGGAGACATGAACACCTTGGGCGCTTGTGACGTCAAGACCACACGAGGCGGAGGCCACTTGAAGCCAGCACAACGCGGAGGCGACGACCGAAGCACAACAGACGAAACACCAAGACCGCGAGGGAGCAAAGGAGCCATGGACGTGATGGGGGCAAGACATTGGTGTGAAACTCGTTTCCTTGTATGCATACCTCGTTGAGCCAAATGTCCAAATCAGAGTGTTACAAGTTTACTGTTCGGGATTAACCCGCCAACAGTTGGCGCCATCTGTGGAAATCGACACGAGAAGCTATGTAATGAAATGTTAACACTCCAAGCAAGTGCCTTCATCAAGTCTAACTCCAAAGGTCCTTTAGGTGCATCGGAGATGTCACATGGCAACATCCCATGTCGAGAAGCCTTCCGCAAAGCGCCATATCGCATCAACAGATCCGTCCGAGGAACTCGAAGGAACTCCAAGATGATGTCGAGAAGCAACTGATTCCCGTGCGCCGGAGACTTGGCGACGGCACATTGTGTCGAGTAGCGTCTTATCCTTGTCCGCGGGCAGTGAATACTCCACGACAACGTGCCGCGCAAAGCAACTCGCTCTGCCGACACCAAAGTCATATTGCGGCAGTGTCAGCGCAATGGGCCGGGCTCGTGCTGAAATTAAGCCTAGTGTAAGGACACCGTCAACATAGACAATGCCAGCAAGGTTGAACTCACACAAAATATAGTGAAGTAGAATAATTCATGGCGCAAATAAATATACAAGTATACGACCATTATCTACAAACAACCTCTAGATGATACGTACAAAGAAAACTGGCCCCCCACGTGGCTCCAGCCAGCGCCAGGACACCATCATATCGAGCAGTGGCCTGATGTGCGTACTGCACGCTGAAGTTTATCCTTATGTTTATTTTTATTTTTTGATAAGAAAGTTCATCCTTATCCTTAGGCCAAGGTCCTATGCCACGTCAGGTGCTCCATCCTGCAGTGACACGTTGGTGGCTGCTGATGCTTCCAGGCCGGCCGCATGCGAGCGACTCACACGAAGGCACACCTTCTGGCTGAAGCTTCTCGCCAAGCACGCCGCGCTCGACGCCGTCTTGCATCTAGTCGCGCTAGGCTTGAAGATACTGGCCGAGCTCTCCTCTGCCAGACGGTCAGTTCCTGCGTCTGTCGCTGCTAGCCTTGCCTGTACCCAAGAACATCACGACTCGCCCCCGCCTGGTTCCCATCAGTGCTGGCCCTCTGCGACCGAGCTCGCTCCCGGACCTCCGCCTCCTGCCGCCGCGTACCTGCCGACAACCAAGGGCATCGAGCTCACAAGAATCCTGGCGCCTCGCTGTGCCCGTCCTTGCTTGACCACGACGCTCCCGGCGGACCCAGCGTGCCATGGCCGCTCTGCCTAGCTAGACGTGCTCCGGCGCTGAGCTTCCCGCCGCCGTGACGTCCTCTGCACTCTGCAGGCGTCCTCTGCAGCAGCATCCCATCAGGCTCCCCCAAAACTGACGAGGAACGGCGCGCATGGCGCTCCCGCTGCCTCCACGCATCGATTTCAGCGCCCAAGGACACACCAACCTTGGCGACTCCACGGGAAAGAGCGGCCACGCTGGCTACGATGTCGCCACTCCGTGCATCGGAGCTTCACCACCGTCGGGGTGCCGCGCGCCGCACACCCGATCCGGCCTCGCTCCGCTCTGCATTCCACCGCGCTGCTCTGCTCCCCGAGCTCGCTCGGCGTCTGCGCCACGCGCCCGTCACCGCCATCTTGTCCGCGCTCCGCAGAAGCCACGCACGGATGCACCAGCGCGCCTCGACGCAGGACCGCGCCGGAGTCCCCCTCCCCGACCCGCCGCGCTCCACACCCGATCCTCAATGCACTCCGCATGCGCTCGCCCCATGAGGCCACGCCACGCGCCTATGACGCACACGCGTTAAGGACCCCGCACCGCGCACCTGCTCGGGGCCACCAGGCCGGAGCCCGTGCCTCGCCGGGCGCCGCTGCTCAACAAAGAAGCCCCGATTTTTGGTGTGCAGGCCGCAGACCATGCATGACCTCTGCACCCAGCCTCGAGCTCGCGGGCGCCGAAGACCGTCCGAACCACCAAGTCCCCTTCCCTGCTCGGCGCCTGTGCCCTTCGCTGGACCATCCTCAACCTAGCTCGACCACCTGTACAGGAGGAGAGAGCTTGGGAGACGAGCTGGGGAGCAAGCAGGGCGGGGAGAAGAGAGAGCGCAGGGGCAGAAGATAAGAAGAAAGCTGAGTAGGAAGGAGCAGGTGAGTGAGTGGATAGGATCAGCAGCTAGCGGGATCGATGGCAGGTAAAAGAAAAAACGTAGCATTATCGATAATGCTAGAGATTTTGTCATCGGGTTGGCATTGGATGCATTTTTCTTCATAGACTCTCAACGTCAACTTAGATACTTCAATGAAGCAATTGTTGTAGCCTCGCTCAATACCCCTGGGACGAACAACAAGCTCAGGATGGCACACATGACGAGCAGCGCCAATCGAATGCGGCAAGGAAGCGATTGGCACCAAATCGCAAGGGGTTCAACACCCCGTGACGCATCAAGCTTACAACATCCGTCACCGTCATACGTGAAGCTCAATCCATCGTGAACAAAAAGCAATCGGTGCAACCGCGCTAAGAGTTAACCACTCGAGGCCACACTCCGAGCCTATGGCGTCACTTAAGCCATCCATCGGCTACAATGGTGAATCAATTAACAGAACTCACAGGGGGTTCAACACCCCAATTAATTTCTCCCGAACCTCATGAAGTAATGGGTATAAGCTTGCAAGGGGTTCAACACCCCGAGCTACATTTTGAGCTTTTGATATTTATCTAGCCGCATTTTACTTTCTTATTATATTAATATTTCTTGACATTACATTCACCTCTTTGTCGACTTTGGTTTGACACAATGAACTACGTGAATCTTCTATGTTATGCCTTTTGCAGGATGAGATTTATTCACAACACCTATCTATCATGACAATGCCAAGTCAATAAAATTCCACCATGAATGGACCAGGTCTAGCTCACCGGGACGACATGAGAAGGTAATACGGCCATGAGAGGGCTCGGACTAGCTCCCCGAGAAATCATGCGCCAGACATACCCCCTCCATGGACGGACCCGGCCTAGCTCACTGGGACGACATGAGCAAATAAGATAGCCATGAGAGGGCTCGGGCTAACTCTCCGAAACATCATGTGCCAGACATACCCCGCCATGGACGGACCCGGCCTAGCTCACCGGGATGACATGAGCAAAAAAGACGGCCATGAGAAGGCTCGGACTAGCGCCCCGAGAGATCATGCGCCAGACATACCACCTCCATGGACGGACCCGGCCTAGCTCACCGGGATGACATGAGCAAATATGATAGCCATGGATATCCTAAACCATGCCGACGTCTCACTTCCTAGGTAGATCGATAAATTGAGGCATCGTGTCTCATCGTTCTCATGGATATCATAAACCCACGAAAGAAGCTCACACATATACTGTACTTGATATATACAGGCCGGGTCTTAGGTGCGCTTACAAGGATGATGCCAGATATGAAATGCGGAATTGGTTGATGCAAAACGTTGCATAGCGTGCGGCTCGATCGATGGAGCTTGCAACATTTGGACTTGTGTGGCATCAGGAAATAAAATTCGATTATGCAAGATGGCAGACAACGAAAGCCGTTTCACCATGGTCAGTGCCTCAAGATATGAAGTACCAACCAAGACCTTTGTCGCAACTACTCCTCTCCCCGGCGCAGCTACTTCACCCCTACCCTTCTTGCCAGACCCCGGCTTCTCTTCCGCCTCTATGCAGTGACCCACAACTCACACTTTCCATTGACCACTTCTCTCCATGATGCTATCCAGAGATAAGTCTGGCCATATCACCCCTGAACTACATTGTTGTTCTACAGTGTTGTTCAGATGGAGTCCCGGCTGTCGCGGCAATCTAATGGCTGCTACTTGATTTGTGACGCCTGAGGTGTGTGACAAATATCATTTGTGTTGTGGAAGGGGGTCCCCGCCCACCCTGAATCGACGCAAATTATTCTGACTCTTATAAACCCTAATAATCTGTGTTGCACCTCGACGCGCTACGTCTGGCCTCATCATGGCCCAGCACCCATCTTCATACGACTCCTCATCTCGCATCATCTCATTGCACCAGTACATACCACATCACAGTAGTTGCTTCCTAGAGTGGCAGAGTTGTAATTATGTAAGAGGCAAACATGTACTTCCCCCTCATCCCTAAGATTCATTGGAATATTCCCTAGAAGTAGAAAGGAAAAGACACAATTGCCCTCGGCCAAGCATAAGGACTGAGGGCATGACCGTAAATTGCCTAGGGGCAAGCTTGTAATCTTTCAACTTCCAAAATCTATAAATAGAAGGGCACCCACTCATATTTTGGGTGGGTGGCATTTGCTTGAGGTCATGCCTCTCCCCTTGTCATCCCAGGTCACAAGATTCCGACTCCTGCAGTCGTCGAGTGGAGAAGCCTCCAGACCCACGTTGTCGTTCCGACTCTCGAAGTGGCTCGACGTAAGACTCTGACTTCTGAAGTCGTCGAGTGGTGAAGCCTCCAGAACCACGTAGTCGTTCCGACTCTCAAGGTCGCTCAACGTAAGACTCCGACTCCTGAAGTCGTCGAGTGGAGAAGCCTCCAGACTCACGTAGTCGTTCCGACTCTCGAAGTCGCTCGACGTAAGACTCTGACTCCTGCAGTCATCGAGTGGTGAAGCCTCCGGAACCACGTAGTCATTCAGACTCTCGAGGTCGCTCGACGTAAGACTCCAACTCCTGAAGTCGTCGAGTGGAGAAGCCTCCAGACCCACATAGTCGTTCCGACTTTCGAAGTCGCTCGACGTAAGACTCCGACTCTTGAAGTCGTCGAGTGTAGAAGCTTCCCGACCCACGTAGTCGTTCCGACTCTCGAAGTCGTGACCCATGCTTAAGGTTGTCAGAGTAGCCGAACACAATGTAAGGGTTGGGATCTTAATTAAATAAAATCTCTTCTTGTGAGCTCTCCTCCCCTTGCATCTTCTTGGTGTGTAGGAGGACACATGAACACCTTGGGCGCTTGTGACGTCAAGACCACGCGAGGCGGAGGCCACTTGAAGCCAGCACAACGCGGAGGCGACGAGCGAAGCACAACAGACGAAACACCAAGACCGCAAGGAAGCAAAGGAGCCATGGACGTGATGGGGGCAAGATATTGGTGTGAAGCTCGTTTCCCCGTATGCACATCTCGTTGAGCCAAGTGTCCAAACCAGGGTGCTACAAGTTTACTGTTCGGGATTAACCCGCCAACAATTTGCATAATATTCTTAGCATGATTGCGGGCTGTGTCAATTCTGCTCCTTGTCACTGAAAACGTCGGCTAAAAGCATAATTTTATTTATTCAGTATACTCCAGAAATCAGTTACTAGAAGCTCTTTACCTTTTATTGCAGAACAGTGCGAAAAGACATTATATAAACACCAAATTTTGGGTGGATACTCTACAAATCGGAGTACTCAGATGAATGGACATTGTTGGGGCTAATCAGTAAATTAAAGAAAGAAGAGCAAGAAGTATGTAATAAATAAAAAAGAGTGCAAGGACATCTTGGAGAAGAAGATGAGAAGACAACGGGAAAACGTGCAAAAATGCAGTCACGCCATGATTCCTGTATCAATTCTACTCCTTGTCATTGCAAACGTGCAAAAATACAATGCACTGTTGAAGACGTTTTCTACTGTGCCTAACACTCCATAGTCTAAATGGACTATTAGGGAAGGGCATGGTAGTCTTTTCACAAAAAGGAAAGGAAAAAAACATCGCTTCGTCGATTTTCCTGATCCCGAATTCAGGAAAAGCCGTCCTCCAAATAAGGGGAGCCTCGTCTCAGCACGCCACCGCTGCCCTCCCCTAGCACCTGGCCTAATTCAGCGCGCCACCGCAGACCGCGCCGTCCTCGGCTCCTCGCCCTCCTCCAGCGCGCCGCCGCCAACCTCGACCCAGCCCACGCCGCCGCATTTCTTCTTCAACTCCGGCCACACTGCCCCGATCATCTTCTCTGGCGCTGCCTTCTCCTGGCAACCATGTTTATTGAGTCGGAGCTTACCATGTTTTAATTAACTACGTCCGAGCTTTCTTTCAAGCATAATTTGTTTGTTTGATTGTTCATTTTTCTGAACCATGATACATGACGAAGTGTGATCCGAATAGGAATAATCGTCATTAATGTAACGGTGGCACCAGTGTAGTGAGGAACTCAATCCAAAATCTTAGAGTTCAGAAGTAAACTGAAAGAATTAAACTGCTGCTGTAGCAAGGAAATAAGCGAGCCGTCGAGGCCGCCGCGTCGCCTCCAGCACCAAAGGCGGCGGAGGAGGGAGCTCGTGAGGCGGTCTGCAGAAGCAGCGGCGACGGCGGAGTAGAGCTGCTCGTGCGAAGTGAATCGGCCAAGAGATGCGGGATGGGGATAACGACGGAAACTGCCGACATTTTTTTTCTTTGAGAGTGTCTATCCGTGCCCTAAAATATAGTTATTTTCGGTCGACAATGGAACCCATCCAATAAAGATTTTTTTATCCATCCAATCTTAATTAATCTTATACGAATCTCAATGTTTGAATAAAAGGTTGTTATCATCGACTAAGAAATAATTCGTCTAATAGCAAAACCGTTTTTCTTTTTTCGTTGTGTTAAGTTGCGGGTTTAGATTAACTTTTTATCTATGACTTCTTAATGCTCCGAGTAAATTTCACAAAACCACAGGTGTTGGGGTTCGACTTTCACATAGGGGCGAGTTTTGTGATTTGCAACACAAAACCTGTGGTTTTGTGTCTAATCTTTTCAGAAAACCCAAATGACCCGGATTAGGCTATTTGACAGTGAAACCAACAGAGAGACGGCCCACAGGTCAGCCGCCACATTGGCAGTTTTTGTGCATCTCATTTATTCACATAGACCCCTTGCCTTTGCTCTATTCACAAACTCTCCTTCACCCCACCAACTGCCATGGAGCTTCTCTTCCTCTCTACCTTGCCCGCAGCCGGTGACCTGCCCAGCGCCGCCTCCGCCTGCCCCGGACAGCCACCGGCGACCGGCCGGGCCCTGCGCCTCCTCCATCTGCCCCCGCCCCGCACCCCTGCCCCGCCTAGCCTTCGTCTGCCCCCGCCCCGCGCCGCCTCCGCCTCCGCCCGCCCCGCGCCCCTGCCCGCCGCCGCCCCCGTCTGCCTCCGCCCACCCCGCGTCCCTGCCCGCCGCCGCCTCCGTCTGCCCCCGCACCGCCTCCGCCTCCGCCCGCCCCACGCCCCTGCTCGACGCCGCCGCCGCCCGCCCCGCACAGCCCCCGCCTGTCCCGGCGACCCGCCCCTGCCCTGCGCCGCTGTGCCTGCCCCCGCCCGCCGGCGGCGACTCGCCCCAATCCCGGCCCGCCTTCCGCCTGCCCCGGCCCGCTGCCGGCAATCGGCCAGCCCCATGCCGCGTCCTCCTGCCCCATCCCACCGCCGGCGACCCGCACCTGCCCCGTGCCGACCCGCCCCTGACCCGTGCTACCATCGGGTTCTTGGTAACTTTTTGTTTTTGTTTTGTTTTCTCAGATGTGATTTGGAGTTGGGTGCAAATACAAACTCAGATGAGGGGTTGGAAAAAAGAGAGATTTTCTGACGTGGCGACTTACTTGTGGGCCATATCTGTCGGTTTCGCTATCAAAATGCCTAATCCTAGTCATTTGGGTTTTCCTAAACAATTAGGCTCATAACTTGTGGTTTTTTGTTGCAAAGCACAAAACTTGTGCCCCGTGAAACCCTAGCCCCAAAACCCGTGGTTTCTTGAAATTTACTCTAATACTTCATTTGGTTCCACTTGATACTACTCCGCATCTCTAAATTGGAGTATTAAGGAGTAGTCACTAATCTGAGCTATTAGATCAAAGAAAACGGACGGTCCAAATTAATTCCGGTGTACCATAGAAGAGTTCATCTAACATCTCAATATTTGGCACATTTTTTGCCATGCAGGTGATGCCAGCTGGCATGCGGAGCGTGGTCCAGAGCGTGACACCTTTGACCAAAACAAATATTTGCATGTATATATAGAGTTTTATGGATTTGTACTGATTCACTAGCTAATAAGTTGCACGTTCGGCCCCTTGTTTCTTACCTACTATATATTGTGAACTCGATGTGCAAGACGCACATCTTTAAGCAATTATTTGTGTGGCGAGGGAAGGAGAGGATCCGAAAAAAGTACCCTATATATGTTGGGTTTTCCAAAAGAAACAAAGAGTAGGATATACCAATCGTATCACTAAGAAATTAGAGTACGAGGCACCAGGAATCTGGCTTGAAGCCTTTGTCAAATCTCTTTTGGAGATAGACATCGCTGGTTTATGCTCAACCTGCTAGCTCCCTAGACCGGATGAGCATACCGAAGACATTGATTGCCATGTGGTGTAGAGTAGAGAAGGATGGTGAGTTTCCATCCGCCATGGCATTCGATCACCCTTGCTACTTGAAGCATCTGGAAAACCACAAATGACTTTATCTTCAACAATTCCACAGCCAACTCTATAAATGCAGGAATTTTTTTTAAGGAAGAGCTCAACCAATTTTTTCACAGAGCTAAGAGAAACACTTACACATGTTTCAAGAGTTAGTTTGACATTCAGATAGGCTTTTCATTTCTTTCTCATGTAGGAGCACATCTTTCCATTGTACAATAACTTTCGTTTTACTAAAACTTGGGTTGTAGTTTTTACACCTACTGTTTTACCTTTAAAATAACGCCTACCTTCTCCATCGGGTTTGGTCTCTGAATTTCCTGCCTCCCGCCCATGCTTGTTTCTGAATCACGCATGGTTTCTGGATCTCAGATTCAGCAACTGATTTACTTTTTCCATGAACTGCCCGCGAGCTTCTCAATTGTTCTGTGTGAAGGATCTGGCTGCCATAAATTGATATAGGATAACAAAAATACACAGCAGGGATTTATCATGTTGCCATCATATATAACTACTAGGTGATTTCCAGCGTGTTGCTGCGCGCGGAACCATGTTAGAAAAATAATTAATTAAAGCTAATGTGAAAATGTAAAAATGTTCTTGTTTTACATTTAAAAACAATAAAATCTACCCTCTCTGTTACTAAATGTAAGAAGTCCTAACTTTGTTCTAAGTCAAACTTCTTCAAGTTTGACCAACTCTATAGAAAAATCAACAAACATCTACGACTCTACATTAGTTTTTATAAATTAACGATATATATTTTCATACTATACTTATTCGACATTCTAGATGTTGATATGTTTTCTATAAACTTAGTCAAACTTTCAGAAGTTTGAATTAGGACAGAGTTATGACTCCTTACTTTTAGGAACAAAGAAAATAAAAAGTAGTATGTGCACAATGTTTGGACTAACTTGACACATGTGGAATACATTTAGGACCTCAAATGCATTTTACTCAAAATTATATGCATTGTATCTTGTAAAGGAGGGAGTACCTCCCTATTGTTTCATAACTCCTATTAATTAATGCTTCAATGCAAATCCAATTCAAGGACTAAGAAGCTATCTATATGCATCCCTGCCCGGAGAAATCAAAGGAGATCGACGCCTTCTTATTTATTTTTAAATTCTACAGAAAAATCAAGGTAGGTTGTATAAAACTGCAGGTCCATGTCCAAGCTGGCTAGGCTATCAAAGCAATGATCGATAGTAGATAGCAGGTCCAGGTCCATGTCAAAGCCTGCTATATATTCCGGATCTTCTAGGAAGGAGAGGCACCAGAAAACTTGAGTTCTTGAGGAGAAATGACAACAGATCAAGGAAGGGGATAGGATCGAGTTCATACTTCGTTGTGTTCTATGAAAGCTGAGCCTCAGATATTTCCTCTAAAAAGGGACAGACAGGGTTCTGACGGCATGAGAGTGTGATGTTGACCTGCTGAAACCAAAAACAGTCTTGTGCAGGAGCAGAATCAGACTCATTTTCCTCCTCCCAACATTGCTGCTAGAGTGAGCATACCCTTGCCTATCGCGGGTTTGAAACTTTTAAGAAAACTGAGGCGGGTAGAACAGCAGAAGCATATATTCGTTAAACTTGTTTACATGGATTATGTGTATTGTATTGTGTTCTACATGGGTTACTTGTTTACTTGGTGCGAACCCTGCTACTCCGGATCTACTAGGAAGGAGAGGCAACAGAAAACTCATGTTCTTGACTAGAGATGTCAACGAATCAGGGAAGGCACACTAGGATAGAATTTAGACTTCGGTATGTTCTATGGAAGCTGGGTCTCGGACCTTTCCTCCAAAAAAGGACAGGATGGGTTCGGATTGTTTGAGGGTGTGATGTATTATCCTTGCTGCAACGAGAACAGAATCAGGCTCGATTTCCTCCTCATTTGTGCGATAGCAATAGCGCTACTAGAGACTAGAGTGAGCTTACCATTGCTTATCGTGGGTTTAAAACCTTTAAATACAAAGAAAACAGAGGAACATGTAACAGCGGAAGTATAAATATTTTCGTTAAACTTGTTTGCATGTGGTGGGTTATGTGTGTTATGCAGAACTATAAGAAAATGTCCATATTTATTTCTCTTTCTAGTTACTAATAACAAATCCTCAAACTTGCTGTGATTACCAGATTGTGGCACACAAGTGTGGCAGCCGGTGGTGCTCCGTGTCATCTCTGACCAAGGTTTTGGATGCTAGATCTATTTTTGGAGGGGATTAGAATTCGTGATAACAGCGCCTTTTAACGGTCGGTCGTGCTCCGTGTCGCAGACGGGATTTATGATAAAATTATGAGTTGTTTTTCTTGTAAAATTATTATGTATCTGTTTTTTGGCGAGAAAAAAAATATTATGTATCAAACCTATGGGATTCCATAAATGCATCCATAATGCAGTAGACCAAACTATCTCTCCTAATAAGGGGCGGCTAGCTATAGGGAATTGTTGATCGACTTGTTGATGTGCCGAGGCCTCCTAAACCTAGAACACAAGTTTTTGTTTCGGATACTCATTCCCTTGCATCGACTCTTGGCCTATGAAAACTCTATTGAAACATGAGCTCCATATCCACCGTCTTAACTAAAACCTATATATAGGCAATGGAATTGAAACATGCGACTTATATATGATATAGTCGCGAGTGGTTGGCATACATGCGACTCATATGCAGAATATATAGTGGTTGCTTTATGATAGTAATGTAAAAAACAAATAATTGCTGGGAATTGTATTGCTAGATTCAATTGAACGGAGGGGCACGGTATCTATAAGTGCAGATGCTCTGCGCAATATATTACAACTGAAGGACACAGGGATCACTACGTCCCTAAGATACGTAGACAAGGAATCCTAAGTCATTTTTAATAAAAATATTATTTGTTATAAATATGTATGGTATTCACAGCTCTCCTAATACATATATCGATTTAAGATTCACATTTTGTTTCAAAGCTAAGAAACACTTGTTGGCATTTCAAGCTAGACAACTACTCCCACTGTCCCGATTCAAGTGTCGCGAGGGACAAAAAAAATTAAATTAAACACCATTTTGCAGTTACACCCTTTACATTTCAAACCCGATACAATTCTAGACCCTGGCGATCCCCTCCTACTTCGCGGCCTCGTGAGCTCATCTCGTCGCGCCTCCACAGCTCGCGGCCTACCACCGCCTCCTTACTCCGTCCTCCCGTGCCGCCTCCTATTTTTGTGGTTAAATAGCTTTGCAGAAGGTATGTCAAGACAAAAATGTCTCTGAACTTTGAAGTAAGACAAGTTTGGCGAACTCTTGCCTTGGAGTATTTTTGTGGTTACACATTAAAACAGAGAAGATGCGCAGTGACGTGGTATAGAGTATTCGAATGTCACTCACGTTTTCATAGGCTGTAGCTTCTTAACTTTCTCGCGAGCTTCGTTTTCAGTCAAATCAACCTGTATTTGTGGTCAGACCGAAATTCAGAAATCAATCTGCAACTGATTCAGAAATTCAATACTCTGCATGTTCACTACCAGGATAATCAAGTTTTTCTTTCATAGTCTGAGCCTGCAGTATCAAAATACCATGAGAGAACTAGTTTTCCTCCTTGGAAAAACTAGTAAATGTGCACGTGCATGCACGTCCCTAAATTTTAAAACATATCTTTAGAATCTTATTTTAAGTAAGTTAATTTTATTCAAGTCCAAAGTTTGCTTAAAACTTAGAACCTTGACTGAAATGGCCATGTGTGTGTATATGTGATCGGCAGTAAAACAACAGTGACAAGATACACCGATCAATAATGAGAGGCAATACCAAGACCCTGGATATCATATTCATCAACAACACATTGTGAACAAAGAAGTCTTATTACCAGGTTCCGCAAATTCAACAAGGGGAGGTAAAAGAGATGATATATAACCATCGTTTCAGCACATTGCATAAGACCGAATACTCGATTATACAAAAATAACAAATATGATGACCACAACTTTCTTAATTTCCATACAACACAATTGCCACCGTTCCTTTTGTCACAATTTATGATCTTATCTGAATTCCCCGTGACGCCGCAATCCCCGTCAGCAATCCCCTTGTCTCACACACAGCTACCACGCCATATTCTTACCATGTGCTGTCCAGAACTGTTAGTGGTGTGTGTAAGATCTTTCTTTTTCACTTCTTTTTGGAATTTAATTGCTAATAAAACTGCAATTGGTGTATACCTTGAGCACAAAGAGTGTGACACTCAACACCTAGAACCAAAGAGTAGGCCAAGCAAACAATCTGCTCGGGCAAAATAACAATCTTCTTTGAGCTGACATTCCCTAAAAAAGATGAGGCACGAACAAGTGGAGACAAGTACTCCCTCCGTCCCATATTAAGTGTCGAAATATTACATGAATCTAGACGCTTTTTAGGCATAAATACATCCATATTTGGACAAATTTGAGACACTTAATATGGGATGGAGGGAGTAGAACAGAGCCATGACCAAACCGACTCACCTTGCCGCCGGCGCTGCCCCCTTTGGATGCTGCCACCGGCTCCTGGATTGTCACCGGCCAAAAATAAAAACAGAAGATTTGTTATGTTCCGTTGTAAACCAAACTCGAGTTGTTCTCTAATAAAGGAAAGAGAAAAAACAGCCGCATGTTTGAGATAAATACATCAGGTTATCAGCACCCAGAAACATAATTATTGATGTTCTAACTTGAACACTAAGGAAAATGAGTTGCCCATATTTAAAAGAACTTAGATGTATCTCTTTCGCGATCTTAAGTAACACTTGATGTAAAAGAAAAGCCACCAGATTGTACGGGTACGTTTACAGGAACCAGAAGTGTCAAAAATATGTTGTACTGACAGTCAGAACTTTGTTAAGATTTTAATCTTCTCCGTAGAACATCTCCTCTTTTAGGACAGACCAGGTGTGGAAGCGACCTATGTTCAACCACAGGGGGGAGTATATTGCAACAAGAACAAAATTGGAAAGCTACCTAGCTATTTTGTATTTCCAGGAGTTTTGCTACCACGACCTGTATTTACCTGTGAAACTGAATCTTTTTTGGAGTTAGAACATGAACTGCCACTGTTACCTATACACCAAATATATAAAGCATAAATGACTCGTCCCTAAAAACTAAATGGATGCCACAAAGCAAGTATTAGATTAGTAATTAATAGACCAACATGCTTCAGTTTGGGTAGCAGCATTGCTAGGATCCCATCCCTTTGAAATATTGTGTAAAAGATCGATTTCCACATCATATGACATGTTCACATGCATACTTTATATAGTAAGAATAGTAGGATCGTATTTGTAGGCCTCATTTGTGATTGTGTTTTCCTTGTAAGAACAGCCTAAACAAAGAAAACAAATGCACAGTAATGAAACTCGAGAGCAATTGCTAGGACTACAAAATTCAGGGATGCCAAACTAAAAATTAGGAGTAACATTTTACTGCTACTTCTATCCATTCAATGTACTGTGAATATAATTGAGTTTCATTGCTTGCGATCAGCATGATAAATATCAGAAATCGATTCTCAAATGCTATTTGCGCCGGTAAAAAAACTTACCTCAACAAAGGCCTTGTAGTAGCTCTTAATTGATTGCCAAAGTAAGATCTAACAAGAACTACATCAAACCCATGGCCATGGCATAAATACGCTACTAAAACTCTAAAAGGCGGTAGATTGCTTGACGACCTAACAAGAATAGGGCAACATCGGCCACGCATTTCGTTCAGAATACAGGAAGCAGTACCCAAATCGAGAGAGCGCAGAAGCTTACGTTGTGGTGAGTCCCCTTGTACATCCTGCCGGGGTTCCCGAGCCTGACGAAAAGCCACGGCTTCTGGTCCCCAACAGCAGCGGTGGCCGAAGAAGAGGAGGAAGCGTCGGTGGCGCTGCAAGCCGGGGCTGGGAGGGGCTTCGATGTTGCGCCGGAGATGGCAGTGGCGAAGGAGGGAGCGGCGGTCTTCGACGTCGTGGCGCGCGGGCCGACACGACGGCTGGTAACGAAGGACGAGCGCGGCCAGTGCGCCGTGGCGCGCGACAGCGGCGCGGCGCTCCGGGGATGCGAGGGCGGGGCTGGAGGGCGGCGACGGCGTCATGGGGCGGGAGGGCGGCGGGGCTGCGAGCCTACGACGGGAGGTAACGGGGTAGAAGACTCGTTTTGAAGCGATTAACGGGGTATAATTGCGGTTTTTTCCCTCTGCAGGCGCTAAACCAGCGTCTTTGAGGTGCTAAACCAGCATCTTTGAGGGAATATTCTCCTGCCAGGCGGACTGTCAGTTAAGTTCGTGTCTTTATAAGCAGTAGAGATAGAGATAGAGATAAAGAAGAGATAGAGATTAGGGGAATTTGCAGAAAGAGGAAAGGTCTGGATCTCTCGAGGATTGAAGGAGGACACTTCGAGGTTTATCAAGGTCATTGTGTGTTTGTCGCTCGACCTTACACAGAAGGTTCAAGTGGGGTGAGCTGAAGCGTCACACTTGGACCGTGAAGCCTCTGCTGAAGCAAGCTAATAATGTTGCAAGATTAAAGTTCTGCATGTCCATGCTTGATGAGAATTGGATCACAACTCTCAATCCGATCTTCAACGATATGACAAACATGTTCCACATCAATGAGAAGTGGTTCGATTGAGACAATGTCTATGCCAGCACCTGCATCTAGGACTAGATGTTGATTTCCACATGCCTCCTTTTCCCAATATATGTCGTCACATGAACTCTCGCATGAACAACCTAGCTAGACAGTGCGTTCTTTTCTCCATGTAGTCGTCTGAGTCCACTATATATTGTCATTTTGTCAATGGAAGTTATATTGATCAATGCATGGGATTTTGGCACGTGGCTGTGAAAGCTTGCATATATATTTTGCAGTCATAAGTTAGTCCACACACGTATATCATTAACCTGTCACTGCAAGCATAAAACTCTGGAGAAATTTTTTTAGGGCCGGCATGCCTAAATGCGGCATCTCTAGCTAGCAGAATGGCATGTGATCCAAACTCGTCTCGGGTCGATGTTTTTTATGAGAATAGGAGGAAGCAGGAACCAAAACTGAACACATCCACTTCGGACCAAATTTGTTCGAATGATCAATTTCTTATCCGGAATCAAATCTGGCGGCTCCAAGACGCCACAAGACTTTCTAGCTGAGCTGACGGGCAGAGGCGTGGGGAACCAGGTCGTCATGCCGCGCCCCCCATACACCATTATGGCTTGCTGTCCACGACATACGCGGTCCATACATTCTCCAAGAACAGTAGCAGGCCTGTGCAAAGGACGAGGATTAGTAGCCTTTGATGCAACTCTTGCAACTAGTTTTTGTACGTAGTCTGTTCTGTGTTTGCTTAAAAATTTCGATGTTCCCATTTAAGGTTGGTTCTTTTTGAATTAAATCATACTGCAAGATTGTCTTTTCGTTGCCCATAAGTTCGCAACCAAATTAGTCAATGTTTGCCGTGCTTCATTATCGATCATTTTGTGTCCAGCTGAAAAGAATAATGCACGTTGTGTTTCCTCCTCATCACATACACCCATGTGGACCGGAGTATGTCAATGATGGAGCTACTGACTCTTGAAACGAACGAAAGACATTAGACTGAAGCGTCATATATCTTGGAACTGCAGCATCAGATCTTTTTTGCATCGCAGTAAATTTTGTTCTTTCTACCCATTTTGAATGCTTCAACCTGATTGCTATCTCATATCACCTATTTTAACGGTATAAGAATTCCCCTTTCGGAATTTTTAATTTGTGCTCCTACATATGTCGTGTTCGATGTTCAAATTTTAGATGTGAGTTGATTATGTCTAAAAGTTTATATACATTTTTTTCCGAGTTATTTATAAATTTGTGCAGCGGATTGCACAAGAAAGGTGGATTGTACTCAGTACGCCCCAAGAACTTTTTGCGGTGCTATATTTGTAATGCCGGATGAACTTGTGAACGATGTTCTTGACTTTTATTGATTCGATGTAGATAAGTTTGAGAAAAGTTACAATGTGGACAATGTAGTGCCATCGTTTCTGTTACTGCTGTCCGTTTCCAGGTGCCAGAGGAAGAAACTGCCCCTGCTGGTGTGTCCGGCCGTCCCAATTTCAACCCTGATCCATGGATGCATGCAGGCCTTCACCGGTTTTGGTGACGAGCCCAATGTGTACCTAGCGTCTTTATACAGAAATGATAGCTGGGTTTTGTGACGAGCTAGTGCATGCTCATGTGCCATCCCAAGTCCATATATAGATCTCCACCAGTTGATTTTCGAAAATGTCCGTGTAAATATTCTCGACACGAATCAGGAGCCTCGGTTAAACAGTTCTGTATATATATGCAGGAGGATCTCTGTGAATTGACACGGGGACAAGAATTTTATAGACCGATGTCGAACAGCAGAACATAATTGTAGATATATCTTGGCGATGAAACGATTATACATGGGACCATACATACTAGGCATGAGAGGCACCAGGAGCTCAACTTGAGCACGCAAGACTGCATCACAAACCGCTATTTTGTTCGCATTTCTCTATGATGCCTGCCAAGGGCGCGTGCGGCAATGCAGAGATGCGTTGGAAGCTGAAGCAAGCGCATGCCTGGATGGCCTGATGACCCTCCGCAATCGGCTGTTCCTGGAAATTCAAGTGGAGAGCAACTACCAGGAGATAACCACAGGAGTACATTCAGTACATGGCGATCCAATCCAGCTGTGCTTCGTTATCAGAGAGCTAGAGATTTTAAAACTAGTTGGATGCAATTCTCTTGCCCTCTCTGCTAGGGAGGAAAGGGCTCTCGAATGGCTCGATGACACCGTGTCTAGTCTTGAGTGTAATATGTGTTACACTACAGGTTGTGTAATATGTGTTACTACCAGTTAATGGAAGGCCTTACCATAAAATAAAATAAGAATGTGTCGAAGAGATTTTGACATTGAACGATGTTCCGCGTTAGGCGGAGCACTAAATGGAGCAATTTTCGGTGCTTCGGAGGTATCACTTGTACCTCCTCACCTTTAAAGAGTAGCTTCTAAGATCCACCGTTGGTTGAAACAGGGATAAAGGCTATACATTTTTTTTATCAATGTTTCATTACTACCCCATTCGTTGAACGCCAGAGTTAAAGACAGGACTCTAAGATAGCAACATCGACTACTGGGCTCGTTGGTGCCGCAACTGATCGGTCCTGCAGCATCTATCTTCACAAGCAAGCAGTTAATCTATACAGACACAAGTTCAAGTACAAATTAATCACATGAATCCATGGCTAGTTCTGGCAAAAACTGAGAGTAACGGAGGGGACACAATAGAAAAGCTCATCAAATCAGGTCAGATCTCATCATTACTCTATATGTTGTTACTTCTGTTACTCTTCGAAACAGGTTTCTCGTGGTGGACTAGGCAGTGCAAGCAGTTACCCTCCGTTAACAGCCATGAGAGGGACATCCTTTACCATCCAACTGCTTAACAGCTGGTTTCAATGGATCCATCTTGCAAATCCGTCTTTGAACCATCGTACGGTTGATTGAGTCAGTAGGCCGTGCCGACACTAGTTGCCCACCCGATGCTATTCTTCCTCGACTTGTTGATGTCTGGATGCCTCCTAACCCTAGTAGACAAGGTTTTTGTTTCGGATACTCATCCTCTTCCATTGAGTCTTGGCTTATGAAAGTTCTATTGAAACATGAGCTTAATATCCACTGTCTTAGCTAAAACTTATAGGCTAGGCAATGGAATCCAAACATGGTATTAACTTATGAGGTCTAATTCAATACACCCCCCTCCCCAAACTTAAAGGGTAGTCTTTTCACGTTTTCTTTTTTCCTCCTATTCTTTCTTTCTTCCTCCCTCCTTTCTCTCTCGCAAGGTATCCTCTGCATCAAGAACTTTTTTCGACGATCCCTCCGGTGAGAATGTTCGATTGTGTCTTCGACAATGCTTTTCATCACGATCCAACGGTGAAATCTCCGGCCAATACCAAAATACTAAGTGTTGTTCGGATTTCTTGCGGCCCTGCATGATAGCACGATGCTTTTTCGACGATCCCTCCGGTGAGAATGTTCGGATTGTGTCTTCGACAATGCTTTTCATCACGATCCAACGGTGAAATCTCCGGCCAATACCAAAATACTAAGTGTTGTTCGGATTTCTTGCGGCCCTGCATGATAGCACGATGTTAACAGGTTTCCCGCTGATTCAAACAATGTTTCAATGATCCCTTCGGTGAGACTGTGAGGAATTTTGTGTACTATGACATTGTGAAATTTCATTGCGATCCAACGGTGGAATCTCTGGAAAAATTCAAAATACTTAGGGTTATTTGGATTTCTCGCGACCGTGCGGGACAGCACGAACATCCGACTTAATCGAATATGTCCCGATTCCTCGAGAAGTGTTTTGCCGATCCCTTCGGTGGGCTTGTGCGAAATTTTATCTACTACGACAATGTAAAATTTCATCACGATCCAACGGTGGAATTTCCGGAAAGATTCGAAACACCGAGTGCTGTTTCGAATTCTCGCGGCCGTGCGGGACAGCACGAACATCCGACTTGTTCGCCTGTTTCCCGCTGGCTCAAGAAATATTTCGTCGAGCCCTTCAGTGAGATTGTGTGGAATTGTGCGTACCACTATAGAGTGAAATTTCATGACAATCCAACGGTGAAATCTCTAAAAAAATTGAAAACATCGAGTGTTGTTCGAAGACATATGGAAATGATAAAAGAAAATATTGTTTAATATCCATTGTGTCCTTTTTTATGAAAGGGTACGGATTAATCTGAACCGTCTTTGTGTTTCTTTTTAGAGGAGGGGGGTTGTATTGTATCAGAAGTGTTAACTTATATATGATATACTTGCGAGTGGTTGGCATACACATGACTTACATATGCAAAATAGTGGGTGCTTTATGATAGTAGAATGTAAAGACCAAACAATTTGTGGGAATCGTATTGCTTTATTCAAATGAACAGCGGGGTACAGTATTTATAAGTGCACAATTAAATCTGAAGCACACGGGGATCTCTATGTCCCTAAGATACGTACGCAAGGAGTCCTAAGTCATTTTCAATAAAACATTATTTGACTTCAGAATGTATGGTATACGCAGCTCTTCCTTAGTACATGTATCGACTTAAGATTCACATTTTGTTTCAAAGCTAGGAAATACTTGTCGGTCTACAATTTAGCTAGACAACTATAATTTACACCTAATTTGTTTCGTCTACTATTTCCTTAATGGATATTTACGGTTCAAATTTCCAAAATAGTGGCATAATAATCAGAGGTACAATTGTGTTTCCACTTGTGTTTCTTACATGGGTCTTGCTTCACGCGTAAATTCCTAGAATGTCACACGAATCAGGGAGTTTCGATTTCTGATATCTGGCTGTACATGACCAGGGTACACCTGTGTTGCCCGCTAGCGTTAAGGTGATAGCGTACCCTATCTACCTTACCAAAGTTATAGCGTACATCTACCACGTGTTGTTCAAGTTTAAGAAGGCCAACAGATGCAGGGAACGATGAAAATGGAAACATGTGCCTGGATACTCATTTGCACCTATAGCATGAGTTCAGATCTCAGAGATAAACGTAACTAACACTCTTCTTTTCCCCTTCACAGTTCACACACACAACCCGAAGACGATAAATAGCAAGGTAAAATCTCAGAAGCAAGCTATAGAGTACTAGACAGAACTAGCCAGAGCTAGCTAGACTAGTAGGGATGGCAATGGGTACCTATTACCCGCGTACCCGGCGGGTAAATCTCCATTAGGATACGGGTTTGGGCTAAAATTCACTACTAGATATCACATTTTAGCTGAGGGGGAAATCACCGTCGGCTAACAGTTTAACCGACGGTAAACCGTCGGCTATGCGGCGTTAGCCATTACTTTAATAGCCGACGGTACCGTCGGGTATTGTATTAGCCTACAGTAATTATCCGACGGTTGCCCGCTCGGTCATGTGACTCTGATAGCCGACCGTGTCCCGTCGAATATGTATTGGCCAACGGTTATTTCTCACCGTCAACATGTTTAAGAGTTGACGGTACGTTTACTGTCAATTAGTATAATCGCCAAGGGTACGCACACACCGACGGGGATACTTATAATTGAGTGGAGTCCAGCACCTTCAGTTTGTAATATAGCCGACGGTCCAAAGTTCCAATCGACCTATCATATATATGAGAGGTTTTGCACTGTTGGGCATCGGTACCCCCTCGGGATTTCTTTGGACAAGGGATGTTGAACAATCTAGAAATATACAATTTAAATTCTATCTATTGCGATCACATACGATATAATTAATTTTGAAACTTCATACATCTATTATGTGTTTTAATTATTACTAGGCAACATTACAAGTTAAATATTTTTGACATCTTTTTAACCCGTGGGTACATAAATGGGAAAAACTTCATACCCATCGGATATAGCGGGTACGGGTATGGGAACACATAACCCATACCCGTGTACCCATTTACCCATATAATAAACTCACATAGGGGTGAGATCTTGGCAGAGAAGAGAGACTAACGATGTATTGCAGCTTTCATCTTTATGTCTTGCCATTTTATCAATAAATTGTCTTTTTATGTGTTATTGTTGTTTATAATGTGCTAATATAGTACTCAAGTTGCTGCGTTTTCGAGAAATATGATGTCGTTTCTAAAGACCATGTTATTGTTTATCAAATTTTATTATGGGTAGTTTTACCTGCGGGTACCGGTCTACCTGACGGGTAACGGGTATGGGAAAAGTTGTACCCGTTGCCGGGTATGGATACGGGTAACGGGTAAGCTCAAATCGAGCGGGTAAGGGTATGGGAAGGCTCCACCCATACCCATATCCCCCGGGTGCCATCCCTAAGCTAGAGTAGTAAATTACTCCCTTACACGATACATGTGAAACCGTTTGAGAATAGGGGGCAGAGGGAATGCTCAATGCTGGAGGGCTGAGTTTTGTTTCCTCATCACATACTCTCATGCTGGCCAATGTGTTGTCTATAGTATGTCAATGATGGAGCTGTTAAAACAAACATCCCAATGCAGATCATGGGAGGAGTTAGAGGCAGAGTCAATCTTTGCACAACAAGAAACTCTCGGTTGCCGGGAATTGGAGGAATAGTACAACATCGGTGTCACAATGACATTATGAGAAAGTTGTTTTAAACTCACGTGGCATGTAATCAGTTGTACATTCATTTAAAAAGCGCAGAAACTAGATTTTTTTTTATTTTTTAAAAACAATGTGCTCCCCCAATCGATCTCCAATAAAGAAACTGCCACGGAGTTATTACAGATCAAAGTAACTCTAAAGCTAAAGAGAAACAGATGCTGAAAAGTATACGCTGCACAGCAGCACACGGATAAAACGACATCAACTTAGCTCGAGAATGTTTTATGTATAACTTGTGTGGAAGAAGTTAATTTTTTTCTCTAACATTCCTAGTTAGGCAGCACTGACTAATTAATTACCAGCTAATTCAAAGGGCAAAAAAAAATGAAATTTGTGCACCTTATAACTTTATGTCAACGAAAGCTTGTTGCAAGCATGTGCAGTTTGTTTATTGAATCAATAAAGTCTAATGTTTCTCAAAAAATAAAATTAATGGTGTGTTTCAAAGTATATGAGGAATTCCTAATGCTCCATCATGCATGCACCTTATCTAAAGCATGGTAAGTAAGAAAATATGTGACATGGAGTAGCCCGCGCAATTTGCTCTTTCTTTTTTCTTGTATGTAGTTTCAGTAATATATTCTATGCTATAATACATTGTCAAAATATTGTCCTATGATATTTTTTTGAGAATAAGCATTCAACAGAGGTAAATCGCCGATATTGGACATGGTATTTCGGCTCCCGGCTCCAGGAAGCCCATTATTTTGCAGTACTATTTTCTCAATAAATGTGCCGGCTATTGGGTAGGAATACTGGGCCGGCCCAACTCCGAACAGCACGCGGGCGTTGCATGGGTAGGGCAGGGAGGCTCCGCCGCGTTCGTCCCGCCGGCGGGCGACGGCAGCATCAGCCAGCGGGAAAAAATCGCCGCCAGCGTCCTTCGGATCTGCTGTCTCGCCGCTCCATCCGTCTCGAGGTAGCCGCTCTAGTTCCACGCACACCATGTGTCATCCTGCTCTCGTTGAGTTTCATTACTCCAGTTAATGCTGGCATGCAGGATCCAATTCAATTCAAGGACTAAGAAAGTAGCTACCTGCATTCATACTCGGAGGAAACGAAGGACGAGACATCCTCTTCTTGTTTATTGATTCCACAGAAAATTCAATCTAGGTTATATAAAACTGCAGGTCCATGCACAAACTGGCTAGGCTATAGCTTAAACAATGATCTATAGCAGATAGCATTTGCATGTATAGTCCGGAAAGTGCTACACCTGCTATTCCGGATCTAGTAGGAAGGAGAGGCACCAGGAAAATTGAGTTCTTGACTAGAAATGACAACAAATCAGGGAAGACACTAGGATAGAGTTCAGACTTTGTTGTGTTCTATGAAAGCTGGGCCTCAGACCTTTCATCCAAAACAGGGAAGTCAGAGTTCGGATTGTTTGCGAGTGTGATCCACTATGCAGGAGCAGAACAGACTCAATTTCCTCCCCATTTGCGCGATAGCAATAGCAATAGTGCTGCTAGAGTGAGCTTAATTACCCATGCTTACCGTGGGTTTGGAACCTTTAGATACAAAGAAAACAGAGCAACATGTAATGGCAGAAGCATATTTTTGTTAAACTTGTTTACATGGGCTATATATTTGTGTTGTGCTGTAAACTATATATGTAAGGAAATGGTCATATCTATTTTCCTTTCTTGTTAATAACAAATCCTCAAACTTGCTATGATGATCAGGTTGTGGAACACAAGTGTGGCATCTGGAGCCACACCTGTCTTGGCCTTTTACCGTCCGGTCACGGTTCGTCTCGGACAGGATTTCCGATAAAATTTTGATTTTTTTCTTTTAAAACTATTATGTATGGAGCCTATGTGGTTCCATAAATTAAAGCATGGTGCAGTAAACAAAACTGTCTCTCCTAATAAGGGGTCATAGTTTTCAACACCGTTCGTATCCATCCTTAGCTTTAAAAAGAATTAAGAAATGGGAAAGAAATCTTAATTTTGTAAACAGTAAATGATGTCCCCACCATTCTTAGACTGAGTTATAGTACTAGTGTTCAATACATGTCCTTTCTTATGCATACACCTCACGTCAGTGCCGATAAATACCTCTTTATAGTTCCATTACTTCATTATCTAGAAAAAATGTAATTATCCCGTGCCTACCCCCGATTCGATTGAAAGGAGTAGCTGGTTACATATATCTCTATGACTGCATTCTTGGGGCAAATAAAAATGAGTGCTCCGTATCTTTTTTTCATGTTCTTAGAAAATTTTAGACTCTTCACAGTTCACACTATTGCAGATATGCATTTGCTGAGGAATGAACATAGCATGTGCACACATGAGTGAATTAACAAAGATCTATTAGAAGGAGAGGCACCAGAAACTTCTGCTCTAGACTAAAATGAGGACGGCTTGGAACATATGTGTTCCATTCAAAAAGAAAGGAAATGAGGATGGCTACAAAATAAAGAACAAGAGTAAGGACATTATCATCCTCTAGGTTGCCCTCCTTGGGCTCTCGAAGGGTTGTTGCATTGCGCACATTAGGATCAAATACTTTCTCATGTTGCTACGGTCTGCCTATTCAGGTTGAACGAATCCTTAGAAGATCCTCTATTGTCTCCCATCAGTTCTTTGCATCTCGATCAATGATTTCATCTACGGAGGTTAATTGTAGGGATGTGCAGTTCAGCTCAGCAGTGACCTTTAGCCATGCATTCCTTCTCTCCCATCTGCTCCTCACAGTATCGGAAACATGGAAGGAATGCAACAAGCGTATGTTCCAAAATAAGCCTCTTCATCCAGAAATGTTATCGTCACTATCAAGGAGCAAGAGGCCCTTTGGGATCATGCTGGACGAGGGCTGGGTGAACTATAGTTTCAAGATCGGACGATGTTCCTTGAATTTGTTCTGCATGCCTAATCTTTCCTTGAATTTAGTTTGGAAGGGTTTCATGGGATCCAAGAGATCTATGTACAACCGTAGATGCATGGTAGTATAAGTATTTGCAACCGATGGAAGAAGTTGTACCTTTGTGCAACCACTGCCACAATGCCATTTACCTAGGGTTGTTGGGTACGCACGTTCTGCCTGCAGGTACCCCTTGCTGATCTCTAAGTATCTATATACTTTATTGCTGCATCGATCTGTGATAAATAGCAACCATTTGCATACATATACATGGACTTGATGTATGGAGCAAATAAATAGCAGGACTTACATATTTTTCCGACAAAAATCTGCAAGGAAATCACCACAATACAAAAGGATATTAACCGTGGCCGGTGTTTGGGTTGCACATCCACTCTCACGACGAAGGGAGCTCACATATTGTGTCTCAGCGTGTAAAAAATTCTACCCACGCAGTTTGATGTATCACTGCAGATCAATGCATGGCTAAAGCAATGATAGCAGGTACTCCCTCTGATCCAAAATTCTTGTCATGATTTCAGTTCAAATTTGTACTAAAACCACGACGACAATTTAGGATCGGAGGGAGCAGCAGCGATTTGCTAGGAAGAGGAGGCACCGGAAACTTTATGTCCCACACTAGAATTTACTATGGCTCAATTATTCTCCATCTTACTTCTGATCTTTGCAATGTGTGAGCAATGGGTACGCTTCTGTGGGCTGAGTTCCAATGCCGTATGTGCTACAAAATAAGATCGTCATATTATTGGTTAGGTCACCTCTTCTCTTAATCTTCGTTTGCTAATTAATATTGATGACGTTTTATTTTTGTTCTAAGTCAAACGTCTTTAAGTTTGACCTAGTTAATAGAAAAATATACGAATATCAAATCAGTATACTCCTAAAAAAAATCATGAAGGATCTAATAAAACCAATTTAGAGTTGGGGAAAAGCAAATCTACATGTATCAGTGACCGCTTGGCATATCCAGACCGCACCATTGCGCTTTGAGATGTGCAGAACAAGTTGAGAGATATGCTCCCAGGTGGGGTTTGCTTTTACCGTACCTATTTTCACTTGGCGAAATGTCCCATCTGAGGTGACTTAGGGGATGGATAGAGTATTGAGCACATATCCTTCCAGCACATTTTACGGCTTTTCGATCCCCATCTTCTCTGCTAACTGCGCCACACAGCCATTCACCGCCCACCTCGAGCCCGATGTTGCCAAGATCCATGGTCCATGGCGGATGCAGCTCCGCCTGCAGCTGGAGGGGCTCAGCTGCGGCAGCAAGGTATCATCTGGTCTGAAATTAATGTACCTATGGTTCTTTTATTTTGGTCCTCGGCAGGATTCACCCCAACATTTTTTTTTCCGCAGAAACAATACAGATGCCAAATGTCGATCTGGGTGCGGGAGTACATAGAGCAATGGTGGAGTACTCTTGTTCCAGACCGGTCCGCGAGCAGCTCCTCCACGCTTCTTGTCATTGCCAGAAGAAGCTGGAACAGAAACAGATCTCGCAAGCATGGCGATTGCTCTTCACGACAACATATCCGACCTGCAACTTAAGCACCTGACCTAGCCACCGCCCTACGAGAGAAAATTGGCGGACATGCCCTCTACGCTCTGATGGAAGGTGGCAGCAGGGCTCTCTCCTGCGTCGTGGAAATGGGCCGATTTTGCGCGCGGAGGAGTTGTCCCTTGCGGGTCGGCCCGGTCCAGCCTCGAGTGGGGCATCGAAGTGGTCAAAGTGGTTGATGGCCGAAGGCTCCAGTGTTGATGCTTGGTGGTCATTCAAACGCAATGCTAACCATTTCACCGCCTGATGGCCGATGGCATGCATTTGTCTGTATTTTCTGGGAACGGGGGACTCCTTTTGCAGGTTGCGGGGCGGAAGATTCTGAAAAAACTAGGCCCCGCCGACACTTGTGGCCCAGTGGAGACTATTCTTGCTGGTCTTGTTGATGTCCCGAGGCCTCCTAACCCTATCTAGTAGAGACAAGGTTGTTGTTTCGGATACTCATTCCCTTCTCTCATTTTCTAAAAAAAAATCCCTTCTCTTCCCATTCTCTCTTCGCTTATGAAAGTTCTATTTAAGCAATGAAAAATATCCATGGGTATTTGAACCCGAGTACCAGGAAAAAACATAATATTTGATGGAAGAACAAGAGACCCCTTTCGAACAAACCTGTTCTAACACGGAGGTCTTATATCTATGGATGAAGCTGGGCCATGTCCGCCTAATTATCTTTCCCTGCATTCCTCTTTGTCTTCAAAACCTAGCCCCTCTTAACTCATCCCAACAACAGAGAGGAGAGCAGTTAGAGCCCAAGCGAGATGACCATTGAACCAGGGGATTGGATATCGGTCAACACGGCCCCGCTCTGGAGCGTCATGCACAGTGCTACTTTCAATTTCCTCTTTTTTATATTAGTAAATTATAAAGCCGTAATTGATTTATTTTCTTATCAGTTTCATGCACATTATAACTTTATGTCAACGACAGCTTGTTGCAAGCATCTGCACTCCGTTTGCTGAATCAATAAAGCCAAATGTTTCTCAAAAATTAAAATTGATGGTCTGCTTCGAAGTGTATGAGGCAGTCCTATCAATGCTCCACCATGTACCTTATCTAAAACATGGAAACTAAGAAAATATCTGACATGGTATCCAATTATACGACGAAACAGAAATAATTTGTATCTTAATTTAGATACCACTATTAGCATCGCATCCTAGAAAATTCATAATTTCTGTTTCCCAAAAGAGATAGCTTGTTTAGATGCATAACTATGATACAAAAGATTGTAAAAGTTGTATCTAATCATATATATAATGTATATGATACAACTCAAGATTGGTGCATTGGAAGTGCACTTTGATGAGCATTCTGTAATAGTGTAGACTCTACCTTCGACCTTGATCCGTTACACGCAATTTGCGCTTTGTTGTTTCTGTATGTAGTTTCAGTAATATTTTTATATGCTACTACATTAATTGTCAAATGTTGTCCTATCAAAAAAATGGTGTAGATCGATCTATATTTCTTCCTGACTAATTTATACCTTACAATTGTTTTTTGTTTCTGTATAGCCAAAACTAATTTGGACCATACGTTCACTACTCCAGAAAACCCCTCCAGAGGCGGTCAAAAAATGGGGTTGGTAGCGGTGATCACGCCCGTCACCAACTCTGCGTCACTGGAGATTTCGGCACCGGTGGCAGGTAAAATACCCGTCACTGCCGTTCCGAGATCAACAATGGCGGGTAAAATACCCGCCACCGAATACCCACAAACCGCCACTGTAAATCCCTCCGGCACCACCCGAAAAGTGCGTGGAGTACATCAGTGGTGGGCAAAGTACCCGCCACTGGACAATTTCCAATGGCGGTCCTGCCTAACCGCCACTACTATGTGTTCAGTGGCGGTGGTTCTTAACCGCCACTGGTACTATTTTTTCCCGAAAAAAAATAAATGAGTTATTTATCTAGGTACATAAACAGCCACATGTGAGCCTCATTTCTACACCATAGCTTGGCAAGAAGTCCGATCCCGATCTTTTGTTTCATACATATATATATCATGAAGTACAATGCCAAGAACGCACATAATCGTGTATGATATATAAATCGATGTCTGGCATGTGTAAGGAGGGCTTTAAGCGGAAATTTGAGGAGGGGCAAGAATGGCATGTGATCCAGAGTTCCAAACCTGTCTCGTTGATGTTTTTGATGGGAATAGAAGGAACCCGGAATCAAAGCTCAACAAACCGGTTTTGGTCCAAAGCTGTTAGAATAATTAATTTCTTATCTGGACTCAAAGCTGGCGGCTCGAAGACACCAAACAGCCAACTCGCTTTCACTCTCACCAGTTTTAAAAATAAAACGCCGAATCTTATTTGTGACCGTGCACTCGCTTGTCACACGTGGTGCGCACCGTGAGCTCCGTCCGATCAAATCGTGGGGTTGTTTCTCTCCCTGAGCATTTACTCTTTCAAATTTTAGTCCGTTCTGATTTTTCCTTCCGTCCCTCTCTCTCACCTCCTTATCTCTTCTGTTCTGGATTTTCTCCTCCATGGACCTCTCTTGCCTGATGTGCCCTTGCCGCCGCCGGCTGGCCCCCGCCTCCATCCCGTGAAGGCCTCCGCCGCCAACTCCCTCCTCCTCATGAGCCGCCGCCGCCACCTTCCTCCTCCGCGTGAGCCGCCGCTACCTCCGCGAACCAAGGCCGCACCCTCCTCCGTGAGAGCCACGGCCGCCTCCCGCCGCGAACCGAGGCCGCCTCGCTCCTCTGGGTGAGCCGCGGCCGCCTCCCTTCGTGAACCTAGGCCGCCGCTCTCCTCCGCGAGATCCACCATCGTCGTCGACCCTGCGACAGCGGTGACGAGCTGCTGCATCTCTGCAAGGTGGCCAGGCCCCCACGACGGTTCTCGTCCTGTGCCCGGCGCTCCGGGTGCTCGTCTTGAGTGCCAGCTCGCTCTCTGGCGAGTCCGTCCCTGCGAGCTCCGGCACTGACGAGTCTTTCTTCCTGACGATCGAGGTGCTGGACGTCTCCCCCCAACGGCCCAACGGGTTCATCGGCTGGCACCCTTCGTTCCCGAGCCAAGCCAGACGCTGCTTGATGCCTCCAGAAGCATCGACGCCGCGCTCTGGTCCTCTACCCGTAGTGACAACTTTGAGTTAAGAATGTCTTCCATGAAGAGATCGTCTTATTTTCTCGGATGTAAATTCCAGGTTAAGAGTTACTTTTAGGTTTCACTGGATGTAGTTTCAACATATGCCAATTACTTATATGAGTTCTCTAGATGTAGTTTTTATCTTAAGAGTTCTTTCATGAGTTCACTGGATGTTGTTTTAATCTTAAGAGTTACTTTCATGATTTTTTAGATGTAGTTATGTAAGTACCAATGAAATGGGATCTAACTGGGGTTGCTATATATGGAGCAGCTTGGTCATAAGGTCTGAATTGTTTCTTTTGTTTTGGATATGAGCTACTATTTTTGTTGGATCTGAAATGGCATGCTTAAGTTACTTGGTTGTAACTCCACTTACAAGTATGATTTGTACTTGTGACAAAATTTTAAGCCAATTGATTTAGTTACTTCCTTACACATAGTTACTTTCAGCTGCTAGATCTAGATGTAATTATGTGCTTGTCGGGAACTAACTACTCCTTTAGTCGTCTTGTCCAATAGAAGTTACTTTTGCAAGCACAATTGTGAATAACTCTGCATCTACTAGAGAGTTAGTGCAATGGTCTTAGATGAAAATTATACTTTGCCAAGTGGTTAGGTTTAGCAAATGGGTTTGGTCATCACTATTGGATGTAAATTTGTATTGCACTAGATGTAACTATAAATTATATTAGCGTTATGAGGACTATATTATCACAGGATGTAAGAAACTAACTTAAGTATTTCCAATAGTTTTAGATTTAACTATGAATTATGATGATGCTGAAAGGTATTATCAGTACTTCAGCACCAAGTATATATTGCATGCTCAAACACCATCAACATTTTTCGAGAAATGACAAAGCAACCGTCAAATCCATGGTGCTGCCCTTCTCATCCTAAACGAACTTCTTCCTGGTCCTATAAAGCATGGATCTGTCTGCTGTCAGATCTCATCTCTCCCATATTATGTGAGGTGAGATGCAATGTTAAAAGGTACTAGGTGTAACTAGGTTCTCTATTTATGCTGCTGTGAACTATATTAGGTTGTTGTGTATGAATTTTCCCTTGTTCCTGAAGTTTTTTAATGCTATTGCTACATTTTTGGTTCAGCTCAAGCTTGGGTCATGTCTGTATCTAGATGTCAATGTGAAGTGGGTTGATCAAGTTTTGGAGGACGTTGATATGTTACTCCAACGATGTAGTTTTCCTTTACCACAAAGCAAGTTTCTAGGTAGTATGCATTCGGTCATGTCATTCATTAAAGCTAAAGCTATTCATAGGTTATTTTTGTGTACAGAATTTCTATAGGCTTCAGCTTGTGGTTCCTAATTAGGTATGATGATACACGTAGCATGTACCATTGTTCTCCTTGCAAAGTAATTCTCTGCCATAGTTGTGAGTTTTTTTAGTACATTGTTCAATAATTTCCACTGGATAGGAGTAACCTTCATCTTGTATACCCTCAGTTTGCACAAAAAATAGTTAAGGTAGAACCAATCTGACCGAAACTCAGATACATGTCTGTACATGACAAAACAAATTTCATCCATCTTAGGCACTTTACCTTGAAGTTAGACAACAAGTTTCTTCCCTACTAGTGTTGCTTTCGAATGGTTGCAATTTTTTCCCAATATTCTACATCCTGCCAGTTGCTGCTCTAATTTTCTATTGTTCTTATTTTGTTAACAGGGTGGATGGAAGGGGGTTTTGCATCCATTGAGGTTACTTCCAGACAGGACAGTTACTGCAATGAAGAGAACAAATTTCTGCTCTTCTTGGGTTTGTGGAATGTGTGCCTCATTGGTTAAAGAGTTGGCAGGACAAGCTTTTTCCCCTTCCAAGTGGAAGATTTTTGTTTGTCTATATAGACCAGTGGATGCAATTATGTTTTCAGTACTTTCTTGGATTTACAGAATTATTTTGAAGCCAACAACAAATTTTCTAACACACGTATTGTTTAGTTCTCTTCTCAATTTAAATCTGATGTATACTGTAAATATCATATGAGTTATACTCCATAGTTGTTTTTCACATTTTTTATTACAATGGTGTTGCTGCCGCAGGGTCACGTACAGGGAACGAGATGGGAGATGAAGGGTGACTGCGTGAGCTCTTTCACGCGGAGCCGCGGAGGGAACGGAAGAACGGACCGTGGCCTCCTCACGTCGACGTGTCAGAACGTGGAACAGAGAGCTTTCCTATTTTGGACCGTCGGATGTGAGTACCGCATAAGACTAGGGAGTGCGCGCGCACTCCCTAGACGGTCCCAAAATAAAATTCTCTCATCACTGCAAAAAGAGCGAGGGTGCGGGGCCGGGGGAGACTCCGCTCCGTTCCTCTCGGCAGCGGCAACATCAGCCAGCGGGAGATCGTCGCCGCCATTCTTCGGGTGCTGCTCCAACCGAATCGAGCTAGCTGCTCTAGCTCCTGCTACTCCATGTGTCATCCTGGTCTGGTCTGCCTGGTAGGGATCCCCAACCCCAGCTAGATCAATGTTCTTGTTCGTTGTAACCATTGCCGAGTTATGCCCGCGATACAGTGCAATTTTTTTCCTAAAACAACCCTGGTCAGGTACTGCACAAGTTTGAAACCTTCTAGAGCTAGCTTAGGCGACTTGCTCTGCAGTTGCCAAAGGAACTAGCAGGCTGTAATGAAGCTAAACTCTGAATTTAGTTTTCTGCACATGAATTGCACCAGTCCGACTCACAGCGTATGTAGCTTAGACACAATAATAATCAATACACTCAGCGAAGTTTTGTCAAGTGGAGCATGAATAGACCGTGCATGTACACTTCGGCCATGATACTGTCCAGTGATTACTTGATTGCTTTTGCAGGTATTACGGGAACATTTAGCAAATGTAATGATCACTCGCACTCGATAAGACCATGCAAGTCCGCCACCCGCATTTACAACTAGATATTGATTCCCACATGCCTCCTTTTTCCAATATATGTTGCCACATGAACAACCCAGCTAGATAATGTGTTTTCTCCGCCCACAAGTTGGCAACGTACCATTTCTGGGAAAAGAAATAATCATTGCAGTCCACTCTTGTTAATGGAGTTATATAGAAATGAATGACCTGAATTTTGGCATCTGACTATACCACATGATCCACATATGCCTGCCCACCTAAGAGAGTACTGGGCTTGCATATATATAGTACTCCCTATTTTGGGGTAGTAATGCATGTATATCATTAACCTGCCGCAAGCACAAAACTTTGGTAAAACTTTCTTAGGGCTGGCATGCTAACTTGCTGCAAATCTAGGTACATAAATAGTCACATGTCTAGTATAAATCAGTGTCTGGATGTAAGAGCTTTAAGCAGAAATTGAGGAGAGAGGGCAGTACTCCGTAGAATGGCATGTGATATCCAGAGTTCAAAACCTGTCTCGTGTTGATGTTTTTTTATGGAAATAGGAGGAATCCGGAATCAAAGTCCAAACCTGTTTGAACAATTAGTTTCTTATCCAGAATCAAAGCTAGCGGCTCCAAGACGCCATATGAGTTTCCATCCGAGGGCAAATGGCCAGAGGTGTGGGGAGAACCAGCTTGCCATTAGGCGCTCGCCACAAATGACATTGGCTAGGCGTCCACGACATACCTGACGTGTACACACTCCAACTACAACAACAGGCCTGTCCTGTACTTGATCCTAGAGACCTTGGGCTTGGTGGAGAGTTGTACGGTCGAGTTCTCCGACGACGGTCAGCATTTGAAGCAACCGTTCATAAGATCCGTCAGCTATATACAGAAGCACGTGACCAAAGGAGACGTGGGACACGAAATACTTACGAAAATACAGGGGTTTTTCTTTGAGAGATTTTTTTTTCTTGCACACAATACTGAGTATTAAGAAAAATTGAGAGACAAAAAAAATACTAAAGTGAGGTCTAAAAGAAGGACGTGAAGCGGTTTGTTGGGCTCTTTAACCTTTAGGGACAAACTAGGAAAGACACAAGTGAAATCAAAAACGAAGAATGTGAAGTGGTTTGTTGGGCCCATTAGGGGACAACTGAGAAGGCCCAACCAACAGTCCAACTCATTTTCACTCTCACCGCAAAAGAGAGCAAGGTTTACATAGACTCCGTCGCGTTCCTCTTGCCGGCGGCAGCATCAGCCAGCGGGAAATCACCGCTGGCATTCTTCGGGTCTATGGGATCGCCACTCCAACCGAATCGAGGTAGCGCTCTAGTTCCATCCACACACCTCATATTAGCCTTTGATGGAACTCTTGCGAGTATTTTTCTGTAGTGTGATTTAGTCTGTTCTGTCTTTGCTCGGAAATCTGTACACGAGACTCAGATTTCCATTGTTTCCATTAAGGTTGGTGCCATTGGAAATGATATTTTTTGAGGGAAGATTGGAAATGATATTCAAGCACAAGCTTGGGGAATTAATGTATGCAAGACCCAGATTCCAACCATTCCGTGCAAGATTGTGTTTTATTTGCCCACAAAGCTTCATCATCGAGCATTTTGTGTTCAGCTGAAAAGAATTATTGCACATGCTTTTTGCTTCCCTTGCATGGGATTACTTGTTGTACCTTTGATACACTAGTAATCAATACACTTGGTGAATTTTAATGGGCGTGACTATATCTCAGTCCACTGTTTCTTAATCAAAAGGATTAAATTTCAGTCGATCGTGTCATAACCATTGGATTAATATATGGATACCATTTTACTCTCCGTTTTCAATTTTTAGTCTCGAATCTTAAAACACAGACCATATCTAATGGCTGATAAATCGACTTATCTCTAACTAAAAATTAGTCGACTTAGATATAGCAAAACCGAATTTTAATTTGCCGAGGGAAACATGCATAGACTGTACATGTACACTTCAGCCATGATATTATCCGTTGATTACTTCATTGTCTTCTGCAGGTGCTATGATAACAGTTGGCGAATGTAATAATCACTCGCACTCATTGAGACAATGCCCATTTACAACTAGATGTTGAATCCCACATGCCTCCTTTTCCCAGTATATGTTGCCACATGAACATCCTAGCTAGATAGTGTGTGTTTCTTATTTCTCCATATCAATTACTATGTGGTTGTATCGCTTCATTTCCAGAAAAAGAAAATATAAACATCGCACTCTACTCTTGTTGTTAATGGAGTTATATAGAAACGAACCACTGGAATTTTGGCATCTGCCTACGATATGATCCACATATGCCTGCCCATCTACCAGAGTACCTCTTTTTGTGTCATAAATTAATGTTTGCATATCATTAACCAGCTGCCGCAAGTACAAACTTTGGACAAAATTTTCTGGGGCCCGACATGCTTAATTGCTGCATATATACCTAGATACATAAATAGGCTTTGTGTCGGCCTGATTTCTACACCATACCTTGGCAAGAAGTCGATCCCCATTTTCTTGATGCATATATGTACGTATATACCATGATGTACAATGCCAAGAACTTTGATCAGGAGATCGGGGGTAGTCATCAAAATGACATGCGATCCAACCCTTGTCTTGGTCGATGTTTTGATGGGAATAGGAAGCATCCGGAATCAAAGCTGAAGTGCTGAACACATTCATTTCGGTCCAAATCTGTTAGTGTAGCAGCTAGCTCCAATGGAAGACCAGAAGCATACAAATTCCAGGACTTATTTCCCCCCCGGGAATCTGAGTACTCCCTTCATCCAAGAACAAGAATAGAAGCATACAAATTCTAGGACTCAACCTTACACCTAAGGTTCAAGCTGGGTGATTTGACACGACATAGTATAGTAGCTTGAAGCCTTCGATGACAGCAGCAAACAAGATTAAGATACTAGAGTTATGTGTCTCGATGCTTGACGATGATGGGTTGACAACTCCTTGCCCTTTCTTCAAGAAAATGGACAATATCGTCCACATCGATGAAAAGTGGTTCTACATGACCCGGGTAAACAATAACTACTATTTACTTCCCGATGAACCTCGACCATTGCGCACAGTGCAGAATAAGAACAGCATTGGGAAAGTTATGTTTTTGACGACTGTGGCGAAGCCAAGATTTGGTGAAGGTGGAGAGGTCACATTCGATGGAAAGATAGGCACCTGGGTCTTTGTCCAAGAGACGCCAGCTAAAAATAATTCCAAACACAGAGATAAGGGGACACTTGAACTGAAATCAGTCAATGTTATGATGTCATGAGAGTGTACATTTGCAAGAAGGTCATTCCAGCGATCCAGGATCGGTGGCCAGATGAGGGTGTATGTCGCACCAGTGGCACCCGGGGTACCACCGCTGCGCGACGCGTGGGCCCCGTTCCCGAGTCCCCGGGAAGGTTTCACCCCGAGGAGCGTCTATGAGCAGCCCGGCAAGCTACCATCCCGGAAGGGGCTAGCGGGGCTTCAGGGAATATTTCCACCTGGGCGCCTCCCGGGAAGCTGCTTCCTGGGGGGGGGGGGGGGTGTTCCCGGGTGTGTTGGGCCCAGGCACTTCCCGAGGTCGACTTGCCGGGGCAGGGGGTTCCCGGGCGCATGCCCCTGCCTCAGGCGCGGGGCCCAGTAGCCAGATCAACAGCGCCACGAGGACGCGTGGCGGGCGTGGGATGCACGGTCCCACCAGGGCAAGAAGCAAGGCGCACGGCTCAGTAAATGAGCCGACCGACGGGTCGTTACCCGTCCGATCAAAGAAACAGTAGCTGTCCAATCCTACCCTAGAGGTTCTAGACCCCTAGCGGCGGAGGTGGCATCCATGCGCGCCACCAGCTCACCGGGAAGAGTTGTATGCCTCCCCGCCCGACACTTGTAGCTCATGCACCGTGGCACCTGTGGCATCCCCTTGAGTATAAAAGGAGAACCCTCGCCAACGGTCAAAGGGGCTGGGCAGAAGATTGGTTGGCTCCAGTAGACTGTGGGGCTGAGTTCGACCAGCTTATGGTTAACTTCCAGCACCAGCAAAGAGTAGTAAGGAGTACCTAGCCAGTGAGAGAAAACCCGGGAACTTGCCCGGCAACTTGTAAAAACCCGATTCTAAACTAATACCAGCCCAGACAAGCAGGACGTAGGGTTTTACACCTCTGGGTGGCCCGAATCTGGGTAAAAACGTGCGTGTGTTTGTTCTTGAATTAGCGCGCACCTCTAGCATTGCATCTCGCCGGTCCTGCAGGGCCCCTTCGGCCGTACCGGCGACCGCCAGGGCGAACCCCGACGCCCCTACCGAACCTAAAAGGGGGCCATGGCTGCACGCCCCCGGTGTCGGAGCACCGTGCGACGACAGTGTTGGAAGAACAATCCTCATGCAACCAGATAACGCTAAACCTCATCTCCTCCCTACTGATGATGCTTTTCGACAGGTCGTGGACGAGACTGATTTGGACATTAAGTTGATACAACAGCCTCCAAACAGTCCGGACATGAATGTCCTCGACCTGTGCTTCTTCAGGTCCCTACAGTCACTCACCGATAGCAGAGCACCGGCAAGTATCAAAGAACTAATAGAGGGTGTGGAGGAAGAATACAATAATGACGATTTCCAGAAGCTCGCTCGAAGCTTCATGACACTACTGCAATACCGTATGGTTGAGGCTATGAAAGTGGAAGAAGGAATAGGTTATGACCCCCCGCACAAGCATAAGGAGCGCGCAGAAGGGAATTAGCTACCATTTATCACGGCAGATTTACTAACAAAAACCAAATCACTTATAGAAGGAGAGGTTGAAAAAGAAAATGTGAGGTTGAGAAAGGAGGAGAATGATATTACCATGTGTATGATAGTACTTGTGTACTAGACAATTTTAGCGTATCTCTACATAAATTATAATTTTACTGAATTTTATTTAAAAACATATTGCAACACTTGATTTGTTTATCAGCTCAATAAGCCATAAATTTCCCAAGGAGAAGGTAAAACTAACCTGCAAACATTTGCCCATACTTCATCATCTATATGACTCGAAAAGAATGTCATTTCCTCCATACAAGAGACCGTGAAACACAATTTGCAGATTAGGTTCTGATTTCAATCCCACTGCAGACAAACAAATAATCTAAATTTGGCAGTAACATTTTACTGAAACTGCAATCTTTCTACTCCCAGAACAGGCCTAATCTGTGGAACTAATCTTTCTGATTATTCTAATATGGTCATCCTACATGAATAATTATTCATGATCTGTGGAACCAAACAGTTAGTATACAACTTACTCTGTTTAAGGACTAAACAAGATAATTGTAAACATACATTACTCTGTATACAGTTTACTCTGTTTAAGGACTAAACAGAGTACATGTACTATATAAATTATTTTATCCTAGGTAACAGAGCACAATTATATCCTTAGTGTAAACAGAGCATTACTCTGTATACAAGCTTACTCTGTTTAAGGACAAAACAGAACCAAACAGTTAGCATACATCACCAAACAGAGCACAATTAATCAACTAAATTTTACTCCAGTAAAGTGATGTCCATATTTCTAAAGCTCCAAGTTCTGGCCCTAAGTAACACAGAGTTTTGATTTCAATAATAAGCCAAGTAATCTTACTAATTATTGATTAGGAGTATACTGCAAGTTCAGGCCTAGTAATCTTTCTGATTAGGAGTATGTAGATCTATGGAACATTCAGGCTAAAAGAGAATAGCAACAAACAGAGTAAGATGCCCGAGTTTTAGTTACTCTAGGTTATTTGCAAACAGAGTAAGTGGTCAGAGCATCACCAAACATAGCACAATTATTCAACTAAATCACCAAACAGAGCACAATTAGGAGTAGAACAGTCACTGGTTGCAAATTTAAAAACTTACGGTTGAGCACCTGAACTTGATTTAAAGATGGAAAAAGATGGAAAAACAACTGAATGGTTGAGCACCTGAACTCAATACCAGCTCCAACTGACAGATGTGCATTTCCTCTGAATGTTTTGATGGCATCAGTGTTCCTCAGAACAATAATGAAGTCAGCTAACTCCCCTCCAGCGTGAAAGTTAAACCAGCTCCAACTGACAGATGTACATTTCCACCAAAAGTATGAGAATAATTTCATGTGTTATCAGCGTCTTAAACAAGCTTCTTTGCTGAAATTGACCATAATTTGCAGCAAATTGGAGCAGAAAAAAGATCCGTCGTGGTCGGGCTGGACGTCGTCATCCTGGTCACCCTCGAAGCTTGCAGGAGATGGGGAACGACGAGGAAGAGGGCCAGCCGGTCGCTGAGCTGCCTCAGCACGACCTACTGCTCAGTCTCCACCTGCCATGGAGGACAAAGGTAGAAGCTTTGTCCACCTCGTCGCACCGCAGCACCACGTCACCAGCTCATCGCCTCACTCGTCCCCATGCCCACCAGATTGAATCCACCGGAGGTAGCCACCGAGCCACCTCGATCATCTGCTGCTGAACCGCCGGAGTACGCCGAGCCGCCCGAATTGCCGGCACATTTAGCAGCAGCGCGGCGCAGGCGCGAGCGAGGCGTGGTGGCCATCCGAATCAAGGGAGAGCAGTGCGGCGCAGGTGCGAGCGAGGCGTGGTGGCCGGCGTGGTGGCCGGCGCGGAGCGGCACGGCGACGGGCGAGGCGCGCGGAGCGGTACGGGGACGGGCGAGACGGGGGAGGAGAGGATGCTTGTCGGAGAAAACGAGAGGTTTATTTTCGCAAAAATCACCCCGCAAGTCCTTTCTGGACGGAGGGAGCAGAATAATTACGCCGAAAGTCAAAATATTACACGTATCTAAACACTTTTTACACATAGATACATACGTATTTGAACATATTTAAGATAAGTAATAGTAATCGGAGGGAATAGTTTCTTATCCGGTAGCAAACCTGTCAGCTCCAGAACGGCATAAGACTTTGTAGCAGAGCTGATGGCCACTCCAAGAACAACAAAAGGTCCATCTTCCTCCGTGTGATCTTGTTCGGCGCGCTTCTCCGGCAACCGGTCAGCATTCGAAGCGATCTTCGTTGTTGTTCCTCCGGTGATGCACGGTTTCCATTCAGAAGACACGACGGGCTAGTGATGCACGTGACCATGCACCAAGGAGCCGTGCGACATGAGTCCACTTATGAAAATACTCCGTAACAGAGTTTTAAGTCTTTGGACAAAAAAAAATCTTGCATGACAGCTCACACTGAACTACTCGTATTAAAAAAATTTGAGAGAAAGAACACTGGAGTGAGGTCAAAAAGAAGAATGAAGAATGTGCAGCTAAAAAAAGTGAAGTGACTTGTTGGGCCCTTTCGTGGACAAATGAGGAGGACCAGCCAAACAGCCCAACTCACTCTCACTGAAAAAAGAGCGAGGTATTCTCAAAAAAAAAAACCGAAATCAGAGCGAGGTTTACCCTAGGAGGCTCCGCCGCATTCTTTTGGCCGGCGGCAGCATCAGCCAGCGGGAAATGCCGCAGCGTTCTTCGGGTCTGTGGGCTGAGGTAGCTCCTCTAGTTCCACCCACACCCTTCTCCTGCCACTCCAAGCATGATCCTGCTCTGGTTTGGTTGATGGGGATCCCGGAGCCCTACTAGATTGATGTTGTTGTTCGGAATAACTACTCCCTCCGTTCCATAATTCTTATCGAAATATTGCATGTATGCAGACACTTTTTAGAAATAGATACATTCATTTCTGAACAAATTTGAGACAAGAATTATGAAACGGAGGTAGTATTTCCGTTATGCCCCCGATTTTATTCCCAGGTGAACTCGTTGCTAGCCATGTACTAGTTGTTGACCTCTGCAAAGGATGAGGATTAGCCTTTGGTGGAACTCTTGCGAGTACTTTTTTTTTAGTGTGATTCAGTTTGTTTTGTCTTTACTCCGAAATTTGTATGCGAGAACCAGATTTCCATTGGTGCCATTGGAAATGATATCCACGCACTAGCTTGGTGAATTCATGCATACCAGACCAAGATTCCAACCATTCGGTGCAAGATTGTGTTTTCTTTGCCCACAACTAGTCGATGTTCATTACTTGATTTTTTTTCTAGAATACACCGAAGTGGGTGTATCATCGATTTATAGAAGGGAGCTGCGACATAGCGAGTACAAAATTAGGTTTTACAAATTAGCCGGTGTCTCTCCACTGTAAATCAATTTACCGAAACCAACATCACACTACAAGAAATCTGGTGGTCCATGACGTTTTCTTTATGACGCACAATTATTTTGTCATAGATCTATGACGATTTTCGTCAAAACGTCATGGGTTTGTCCAAAGCCGAATTGCCATGCAACCCTTTGACGAAATTGAAATATCGTCATGAGAAAAAACGTCATGCATGACTAAAACTATACATTTGCCTCTCTATGACGTTATTTGTGACATGCTAGTTAGACAAAAAAAACTTGATGAAATTATTTTTGTTTCATAGTTCACGTTTTTATTTTCGTTTTCCTATTTGCAGTAAATTGGCCGTGTTGGGCCGATATGGCTGAAATTATTTTATTTTATTTTATTTGAGAGGAATTAATTTTCTTTTCTAGCACTGAGTACACGTTTTTTCTTTTTTCTATTTGCATTAATTGGCCATGCTGGGGTCGTTATGGGCTATGGTACCGGGCCGCTCTGCTGCTTATGTGCGTTGGTCCGCTCCTGCTTTTCTTTTTCTTTTTCCTATAATTGGAAGGACACGTTGGTCCGCTCCTGCCTTTTTGTTTCTTTTTCCTATAGCAGGACACGCAGGTACGAAGGATCGAACTCCCGACTTCCCCTATCCTCTTGAGGATTAAAGGAGCATACCGGCCGTTGGGCTATAGAGGGAAATATGTGTTATATGTATAGTTAACATAATTGTACCATGCTGAGACATAAATTGTTAAGTACATCTTACCTGTTCAGTGTGAATGTTGTCATCAGAAAAGTCAGAGGCTATTATCCATACCAGAATATTTTCTTCAGGAAAGTTCACTGAACTTACGAGCATATACATGGCAGCACACTGAAATACTGTAATCACGGGATTGGTTTTGCTGCTGCCCCGGCTAACTAGCTAGTCACCTACAGAACTCACAACATTCAGCATCTAGTGTCCCAAGAACAGAGTACAGGGTAAGCTGAGGCACGTACACAACATTCAACATTTAGAATAGGCTAGATAAATAAGAGATAGGTACACAATATTCAACATTCATATTGCAATGTATGGTGAGTAGGAGAGTACAGTAGGCATTCATATAATGAAGAGGCAGGTTTCTCTGTATTTTAGATTGGAACTTTCATTATCAGAAATTTAACAGCCAGGTTTCTCTGTATTACAAGTTGCATTCAGAGTCACATTACACAAGTCTCGGCTTGTTTCTTGCACAATAAAGAAAATCTTTACTTCTTGTCTCACCTGCACAATTAAGAAGATTGTTACACAAAGCAACTTGTGAACATGGAAGAACTGCACAATATTTATTGGCTTGTAGTCTGAAACTTGAATGGAGGCTTTATTAATTCAGTTTGAGAAACAACTTGATCCATAACCCATGGCAGGCATAACTTGTTCTCTTTTATATAGAAAAGTCGGCTATTTTGCTCACAAAGAGACAAAATTCTCAACCATCACAGGCATGTACAGGTATCACATGTACTGGCTACTGTTCTCAGAATAAAAAGAAAATATACACTTAAGACCTAGTCAAGTTGACTGTTATTGTTCACAATATTTTAGTACAAATAAAATAACTAAAAGCTAAGCTTGCACGAAGTGCTAAGCTGATCATAAGCCTTTGTCGCACTCAATAAATACATAAAGTACCATCCAGTTCAAGTGCTATCCCTGTTGTTTTTTAAACTGGTACTTATTCATAAATAATTTGAAGATGTAGCTAATATGAAACTTGTAGATGTTGTCGATACCTTTCCAACATTATATTGTTTGTCTAATTCTGATGATTGGCCTGTAATCTAGGTAGTCACCGCATTTATTTTTCGTTGTTTCTACTTAGGAGTTAGTTACTACAGCCTTAACCCCCCCCCCCCCCCCGCCCCTTCTTTATTTGCAAATTATGCCCTGTGAATGATTAATGTGGTCTGTGTTCTTTATCTGCTTTGGTGATAATTTCAAGGAATCTATGGAAAATATCATAACGAGAGAACCAAAATCTGCTGCTGAGGTTGTTTCCAAAGTGCTGAATGAGAGTACCAAGAATAACAGATTCTTGGGGCGTATTGGTTTGCGGCCAATCCCTTCGAGTAGAACATCCAAGAGTAGCCTTATGGAGAAGCAAGAAGCTGAAAGAGATGGGAATGATGAGCTGCGTAGTATGATTGAAGAGTTGGAAAAATCACATGAAGAAGCTAAGGTGGCACAAGAAGAAGCTAGGAAAGCAAAGGAAGAAGCAGATGCAGCAAGAGTAAAGAATGAGGAAGAGATGCAAGCAATGAAGAAGAAACTCAAAGCAGATGAACCCTACTTCGGCAAGTGTTGAGAAGGTTACAAACCCAGTAAAAACCTCTTTTGTTGAGAGTTTCATTCAGTTCTGGTCTGGTCTCGTCATGTGATGAGAAGGTTACAAATTATTAGATGCTATGCTTAGAAGGGTACTTTGCATATTGTGGTCACTTTGGTGCTTATGGCCCTTTGGGCTGAATGTTATGTCCTATGGTCACTTTGATGCTTATGGTGTTATGGGCTGAATGTTTCGTGATATGGTCTTGTTTACATACTTTGATGTTGGCTAATACTTTTGTGCATTGTAATTTCTCTTTTACAACATTTGGCCCAAGAGCACATGGGCTGTGTTGTATTTTAAAACAACAAAAAGGCCTCTGCACAGCAGAAAAAAAAAGAAACAACCTAAAGAGCCTGGGGATTAAAAAGAAAATAGGCCTCAAGGAAAAAATAACAGGCTCAAACTGAAGAAATAAATGGGACAAAAAAATAACTGGGCTTTTGGACGGGGCCCATGTTTTTGGCACGTCAGCAAAAAATCCACATCATCAAATAGTTCCACGTGGAAGCCATGTCAGCAAAATATACATGTGTCTGCCACATCAACCCACCACGTGTCATGCATGCAAGCATGCCTACCTGGCTGCCACGTAAGCGCTGGGCTCATGCTTTATGACGAATTGTGACAATTCCTCATTATGTTTGGTCTCATAACTCATGATGAATTGGGACAGTTTGTCATAGAACTTTATGACATTACACGGGGAAAAACGTCATGGAGATGTCTATGACGTGAGGTCCATGACGTTATTTTTCCATCATAGATAACGTCACAGACCGCACTCTATGACATTTTTACCACTTCCTATGACGATCGGTGAATGTCATGGACCTCTAGAAATGTTGTAGTGTCAACAATTAGCTTAGCTTTGCTCGTCTCCAGAACGATGCTTCTCGGTGGATCTCACCCAGAATGAGTTGCCACTTGGCATTGCCAGCCCCATAAAAAGCGACCTTGTTTCGATGTTTCCAAATGGTCCAGAACACCAAGGTCGAGCTTGTAGCAAATGGCGTCCTCTCATTGTCCTGAATGCTCGGAGAGGACCACCACTGAGTCAGGGAACGGCATCCAATTGGTTCTGTCCCAGATGGTCAAAACCTTGAATCAGATTGCACGAGCAACCACACAACCCACCAGGAGATGATCGATCATTTCAGGAGATTGATCACACAGAGGGCAAGCTGGCGGTTGCCGTTTGCAGGTGCCACAAAAACGGCCGGCGAATGTAATGATCACTCGCACTCCGTGAAACCATGTCCCAAGCCCGGCACCCATATTTACAACTAGATGTTGATTTCCCTATGCCTCCTCTTCCCAATATATGTCGTCGCTTGAACCTTGGTAGACAGGGTGTTCCTTTCTTCATGTAGTTGTCTGAGTCTGGCCTCTATTGTCATTTGTCAATGGAGTTTTATTGATTAACCGCTGGGGTTTTGGCATGTGGCTATGAAATGATCCACATATATATGACGCAGCTACGAGCTTGCATATATATAGCAGAACTCTGTATATAGTACTTCAAGTTGTACTAAATCAATGACACTGAATCGGAGGGGTAGTACCTATTTTTCAGCCATAAGTTAGGTACTATGAAAACAGTTGGTGAATGTAATAACTCGCACTCGTTGAGACAATGCCCATTTACAACTAGATGTTGAATCCCACGTGCTTCCTTTTTCCAGCATATGTTGCCACGTGAACAACCTAGCTAGATAGTGTGTTCCTTTCTCCATATTAATTATTATTTGGTTGTCTCGCTTCATATAGCATTGATATCAATAAAACGTTTCATTTAAAAAATAAATATAAACATCGCACTCTACTCTTGTTGTTAATGAGCTATGTAGAAACGAACGACCGGAATTTTGGCATCTGACTACGATATGATCCACATATGCCTGCCCACCTGCGAGAGTACTGGCATCGAGCTTACACATATATGGTACCTATTTGGGGTCATAAATTAATGCATGTATATCATTAACCTGCAGCAAGTACAAACTTTGGTTAAAATTTTCCAGGGGCCGGCATGCTTAATTGCTGCATATCTAGGTACATAAATAGGCATGTGTCGGCCTGATTTCTACACCATAGCTTGGCAAGAAGTCGATCCACATTTTCTTTCTTGATGCATATGTATATACCATGATGTACAATGCCAAGAATTAACTTTGGGAGATCAGGAGAGGGGGTAGTCATCAGAATAGCATGTGATGCAACCCCTTGTCATGGTCGATGTTTTGATGGGAATAGGAAGAATCCGGAATCAAAGAAGAACACATCCATTCAGGTCCGAATCTGTTAGAATACTTAGTTTCTTATCCGGAATCAAACTGGCAGCTCCAAGACGGCAGAAGACTTTCTAGCTGAGCTGATGGCCACTCCAAGAACAACAAAAGGTCTCTCTTCATGCACGGCGCGCTTCTCCGGCAACTAGTCAGCACTGTCTTTGGGAAGATTATTTTCATGACAGCTAACACTGAGCTATTAAAAATATTCAGAGAACAAAAAGATTGGAGTGAGGTCAAAAAGAAGAATGTGCACCTTTTTCATTTTGAGGAAAAGAAGAAGAATGTGCAGCTAAAAAAATTTGTCACGTGACTTGTTGGGCTATTACATGGACAAATGAGGAGGCTCAGACAAATAGCCCAACTCACTCACTCTCACCACAAGACAGAGTGAGGTTTACCCTAGGAGGCTCTGCCGCGTTCCTCTCGCCGGCGGCAACATCAGGCAGCAGGAAATCGCCGCCGGCGTGCTTCGTTTTTGTGGGCTCGCTGATAAGTGCTATTTTTGCAGTGTTTTTATTATGTAGTTTGTATCTTTTTGTCACAGATCCGTGTTGCTTTGAGCTTAAATACATTGAAAACGGTACAAGTATCTAAAAAAGAATGATTACAACTTGTTCTAATTTATTTTGCAGTTAAGTGCGAAAAAGCACATATTCATCTCACATTGGACGAGCTGCTGATGCACCAATATACCGAAGGACCTGATCATCATGGAAAGAAGAAGGCAAGGGCTGAAGTGAGGAGAAAAGGATCAACTTGTGAAAAAGGAAGAAAAGGAGAAGAGCCTGGATGTAAAACTTCCAAAGGGATTAAATCCCTAACTCCGGCCTGCTCTGGATCCCCTTGAGCCTGGCATTCCCTCTCCCTTCCCCTAACCTCCTGCTCCACCTCCGGCCGCCGCCGCGGCCAGGCCAGCGTGGCGGCGCGCCACCGAGCTAACTGCAGCCCCTTCCCGAGATCCACTACTGCTCCTCCTCAAGACCGCCTCCGCCGGCAGCGGGCTGCACGAATCGTCTCCATCAACCTGCTGCTCCCCCACGCACCGAAGAAATCAACAGCCAAGGAACCATCAGCTTGTGTGACCACGACCACGACCTGCAATGTCCTCCCCTTCTCCAACTTCTGCCTCATCTCCTTTGGTTTAATCTCTCTCTCTCTCTGTCTCTGTCTCTCTCTCTCTACCTGCTGTTTGTGTGTACGAGAGTTGAGAGCCTGCTGTTGATCTTTGGAATGTTGAGAGTTGAGACTTAAAATAATTCGTATTGTGTTAAAATTCTCACATGGACTGGAGGAAAAATTCACTCTATCCCTTTCTTTCTCTCTGCTAATCTTCTCTTGCATGTGAACTGTGGTATAGTTTAGTTGACCTATGAGAACTTGTGGCATTGAATTTACTATTTTGCTCTCTATCCAAATCTCTTATAAATTTCTTCTGCCCCTGTCTTGATGTTTACTTGTGCTAGTGTTTTAATTATCTAAAGTAAAACGAAAATCACAAAAATATTGCAGTCATCCTGTACCTTGAATCCCATAATTGTTTCTATCCCTATCTTGGATCATTGCTTGTGATGTTTCGTGGTAGATGATCTTGTCTTGCTTTTGAGTGGGAAACCTTCTTTTTGTTTGTTTTAAATTCCAAAATCATTTCCTGTGATCTAGCTTTAACCGAGCATCGTTGTCGCTGCCTAGTCCCTGTGGAGAACCTCGACAAAAACTACTATATTTGCTTCAATCAAATTGGCGCCGTTGCCGGGGACCAAATATTAGTAGGTTGAGGAGTATAACAGGCTTGGCTATTTTTATTTTTATTTTATTTAGACTTCTTGTTTGTTTAAATAGCATGGCCGTGTGATTTACTTTTCAGTACCTTACATCAATCTAGTTTATCTTGCTCTAACCCTTAACAAGTTCTTGTCAGTGCTCGTGTGCAGAAGAACTTAAATTCTATTTTCAGGTAATTGTTGTATGCTGCAACACGAAGAAACAGAACTATTACCCTTTGATCCTGAAATCGAGAGAACCTTCCGAGAAAGAAGAAGAGAAGTTGAGAAGCGCAAGAAGAACAAAATCGGAGATAAACCATTGTTGCGTGATCTTTGGATTCCTAAGGATCAGAGTGCTTCTACTGATGTCCTTCAACCTGCAATTCAAGCCAACTATTTTGAGCTTAAGCCAGCACTTATCACTATGGTTCAGCATAATCAGTTCAGTGGGTCTGCTTTGGAAAGTCCTCATTCCCATATAAGAAATTTTTTGGAGTACTGCAATACTCTTAAGTATAATGGCGTGCCACCTGAAGCCATTCGGATGCAGTTGTTCCCCTTTTCATTGAGAGATGGTGCCAAGATGTGGTATCATGCTCTACCTGAGGACAAATGGGAACATTTAGTTCAGGCTTTCTATGAGAGATATTCCCCCCCCCCCAACTAAGGCAACCGAGTTCAGGGATAAGATCACTCGTTTCATTCAGTTTGATGGAGAGAGCCTTCATGATGCTTGGCAAAGATATCAAGGTTTGATCAGGATGTGTCCTAATCACGGGCAAGAACAGTGGTTGCTATTGCAAACATTCTATAAAGGTTTAACACAACAAAAAGAGCTTTTGTTGACTCAGCGGCGGGAGGTGGAATCATGAATAAAACATTGGAAGAAGCCACGTCACTGATTGAGAGCATGGCATCACACGATTTCTCATGGTCAAATGAAAGAACGGTTCACCCATCTCAAGCAGGAGTTCATCAGTTGCGCACTCAAGATGCCGTTGCAGCTCAAGTAGATATATTTGCTAAGCAGTTAACTCAGATGATGCTAAATAGTAACAACACATCAATGGTTTGAGTAGTTCAGACTACATCTTGTCAGATCTGTGGTGTTCCTGGACATTCTCCAAATGAATGCACCTTCTATTCCAGTGCTGAGTCATCTATCTCTGAAATAAATTATGCACAGAATCAAGGGCCTTTTTCACAAAGTTATAATCCATCTTGGAAAAATCATCCTAACCTGTCATACAAGAACAACAATCAGTTTGCATCTTCTCAGTCATCTAATCAGGGTTTTCGGCAGCAGCAAAATCAGTTTCAGCAGCAGCAAAATCAGTTTCAGCCAAACTACAATAGCAACCAAAGCGTATCCTCATTTCCATCCTCTTCTCAAGGATTTGGAAATCAACAGCAGCAACATAATTTTCAAGCCAGTCAGTCTTCAGACATTAGTGAAATGATGAAATTTCAGAAAGAAATGTTCAATGGATTGCAAGAAACCATGAAATTGCAATTGGAAATTTTCATGAAGACCATGCAACAACTCACTGCAGGGTTGCCAAAGTCTCAAACTAATCAAGCTGAGAACAAGTTGGCAGCTCAACCAGAAGCTAACCTAAAGCAGTGTGGAGCTATATATTTCCACAAGTGAAGCAATCACAACTAGCTAGGGGAGGAAAAATAGTTGAACCTATTCTGAAAAATCCTCCACATGTATCTTATATTCCACCACACATGAGAACTCTAATGTCAGCTCATGAGCAAGCAAAACAAAGTGAACCACCTGCACAAGTAGAGCTTGAAAATGATGGAGTTATTCAAGAGCCAGCAATAGTGGAAGCATTAAAAAAATCTGTGAGCTCTTCTTCCAATCCAAAAGTTCCATTTCCTGACAGATTGGAGAAATGCAAGGATGATAAGCAGTTTGCAAAGTTCTTGGACATGATGAGAGATGTGCAGATAACAATTCCTATTTTGGATGCCGTGTTGCATGTTCCAATGTATGCCAAATTTTTCAAGGAACTTCTTACCAAGAAAAGAAGCTTAGAAGAACCTGAAATTGTGACTTTAACGAAGGAATGTAGCGCAATTATTCATAATAACTTGCCTACTAAACGTGATGACCCAGGGAGTTTCAGTATACCTTGTATTGTTGGAAGCAAAAAGTTTACCGCACTATGTGACTTGGGATCTTCAGTGAGTGTCCTGCCATTATCAACTTTCCAAATGTTTTCACTTGGGGAGCTCAAACAAACTTCAATGACCCTTCAATTAGCTGACCGAACTCTCAAAAAACCAGCAGGAATACTAATTGATGTTCCGGTGGTTGTTGGAGAATTTGCCTATCCCGTTGACTTTGTAATATTGGAAATGGATGATAAAAGTGATGCAATGATACTTGGTAGGACATTTTTGGCAACCGCCGGTGCTATAATTGATGTCCCAGGAGCAAAACTCACCGTTAAATTTGGGCATGAAGAAATAGAATTTGATATGAGGCATCCCACACACTTACCTCGCTTTCAAGATCAGTGTCTCTCAATTGATATGGTTGACCATTGTGTTAATGGGACTTATGAAAGATGCCAAGGTAGAATCGAAATTGATGCTGACCTATCTCTGTCACCAGCTGCACCTGTGATTAGTGAAGTTTGTAGTTTTTCTCCAAATGAAGACAAAGAAACTGAAATTACAGAGTGTGATTCTGAACTGGTGCCCAATGTAGTTGAGGAACTGAAACCTTTGCCTTCGCATTTGAGATATGCATTTTTAGAGAAGGACAAGGTACATCCAGTGATAGTGAGTGCTTTTCTCAGCAATAAAGAAGAAGAAGCTTTGCTTGTAGTTCTGAGAAAATACTGAAATGTAATTGGATACTCTATTAATGATATTAAGGGAATAGATGCATCTGTTTGTTCTCACAGGATATTCCTAGAAGATGATAGTAGACCATCAAGAGAATCACAAAGGAGGCTAAATCCAAAATTACAGGAAGTTGTCAAAAAGGAAATTCTTAAGCTTCTTGCAGCCGGGATGATTTATCCCATTTCAGATAGTGAATGGGTGAGCCCAATACATACAGTGCCAAAGAAAGGAGGGTTTACAGTGGTAGAAAATGAAGATTGAAAGGGCATTTCTCTCCTAGTTAATATTGGTGGTGGTGACAACGTGTGTTGTGGACTAATCGTGCGTTGAGTATTTCAGATTTGATATCAAATGGTGCAAAACGATTTGATGCCCTCAAGTTGGAAAACGAAGAGTGGTGGAGTTTTAGCGGCTTTTTCGGTTATTGAGTCATAGGAACTCCGTAGTAATAAGAGGGAGTCCACATGGGAAGGCAATGGGTGAATCGCTTTTCACGTACATAAACAAACATCTTGCATCCACATAAAGCCTACCCAAAAAGTGAGAGAGAACCAACTCTAGAACCTACATGGTGTGCATTTGTCTGCTCAGGTCCGGAAGTTCCGATGGGGTTCTGGTACCCCGGAACTTCCGCCCAACCTCCGGACCAGGTCCGCAACGCTACTAGAATCCATTGTGGATTTCCGAAAGTTGAGCCGGAACAGGGCCGGAACTTCCGGTGACCAGCGGAAGTTCCGCCCCTGGAACTCGCTGTGCATAACGGTTAGATTTTGGGGAGTCCAAATAGATACCCCTTCGTCCCTAACGGGTTTCCTGCCCGAGCACGAAGCAAAGAACAACCCCCTCTCTCCCAAGAACTCCCTAAGCATCATTCTACAAGATCTTCCTCCATAAAGCTTTCCCCTTGTTGATTCTTTGAGGATTGGGGGAGAAGACCTAGATCTAGGGTTTCACCGAGTCACAAAGTTGATTCTCCTTGTTTCTCTTGTGGATTTCATTTCTCTTGGGCATTTGGGAGCCCTAGACGGAAGTGGTTGCCTTGAGCTCTTTCCTTGGGGATTGTGGAGCTTGAGGATTGGAATGGGAGCCTCCAATTGAGTTGTGGAGCTAGCCCCGATCAAGTTTGTAAAGGTTCGGTCTTCGCCTTCAAGGAAGCCATTAGTGGAGCTCACTCACCTTTGTGGTGTCGTGAGAGGAGAATAGAGTGAGCCTTTGTGGCATCTCTACCTTTGTGGTAGAGCACTCCTACAAACAGAGACGTACACCTACCCCAATCGGTGGAACTCCGGTGAAATCTTCGTCTCTCGTGTGGTATCCATTCTTACCCTTTACATTGTTGTTATCTAGTTGCTTCGGCTATTGCACTTCATCCTAGGGTTGCATTACCTTTAGAGAATTTAGTAAATCCTAAGTTAAGTGTTTGTATCTTTCTAGAAAAGAAAAAGATTAAAATTTGTTAGTCGCCTATTCACCGCCTCCCCTTCTAGCCGACCATACCGATCTTTCAATTGGTATCAGAGCCTCGTCTCTTAATTAGGGTTTTACCACTCTTAAGAGTATGGCCAGCGATGATGGGGCACCCACCGTGAAACCCCAAGAAATCGAGTTGATAGATGATAATGCTCCACTAACTTTCAAATCCATCAAATTGCTTTTGGATAGCATGCAAAAGGTTACTCTTGATAGTGTGGACAAAAATATTAGTGAGCACCTACCTAACAAAGTATCTTCGTCTACTACCGAGCCTTCCTATGTCAAGCCACCAAGTGCGGTGGATTTGACTAAGGAAGATTCGGATGCCGAATGCCGTAACAAGGCTAAGGCTAGCGAAGAGAGTGCTTCCAAATCCTAAGGTAGGGGTGGCTATGGGTTGTATAGTGAGGTGGCACCTCCACCTCATTATAATCATCGCCACCATAATTTGCCACCTATATATAATCAAGGTGAACCCCTCATGCTAACCTCTACTAATTACGTTGATTGGTTTCATTCCATGAGGACTCACTTCAAGAGTACGTCAACGGAATTGTGGAGGATTGTTGAAAAAGGTTACTATGTTCATGATCAAAAGAACTTGTCACCAAGAGGTATGTGGACAATCAACTCAATGAGCATGCCATTGGAATACTCCTAAAGGCTCTACCCTTGGAGTATAGAACATTTGTCCGTGGTGTTGATTCCGCTAGAGATACTTGAAAGCTCATTGGTGATCACTTTGATAACAATGAGAGTGTTAGGAAGTCAAAGTTTGAAGTGGTCATCAATGAGTGCAAAAACTTCTTCATGAAGGATGGAGAGGTTCCGGATGAGCTTTATAGGAGAGTCATCACCCTTGGAGCCAAGATGAAGGATCACGGAAGTCGTGACATCAATGATGAATGGCTGAAGCGTCTATTCATAGAAGCCATCTTCCCACACCGAGAGGTTCATGCCGCAATGATAAGGCAAAGAACGGACTACTATAGTTTGCCTCCAAGTCAAGTGATGGGAGAATTTGTAACTATGAATATTCTCAAGAAGACCTCCGAGGACAATCTCATTCAAGCCAAGTTCCTCTCACAAAGCTCAAGCCTTGCTTTGAAGGCCAACGTGACTCTCACCTCAACTCCAAGTGAAGCACCCCAACAAGAAAAGGTTGAGATCACGGAAGAAAATTGCCAATACGAGTTCAATGATCACATGGCTCTTGCGGCTCAAGCTTTTTGGAAGAACAAGAAGTTTGTCAAATCCAACTCCTTCAACCCCAACAACCACTACAACAAGGGAGCTTCAAGCTCCAAACCCAAAGGTCAAAAATCTCGTAAATGTTATAATTATGGTAACAATAACCATTTCGTTGCAGAGTGTATTTATGAGAAGAGGGAGGAGAATGGTGGACGCCTTATACTTAAGGGGAAGACCAAGCCCTCCTTCCACAAGAAGGCAACGAAGAAGAGACAACCAAGAATGCTTCTTGTTCAAGAGGAATATAGTTCGGGAGAAGAAGACGATGATGATGAAGAGTCCACGGAGAGGGCGGACATTGCCATTGCTCCCTCACTTCCATCTCTCTTCGACTGCCCCAATGAGAACAAGAACCGCTCACCCAAGTGCCTTATGGCCAAGACCTCTTCGGTAATTCCTCCTCCCACCAAACATGCCATTTCTAAGAGTTTATCTCTATTTGATTGTGTGGAGGAGAGTAGTGTTGTTGAGCAAAGCATGAATGAGTTTGAGATCTTCATGGTTGTAGCATCCCAAAGTTTCAAACCTTTCATATGCATTGCATCCATGAGCATCATGCCACAATTGCATATTTGAATTCAAATTTGAATCTCAAAAGGCTTTAAAAGATTTTATTTCAATTTAAACCCTAGGGTTTACACCCATTTGAGCTTTGGATCTTCAAACCAATAAGGTTTATTTATAAAACGGGTTTATTGCATAAATAAGCTATCCCATAATTGTTGGATAATTTTTGGAGCTGAAAAAAAAACTATTTTATTTAAATAGTTATATAGCCCTAAAGGCATTTATAGAGAAAATGTATTTTATATATTTTATTTTGAGGGAAAATTACTCCCAAAAGTTGTATCATGATAGAACATGATTTTACAAATTTTCTGGAATTTATTTGGACCAATTTGGAGTTCAAAATCAAAAGTTATCAAAGAAATGAGAAAAAGGGAAAAAGAAAAGAAAAAAAAAGGGAAACCGGACCGGTCCGACCGCTTGGGCCGAACCGACCCAGAACCGACCGCGCCAGAACCGCCCTAGCCGAACCGGCCCGCGCGCGCGCCGTAGCCACTGACAGGTGGGGCCCACCTGTCAGGGCTTTCTTCCTCGTTAGGAAAGCCGCCGAGACCGCGCCGGACACCGCGCGCCGCCATCTCCGGGATCCGCCCCTCCCAACCTTCCCGAAACTCGCCGACCGCGTCACTATAAAGCCCGGAGCCCCCTCTCTGCAGTTAAAGAACTTTTCGGAGGCTTCATACCTCTCCGCACGGGCTTGGGTCTGAAACAAAGTATTCAGTTCCCCAATCATAGCAAATGTTGTGTGGTGCTCAAAACGCTTCTAGAGCTCAGGTTCCATACCAAGCAAGAGGCCGCACCTAACTGCATTGTGGTCCTCAGATTGAGTCAGCCAGACGTTCCTAACGTCAGCAGACTTAGTTGCTGTGGGTTCTGCACCAAGCGCTGCATCAAAAACATAGACCTTTTTGGTAGCTTTGAGGATAATCCTCACATTACGAAACCAGTCCGTAAAGTTGCTTCCATTGGACTTCAGTTTATCTTTCTCTAGGAGAGTATTCATATTGAACGTAGTACGATCCATTGATCTACAGCATATTTGCAAAGACAATTAGACTATGTTCATGATAATTAGTTCAAGCTAATCAAATTACTAATGAACTCCCACTAAAATCAACATCCCTCGGGTTGTTTAGTGACACATGATTCAAATCCACTACACCAAGTCCGATCATCACGTGAGGTGGAGTAGTTTCAATGGTGAACATCATCATGTTGATCATATCATTCATATTGTTGGAGATATGCCCTAGAAGCAATCATGTGATGATGTTATTTCCTATATATTCATGAGTTATTGTTATTGTCCTTGAACATCATCACTGATATGTATCAATAAATACGTGATTTGTTTGTGAGACTATGTATTCTATGATGATTGTTCTAATGGTCCCTGGTCATTGAGGTTATGCGGACACATAACCTAGACTAGCAATGTGAATTAGTATGATGACTATTTTTCACAAGTCATAGGGCAAGGTGTTGCCGACTGATAGCATGGACTCGACAATGAGATTGTTGAGTTGGATAGACCCGCACTGAGACACAACGAGATGACTGTCATTTGTTAGTCTCAATTACGATGTATATGCCAGTCCTAGACCTGAGGTCATCGCATGAGCTTGGGATGTGAATCGGCCTACTTAGGGGTTGCCAAACGCTACTCCGTAACTGGGTGGTTATAAAGGTAGCTTTCGGGTTTGCTGAGAAGCATGCTGCGAGTCATGGTTGATCAAGATGGGATTTGCCCCTCCTGTTCGGAGAGATATCTCTAGGCTCTCTCGAGTGATCAGATTCGGAAAGCATGGCCATGCGACTTGGGTTAAGTGTTAACCCGTTCGGGAATCTGTATCACAGGAACGAGAAGAGAGTCGAGCTATCCACAAGGATGACAAGCACTCGCCTTGAGCTCGACACACATATTGTGAGGCAAAAGGAATGTTGCATATGACACATTGTATGGTTCGTCAATATACCTTGTGGTTACTTGGGAGTTGGCACGTGCTGCTAGGCGCCGCTACCAACCATCGACTTGAGTCGGTGCCAGTGGACGAGTAAGGTGTTACTCAGGCCCGCAGTCCGAGCTCGTAGTCATGTCCGACTGACCGCGAACCTGAAGGGTCACACGCTTAAGGGGTGGGAACCGAGTTGGATCGGATTCAACTCGTATCGGGCTTAGACTCCTAACGGGCCTCAAGTGTTGAGCCCACTAGGGACGTCTATATAAGCGGAGGAGACCAACCTGTCTAGGGTTACACCAGTCCAGACGCGAGTTAGACTCGGCCGTCACACCTCCACGCCCAAAGCCTTGCGATCGGATCTAGCAGTCCGCCGCACGGAGTTCCTCCCTGTACGTGTGGATACCTCGGAGGCGCTACACCTGCGGCGCTTGGATGAACTGTTCGTGGGATCGGCGAGGAGGAGCAGGCTGTTCGACTACTCGACATCGACGCGCTACATTGACTCTACTTCCGCTACGGGTCTGCGCGTCTAGTGGTAATCTCGTGATCCATTATCTACAGCATTGATCCGGGCGGAAGTGGTAGAAATTTTATTTTGTGCTAGCGTAACATACCGCGTTCCCCAACACATATGGCTCATGTTTAAGCTTTCGGTTCCTTGTGTTCCGAGGCCATGTCTGTACATGCTAGGCTGGTCAAGTTAACCAAAGTATTTCTGCATGTGTAAAACTGGCTTGCACCCGTTGTATGCGAACGTAGAGTTTATAACACCCGATCATCACGTGATGCTTCAAAACGATGAACTTTTGCAATGGTGCATACCAAGGTAGAACACATTATTATCTTGATATTAATAATGAGGGATCATCTTATATAATGCTACCGTCGTAAACTAAGCAAAATAAGATGCATAAAAGGGATAAACATCACATGCATAAATAATGTGACATTATATGGCCTTTTCTTCATGTGCCTTTGATCTCCATCTCCAAAGCACGGGCATGATCTCCATCATCACCAGCCTGTCGCCAAGGTCCTCAGGCATCAAGTATAGTTGCCTCCACCAACTATTGCTACTACTAGCAATAAAGGAAAGCAATTACATGGTGATTAAAATGTTGACACGAAGGTCATATAATAATTAATGAGAAAACCATACGGCTCCTACCGGTTGCCAAACTCATCGACATGCAAGTCGTGAAATATTACAAAACATGATCATCTCATACATAAAATATATCATATCATATCTTGGCCATACCACATCACATGCCCCTGCAAAAACATGTTAGACGCTTCTACTTTGTTGTTGCATGTTTTACGTGGCTTTAGGGGCTGCACTAAAAGAACTGTTCTTACTTACACAAAAGCCACAACGGTGATATACAAATTGCTTATTAACCATATACGCCTCCCATTGCAAATCAGATTTCAACTATAGTGGGTGAGACAGACACCCGCCAGCTGCATATGCAATACAAGTTGCATGTCAATTGCGGAACCGGTCTCTTGTGCGATGACAAATAAGCTTGGTCCGAGCCGCTTCATCACACTATCCCGCAAAATCCGAAGTGCACAAAAGAGGTAGCAACATGAACATCAACACCCACAACCAAGTTGTGTTCTACTCGTACAAAACATCTACGCATAGATCTAGCTCTGATACCACTGATGGGTTCGTTGCATGGAAAACAAAATTTTTCCTACGAGAAGTGCGGAAGAAACCCAAGATAATATCTACTAGATGTAAGTAATGAGAGGGATTATGAGCATCATACCCTCGTAGACCACAAAGCATTACGATCACGGGATCGTTGTTGGCGTAGTGGTACTTTCGATGAGATCGATCTCAATGCCGAACGTACGGCACCTCCTTGGTATCCACACGTACGGCTTGATGTCGTCTCCTCCTTCTTGATCCAGCAAGACGAGGGGGAGAACTTCCGTTTTAGAACTTCCAAAACCTTCTAGAATATTTCCGGTCAATACCGAAAATACTCCGAACTTTTTCGGAACCCTGAAACAGCTTTTCCATATATAAATCTTTATCTCCGGACCATTCCGAAGCTCCTCGTGATGTCCTAGATCCCATCCGAGACTCCGAATGAATATTCGATATCACCATCTATTATCTCATCAAACCCTAGCAACATTAAGCGTTAAGTGTGTGACCCTACGGGTTCGAGAACATGTGAACATGATCATATCAATAACCAACAGCGGGACCTAGATGTCCATAATGGTTCCCACATATTTCACGAAGATCTCGTTGGTTGAACCACGATGTCAAGGATTCAATTAATCCGGTATCCAATTCCCTTTGTCTCGCGATATATTACTTGCCCAAGATTTGATCGTCGGTATCACCATACCTAGTTCAATCTCGTTACTGGCAAGTTCTCTTTACTCGTACCGCAATATAATATCCCCGTGACTAAACACATTAGTCAGATGCTTGCAAGCTCATTAAGATGTTATATTACTGAGAGGGCCCAAAGATATCTCTTCGTCACATGGAGTGACAAATCCCAGTCTTGATCCATACAACCCAACAAGCACCTTTCGAGATACCTGAAGAACACCTTTATGATCACCCAGTTACGAGATGACGGTTGATGTCCACAAAGTATTCTTCCGGTACTAGGGAGTGGCATGATCTCATGGTCTAAGGAAATGATACTTGACATAATGAAAGCATTAACAATTTAAACTTAAGTGACACGATCAAAAGCTATGCTTAGGTTTGGGTCTGTCCATCACATCATTCTCCTAATGATATGACCTCATTATTAAATGACAACACATGTATGGTTAGGAAACCTTAACCATGTCTTAATCAACGAGCTAATCTAGTAGAGGCGTATTACGGACACAGTATTTGTTTATTTATCCACACATGTATTTAGTTCCCTGTTAATACAATTATAGCATGGATAATAAACATTTATCAAGAACAAGGAAATATGAATAATAACGAATTTATTATTTCCTCTAGGGCATATTTCCAACACTATCTTGGTAATGGACGCCTTAGGCGCGGATTTTGATGATTATTTCTTCTTCCCAGCTACTAATACTAGGGGAGGGATCTTGATTGCTTGGAACAGCCACACACCCAGTTGTGCAGCCCTCTTCTCGCTGAGCATAGCGTCACGGGTATTGTCACCCCTTCCCATGGCTCGCCCTGGTGGTTGACCTACGTTTATGGCCCTCAGGATGATGTAGATAAAATTGCTTTCCTCGATGAGCTTCGAGATGTGCGTGCCTCTCGTCCGGGCCCTTGGGTTGTGTGCGGTGACTTTAATCTCATCTATTGCGAGGAGGACAAAAACAATGGCAACCTCCGTCACCGCATGATGGGAAGATTCCGCTGCTTCCTTAACGACTGCGAGCTCAAGCAGATTTATTTGCACGGTCACCGATACACATGGTCGAATGAGAGGGAGACCCCTACTCTTGTGCGACTTGACCGTGTCTTCTGCATAGTTGATTGGGAAGAGTTGCACTCAGACTCTCGATGCGTTGTCTTTCCACTACGATCTCAGACCATTGCCCACTTTTCTTAGATTGCTCGCCACGGGCGTCCTCTGGTCGGCGATTCCAATTTGAGAGTTTTTGGGTTAAGCTTGACGGATTTGCCGAGGTGGTGGCTGACGCCTGGGCCACCCCAGATCCTGAGCCCGACCCTTTCAAGCGGTTGGTTTCTAGGTTGAAACTTACCGCGAGGCGGTTGATGAGTTGGAGTAACAAGCACGTTGGCTGTGTCAAACAACAGCTAATGGTGGCACGGAAGATCATTTTTCGTTTTGAAGTGGCCATGGAGACCTGCCGTCTTTCAGTGGCGGAGCGCGAGTTGCGCGCCCGTCTCAAGCATACCTACTCGGGACTCGCCTCCCTTGAGCGCACCATTGCTCGTCAACCCTCGAAGGTCGCTTGGCTCAAAGAGGGAGATGCCAACACCGCCTTTTTCCACCAGCACGCCTCTTTTCGAAGACAGCGGAATGCCATCCATTGTCTCGCGGTTGATGGGACGGTCCTCTCTGACCATGGGGCCATGGCAGAGGCAGCTGCTGACCACTTCTCTTACCTCTTGGGGGTGGCCGAGAACCGTGAGTTCTCGCTCAACCTAGACTTCTTAGGGACGAGTATGGCTGACCTGACTGAGCTCGAAACTCCCTTCTCGGAGATGGAGGTGTGGGATGTCATTCGGCTTCTGCCTTCTAGGAAAGCACCGGGCCCTGATGGCTTTACTTCCGAATTCTTCCAGGCTTCCTGGGCCACTGTCAAGACGGACGTCATGGCAGACTTCGACAAGCTCCATTCCTTGCACGGTCATGGCTTCCAGGGTTTGAATCAGGCATTGATGGTGCTGATCCCTAAGAAGCCTGACGCCGCGACCTTGCGAGAATATAGAACAATCAGTTTAATCCACTCGTTTTCCAAACTTGTGGCTAAAGCTCTTGTGCTTCGCTTGTCTCCTAGGCTGGGTTCCTTGGTTGGCGAGAATCAGTGCGCATTCATCAAGAAGCGTTGTATCACGACAACTTCATGTTGGTGCAGCAAAAGGCCCGATTTCTCCATCGGCTCAAGGAACCTCGCACTATGCTAAAGTTGGACATTGCCCACGCGTTTGACTCAGTGTCTTGGGCCCTTCTCTTCGCGGTGTTATGGCATGCAGGATTCGGACCTCGGTTCCGTGAGTGTATTGCCATTCTCCTGTCGTCTGCGAGCACCCGCATTCTCCTCAATGGGGAACCGGGACCACCAATTTGGCACCGGAAGGGGCTGCGGCAAGGAGACCCTCTATCGCCCATGTTGTTCGTGTTGGTGATTGACACGCTGAATCGGCTTTTTGCCCGAGCAGCCGAGCTGGGCATTCTCCGGCGCCTTGCAGATCGCCATCTATCAACAAGCGTGTCCCTGTATGCCGATGATGTTATCATTTTCTGCCACCCGGACCGCTCCGAGCTATTGACGGTCCGCCGGCTCCTCGCCTTTTTTGGGCAGGCATCGGGGCTACACACTAACTTTTCCAAATGCTCGGTGACCCCAATTGGTTGCATGGATGATGAGGCTGCTGCGGCGGTTGACATGATGGGTTGTGCCTTGGCCCCTTTCCCAGTGAAACACCTGGGGATCCCCTTGGCGATCCGGAAACCTTCTGCAGAGGCGTTTGGCCCGCTCATCGACAAGATCGCCGACCGCCTTCCAACTTGGAAAGTGGGGATGATGACTAAGGCTGGTCGCTTGACTTTGGTCAAGTCAGCCCTATCGGCCATTCCCCTTCACCAGATGCTGGTCTTGGGTCTTTACCGGAAGGTCCAAAAGCGGGTGGACAAATCCTACGCAGTTTTCTTTGGACTGGTTGGGATGAGGCAAGGGGCGGTCACTGCCACGTCAATTGGTCCAGAGTCTGCAGACCGCTATGCTGTGGCGGGTTGGGCTTCCTAGACTTTTCCAGACTGGCCGTCAGCCTTCGCGTTCGTTGGATGTGGCGTATGAGGACCGACCCCCTCCGCCCTTGGAGTGGTCTAAACATACGGTTCTCTCAGTTGGAGAGAAGTGTCTTTTTCGCTTCCACCTGGATGTCAATTGGCAACGACGAATCTGCGTTATTCTGGGAGGATTGTTGGTTGGACGGTCGTGCAATCTCAGAGTTGGCACCGAACCTCACACTGCTGGTCCCAAGACACATCCAGAAGAAACGCACCGTTCGCGAAGCTCTTGGTGATAGACGCTGGTTACACGACATCCAGGGGTCTTTAGATCCGCTTGCTCTGTGGCAATATATCGAGATTTGGGAAAAGGTCCGCACGATCCAATTTTCGGATGCGGCAGATGTCCTTCACTGGAGATGGACGGCCAACGACGAATACTCTTCGAAGTCATGCTACCACAGTCTCTTCTGTGGAGGGGTTGTCTCAGACACCTGGAAGCTGAACTGGAAGTCCTGGGCACCGCCACGGGTTAAGTTTTTCCTCTGGTTGGCATGTCAGGACCGCTACTAGACAGCGGAGTGGAAGGCGTGTCACAGTTTGGCTCACACCCCGAGATGCTCGCTGTGCGACCAGTCGATGGAGACCATGAATCATCTCCTGGTCGATTGTCCATTCTCCCGCTCAGTATGGTATGAGGTTCTCTCTTGGATTCAATCCACAGGCGCCCCACCGACCACTGGTGTCTCCTCGCAGATTGGTGGCAGACATCCGTCCGCTCCACCCCTTCCGTGGCTAGAAAGGGCCCTCCGTCGATCATCATGCTTACGGCCTGGTGGATTTGGAAGCATCGCAACGCGGCCGTCTTTGACAATGCGACCCCCAATATCGGCTCCCTTGCTGACCAAATCAAGGTTGACGCTAGGCTCCGGGCACGTGCAGGGGCGGTTGGGCTTGGAGCGTTGCTCCCAGCGAGCACCTAGTTGTGTAGCGTTGTATTCTCTGGGTGTTGCCCTCTTGGGCTTGTACATAACTCTCTTTCTTAATATATGCATCGAGACGCAAAGTTTTCTCGAAAAAAAATCAGTAACAATTTTTTTTTCACACTGAAATTTTAAAAATTATTTCAAAATGATATTCAACAAAAATAATTCAATACCGAATGCACACAAACTTGCATTCGTACATGCTGCAGTCTGCTATTTTCTATTCAGTCGAATGAAATCTGGATTGTGAGTTGGATTTTCTTGTGTGCATTTGATTCAACAACTTGGAACGCAAGGGCAAAACGGTACAATCACAATTATGATTAATTTCTGTAAAGTCGTTTTTGTTTTGTACGTCTACTACATGTGTTTTAGCGGCAAGATCAATGAAACATGTGAGAAGAAAAGATTTTTTTTTTTGCAAACAGAAGGCAATCACCATGTCTTAACTTGACAAACACCAATCATGAACCTTGATCACAGTATTTTGTCCATAACCTCATTCAGGAACATCTTACAAAAGCACTTTTTTAAGGGAACTTACAGAAGCACTTCGAACATGTGGATCATCACATTGTGCTAGCTGTTCTTATTTCAGGCACCAGCTTTGCCACCTTAACAGGTTCAAGTAAACCAAAGGGCTGGGGACATCTATATGATTAAGTACCAAACTATAAGAAGAAAGGCAGATCCTCAAACCAGAGAACTCAAGTGTCGCAAATTTGTAGCAACAGATTAAACACCAGCAGCCATCATTCACTTGAGAAGGCCGCAAACATCCAGGCACAGCTCCATCAAAACATCAAGATGTGTACACTGGTTTAATAGCTCAGGTACCTACGCATGCTCTTGTAGTCAAGAATCCTCTCAGCCTCTTCAAGCTCAAGGTCATCAACATCACCGGCAAGGCAGTAAAAATTGAAAACCTCATCATCCCCAAAATCCGAGTGTGAAGTAATGATAAAAGCATCGTCATCACCAGGGGCGGAGGCAGGGACCAGGCCAGCCCTGGCCCTGGCCCCCTCTATGATTTCGTATTTCTACTTCAATGCCTGCATAATCTTTGCAATTTGACCATATCAGCTTCATATTCTTATGCTTTGACCCTCCTAATAAATCATCCTTCTATTCTAGCCCTCCCTATATATTTTTCCTGCCTCCGCCACTGGTCATCACTATAGAATCTTCCAGGCGGAAAGTACTCAAAGTAGTCATAACCATCCATGTAAACCCCGGCACACTTTTCCACTAAGTTGTCTTTACCATGTTGATATTTCTGCAATCGAGCAAGTTAAGGTACTCCAGGTGGTGGCAGTTGTCAAGGATTGTTGCAAGCCCTTTATTGCTGAGATTGTCACCGATAACATGTAATGATCATAGCTCATGCATCCTTGCAATTGCAAAGGCTACACCGTCGTCGGCATATAATTCATCATCACTAGAAAGGCCACAACAAACGCACGTTGCTTTCATATATCTAGGAACATATCTGAAGTGCTTTAGCCGTGTGCATACTCCCGCGACAAGTTCAATCATAGCCGTATTATAAAAACACTGTAAAAGCTCTACAAGATGGCATTGTATATTCTTAGTTTAGAAGATCTGTTAACTTTAAGTAGCAGTAAAGTAAGGAAGAAAAAAAGTCCACATAGATCTGTAAGTGTGAAACCTAGGACTAGGAGTAGAAAAATTAAAACATCTACAAAATGATAGGTCTCTTTTGGAATGCTAGAGGTTTAGGAGAGGTAGAGAAGAAAGGCTTTCTGAAAAACCTTATTGTAGAAGAGCATCTAGAGTTTATTTGTTTGCAGGAAACTAAGAAGGAAACCTTTTCTGATTTTTGGCTAAATAGTATGACTGGCAGAAGGAAATTTATTTGGTTCTGGGCTCCCTCTAGAGGGGCCTCAGGAGGCTTGTTGATGGGGATAGATGAGGAAAAATATGAAGTAGGAGAGGTAGATAAAGGTGACTTTCATATTAGGATGCTTGTGCTGAACAAACATAATGGTTTTAAGTGGAACCTTATCAATGTATATGGGGCGGCACACTCTAAAGATAAGATACGCTTCCTGTTAGAATTAGTTAAAGTGGTTAATATTAATACTTTCCCCATAGTGATGGGAGGAGATTTTAACATAGTTAGGAAAAGTAGTGAGAGAAATAAAGCAAGTAAATCCTTCAAATGGTCATTCTTGTTTAATGCCATTATTGAACATTGGAGTTTTAAAGGGTTGGAGATTGCTGGGGCCAGGTTCACTTGGTCAAACAATCAGCTGAATCCTTTGCTACAACAATTAGATAGAATCTTGGTAAGTTTGGAGTGGGAAAGAAAATTTCCAATGGCTATGTTAAATCTCTAGTAAGAAGTGTTTCTGACCATGCTCCACTAGTAGTGAATGATGGTCAGATTAGGCCAGTAATTCATAAACCTTTTCGCTTTGAACTTAGTTGGTTAACTAGGGCTGATCTAGTGGATGTGGTTCGTACAGTTTGGCAAGGACATTATTTAGGTAAAGATATTACTGATATAATTCAAAAGAAATTAAGGAAAGCTAGACATTGTGAAAGGTTGGAATTTCAACTATGAGGGTTACTTTAGAAAGCAAAAGAAAGTTATCAGTGACAAGATAGAAGAAATTGATAAGAGAAGTGAAGTTATAGGATTAACAATTCAGGATTACCATTGTAGGAATGTTTTACAAAAAGAATTTAATCACATTGTCAAATAAAATGAAATTAAATGGATGCAAAGATCTAAGGTGACTGATCTGTTGCAAGGTGACAATAACACTTCTTATTTTATGGCTAAGGCTAGTGGAAGAAAGCGAAGGAATAAAATTCTCCAACTCCAGCAAGAGGAGGGGCTGATCCAAGGGGATAAGGATATCTTAGCTTATGCCACTAATTTTTATAAAGAACTCTTTGGCCCTGTTGACTTGCTACCTATTTCTCTTTCGCAAGCTGTTGATTGTGTGCTAGATGACCAAGATAGAGAGATGCTTAATAGGGACTTTTCTTTAGAAGAAATTAAGAACGTTGTCTTTTCTATGGCACATAATAAAGCTAGTGGCCCAGATGGATTCCCTATAGAATTCTATCAAAGATTTTGGCCGATAGTTTGTAATGATCTGCTTACAATGTTTAAGGATTTTAACCTTGGAAAACTGGATAACTCTAGATTCAATTATGGTGTGATAACAATGTTGCCTAAGGGACAAGGAGCTAATAAAATTCAAATGTACAGACCTATTTGCTTATCTAATGTCATGTTTAAATTTTTTACAAAAGCAGTTCATAACAAAACTACAATGGTAGCTGATAAGGTGGTAGATGAGATACAATCTGCATTTATAAAAGGTAGATACATACTAGATAATGTCATAATGCTACATGAATGCTTAGATGATCTACATAGACATAAAAAGTCTGCATGCTCTTTAAGGTAGATTTCAAAAAGGCATACGACAAAATAAACTGGGCCTTCATGTTTAATGTTTTGGAAATGAAAGGTTTCCCCCCTGAATATATAGATTGGGTCATGAGTACCTTAACTGATGGACACGTTGCCATCATGGTTAATGATATAATAGGGCCTTACTTTAAAACTAGGAAAGGGTTGAGACAGGGAGATCCCCTGTCCCCAATCTTGTTCAACATTGCTGCTGATAGCTTAGCTGTTTTAGTTAAAAGAGCTCAAGATAAAGGCTTGATTAAGGGGTTGGCTTCTAACTTAGTGGAGGATGGTTTAATTATCCTTCAGTACGCAGATGATACTATTTTTTGCTTTGAAGATGATCTAGAAAGCGCTAGAAATTTAAAGTTCATTTTGTGTATCTTTGAACATTTAACTGGCCTGAAAATCAATTTCCATAAAAGTGAGGTATATTGTCTAGGAGATTCAGTAGAAAGACAAGATGCTTATTCTAGTATTTTTACATGCCAGGAGGGGACCCTCCCCTTTAAATATTTAGGCATTCCTATTAAGGATAAAAGGCTAAATAATAAGGATTGGAAAGCAATATAAGATAAGGTAGAAAATAAACTTTGCTGTTGGCAAGGTAAAGTTTTATCTCTAGGAGCGAGGCTTACACTGGTGGAAGCTGGTCTAAGCAATGCCCCTAGCTACATGCTTTCTTTATTCAGAATTCCTAAAGGGGTCAAAAAAAAGATTGATTTCTTTAGGGCCAGGCTTCTGTGGCAAGAAGACCAAGGGATTAAAAAGTATCACTTGGTGAACTGGCCAGAGATTTGTCAGCCTAGGGATCAGGGGGGTTTGGGAGAAACTGATTTGGATATAAAGAATATTAGTTTATTATGTAAGTGGTTATGGAAATTAGAGAATGAAGATGGCGTGTGGCAAAGTCTGCTTAGAGAAAAATATATTAAGAAACACTTGTTAACTACCTGTGAGTTGAAGAGTGGACAGTCTCATTTTTTGCAAGGTTAATGCAGGTTAAAAATATCTTTGTTAATTGCTGTAAGAAAAAGGTTGGTAATGGAGCCCGAACCTGTTTCTGGGAGGATCACTGTATTGGTGACCGCCCCTTGTGCCTCCAATTTCCTAGATTATATGGTTTAGTGAATAAGAAGTTTGTCTCAGTGGCTGAGGTGCTGAACTCTAATTGGCATTGTATTAGCTTTAGAAGATCTTTTAGGGAAGAAACTCTAGAAATGTGGACACAACTGAGGATGTTGTGTTATGAAGTGCAGCTTAATGATGAACAGGATAGATGTGTTTGGAAATTGACCAAAAGTGGTCAATTTTCAGTTAAATCTTTGTATAATTTACTTAAGGATAGACAGTTAGAGGTTCCTTTTGTACAACTTTGGCAGATAAAGGTGCCTCTGAAAGTTAAGGTTTTCTTGTGGTTAATTTGTAAAAATAGCATTCTCACCCGAGATAATTTGCATAAAGGGGGGTGGACAGGACCTACAAACTGTGAGTTTTGTGGAGCCCAGGAGAGTATAGATCATCTTCTTTTTGAATGTGCTACAGCTAAGGTGTGTTGGAGTATAATGTGTTGTTCCTTCGGGATTAACAATGGTCCCAGCTCGGTTGAAGATTTACTTTCAATTTGGATACTGCAGTTCAGAGGACGGCAACGCAGGCTCATTGCCGTGGGCGTTTCCGCCTTGTGCTGGACCATTTGGAAGAGTAGGAATGCTTCTTGTTTCTCTGGTATAGTTCTTAAGGCGCCTACTAACCTGTTGTTTTCTGTTTGCTACTGGATGAACTTCTGGGCTGATTTACAAAAAGGAGGGGGATCGGGATAAGCTGAGGGATGAAGCATCCAAGCTATCGCTCATCACCTCTGGAGTATCTCGGGTACATTCTGTGTGGAAGGCGACAACAACTTGAGAAGCGCGGCCTGAACTACAAAGGATGGTGTGGGATCCAGGATGTCTGCGCTATCTGAAGATGTTGCTGCCAAGTTACTTCCTTGTTCTATTTTGCGGGTTTCTGAAAGCTCCTGCTATACTTTTATGTTTTGGACCTCTAACTACATAACACAACTGTGAACTATATGTTTTCATTAATGAAAACGGGGGCTGAGCCCTTATTACTGTAAAAAAGTAAATTCCTTTCAGGTAATCAACAGTCTCCCAGTCCTCTTCAGAACAACATTGAATGGATTTTCTTTTGCAAGGAAATTACCCCTGTTAAAAACAAAGGAGTGCTGCAATTTAAGCTGTGTTGCTCCTAATCCCTAATAATCCCTACCAATTTAAGCTGTCGTGATTCACGAATCATGATTGATATGCCTTCCTAACTTGATCTTGAACCAAAATAGATTAGAAATCCTAAAACCAGTGCCGCGATGCATGAAGAAATCTTACTGCTCCGCGAGGCAGAGGAGGACTTGGTCGTGGAGGTACTCGCCGCAATAGAAACCCTCGCACTGGCCGGCGCTGAGCCGCAGGGCTTGGCGCACCATGATGCCGAGGCTGACCCGCGGGCGGAAGGGCGGCACGCGCGGGTCTCGCATGTCGATGCGGCGCCAGAGCACGGGCTCCTCCCGCGCGGCCCGGCGCCAGGACCGGCACACCCCCGCCGCGCCGCCGATGAGGAGCTCGACGGTGTCCACGGGCAGGTCCTCCGCCCAGTCCTGCTTCGGCGCCGGCGCCGGCATCAGGTTGAACACCGAGACATGGACGGTCAATTTCCCCTTGGACTTGGATCGATTTCGTGGAGCTGCCGACGGCTGCGGAGGGGATGGCGACGGCATCGCGATCGCGGTGTGGCATGGCGTCTCGACCCCAGGACTTGGATTTATATTCAGCTAAGGTCGGTTCGCTTTGTGAGTTCAGTAAATGACACATGGGCCATATCTATAGCTGGCCAACGGGCCGGGCCGGGCCCAGCACGGTATGGCCCACCTCTTAACACTTATAAGTGGGCCATGCCGTGCCGGCCCGTTCCGACGAAACCCCAGCCCGGGCACGGCACACGAGCCCGGCTGGGCCGGCCCGGGCCCGTGTAGCACGGTGGGCCTCACAATCAGCAACAGCTCAGGTTTGGTCCATGTAACTTTTCTGCCCAGCCAACTGGACAAAAAGGTGGCGCATCCTTATTTGACAAGAATATTTGGTAGTTTGGGTGGTTAGGAGAGCTAGTTGTCGAAGGGAGGTCGTGTGGGTTCAAGTCCCCCTCTCTACACATATTTTGTTCCTGTGCTATATTCCACTAGACAAAGAGCTGGTGGGCTTTCAGAAAAAAAAAATTAAACGGGCCGTGCCGTGCCGGCCCGCGGGCTGAAGTCTGAGGCCCAGGCACGGCCCAAGGCGGGTCGCGGGCCGGCACGTCCCGTTTAAATCCGTGCCGGGCCAGGCCCGTAGCGGGCGGGGCACGCCGTGCCGCCGGGCTTTTTCAAAAAGCCCGACCCGTTGGCCAGCTATAGCCATATCCATATCTAAGAAACTGGTTGCCTATTTTTCTTTTTTTTAAAATAAACCCCTTCATATATTAGTACTCAACAAGTGTAATATTGCACACTTTAGCATTCTCCAGAATCACCAACCAGCTAGCTCTATCAGCGCGGTGCATCGCCCCAATGACCGCCCTAATAGTATGTTTCCAAAGAAAAAAGGAACATTCAAATGTTACTCACTCCTTGGAGGCTTCCATCCTAGAAGGGCAAGTGGAGTTCTTCGTCAGGAGCGGCAACCATATAGCCACATTCAGATGACTTGAGGAAGGCTGGAGATGGCGATCTACCTTCATGTCAACACACGTCTGGCAAGTTCGAATCCTTGATGGTGCACCTCTATGGCGTTCTCGTAGGTTTATATTGACGGTGGAGTTGTTCGTGGTGACATTGTACCTTCATGGTCACTACTACAAAACGGTCTAGGTTCTGTTTGCTTGGTTTAAAACTGCTTTCTGACTTTTAGATTATAGGCCACAAAAGTACCAAATTAGGTGCTTTCGGTTTTGGCTTTGGACATTTGACTTGATATTGTTAGATCATGGTATAAGCAAAAAGCCAAAGTCAAAAGCAACTATTTAGGTGCTTTTGTGGCTTATAAGACAAAAGTCAAAAAGCAGTTTTAAGCCCAACCAAACAGGGCCATAAATATCTCACGGCACATCAGTAACGGGTCCGGCACGACCGTTACTGATGATTAACATCAGTGTCGGTCGTTGCCGTGACCGTTACTGATGAACAGAGCGGTATCCCCTATTATCAGTAACGGTCGCCCAAGTTCCGACCGCCACTGATGATTGTCTTGGTTTAAGTACGCGGGGCAGAGCCGCAGCAGGTCGCGCTGCGCGTCGTAATGGACCAGCTGCGACCCTTCTTCCCCGACGACGGCGAAGCACTGCCAAAATCAGCCGCCATGGCCGCCGGCGAGCCCAAGTAGCCCCTTCTCCTCCCTCTCCCTTCCTCCTCTCTCCCCCGGCCGGCGGCGCCCATCTCCATGGCCACCGGCGGCCCATCTCCGGCGAGCTCCATTTTTCGAGCCCGAAGCTTCCCTCTCACTTGCGAGCTCTCTCTCCCTTCCAATCTTTTTTGCCGGCCTCCAATTTCTCTCCGAAGTTCTCCAATTTCAAATTTTTTGAGCTCCGGCCGCCGGCCAAAATGCGGCCTCCTCGTCGTCACTCGGAGCTTCCCTCTCGCTTGCGAGCTCTCTCTCCCTCCCGATCTTTCTCGCCGGCCTCCAATTTCTCTCCGAATATCTGTGATTTCAAATTTTTAGTTAGCTCCGGTTAATTAACACCTTAATCCCTTTGTCAATGATTAGGCTAACTATTTTGCTTTGTTTGTTTTCTTGTGCATTGTGTTGTAGATCGAAGGACCGTTCTTGGATGTACGCCAAGGAAAGAATCAATGCTCGATGGATAACCGAATGGACGGTCTTTTTTGGAGTCGTGAAAGGTGATATGGAACGAAAAGGACTTTTGATGATGCGTTGTCCATGTCGCAAATGTGGAAACACATGCATGATGAAGCCTGAAGATGTTCAGATGCACGTGCTGGCATCGGGTTTTGTGGAAAGTTATTCTCGCTGGACTTGTCACGGGGAGGATGCAGTTGATGTCGGTAGCGGTAGCGAAGACGATGATGTCCTGCGGTATGATCTAGCGAATGATTCTGAGAAAGAAACAAGGGTTGATGAGGAGGCTAATGTGGAAGGTGAAGGAGCTCCACGTGGCAGGATTGCCGAAATGCTAGATGACCCGTACCTACGGGACCAGCTGGAGGACCCCGAAGATGAGGCAGAGTCTGCTCAATTCAAAAAATTGTTGGAGGACGCAAACACACCCTTGTATGATGGAGCTGGCGAAGAAAACAATGTGCTCGAAGTAACGCTCGAACTTTTGAGGCTAAAGGCAGTATCATGCTGGTCAGACAAGGGCTTCACGGACTTGTTGAGTTACCTTGCTTCGGTTTTTCCACAGCCAAACAAGTTGCCCAAGAGCACATACAAGGCGAAGAAGATTACATGCCTGATTAGATTGTGTGAAACATCATTCATGTCCAAATGACTGCATGGTATACATTGGAGAGTATGAGAACCATGAGAGCTGCCACATATGCGGTGCATCGAGATACAAGAAAAAAAACGCTAGAGCTGGCAAAGACGATGGGGAAGAAGTGATGAAAGGTAGGCCGGCAAAGACTGTCTGGTATCTTACGGCAGGTGGCCGAGTTGAGCGTTGGATGCAGAACATTAAGGATGCGAGATATCTCGTCCATCACGATCCGGCGCAGGCAGCATTCGATCCTGACGGGCACTACCGTGTGGAGGAAGCTGGGGGTTCTAAGACACCCTGCTGATAGGACTCAGTGTAGGAACTTCGACACGGCATTTCCAGATTTCGGGGTAGAGGCCAAAAACCGTCTCAGCACTGACGGGATAAATCTTTTCGGAAACATGAACAACAAGCACAGCATATGGCCAGTGATCTTGTTTGTCTACAATCTTCCTCCATGGTTAATCATGAAGAGAAAGTACATCCACATGTGCATGCTCATACAGGGTCCAAAGCAGCCAGGAGCTGACCTAAATGTGTATCTGCAGTTAGTGAAGGATGAGCTGAAGTGCTTTGGAACCCTGGCAGAGTGGTTTAGGACGCAAACAGGAGGGAGTACTTCACGATGAAAGCAGCGTTTCTGACTTGCGTGCATGACTACCCCGCGAATAGAAATATTTCATGCCAGGTGACACATGGCTACAAGGCCTGTACAAAGTGCGGGAAAACACGACATCAGAGAAGTTGCCCGCTTCATCCAAAATTGTTTACATGGGCCACCGAAAGTGGTTGGATGCTAAAGACCCTTGGAGGGATGACAAGAAAAGGTTCAATGGGAAGACGGAGCACGGGACAGCGCCGAAGGAGAAGTCTGGTATGCAAATCCTCGAAATTGTGAACGATCTTGAAGTTGTCCCCGGAAAGATTGCTACGAAGAATTATAAGGAACCTGAAAGCGTCGTGTGGAAAAAGAGATCCGTATTCTGGGACCTGGAGTACTGGGCACATTTAGAATGCCACCACAGCATATATGTCATGCACGTGGAGAAAAATGCATGCGATAGCGTGCTGGGGTTGCCAATGAACATTCCAGAGAAGACGAAAGATGGACCCAATGGACAGAAGGATCTGAAACTCATGTCTATCAGAAAAGAGTTGTGGGGCAAAAAATCAAGTGTTGGCAGCCGACAAGAATGGTTTCGTGACGGTGACCACACGATGTCGTCTTGCATGTTACAACCTGTACAAAGACGAGTTGCGTAGGATGTGCCAGTGCCTACAGGGCATTAAAGTCCCATCGAACTACTCGTCGAGCATCAAGCATCTAGTTGACATGAAGAGTCACAAGCTATCTGGCATGAAGTCTCACGACAACCATGTCATACTCACTCAGTTACTTCCAGTCGTAATTCAGAGGTATCATGGAGCCGCACGTAAGGGAGACAATCATGAAGCTTTCTGACTTCTTTGACAGCATCTCGCAGAAGTCAATCACCGTTAGACGATGCTAGATACTGCAGGATAGTATGATACAGATTCTGTGCGAACTTGAGATATTCTTCTCTCCATCATTCTTCGATATCATGGTCCATCTAATGATCCACATATGCGATGAGATCTTGTCCCTAGGGCCCTCGTTCCTGCATAACATGTATGGCCCTGAATGATACAACGGGGTTCTGAAGCGCTACGTTTGTAACAGATCGCGTCCAGAAGGTAGCATCATGGAAGGCTTTAGGGCAGAGGAGTGCATCGAGTTCTGCACGGATTGGTTGGCCGATCAGAAATCAATAGGTGTTCTCGAATCACGGCACAAGGGCAAGCTCGAAGGCAAAGGTGGCCTTGGACATACATTCCTTAATGTCTATGGAAGAGGAAGAGAAGCTGACTTTGAAAGAGCACATTTGGTTGTGTTGCAAACTGTCAATTGCTTTCGGGCTTATTAGGAAATGCACATGGAACAACTGCGAAATGAAAAACCTAAAAGAGGATAAGTCTGGATCCACCAGGAGCACAATAAAACATTCGCAGCGTGGTTGAAGAATTATTGGTACGGCAGGCAGACGACCAATGAATCTGAAGAGACGGTTGCATGTTTGTCACGGGAACATGCTTACCACGTCTCTACTTGGCAATCATATGCGATCAACGGCTATAACTTCTACACTGCGTATCGGGACCGTAAACTCACGCATCAAAATAGTGGTGTAGTCATGACTTCTGAGACCGCAACCGACGACAACAGCAAAACCAAAGCGTTCTTCGGTGTTATCGAGGAGATCTGAGAATTGGAGTACTCGATCACAAAGATCCCAATGTTCCATGTAAGATGGACCAAAGGTGACAAAGAAGAAAGTCACAGGTTCACGACGATGGTGCTACCTCCTGAGATCCCTCGTGAACAAGTTGACATGAGAAAAATCCCGGCAAGAGAGGAACCATGAGTCTTTGCTAAACAATGTAAGCATGCATTCTACATAGACGACCCGGCAAATAATGGCCGCGTCGTAGTAAGAAGAGGGAAAAGAAGCATTGTTGAAGTGGACGGAGTTACTTCACAGAAGACTACGAAGGTTTTCATGATCCGACGACCGCCGCAGATGACGAAGAAGCGGAACGGACGGTATTAACGAGGAAAAGGAGAGGGAAAAGAAGAAGTGATGGGAGCGAGAATGAGAAAATACCATAAAAACCCTACCTCAGAAGCACTACTGCGAGGAGTCAAGTTACGACTGATCGAAGGAAAGGGAAGGCCTAGTAGTCACATTGTAATGTACTTGTACTTAATTGCAATGCAAACTTTGTACTAAGTGAAATTATGCGTGATCGATGTACTTTTGTGTATGCATGTTAGTACATGGCTTTATCACTCCTAAAAAGTCAATCCAAAATTATAGGTATTATGTGATGAATTTTTTAAATTAAATTTAGCACAAATACTAGACAAAATGCATGAATTTATTCATCAAACTTTCACTTTTTTGTTTCATCTATAGAATATGACAAGTACATGTCCTAAAACACTCAAAAGGACAGGTTTTAAATTTTTTAAATGTTCCTGTAATTTAAATTGGTACAAAGCTCAACAAGTATAGATGCACATCAGTAACGGTCGGCTGGTTAATTGCCCGTTACTGATGTGCATCTATACATCAGTAACGGTCACGTACTTACCGGGCCGTTACTGATGTATAGATCATCAGTAACGGTCGCCTTGCGGCTCGCCCGTTACTGATGTATAGATGCACATCAGTAACAGTCGCGTGGAAATGCAACCGCCACTGATGTACTTGGGCATATAAAAGGCCGTTATTCCTCTCGCCTGCGCGTCGCTTTCACAGCCGACCAGCAGTGGGCTCTCTCCTCCCGCGGGCGAAGCCCTGCCGGATCTCCGTGCCGCCACCGCCGTCGACCTCCTCTGCGCCGAGCCCGCCGCCGCCGTCGACCCCGCCTCCCCGAGCCCGCCGCCTCCTCCCCCGAGCCCGACGCCGCCGTTGACCTCCTCCGTGCCGAGCCCGTCGATCTCCTCCGCACCGAGCCCGAGCCCGCCGCCGCCGCCTCCTCCCCCAAGCCCGTCGACCTCCTCCGCGCCGAGCCCACCGCCACCGCCGCCCCCGACGCCATGCTCCTACCCCGTGACACCGTCCTCCTCCTCTGCCTAGGTGCGCGCTCCTCTGCCTCCCTCTCCCCTGATTTCCTTGTTCTAACACTAATTTGATTTAGATTAGTGTTAGAGTTAGAGTAATTTAGGTTAGTGTTAGAGTAATTTAGGATGCAAACAGTGCCTAATTTGATTAGGGCTAGGATGCAAACATGCTGTTTAGGATGCAAACAGTGCCTAATTTACCTAATTTAGGATGCAAACATGCTGGAATTAGGGTTAGGATGCAAATAGATTTTGATTTTGATTACGATTTCATCCCTGCTGTTTACTTATGTGAAGTAAATCATAAGTTTAGATTATACATGCTGGAATTTATATACATGCTGGAATTAGGGTTAGAATTACTTATGCTGGAATTTATTATGCGAATATGTTGCTGTTTATGTTACTTACGCTAAATATGTTGTTGTTTACTTATGCGGCTGTTGTTTACTTATGCTATATACATGCTGTATATGATTTTAGCTAGGTGTGATGATTTTTTGCTTTGGAAAGTGCTTCATTTATGTGAATTGTGGGTTCGACCATCGTCTCGGGTCATTAGAGAAGGGGCCGGCCATCGTGCCGAGCGGGTACATATGCGGGTCGGTTTTTTATGCAGATTTCGAGCTCCTAGTAGAAAAAATTTGCTAGTTTTTTAGCATAGGTCATGCCGAAATTTTCGGCCGATATATATTTGATGGTTTTGATGGCATAGGTACGAAATGGGCAAGAGTAGCTAGAAATCAGTTCTTGAGGACGTAGCTCCTAAGGAGGTAGATCGTGTCGATGAAGAGTCTTCATCGGGAGAGCAAATTGCCAATTCTGGCGGCGATCCTAGCTCTGGCGAAGGTAGCTCTCGTTCAGAAGAGCAAGACAACGAGCGACGGGTGGAAGAGAGTAACCCGTAACCAACTGCTTCTACGGCTAAGAAGCCAAGGAAGAAGACGCCGAGGGGGAGCCACAACTTGAAGAAGTGGTCACCTGGCACTCTGACAGAGGCCGCCCGGAGTCGCCTGAGAGGGCACAGTAGGCCTTCGCAACCACCTTTGGAGCCGTTGCACATAAATATTGCAAGATTACCGACGAGTGGAATGACATCTCCGAAGTCGTTAGAAACACGTGCATGGCGGACGTTGAAAGGAGGTTCCAAGTCACTGACGAGTGGCGCAAGCGATTATGAGCGTCCATCAACATAGCAGTGCGGAATGGTCTTGCTACTTGGAAATGTACCACTAGAAAGTGGATGGACAAACCCTATGAGATCATCAAGAAGAAATGGCCGTCGATAACTGATGAGGCCAGATGGGAAAAATTCAAGAAGGAATCGTCTGACCCTGCCTTCATTGCGAAGAGTGAACGTATGAGGGCATTGCGCGCGAGGAAGCCATTGAACCACATGCTAGGGAGTGCAGGGAAAGAGGGGAAGAGGAAGGTCTGGCGCAAGCAGGACCGAATTCTCGAGGCGGCAGGCAGGGTGCCTCCAGTGCATAACATTCTGGAGGATAAACGTGTTGGAGAATATGCACGTCAGCACATGACACCAGAGGAGTGGGCGGGCATTGAGCCAATGCAGCCGCCTGTTAAAAAATTTACGGTAAGGGTTCACGTGCATTAATTTATTTTTGTCGTTAATTATGACACTCATGATCCATATATACTCACGTTGGTACTGTCTTATATGATAACATGAAAATGCCCACAAATGGAAGGAAAGCAAGAGGTCAGAAACATCCGCCGACTCCGTGTAGAGCAAGAGGTGAGAGTCGGCTGTGACCGCCGGCTTGCAAAAGGCGGAGCACACGGGCCATGTATTAGGAGAAGGCGAAGGGGCCTGCTGGGATGATTATTTCCCGCCTGCTCCGAAGCGAAGCAGGGTCCAGAAAAAGCTCCCCGCTTCTGCTGAAATAATAGAACAAGCTAAGTTGGAGGCGCGAGAGCAGGCATCTATGGTGTGTCAAGAGAATATGCAGTGCAAGCCGTCCATCATTTGGTGTCGGCATTTGCCAAAGACCACCCCGTCCTTGACGCCATACTCGGGGGAGGAGTGGACGGTTTGAGGAACCTCCTTCCTCCTCTTCCCCCTCTTCCCCCGCGAAAGAGCACCCTGGTGAAGAGCAGCGCCGCCTCTGACACACGTATGGAAGACGATGACACATACAGCCCAGGTTACAGTCCGGCTCCTAGCATGGACAACCCCCCCGCTAGCAAATCGGACCCAAGCGAGGGCATCCGGGATTATGATCCGGGTCCGAGCGATAACATCCTTGTAAGCATACTTTTCAAACTCGTTTTTACTCCTTACCTTCATGAATAAAGATCACACACACATATGCCTTCTTCTTGTTACGCGCAGGCACCGGTGAAGTGTCGTATTCACGTAGACAAGCCTGGGAAGCCTGGAGGTGCCATTGGCCGCCTGATGCACAGACAATCACTGCCACTGGTGCACGGCATTCTTATGAACGATACACAAGTGAGTGTGATGGTGGACTCCGTCATCAAGGAGCATCATGATTATGCTATCCCGCTACCTCCGGAGGAAGGCGTGGATATCCTAGGAGGTTGTCCAAACTACCGCATTATGTGGCCTAGGAGCTTGGTATCTCTCTACAACCAGCGCCGGCGCTCTATGACTCCATCTCCCTCCGCCCACAAAGGTACTTCTCAATCGCCGCTCGGCCTTTCCCCTAAGATACTGCCTCCTGTCGATGCTGGTGGAAATGAAGAGCGGGCAATATCGATGCCTCCACAGCTTAAAGATAGCCAGACCACAGGGTCGGCACAGGCTGAAAGCGTCCCTCCTACCTTCTCTCTCTTGGGTGCCGCTAAGTCCATGGGTGGCCGCAAGATCGATGACAAGTACAAGGCAGAGGAGCAAAAGGATTGGGACAATAAGAGGAGGCATCAAAAGAGGGGGCGCGGCGGCAAGACCATCAAGGACTCCTCGAATGTCAAGCAAGATGAGATGCACTATGTGCCTGAAATAATTGGAGTCTGGGAAGACAATAGGTGACATTCTCATGAAGAACCCCTGCCAAGGCCAGAGATTCGAAGACGGATCCTATTTCGTGGCTAGGTAGTTCGACCGGGTGCTTATCTACTATCCTGGAAGACCGATGCTCACCGAAAATTCCCTGCATGCCGTGTCCAGAGAGATGAAAGAGCTTCATCAGTTCTACATGCAAGCATCAGCTGGTTCTCAACAGCATGCCCAATAAATCAATGTTCGAATCCCACGAGACTATGGCTTCTTAATTTGACCAAGAAACTCGGGACATTCAGGAACGTCCTATCACCTTTGGTGTGGAGTTCAACGAACTGTTCCACCTCTTCAACTGCCAAAACCTTGATATCAACCTCTTAAAGCTGTGGTCTGCCTACCAAATAAGGGAAATGCGGCGAATGGAGGTCAAAAAAGTAGCCATTCTAGACCCCGCGGTGTTCAACTACGGTGACATCGGTCTTGAGCCAGAAAAGGATCCCTCAAGAACCCTGGCGTCTAAATACTTGGTGGCATGTCTGGAGAAATATGCGGACCACGACTTTATCCTCTTCTTCCTTAATTTGGAGTAAGTTGAATTTTATATATGGAAGCGTTTGCTTTTTCTAATTCAGTCTTTCTTATACACTCTTAGATACTAAAGTTTGTTTCTTTTAAAAATAGAGACCATTGGGTGACACTACTCATTTGTTTGCCTTGGTCCGTGATGTACTATTTTGATTCACTACTTCCGAAGAAGGGTGTTCGAGGTCGCTGCTGGAAACCCATCAAATCACTCATTAACATTGCTTGGAAAGTTGCGACCAAGGGAAAACTAGCTGATAAAGGCTATAAAGACGAGCCTCACCACAACGACAGGTTTCCTTGCCAGCAACAGCTGGCCGGCAGTGTGTACTGTGGCTACTACTGCTGTCACATCCTTATGAAGAATGCCAGCATATTTAAGCCTGAATGGAAGGGGTCAATCGCGGCTGTGGAAGAGTACCGGCGGCCCCGAATGACAATGGCACACCGACCTAAATGGGTCGTGTATAACATTCAAAGGGAGTTTTCCCATCTCATCAACAATGCGGTCATCAAGCCTAGTGGGAACTTTTACGAACGCGTGGAACAAGTGGTGACTAAGTGAAAGATCGGTATGGTCGACTAGAGGACGGGGGGTGAATAGGAGACTAACAAATTTTAGCTTTTCTTTTTCAATTCTTGAATGAAACAAACACTTAATCCTAGGGTTATCTAAATTCTCTAAAGTGGATGCAACCCTAGAATGAAATGCAATAGCCGAAGCAACAATGCATATAACAAGAATGTAAAGGGGAAATGATACCACACGCGGAGACGAAGATTTCACCGGAGTTCCACCTATTGGGATCGGTGTACGTTTCCGTTTGGAGGAGTGCTATATCACAAAGGTAGAGACGCCACGAAGGCTCACTCTATTCTCCAACTCACCACACTACAAAGGTGGGATGAGCTCTCACAACACCACAAAGGTGAGGTGAGTTCCACTAATGGCTTCCTTGAGGGCGAACGCCGAACCCTTACAAACTTGACCGGAGCAAACTCCACAATTCAATAGGAGGCTCCCAATCCAAGCCTCAAGCTCCTCACACCAAGGGAGAGCTCGAGGTAACCGCTTCCGTTTAGGGTTCCCAACAACCCAAGAGAAACGAAATCCACAAAGAAAACAAAGAGAATTAACCTTTTGACTTGGTGAAACCCTAGGGCAAGATCTTCTCCTCCAATCCTCAAAGAATCAAGAGTTGAGAGTGGTTAGGGAGGGAGATCTTGAAGATTTAAGCTTGAGGTGTTCTTGAATGGTGTTGGGGTGTTCTTGGCTGTGGAAACGGTCAGTTGGCTCATTGGGGACGAAGGGGTACTTATATGGGATTCCAAAAATCGAGCCGTTATGCACTGCGTTGGGATAGGCCGGAACTTCCGCTACCGGAAGTTCCGGTTATTCACCGAAAGTTCCACATATTCCATCGGGACTAACAGAGAGCACCCGGAGGGTCGGGCGGAAGTTCACCCGGAACTTCCGCTACCTGGAATCCAAAACTGCCTGAAACACAACTTGAAACATGTTTTCGACAAACACTTTTTTGGGTAGGCTTTTTAGTGGGTGCAATATGGTGTAGATGTGTATGTGAAATTGCTTCACCCGTTACCTTCCCTTATGGATCCCCTCTTAATAGTACGGATGTCCTACGACTCAAATCAACCGAAAAAGCCGCTAAACACCGCTACGCTTCTTTCCTTTTTAGGGGTCCACAACTTATCTTGTGTCGAGTTCTTTATAAAACTTGAAATACTTAACACAAGATAAGATAACTACACATGTTGTCATCATCACCAAAACTACTTAGGGAGAAATGCCCCTGTCGGACTTTTTGTGTATTTCCCATGTGTGATGTAATGGAACATGCCCGTGTCAGACCCTTTCAAAATCATAAATGTACTAACATTCAATTCGCGTTCCAGCATTTCAACCTCTGTAGCATAGCTAGCACCCGGAATCATACCCCACGCTGTGAACACAATCCTCCTATTCACATCCATGGCAATAGCTCCCCATGAACCTGAACCATTTTCAACAAAAAAAAGCTTGCATTTGTATTCACTTTGACGGTCCCAGGCCCGGGTGGTTCCTTTTTAGCAACATCCAGACTGACGTCACGTCTCTGGTTGGCATCTGTATTGACATAGTTTGAGCTTGAACTATCCTTCATGGGCCACTCCTGTAGCGTTAACAGGAATTTCAAAGAAACGCCAAATAGGCTTGTCACCCTTACCGAAAATAATGTCATTCGGTGCCACGCCCTCCACCAAAGGAGCAGAAATTTATGTCGCATACATATCCTAGTTAACATTGTCCACCAAAGGTACAGTTATTCTCGTAGTACTCAAGAAGTGGGCTTCAGGTAGTCATGGTTGTTGGGCGGCCCGCCCAATTTGGACCCCACGACTCTTTCTCTCTTTCATTTAATCCAACATCAAAGCAAATATAGTGATTCGATCAAAACAAAAAGGAGCAAATATAGTGAGTGCCGAGTAAATCAAATTGCCAATTCCCAGCCAATTTGCATGGTCAATGAGGTGGTCCCCACCGCACCGTATCTTTCAAGATATTTTCCTATTTAATGTAAATTAAATCGAGAAAGATTTGGTCTCTAGAAAATAAATGAAAATCGCGAGAGGAGTTACTAAAAATAAATAAGTAAACAAAATCTCAAGCTTCTTCGTTTGACATGAGCTGCTATATACGCTGGGACCACTGTATCTTAATTTCTCTCCTTCAATGGCTGTTTCGGTTTTTTTCTCTCTCAAAAGGAAAGCTTCTCGGGTTATTTGCAAAAGAACACACTAAATCAGAAGAAATTTTCATATGCATACATCACGGGCTATCTTGATATTACCAGTTGGTCCAAGTCCAATCTCTTGAAGTTGAAGATATATTCATACCAACCTTCATAGAATCCAGAACAAAAGCATAAACGTGACACACGTAAGAGCGTATCAACTAATGATAAACATTGTGCTAAAGATTAACTTGGTTAAAACTTTCCGAGATAAGTTCTTTCTCAAGCCTACAAGGAAACTCGTTAAGCTAAGAAATTATGGTCCTCCGAGACCGACCGACCTTTGTGTCATTCATGTCGACGGACATGTCAACCCTAAGAAACATTGCCATGACTACAAGCAATTGTGCAAGGTGCATATCCATGTCATAATGGTGGCGCAAAAGTTGAGTTGCAGACATCCTCACTAACCCCTTGCGAACAACCGAGACAAGAAAAATATGAGCCTCGGTCCTCGTCTACGGTGACGGCGGTGTAGCCCACTAGGTAAGTAGTTGTCTGTCCCAAAGACCATCCCCTATTTCTTGTTGTTGGGATGGCAGGCCATGAATATATTCGAGTCGTTATATGATAGCATTGTGGGCCGGTTAGCGATAGCACAAGTGATGAGTTGGATCTATCATCGTCGATAGCGTTGCATGAGAACAATCCAGATGAGAAAATAAAAGCCTAGCTCGGCCCTCGGCTCGGCAAAATAAATGCAGCCCACAAGTTAAGCAGTTATTAAGCCCAAGGCCGACCTCTATATCAGCACGCCTCGAAAATTCTAGCCTATGAAACAAACATTGGCGTCGATGCTAGCATCGACTTGGGCCGCTCACCAACAACGTGACAACGTCCCGACAAGAACACACACGATGGTCCATTTGGGTCCACCGTTACTAGTTGCTCGCGGGGACAACCGATACATGCATGTCAAGCCCCTTTTCCGGAAACGCTCTATCTTGCCCCGCACTTCAGGCATGGTTTTGGCCGCGATATGATGCGGCTACTGCTCGTGCGGCGTGGGGTTCACGTTAAAATTGGAAGCTTGTGGTGGCCTTTTTCACAAAAGTTTCGCAATTGCTGCTATTTCCAAAATTAAAAGAACCATCCTTAAGAAATTGAAAAAATAAATTTTATACGGGAGGTTTGCTACAGGTATGGCATCCAGGTCCCTAGTTCATAATTTCACCAAAATTTTGGGTGCTCACGGAAATAGCCTTTGGCAGAAAAAAAAAAGAAACTAAAAACCAGGGGAAACCGGGTCTGCAGCTGTTTTCCCGTGTCTCTGTGTGCTCCCCCTCGCCGCCGGCGCTTCTATTTCTGACGCTGCAGCGCTCCAAGCCGGCCTCACGCACGCTTCGAACCGAACTCTCTCTTCTCTTCTCCCCCTTTGTTTTCGCTCACAAATTAGCAGAGTAAGGTAGAGATCAATGGAGGGAGCAGGAGCAGGAGCAGGGATGTGGCCGCAGGGGGTGCTGGCGTCGTCGGCGGCGGCAATGCTGGGCCTAGGCACGGGGCCGCAACAGCAACAACAACAACAAGCCGTCAGCCAGCTGCCGCAGTACTCCCTGCTGCAGCAGCTCCAGGGCGGCGGCTTCCAGCACCACCAACCCCAACCCGTGCCCATGCCGGTGCCGCCGGAGCCGGAGCCGGAGTCGCCGGTGCCGCCGGAACCGGAAGAGGAGACGACGGACGGCGCCGGCGCCGGGAACGACGATGGCGGCGTCCCGGGGGCGGGGTTCGTGTGGACGCGGGTGAAGTGGACGGACGCCATGGTCCGGCTCCTGATCATGGTCGTCTACAACGCCGGCCCCGTGGAAGACGCCTCCGGCGCCGCGGCGGAAGCGGGCAAGAAGAAGGCGTCTTCTTCGTCTTCGTCTTCGTCTTCGCGGGGAGTGCAAGTGCAGCAGGGGAAGAAGGGGAAGTGGAGGTCGGCGTCGCAGGCGATGTCGGAGCGCGGGTTCGCGGTGTCGCCGCAGCAGTGCGAGGACAAGTTCAACGACCTTAACAAGCGCTACAAGCGCGTCCTGGACATCCTGGGCAGCGGCATGGCGCGCGCCGTCCTCCAGAACCCCGCGGTCCTGGACGCCGCCATGAGCAAGCTCGCCCCCGCCGCCAGGGAGCTCGCGCGCAAGCTGCTCGGCCCCAAGCAGATCTTCGGCTTCCGCGAGATGTGCCTCTACCACAACGCCGTCGCAGCCACCGGCGCAGCCGCAGCCGCGTCGAAGCCCCCGAAGCCGGTAAAGCCGGTAAAGCCGGTGAAGCCAGTGGTCACCGCCGCTCTCCCGACGATCAACGAGGTTGAAGACGAAGAAGACGAAGAGGCCATGGGGTTCGGGCGCCGGAACCCGAAGCGGCGCCGCGGGGAGAGCAGCAAGGCGAAGGGGGTTGCCGTTGCCGAGGAAGAAGAAGAAGCTGATCCGGAAGAAACGGAGGAGGACGAGGATGCGCCATTGTTGTCCGCCATGGCCGTGCCGCAGCTGCAGAGCAAGCTGGACGCGATGGGGCCACCCGGCGGCGGCGGGGACCTGGAGGAGGCGCGGCGGTGGCTGCAGCGGCGCGCCATGGAGGTGCAGGAGAAGCTGAAGGCGTGCGACCGCCGCGACAAGGAGCTAGACGCGCACCGGAAGAAGTGGGAGCGGTTCCGGGAAGTCAAGGAGCAGGAGATGGACCTCGAGGAGCTGCGGATCATCCACGCACGACGCAAGCTGCTCGTGCTCAAGCAGAAGGAGCTCGACCGGAAGATCGGCGAGCGGCAGAGAGCGCGGGCCTTCCAGCAGAAGCAGAAGGAGAAGGAGAAGCAGGTGGGCTCCGGCCCGGCCTTTGGGGGTGCTTCCGGCGGCCGGCCCAGCGAGCTCTAGGAACTGGCATGCCTTAAAATTGCTTTCCATTCCTAGTACTCAGGAGTAGCATGCATGGAGTTCCAGTTTTAATAAGACTTTCCTTAGTTCGATTGGGTGCGTGTCTGTCTTGTCAGTGTCAGTGTTTGAGCCTAGCTAGCTAGCTTGTGTCAGGTCAGGATTTGGGTTCCTTATTGTTGCTGATTATGTGGGTGAATGCATGCAGGCTGCTCAGTGCCGTTGTTTCCTACTCCTACTTGTGTTGCGCATTTTTCTTGACATGTTTTATCATCCACAGTTGCAGTGTAGTGTAGGCGTACGTGCGGATTTCTGTGCCGAATGTAGGATTTTCAGATTGCCTGTGCATAAGATAGTCAGAGCTGCAATCAGAGATAGTACTAGTACCAAAAAGAAATGCGAAAATCGTTTGTTAAGGGGGGATAGATCCCAAAATCGTGCAAGTCTGCATGTGCTAGGTATACTTGGCTAGGACTGAGCAATGCACGAATATTTGCCCGGGTTCCGGTCCATCGCCTGTGATGGATGCGGCTCTCCAAGATTGTAACTCTTTTGAGTCTTAATATATCCCCTTTTAATCCGGAAAAAAAAATTGCGAGTGAAGAAGTAAGGAATTAAAGCTTCCCTCTCCGCCGCCTAGCTTCCCGGCCGATCCTAGCATATCCTGCCTGATCAGCTCGTCGCCCCGATTTCGTCTTTGGCAGTTGGCACTGCGATTTCAAATTTTTTTTGAGAGTAACACTGCGATTTCAATTCGGTGGCGCCCGTCACGCGCTAATATCGCTGCATGCATGCATGTACCAGCACCGCCGCACTGCATGCATGCAGATAGATATAGATGCTGCATGTATAGCCCAGCCCAGGGTGGACGTTTGGGCTCGGCCCGAGCCCAGGAGCAAACTAGCCCGAGACGAGTTTTGTGTGTGGCTTGTTTTAGCGTGGGGCCGAGCTTAACTGGGCTCGGTCTAGCCCGTCGAGCCAGGCCGGCTCGGTGCCTTCCCGTGGGCCGATGAGGCTCACTCACCCGAACTCCTGCTGCGTGCTGGGCTCGTGGCACGCTGCTAGCCAAGCACGCAGCTGCTACCAGCCCATTGGTTTTATTTCCTTCAACTTTTTTTTTTGGAGAAGTTATATCGTTCGACTGATTGGGCTAAACTGTTAAGCTAGTTCGAAAACATGCAAAATTGAAGATTATCGCTGCAGTGTTTTTTCTACTCCTTTCGTCCCGTACTAAGTGACGGAATATTACACGTATCGTGACATTTTTTTTGTTATAAATACATTCATATTTTGCAATATTGAAGATTATCACTACCATGTTTTTTCTACTCCCTTCGTTCCATATTAAGTGACGGAATATTACATGTATCGGGACTTTTTTTGGCTATAAATACATTTATATTTTGATAAATTTGAGTCGTTTAATACGAGACGGAGGGAGTATCAAATTAGTTATTCTATTCCCGAATCATCTTCTGATGCGCCACCGCGACGGCAAAGTCAAACAGGAATTGGAAGAGTTTGAACCCTCCATATCTAAGCACCTGGCGGGATTATTCAGGGAGCTACCGCCGGAGCAACCACCTAGAGAGGACCTAGCCGACTCAGGAGCGCCGACGGAGGAGACAAAAGAATCGAGGCGACGGCCGCCGGTCCACGACCAACGACGCCGGCGAATCGCTCAGGAGGAAGGCTAATTGCATGGCATTAAGCTTAACTTCCTGATGCCCCGGATGCCTAAATCATGATGATAGCAAGTGTGCCGTGCGCTGGCATTTGGGCGCTAATGTTCATCCCAGATCTCCGAGATATATGAATATATCATCTCTCTCCGTGATATATGGTGTAGCGGGCAACAAATGTGAAGTACATCTATAGGACAACTAGATATATATTGAATTCTACAACATTAAAAACTGGTCAGATCCCAAGACATTGAAGACCTCGTGGTTTGCTCTGAAAATAAACAAGCTACACATACTTAGTAGGTTGTACTCCCTTTTCTCATAAAAGGATAGGGAGGCGTTTGACCAATTTTTGACGTACTGCAAAGGGAATCATCATCTGTTTATTGATATTCGAGTACATCTGTAGCATGCAGGACAACTAGATATTCGAGTAATGCACTCACGGTCATTTAACTTGGTTTCGTTTCTCAATTTAGTCATTATATTTTAGAAATAGGAAGTTACGGTCCGTAAAGTTGATGAAATATCAGTACCATCTTGTGTATGACATTGATCAGCTTAGCTTTGGGATGCAACGGATGCCTAAATCAATCCCATAGCAAGTGTACCGCTGGCATTTCGCATCTGACATTAAGGTTGTTAGCAGTATATGATATCTCCCTAGCTCATATATATTTGAAGAATGAAGCACCATTTGAAATTTGACCTGCTTAGTTTCCTGATGTCTCACATGCCAAAATCATCAAAAAACCTTGCTGTCTCACTCTCAAATGTGCCGCTGGCATTAACATTTTTTAAGCTTGTGTTCTTATGATCTGCTTGACAAGAGTTCTATATATAACCACTCAACCACACATTGTATCACCTTCCATCAAGATTCCGTAGTGTATGGTGTAGTGCACAACAAATGTGAAGTACATTTCTAGGACAACTAGATACATATATACAAATATTTCTGAATTCTACAACAAACAAACTGATCAGATCCCAAGACATTGAAGTCCTCATGGTTTGGTCTGAAGATAAACAAGCTACAGATTTAGTAGGTTTTACTCCAGTTTCTGAAAAAAGGATAAAGAACGCTTCACTCAATTTCGAGTACTGCATGCAAAAGGGAATCAGCATCTGTTACTGAAGCAGCTGCATTTACACAAGTGATCATCATAACAAAGTTTGGGGATCAGTTGATCTCAACCAAAATGAGAAAAAAAAACCAGTGATCCATTAATAGTGTAACACAATTGTTATTACATATGTACAATGTCCAGAACTGTTTTAGTGTTGCTTGAGTCGAAGTGCCAGGCATGTAGCAAAGGGTGGGGCGAAGTTCAATATATCCACAAATAACAGAAGTTGAGAGCTGCCGAATTTTACCACGAATTATCTATTATCACTCTTCAGTGTGAGAAACGGCCTTTCTTGACCGGCAATTGGCCAGCCAAGAAGATGTATCGGCAATGGATAGTAAACCTTCATTCAAGTTGATGGATGGGCTAGAGGTACCTGGAGCCCTGATAGCAGACAAGAAAATGGAGGTGTCCCAAGTAGCTAGATGAAGCCCCTGGTACCTAAGAAATGTACAGGTTGTTTAGATACTAGCAGCATATCCTTATGTGTAACACATGTTCCTTAAGTTCAATGCTTCTAGAGGTTGCCAATAATTGATTATGATGTTCGGTGTTAAAAGTCAGATTTGATTTTGATTGCATAGATCTTCCAGGAGTAATGAATACATGACTATGTGATGTACAGATACAGATTACACTACAACACTTCGTCCTTTTCTTTAACAAAAATGTATATCCAAACTTTTATTGAAGCTAGTATGACGTCCATGTCTATAAAAAAACATACGCCTTCAGAAAATTTTATTTTAGGTGTTAAGAAGAACAAAACGTATATTGATAGTGGAATACTAGAACTACTTGATTCGCCCATCTTCAGGCTTTATGGTTACAATTCCATCTCTGCCTTCTGCTTCATTTCCAACCCTAACAACGTTCATAGGAACTCTTTAAATTTTCTATTACAAAATGATATCATGAACTGATATTGTCGGAGCACGGGTCTCCGGCACCGGGGATGTTGGACACCCCCTTGTTGTTCGGTGAGGGACAAGGCGGCGATTGCCGGCGTGACGAAAGGCACGAAGTGTAGACAATCGGATTTATCCAGGTTCGGGCCATCCGGAGGTGTAACACCCTACATCCTGCCTTTTGTTGTATTCACGAATTAGTGTGCTCTTACAGATTGTTCGGGGGGGGGGGGGGGGGTTGTCCTTCCAAGGGATTCTGCTACAAGTGGATGCAATACTACTTGTTACTGACTAGGGTTCAAACCTTTTGACCGATGACATTGGTCCTCCTTTTATAGACAAGGGGATACCACCGGTGCCGATGCAGACAGCGCGACACGTTAGCTATACGCGTGTCATTGCCACAAAACCTACTCTACTGTTGATCCACGCAGCGCCCGGGCCACTGTACACGGTAAATAAAAATGGACTTATAGGGTAGCCGCTCTATCCTTGATGAGCAAGGCTAGCCCTGTCGATGTGACTCCTGTCGGTGCATTAAATGCACTGCGTCCGCTGTCTCGTCCTGTCTTCACTGTTATGCGGGTCCCACCTGCATGTTCGAGCGCAGGTTGCTGGGAGCCCCTTCCCGGCAAGCGCACCCAGCCAGTTGCCGAGGCAGCGTGCCTTCCTCTTCCCGGGACCAGAGTTCCCGGGTACCCGCCGGAGCGGGCACTTCTCCTGTTCCAACTCTTAGTCTTGCCTTCACCAATAACCGTCCCTTTGGGGCGGGCTCCCTGGGCCTATCCTTCCCGGGAGGCCAACCTGGTGGGGCTTCGTCACTTGCAACCCACGCGTCCCGTATCAGTGGGACCCTATCCGACGCGTGGGTCCTGGGGGACTATCTCGGTACCCGGCCTTGTGGGCCGCATTTCCAGTTCCCCTCTCCTGAGCGAAACGGTCGGGTGCACGATCTCCCCCATAATCACCAGAGAGTTAAGGCCACGTCGCGCACCTCCATCTTAATTACCGATTCTTTATGGCACTTTATTGCTAATCGTGGGGGTGTCCGTTGCAAAAAGGTGTGGGTGGTCTTCTCGAAGATCATCTTCGCGTTCCCAAGTGGCTTCTTCTTCTGTATGATGGTCCCACTGGACTTTGCAAAACTTGATGGTCTTGGATCGGGTCTGTCTTTCAGCTGTATCCAAGATTCTGATCGGTTTCTCCTCATAGGTGAGGTCACTCTGCAATTGCACTTCTTCTAGGGGTATCGTATCCCTCAGTGGTGTGTCGGCCATTTCGGGGTGACACTTCTTTAGTTGCGATACATGGAAGACATTGTGGACATTTGATAGCACTTCCGGTAGATCCAACTTGTAGGCTACCTCTCCTTGTCGCGACAAGATCTTGAAGGGTCCAATGAAACGGGGTGCTAGCTTCAGCCTCGTAGATGACTTCCCTACGTTTCGAATCTGCGTAGCTTTTCTGCCTTGACTAGGCTACTTTCAGCTGGTTTCGGATGAGTCTAACCTTCTCCTCGGCATCCATTATCATATCCGGGCTGAATAGGCTACGGTCTCCTACACCATCCCATAACAATGGTGTTCTGCACTTCCTTCCATACAAAGCTTCAAACGGTGACATTCCAATGCTGGCTTGGAAACTGTTGTTGTACGAGAATTCTGCATACGGCAGATTGTCATCCCAACTGGATCCATAATCTAGAGCGCAGGCTCTCAACATGTCTGAGCGTGCGGGGAGAAAGAGCTGCAAGACCAGGCTCACTCCCGGGAGCGCGAGCTTGCGGGGCAGCTCAAGGCTACCCAAGATGCCAGCTCATTCCTTCAGGGCGAGCTCTACATGATGCGGCAGGAGCTCCGGCTCATTGACGAGGACAATACCACGAAGGCGTCCGAGATCGGCAAGCTGAAGACCGAGTGCCGCGAGCACAAACTGCAGGCCCAGGAAGCTCATGGTGCATGCACCGAGCTGCGGGCCCGCAGGTCGGGGGAGGTAGCCAGGCTGAAGAAGCTGGCGGACTCGGCGGTGGAGGCGCTGCAGGGGTTCCATGTCCCGGTAACTTCCTTCGACGGGGCGAGCATCAAAAGCTTCACCTCCTTCTTCGCGGATTTCATCGGCCGGCTACACGGCCTGCAGGACTGCGTCACGGCCTTCGGGGACCGACAGGTCGGCCTCGCAGCTGAGCAAGTCGCCGGGTAGATTCTGACCCGGGTCCACTCCACCCATCCTGACTTCCCGTTCAAGTCTGTCTTCGACGCCTGGTCAGACGAAGAAGAGGCCAAGACCCATCGGGAAGCGGTGCAAGGCGTGGTGGATGAGATTGTGGCACGGATGCAGAGCAAGGCTAACGATGTTGAAGCTTCTGATGAAGAAGCCGTCGGAGCAGGCACCAGCGTCGAGGAGGCACATGACGCCGACGTTGCTGCCCCTGCAGCACCTCCTGCATAGTTATCTGCTTGTTCTCCTTTTGTATTTACTTTCCTGCAAGCGGCACAAGGCGCCTTACTTTGTGTTAGCCTTTGTCACTTTGAATGTTTATCGCGAACTTGTTCGTTTTAATTTCATTTCATCCAATGTCAATTTACTTGTTTTCTGCCTATAACTAGCTTGCCGGCGAGGGGCTCTGCCCTTCTCGTGTTTTAACCTTGTGTACCCGAGGACTTGCCAACTGCGTGTTTAGCCAGACCAGGGATCCGGGACGGACCCGCAGTGCCAACCTAGGGCTAGATAGCAACGGCCAGCCACTCCACCTGCGGACTAACTACCCCAGCGCACACGCCTCCGGGGCGGACTCGCGAGCCACGTGTGGGGGGCGTCCTCCCCCCCCCACAAGCGTCCTTCCCACACTCCGGCTACACGGGGACTGAGCTTACCTCGGCAAACCAATGCGATTAAAGGAAGAACTAAGGACTCGAAACGAAGTACTTAGCTTTCTGTTCTCTCTGCATTTAGAGCACCCTGTTGAGAGCCGCGGCAAGGGCGCAGTGGCCGTGCACCCTCCAGCGGCATGCGCGGAGGCTTGCACCCCTACCGCGTCTTTGCTACGCCTCTCGCCTTTTGCGTTACCATCTCTGGTGTCCTCCTCTAAGTGATGTGGCAGGGCCGCGATGGTGGGAACACCCACAGCGACGAGCGCAGAGGGATGCACTAGCATCGCCTCTCTGCGACATCACTTGCCTTCTTGCCCGTTGTTGGTATTGCGCTTGCTTGGGTCTTTAAATAGCCGGAGTGCTGCCCTTGCCGCCACGCACGCGGAACCACTGGTTGCCGCGTGGAGGCACTGGCCCAGTCTCAGAGTCCTTCATCAAGCCTCGAAGTAATTGCCATATATGTACAACGTACCTGCAAGACGACGACGCCCGTGACCGCTCCATGAGCATCATAGTGTGCCTTCGTCCCCATCTTTACCCTGCATGCTAGATTCTTGCAGTGCCCATGGTGCATAGAAAAGTTTTCGAAATGCATGAAAAAAGACAACACTAACGGGATAACCTCCTGCTTCCCAGCCCTCGGGCACAGAAGAGTCGACCTCAGTCTTGGGTGTGAGCATCTTTTCTATTCCACGGTGCCCTGTAGGCACGTACCACATTGTGAACGGATTCATCAACTGCTAGGCCTCATTCCGGGGTGTCCCGGGAACGAGCTTGGTTTTCAGGGTTCCGGCAGCCCCCTACTCATAGCCAAGGATGAAGAGACAATTCTATGCACCTAGAGCAGGAGACAGAAGCAAGCATTAACAGCAAAACACAATATTCACTGAAATAACACTTATCTTTATTCATCTTTGTGCTAGCGGATTACGATCGGGCCTTGCCCGGCTACACTAGCTTAAAGAGGCACGCTCCCGCAGCGTCACCCGTGGGTAAGGCACCACCGTTTCACGGATAGAACATACGCATGTGCTCAATATTCCAACTATTGGGCACCGGCAAGCCATCTTCGGTTTCTAGCCGGACAGCCCCCGGTCTGGTCACCTGCACTACCCGCAAATGGCCTTCCCAGTTTGGAGTCAACTTGTTCCCGGCCTTCGTTCCTTGTATCCAGCACAGGATGAGGTCTCCAACCTCGAGCCCCCGGGGACGGACTCTCCTGTCGTGATAACGACGGAGCCCCTGCCGCTAGCCTGCAGCTCGCACAGCAGCCCGGCATCAAATCTCCTCGATGAAGCTAAGGTCGTCAATCCTCTGCGTGTGTTGGCTCTCGTCGCCGTACATGCGTACCCGAGGTGACCCATGATTGAGCTCGAGGGGTAGCACAGCTTCTGCCCCGTAGACAAGGGCAAACGGATTTTGGCCCGTCGCCCGACTTGGTGTGGTCCGAATCGACCAATAGCACGGGCTGGAGTTCTTCAACCCAGTGTTTCCCATGGTCCTCGAGCTTGTCAAAGGTTCTCGTCTTGAGCCTCCACAGTACTTCTGCGTTAGCACGCTCCACTTGCCCGTTGCTCCTCGGATGAGCGACAGAGGCGAAGTGGATTTTAGTGCCCATGTCCTCGCAGTAAACTTGGAACACCGCACTAGTGAATTGTGTGCTATTATTGATGATGATGCCATTAGGCACACCAAACCGGCACACAATGCTCTTGAAGAACTTGATGGCCGCCTGCGCCGTGACAGCTCGCACAGGCTCCACCTCGACCCACTTTGAGAACTTGTCAATGGCTACGAGGAGATACTCGTAACCGCCAACAGCTCTCGGCATCTTGCCGATGATGTGCAGCCCCCAGACCGCAAACGGCCACGAGGACGGGATGACTTGCAGGGCTTGCGTTGGCTGATTGCTCTTCTTGGCGTGAAACTGGCATGCTTCGCAGGTCTTGACTAGTTGCTCGGCATCGACTAAGGCTGTTGGCCAGTAGAAGCCGTGCCGGAATGCTTTTCCAGCTAGTGCCCTGGAGGCCACATGGTGTGAACATGTGCCTCGATGGATATCCTCCAGGAACGTGCGCCCTTCTTCCCGGGGCACGCAAAAGAGCATAACTCCGTTTGGACGGTTATCCGTGCGCCAGGGTGGTGGTTCCCCTGGAGGAACAATTTAAACCCTAAAATGAGGTTTTATTTGCATCTGCAAAACAATTTAATTCAAAATATTTATTTCTCTGTCCCATTGGACAGAGGAAAATAAAACAAAATTTTGGGCACTGGTTTCATTCAGAAAGGACTTCTAGATAATTAGTTATGATTTAAATGGCATAAAAGCCTAATCTGTAATTTGAATGTGATTCAAATATTCAAATTTAAATTTGGACAGTGCCAAAAGATTCTACATTTCCTAAGGATTCCAAAAAGGTGTGGATCATTAAATTTGGCCAAACAGATTTAAAGTTATGATCATTTGAAGTTACAGGGGCTTTTCTGCAAAAGTGTCATTTAATTAATCCGGGGAATTAAAAATTAGATTTTCATTTTATTTACGCAGTGACACGTGGCGGCTCCTGATTGCTGCGTACCGGTTCGTTTAAGTGAATAAGAAAGATCTAATCTACACCGTTGATCAAATATTGGACGGACGAGGGGCTAGGGTTTTACCTCCGCGGCGGCGGCGGTCACCGGAGATGGAGGGGATGGCGGCGCGGGCACGGGGAATGCGGCACAGGGTGCTCGGGCGAGGCTGGCGACGCGGGGATGGCCGGGGACGGCGCGGCGCGGCACGGCGGAGACGGGGGCGCGGTCGGCGCGGGGTCGGGCGGTCGGGCACCTCGCCTAGGACGAAGCGAGCATGGCGGCACGGCACGGGCTCCGGCGAAGCTTCGGGCGGCGGTGCGGGCGGCGCTGCAGGGCAAAAAATGGAGAAGAAGCGCGTCAAACAAACCGTGAGGAGGAGAGAAAGAAGATGGGGGAGGTCCGGTCGTCCTTGGCGTACCGTGCAGGTGGCGGCGAGCTCGGGACGGCGGCGGGGGCGGAGCTTCTCTAGCGAGCGATTCCGGCGGCCTGGCGGCGAAATCGAGGGGGAGGGCAGAGGGGAAAATAAGAGGGGGCCGCGGGGTTTAAATGGACGCGCTGGGGGCTATGAGATATGGACGGAGCGCGGAGTTTCCGGCGGTGGCGGCGCGCGGCGGCGAAGAAGGAAGGCAGCGCGCGTCGCGGGCGCCTTCCAAACGGGGAAGAAGCCCCTGACAGGCGCGGCGCGGTGAGCGACGGGGCCGGCTGGTTTGTGGCGCGCGCGAGGGATTGGGCCGGTTCGGCCCAAAGTGGCCGGGCCGGTCCGGTTTCCTCTTTTTTTTTAGCCTTTTCTTTTTCTGTTTTTCTTATTTCCTTGATATCTTTTGATTTTGAACTCCAAATTGGTCCAGATAAATTCCAGAAAATTTGAAAAATCATGTTCTACCATGACACAACTTTTGGAAGTAGTTTCTCTTCAAAATAAAATATATAAAAATACATTCGCCCTATAAATGCCTTTAGGGCCATATATCTATTTAAATAAAATACTTTTTCAACTCCAAATAATTATCCAAAAATTATGGGATAGCTTATATATGCACTAAACCCATTTTATACACAAAACCTATTGGTTTGAAAATCCAAAGCTCAAATGGGTGTAAACCCTAGGGTTCAAAATGAAACAAAGTCTTTTAAAGCCTTTTGAGATTCAAATTTGAATTCAAATATGCAATTGTGGCATGATGCTCATGGATGCAATGCACATGTCAAAGTTTGAAATTTTTAGGATGTTACATTGGTCACCATCACATTATTTATGATCGGTGACACCACGAGGGGTAGTACCCCTGATCCCAAGGGACGAATCGGGTGATCGTCCGAGTTGAAGGTGATCGGCACGTGCGACCACCTCGACGGCTGTTGCGCCTCCATGGTGGGGAGGAGGGTGCACACCTCACGAGTGAGCCGCTTCACGGTGGCGTGAGACGTGAGAGCGTATGCTCCCCCGTGGGTGCAGGCGACGTCGCGGGGCTCTTGGAAGCCAAGCTCGTCGGCGTCGTCGCTGCAGTCGTCCTCGCGCTGTTCGGCACGAGGCTGGTCGCGTCCCCGGGGAGGCCGGTCCTTGCCGCCACGGGCTTGACCGCGACCCCCACGGGTTCTCCCTTGTCGCCGCTGCTGGCAATGCCCCGGCCCGCTCCGTTGCGGGGATTGTTCGAGCAGTCTCAGGAGAGGTGCCCGATATCCCCGCAGTTGAAGCAGGCTCTGGCAGCACGGCGCTCCTCGTGGCGCTGCTCGCACTTCTCCTCGATGGTCTGGAGAGTGCGGCAGTCCTGTGTGTCGGGGATGCTTGCTGCCCGATGCTTTTGCCGACGTCGCCTTCTTGGCAGGCCTCTGGGGAGCCTCCGGTTCTACGGCAAGCACTTGCTTCCCGCCGCGTTTTCGAGAGCACTTCTTCTCGGAGCCCTCGGGTGGGTTCGCCGCCGCTTTGGCGGCATGCTCAGGCGCTAGGCACCCTTCCCCGACCATCGCGCACTTGTGCGTGAGAGCGTAGAGATCCCTGGTAATCCAGATCCGGTGCGTGTTCGGCTTTTCACGCATCTTCGGGTCACGGACGTTGATGGCGTACGTGTTGATGATGGCGACAGCTTCCGCCTCTGGGATGGAGTAGGAGATGTTGGAGAACCTGTTGGTGAAGTCCCGCAACATCTACCCCAGCTTCTGCACCACCGTGTACAGCTCCGTCATGGTTCCCGGGTGCTTGTAGCCGCCCTGGAACGCGTTTACAAACTGCTCGCGCGGGTCAGCCCAGGAGACAATGGACCCAGCAAGCAGGTTGAGCAACCAAGTCCTCGCTGATCCTTTCAGAACCATCGGGAACCAGTTGGCCCTAACCTTGTCGTCGGCACCGATGGCATGCATGCCCAACGTGTAGGTCAGGAGGAAGTCTTTGGGGTTCACGGTCCCGTCGTACGTCCCGAGCGTTGGCGCTCTGAACTTGCGGGGCCATGTCACCCGGCGCAGCTCGCGGGAGAACGCAGCACAGCCGTCATCTGCGCCCATGGGAGCGTCTTCCTACTCCTCTGGACGCTAGCGCTCTCTCTCGCGCCGGCAGAGATCTTCTTGTTGGCGGGCGTTCAGGATGCCTCACGTGTCACCTGGCGTGACGGTCAGTGACGAGTCAGAGTAGTCCTTGGGATCCCTGTCGTCTTGTCCTCTCGAGGGTGGAGGATGCTCTCTGTGTCCCGAGGCGCGGGACGTGTCTCCGCGTCCCGGGTTCTATCCCCGGCCCGAACCGGCCGGGCTGCCCTCACCTTGCGGCTGTTGGGCAGCGAGCGCGAGGAGCGCGTCCAACTCCCCACTCCACACGTCATCTGCGCGTCCATACTAGAACTACTTGATTCGCCCATCTTCAAGCTTTATGGTTACAATTCCATCTCTGCCTTCTCCTTCATTTCCAACCCTAACAACGCTCATAGGAACTCTTTAAATTTTCTATTACAAAATGATATCATGAACTGATATTGTCGGAGCACGGGTCTCCGGCACTGGGGATGCTGGACACCCCCTTGTTGTTCGGTGAGAGGCGAGGCGAGCGCTCCGGCGATCGCCGGCATGACGAAAGGCATGAAGTGTAGACAATCAGATTTACCCAGGTTCGGGCCACCCGGAGGTGTAACACCCTACGTCCTTCCTTGTGTTGTATTCACGAATTAGTGTGCTCTTACAGATTGCCCGGGGGGTTCCCGGGTAGGCTACTTGTCCTTCTAAAGGATTCTGCTACAAGTAGATGCAATACTACTTGTTACTGACTAGGGTTCGAACTCTTTGACCGATGTCATTGGTCCTCCTTTTATAGACAAGGGGATGCCACAGGTGCCGATGCATGCAGCGCGACACGTTAGCTATACGCGTGTCATTGCCACAAAAGCTACTCTACTGTTGATCCACGCTGGGCACCATGCAGCGCCCAGGCCACTCTATACGGTAAATAAAAATTGACTTATAGGGTAGCCGCTCTAGCCTTGCTGAGCAAGACTAGCCCTGCCGATGTGACTCTTGTCGGTGCATTAAATGCACTGCATCCGCTGTCTCGTCCTGTCTTCACTGTTCTGCAGGTCCCACCTGCATGTCCGAGCGCAGGTTGCGGGGAACCCCTTCCCGGCAAGCGCACCCAGCCAGTTGCCGGGGCAGCGTGCCTTCCTCTTCCCGGGACCAGAGTTCCCAAGTACCCGCCAGAGCGGGCACTTCTCCTGTTCCAACTCTTAGTCTTGCCTTCACCAATAACCGTCCCTTTGTGGCGGGCTCTCAGGGCCTATCCTTCTCGGGAGGCCAATCTGGTGGGGCTTCGTCACTTGCAACCCACGCGTTCCGTATCAATGTGACCCCGTGGACCACTGGTACGACAGATATAAAAAACTAGCAAGGCATATCTGAATCCTGGAGTTCCTAAACTATGTAATTTTTAACCCAGACATGCCATCAAAATGCTAAAAGGTTCTTCCAGCACACACCGGCAGCGGCAGGTTCGTAGCTCTGGAAAAGGAACACAGCAATCTTGAGCGCAGAGAAAACATATATAGTTATTCGAGACAAGTATAGTGTCTTTGTTTCCTTACACAATACAGTGTTGTGCATCGCAACACTACGAGGATTGATTGAAGCTCCAGGAGCTTGCATGCCGCATTGAGAATCTGGACAGGGAAACCCCCTCATATTGCCGGTTAAAACAATTCATCAGCTTTGAGGGATAGCAATTGGGAACAGACGCACTTTTCAACATAAGCTTCTTCATCCTCCAGCCGTGTTAATCCTCATCAACGATGAAGCTTCCCTCTGGAATCACGCTGGCGCTGGCCTGGTGAATTGATTTCGGATTTGATGATGTCCGCTGATCTAGTTCTCTTTCTTTTGTTTGTACTACTTCTTCCATCCAACAAAAGATGTCTTAAGTTTGTCAAAATTTGGATGTATCTAGACATGACTTAGTGTATAGATGCATTCAAATTTAATCAAAGTTGAGATATTCATTGTTGGACTGAGGGAGTATCTTGTATTCCTGTTTTATGTTACTCTCCTAGGGTTGATTCTCTCAACTCTCTAACTGGCAATAAATAGCTCGCTACGATTGTTTCGGAAAAAAAATTGTTGGTCAATTTTTCAAAATCAATGTACAAATAGTTACAGTAAAAGAAATGTTTCCAAATTGTCGAATAATTTTTTTCCGAAGTAACTAGATTTTAATTTTTTTTTAAAGCATGCTGCTTGCCAGCACGAGCTATGACAAAGCCAGCGCATATTATTTTCATTTTATTTATTGTGGTTTCACAAAACAATACACAAAGCGCGACTACGCACGCAGACCTATCCAAGCTGTTTTTTTAAGAGTAAATTTTATAGAATCACATTTTTTATGACAGCTGTCTCACAAAACCACGGTTGTTTGTAATAGTCTCACAAAACCATAATTTTTGGAACAGCTAGTCTCAGAAAATACTAATCTTGATAATTAAGCTGGTTGATGGTGTTTCGGACAACACGGGACCACCAATCAGAATCCATGTCACCTTCCCTGACTCGTTTCGATGCTCGTTTTCGACGCGACATCACCTGCCTTTGTTCTAGTGACAGCTGATAATGTCTTGGGTCGGGTAGAAACTGACGTGGCATCAAAAACGTGTTGGAGAAGATGACGTGGCATCTGACCGGTGGCCCCAGGTTATCGGAAACGCCATCAACCAGCTTAATTATCGTGATTAGGGTTTTCTGAAACCAGCTGCCCCAAAAGTTGTGTGTGGTTTGGGGAGATTATTACAAACAACCGTGGTTTTGTGAGACAGCTGACACAAAAAGTATGGTTCCGTGAAATTTACTTTTTTTTTAAACTTAGGGCCTCTTTCATTACTTACGTAAAGTTACATCATTGATCGAAAGAGAGTTCAAGCTTTTTTTCAAAAAAGGGTGAAAGCCCCGGCCTCTGCGCGATGCGCACAGCCAAAAGAGAGAGTTCAAGCTATGTGGAGGATTTTCAATCCATGTAGAAGAGGCAGAACTTCTAGCTAACCTGGGAAGCTCGTGAGCAGCAGAATTGCATGATCAAAAGAGACCCCAAGCTAGGTGGTGGAGGATCTTCTACCCATCCGGCCGTTGTTATGCGCACGGTAGTCTCATAAAATTTATGCTGATGTGTTGGTTGCATTCCTTTGTCAAACCATCCTGTCCAGTCATTCACGCTCCAGCAGGAACTTGTGTTTCCTGCTGCCAAGGATGCCTAAATCATCACGCCAACCAACTTGGATTGTATTTTACATTGGACCGATTTAGCCTCCTGATGTCTCGCATGCCTATAAAAGGCAATTTCTGCAGTACCTAATACTCCGTACAGTCTAAGTGAAGTATTAGGGAAGGGTATTTTAGACTATTCACATTAAAAAGTAATTAAAATAATAGTTTTCCCCAAGCGCAAGAGTTGTCTTCCCAGGAAATCCCGAATTCCAGATCCCCGTTGCTTGCCGCATCGTTCCCATCCCATCCCGCGCCGCCGCCGTTCTCCTCCCAACCCGAGCCTGCAGCGCCAGTAGCCCATGGGCCGGCTATGCCTGAACCAGTCCTGTCCAAGGGTCAGCCTATGGTCGCCGTGGCATGTTCGAGGAAGAAGTGCGTCGATGGAGCCGCGGCCGCGGTGTCTAGGAAGTGGAAGAAGAGGTCGCCGCGGAGCAAGGTTGAGCACGTCGACGAGTACCGGGACTGCGGCTCACCGCCGGCGGCCCTCGAGGAAAACGGCCACAATGTTGGAGAGCGCGCCATGGAGATGTTCAGGGCGTCATGCCGCTCGCCCGCTTCTGCTTGGTGGCCCTGAACATCTCAAACCATAAGGCCGTGGCCTCGAAGCGCGCCCGAGGAGAAGGCAACACCAAGGTAGAGGGAGTTCTTGGGGGCGGTCTGCCGTGGCGGTGACCGTGACGAATGGAACTCGTGTGGACCGACGGAGAGAAGGGGCGAAACGGGACCGGCGGCGGTGGCGGTGGCGGACGGAGGACAGAGAGAAGAGGAAAATCGGGGGATTACCTTTTCTACCCGTGCCTTCGTGATACTCCGATCTGGGCTCAGACGAGCTCACCTGCCATCTATATCCCAAGTGTACGGTGTAGTGGCCAACAAATGTGAAGTGCATAGGACACTAAATATATGCCTAAATTCTACAACAAACAAATCAGATCCAAAGACATTGAAGTCCTCATGGTTTGCTCTGAAAATAAACGAGCTGCATATTTAGTACTCCCTCCAATCTATAATAAGTGTCGCTGCTAAAGTTATGCTAAATCAGCGACACTTATTATCGATCGGGGAGAGAATGGGTTTTACTCAACTTTGATGTACTGCAAAATGAAATCATCATCTGATATTGAAGCAGCTGCGCGCATGTACATACGGTGATCATCACAGCAAGTTTGAGGTTCGGTTGATCTCAAGCAGAATGAAACTTTCTTGCACGAATTATCAGCTTGATACCCCCTCTTCAATCGAATTGGCCTTTCTCCACCGACAAATGGCCAGCCATGCAGATGGCAACGGATAGTAAACCATCATTCAAGTTGATGGATGGGCTAGAGGCACCTTGGGCCCTGATAGCTGACAAGAAAATTGAGGTGTTCCACTTCCAATTAAGTAGCTAGATCCATGAACCATGATGAAGCCCCTGGTGCCAAAGAAATATACAGGTTGCTAAGACTTAAGACACTAGCAGCATATCCTTATGTCTAACACATGTTCCTTAACTTCACTGCTTCTGAGAATTTGCCAATAATGAAGTAATGAATACATGACTATATGATGTACAAGTTAGAGATTGCAGTACAACACTTATTCTTTTTCTTTAACAAAAAAAATGTATATCCAAACTTTTATTGAAGCAAGTATGATGGCCAAGTCTATCAAAAAACTTAGCCCCTTCGCCTGAGTAGAGAGCCGCCCGGATCTGAGAGAAGTGGGACGGGAGGAGCGTGCCGGGGAGGCGCTGGGAATGGGCACGGGGCGCCGGGACTGGGCAAGGCCAGGGGCGGCGGGGCGCTGGCGGCGCAGAGCATGAGGGAAGGGGCGCAAGGGAGGAGGGAAGGGGTTTGGAAATTTTTATTTAGATGTTAAGAAGAACAAACTGTATATGATGGAAAACTAGAACTACTTGATTTGTGCCTTTATGGTTACAAATCCATCTCGCCTTCTGCTCGATTTCCAATCCTCAATCCTCACAAGTCACAATGACCATGAAACTGATATACAATTCAAGGCCACACTGCAAGGCTACAAATTCTGCCCATTGGAGGGTGCAGAAAATGCCACCCGACATGCCCGTGTAGTCTGCGACTTAGCTTCCTGATGTCTCACATGCCTAAATCAACAAGTAAAACTAGTTGTCTCGCTATCAAGTGTGCCGGTGGCATTTGCATTTGGAATACTTGCGTTCTTATCGATCTCCTTGACAAGAGTTCTATACACTATATAACCACATGCTGTGTCTCCTCCCATTTGAGACAAGTAGTGTCTTTATTTCCTTTACACCGTACCGTGTCGTGCATCGCAACACTTCAGGGATTGGTTGGAGCTTACACGCCACATTGAGAACTATATGGACAAGGGAAACCGTAGATTCCCTAATATTGCTGATTATCAGTTTCTAAGATAACAAGGAAATAATTCAGTTATTTTTCGCGTAGGAAAACAATTCATCAGATTTGAGGAATATCAATTTTTTGTTCAAGTACTCTGTTTCTGTGAGAGGAGAGTAGATTTCCCTACTTTTGTCAGTTATAAACGAAAGATTCCATTTCATATATATTCCCTCCGTCCCATATTAAGTGACTTTCTATTACATGTATCTAAACGCTTTTTAGACATAGATACATCCATATTTGAGCAAATTTGAGTCACTTAATATGGAACGGGGGAGTAGTAATTAAAGCATGCATCGTGGTACGCATTTTCTAACATGTTGCTGGCTATTAGGTAAAATATATGTTTCCATAAAAGTATATATTCCACCACCCACCCCCACACCCCCCACCCACCCCACGAACAGTTGCAATTGTTGCAATTAGTACATCTCTGCAGCAAGATGAAAAATTAAAACTGCAACAAGAGTACAAGACAATACAGTTACATTTTGCTGATAATAAGAAAGGAACTTTTCCTCAGAGTAGTGATAGCAATTGAATGCAGTTTCCTGAATCAAAGATCGACGGGTTGGGAGCACGCACGATACAAACAATGATGACGGCCGCTTGCGGCGGTGATGATCTCGCCGCGCTGCCGGGGTTCTGCCCACGGAGATTCAATTAACAATTTGCCTTCTTGGATGTGGAGACGGAGGAAACGAGAGGGAGGTTGAGGGAAGGGGCCGAAGTCGCCTGGGATAAAGAGGGAGCGGAGGAGACGAGAGGGAGGTGGAGGAGACGAAGAGGTTTCTGCCTTGGTATTTGAAGAAATGGAGTGTGGGATGATACAAACAAAAGGTGAGGGTGTTTTTGCAAAATAACGGCATGGAGGGAGTACTTCCTAAACATTTGGAAAATTAAGAAAATATTGGTTTAGTTCCTTCATAAACATTTGGAAAATCTAGCTTCTGGTCACGGAGATTCAATTAAGAATACTACAATGTTAAGAAAATCAATGTACAAATAGTTACAGTAAAGAAATATATTTGTTTCCAAATTGTTGAATATATCTTTTTTGAAGTACCTAGATTTTTTTTAAAGCATGCTTCTGGCCAGTGCATATATTTCATTTTATTTATTGTGGTTTTACAAAACATGTATAAATATAAAATACAACACGCGACTACACGCTCACCCTAATCTATCAGCTGTTATGCGCACGGTGGAATCCCAAAATTCATGCTGATGCGTTGCTTGCATTCCTTTGTCAAACCATCTTGTGCATACAGTCACGCTCCAGGAGGAACTTTGGCTTCCTGCTGCCACGGATGCCTAAATCATCACGGTATCCAACTTGTATTGTATATTTGTATTTCACATTAGACCAACTTAGCTTCCCGATGCTTCGCATGCCTAGAGCTGCAACTTTGCGACCCTCAGGGTATCCTTTGGCTCTTCTTAGTTCAACCAAATGAACTACCTCTACGCATGCCTAAATCAACAAATAAACCTCGCTGTTTCGCTCTCAAATGTGCCGGTGACACTTGCATTGGACACTTGTGTTCTTATGGATCTCCTTGACAAGAGTTCTATACACTGAGCGTATATAACCACATACTGTCTCGCCTGCCACCTATATACCCGAGTGTATGGTGTAGTGGGCAACAAATGTGAAGTACATCTCTAGGACAACTAGATATATAACTATATATATATATATATATATATCTGAATTCTCCGACGTACGGTGAGTGTTGAAATAAATTGACTAGTCTCTTTCCATCAGTTCGGATTTTTGGTTGAGATGGCTAACGATGCAATTCAATAGTAGGTTTTAATCCACTTTCTCAAAAAAATAAAAATAAAGAAGGCTTTACTCAACTTTGATGCATATCTATACGTGATCATCACAACATGTTTGAGGATCGGCTGATCCCAAGGAGACTGCAAAAAAAAAATCTGATCCATTAATACTTTACAACACAAGGAATTACTGGATACATATTGCAGTGTAACACAACTGTTATTATAAATGTGCAGTGTACAGAACTCTTGTAGCGTTTCCTAGTCGAAGTACCAGGCATGTAGCTAAGAGTGGAGTTTAGTTCTCAATATATCTAAAAATAACAGAAACTGTATGCAGCCAAATTTTGTCACGAATTATCAGCTTGATAGCACCTCTTCAATGTGACGAAATGACCTTTCTCCACCGACAATTGGCCAGCCATGCAGATGGCAACGGATAGTAAACTGTCATTCGAGTTGATGGATGGACTAGAGGCACCTTGAGCCCTGATGGCAGACAAGAAATTGAGGTACTCCAAGTAGCAAGATCCATGATGAAGCCCTTGTGCCTAAGAAAATATACAGGTTGTTAAGATACTAGCAGCATATCCTTATGTCTAACAAACTATTATTCTAACTGTACTTCTTAGAAGGCTGCCAATAATTGATTATCAGGTTTGGTGTTAAAGATAAGATTTGATTTTGATTGCAGAGATGTACATGGAGTAATAAACACATGACTATTTGATGTACAGTTACTGACTACAGTACAACACTCCCTATCTTTCTTTACAAAAAGGTACGGAGTATATCCAAACTTTTATTGAAGCTAGTACGACGTCTGAGTCCACCAAAATATAATTTAACGCCTTCATAAAATTTTATTTTAGATGTTAAGAAGAACAACATGTATGTTGATAGTGGAAAACTAGAACTACTTGATTCACTCATGTTCAGCCTTTATAGTTACAACTCCATCTCTGCCTTCTGCTTGATTTCCAGGCCTCACAATGCTCTTCGGAACTCTTCACAATTTCTATTACAAAACCATACCATATCATGTTCATGAACTGATATACAAGACTTGCATATCTGAATTCCGGCATTCCTAAACTATGTATTCTTTTATCCTAGACATGTGCCATTAAAATTTTAGAAGGTTATGGCCAGCACACACCGGCAACAGCAGGCTCATAGCTCTGGAAAAGGAACACAGCAATCCTGATCACCGAGAAAACATATATAGCTATTTGCGACAAGTAGTGTCTTTACACGGTACGGTTGACGTGCATCGAACACTACAGGGATTGATTGAAGCTCCATGAGCTCACATGCCACATTGAGAACTCTGGACAGGAAAACCGTCGATTCCCTCCTATTGCCGGTTATCAGTTTCTAACATAACAGGGAAACCATTCTGTTATTTTTAGCGTAGAAAAACAATTCGTCACCTTTGAGGAATATCAATTGCTTTTTTTTAGAAAAGGAATATCAATTGTTGGTTCAAGTACTCTGTTTTTCCTCTGTTTCTATGAGAGAGGAGTGGATTTCCCTTGGCAGTTATCACTTCGAAAAATGTTTTCAAGGATTTCATTTCATAGTAATTAAATTAGCATTCATGCATTATAGTAGGCAGTTTCTAAGATGCGGGGTATTCCGTAACAAGATATATTTTGAAAAAACATGATGAAAAATTCGAATCTACAAGACACTTATAGTCCTTTACACAGTACAAGGGACTGATCGAGACTACAAGGAGATCCTACGTGCCCAAGCTAGTCATAGAGAATTGAATGCGGTTTCGCAAATCGAAGCTCGGCTGATTGGGAGCTCGCTTGACGACGATGAAGGCTTGTCATCTGCTTGAGACGGTGTTCATCTGCCCGAGTTGCCGGGTTACGCCTTCTGCCAGTTGGAAGGTGCAGAAAATGCCATCCAATATGCCTGTGTAGTTTGAGACTTCACTTCCTGATGTCTCACAAGCCTAAATCAAGAAGTAAAGTTTGTTGCCTCACTCTCAAATGTGCCGGCCGCAATTGCAGTTTGGACACTTGTGTTCTTATCGATCTCCTTGCATGACAAGAGTTCTATATACAGAGTATATATAACCACATACTGTCTCACCTGCCATCTATATACCCAAACGTATGGTGTAGTGCGCAACAAATGTGAAGTACATCTCTAGGACAACTAGATATATATCTGAATTCTACAACAACAAATTGATCAGATCCCAAGAAATTGAAGACCTCAAGGTTTGCTCTGAAAATAAATAAGCTACAGATTTAGTAGGCTTTATTCCACTTTCTCAAAAAGGGTAAGCAAGCTTTACTCGATTTAGATGTAATGCAAAGGGAATCATCACCTGTTATTTAAGCAGCTGCATATACACACGTGATCATCATATCCGGTTTTCCGGTTTGAAGGTCGGTTGATCTCAAGCAGAATTAAAAAGAACCGTGATCCATTAATAGTTTACAACACAAGGAATAACTCGATGCATCTTGCAGTGTAACACAACAGTTATTACATATGTACAGTTACAGAACTGTTCTAGTGTTTCTTGAGTCGGAGTACCAGGCATGTAGCAAAGTGTAACACAACAGTTATTACATCTTGTCAATATATCCAAAACTAGCAGAAACAGTGTGTAGCCAAATTTTGGCACGAATTATCAGCTTGATAGCACCTCTTCAATGGTGACAAAACGGCCTTTCTCCACCGACAATTGGCCAGCCACGCCAATGGCAACGGATAGTAAACCATCATTCAAGTTGATGGATGGGTTAGAAGCACCTTCAGATAGGATGGCAGACAAGAAATAGAGGTGTTCTAAGTAGCTAGATCCATGATGAAGCCCCTGGTACCTAAGAAATATACAGGTGGTTAAGATACTAGCAGCATATATGTCTAACAAACTATTATGTTCCATAACCTCACTTCTCAGAAAGTTACAATAATCGGTTCGGTGTTAAAGATGAGGTTTGATTTTCATTGCAGAGATCCTCCAAAAGTAATAAATACATTAACATATGGTGTACAACCACTCCCGCTCTTTCTTTACAAAAAGGTAGTATATCCAAACTTTTATTGAAGCTAGTACGATGTCTGGGTCTGCCAAAATATAAATTAACCCCTTCATAAAATTATATTTTAGACATTAAGAAGAAAAAAACGTACGTAGATAGTGGAAAACTAGAACATACTTGATTCGCTCATCTTCAGCCTTTATGGTTACAACTCCATCTCTGCCTTCTGCTCGATTTCCAACCTTCACAATGCTCTCAGGAACAAAAGCCTCCCCCTATTTCCAAATTTCTATTATAAAATCATAATTTGAACTGATACAAGCCTTGCATATCTGAATTCCGGAGTGCCTAAACCTTGTATTCTTTAACCCTAGATATGCCATTAAAAATCTGAAAGGTTCTGGCCAGCACACACTGGCAGCAGAAGACTCATTGCTCTATTATCTGGTACATGCATCTAACTTTGGAAAATTAAAAAGCAAAAACATCCTGTTGTACCTTTCCAATGTCACCAACAACAGAAATTTCCTGCTCATTTCTACTACCTTCAGCGAACATGCAGAGATCAAGCATGCCACGAGAGCCATTATCAAATTCTACGATTACGTATGCATTATCAATTATATCTGGCACCTGCATCGAGAAAAAATTGCAGGAATCAAACACTAGTGTTTCAATTGAATAGTATCCACCATAATACAAAAAGCTCAAAAGCTCGGAAATCTATTTATCACCATCACCCAAGCACTTAAGGAGATCAAATGCCACCCAGTATTCAATATATTAAAAAAACAAAATATAAATAAGGAATTAGTTTCACTCTGCTATTGCTTCAAGGTGCATATTTTTAACTTTGCAAGACCATAATGGGTAGTACAATGAGAGGAAGAAAGCTTGTATCCGATGAACCAGACCTTTCCATCATAAACCTCATCCTTGTGGTTAACATCAATAGCTCCAGAGGCCATCACACGAACAGGATTTGCATCTGCAAATAATCTCATCAAATCAAAAAAGTGGCAGCACTTCTCAACCAGAGTTCCCCCACTGTTGCAATTGAACCTATTCCAGTTGTTCACCTGCAAGAGTTTTAGCACTTACAGAGAGAAGGAAATTATTAATTATCATGAATATCACATCCTTTGGTGTACCTTAACAAGGAAAGGAAACCGGTGTTCACGAATAGCCACCATTCTGACTTGCCCTAGTGTACCGTTTTTAACAATATCTATCAGCTTAGCCACCGGAGGCATATACCGGTACTCTAATCCAACTTGCACAAGTATGTCCGGTCTCTGTTTAGCAGCTTCTATGACCTATATGGGAACATAGAAATACATCCAAATGAATAAGGTTGCAGATATTTACAGAACTGACAAATCATTTATTGACAAGAGAACACATGAACATCCTCTAAGGTCGGTAGCACTTCATGACAGATAAACAAATGCATCAGATCAAACCTGGTGGAATCAAGACCAATTACAACGAAATTGGTTCCAATAACCTTGCTAGCCTACTTTCTCTTTTGTTTCTTTGAGAATAACAATCCTTTCTGTTACCTTAGTTTCTCAAGAATCCCAATTAAGTTATTCAATAAATGCCTAAGATGTCACAAAGAAGTTAACAAAAGTGAAAGATTTTAGGCGGAGCATAGTCTTACAAGGTAATAAGAGATGTTTCTTGTAGAAGGAAAAAGAGATTCCGAAAAAGTACTGGCAATGAGTCTATTAGGATTCCTGATAAAAAAAAATTGGATTGGATAAGAAGGATTCCTGATAATTTCTTGGGTTAGGATATATAAAAGCATGTAGGCCTGAAGATAATTTGATTTTACTCAACAAAACATAACTGTACATCATGATCTGACTTAATCAGAGGCAACATAATACCCATCTACAATTTTCCAGAGTATGGCCACTGGCCTCTCTTGCTAGGATGATAGGAAGACAAGAAACTATAGATATAGCATATAAATAGCATTGAGATAATATCCATAAAACGGTAGCAGAGTTATAATTATCAGCAGCACATAATCTTCTTGGCTCCATGTTCCGTTTGCTTTTAAGAGGTTTTTGCTATATGCTTAAGCAGGCTTTGTGACACAAAACATTTCTGTTTATTACTTTTCAGTTCCTGTAATGGTTTCCTCAAATTATACCGGAGTTTCTCCTCATCTACCAAAAAGGTATTTTTACAGCAGTTATAATGAATAAAGGCTGACTAGAACTTGACCTCACCTTCTGACAGTCCTGTACCGTTGTGCACAGAGGCTTCTCGACAAGGACGTGGTGCGGCTTGGGGTAACCGATGATGTCCATGAGTATCTCACAGTGCGTCATGTTCGGCGACGAAACGATAACAGCGTCGCAGAGCCCGCTGTCCAGCAACTCGTGATGACCTGAAAACGTCTTGAAACCCACTAGTTTTTAAAGATTTTGTAACCAAATGAAAAAAACACGCAGAAATGTACTGTACATACCCAGTCTATCATCATTCATGAGTAATAATCCCAGTATTTGATCAACTAAACTTGAACAAAATTTCCATACACATGCCAAAAAAGGAGACTACAGAACGTAGCTAACTTAGTGCTCTATAAACAGTAAGCAGAGAGGCGGAGAGTAAATCGTATTCATCGTTCTTGTGGATTGGAGGGGCTGTGGGGTGTACCTGGGGAGGAGGGAGGCCGAGTTGAGCGGCGAGGCGGAGGGCGAGGAGCAGGGACTCCGGATGGGGATCGGCGAGGCAGGTGACGCGGACGCGGACGGACTGCTCCCGCTCGACTTGTCCGGCGATGTGGGCGAGGTTGTGGAGGTGCTCCCGCCCCATCATCCCCACCCCGACTATTCCGTACCTCACGTCCGCCGCCGCCGCCGCCATGGCTGCCTTCTCCAAGGAACCTGGACGGGATTCCAGTTAAGAGCGGCCGGGTGTCTGTCTAATCAGAGGTGGCCGAGCGTAAGAAACTGGTCCAATGGCCCAGCCGTGGATGGCGGATGGACGGTCACGAACTCACGATGTCCATGGTTGGTCAGATGACGCTGAGTGCAGCTTTCTGATACTAGTACATCTCATTCCCAAATCTTTGATCCCACCGCCTCCCTTCCCTCCCAAATATACAGGTTTCATGCATGTAAAATTTCATACTCCCTCTGATTCATATTATTTGTCTCAAATTTGTCCAAATAGAGATGTATGTATGTTTAAAAAACATCTAGTAATATGGATCGGATGAAGTAGTATTTATCAAAATATGAAAAGGTAGGAGAGGCTAAAAATCGAGAGGCTAGCTATTTATCACAAAGGTAAGAGGGCGGGAGAGGCAGGTGCCTCGCAATGACCTAACATGATTCATCTCAACCTTGTAGGCTCATTTAAAAAAAGCAGACGACTTAAAAATATCCACATCCTTTCTTTTATAGATCGCAAACTGACATATTTCGTCGCCATCTTTTGCCGATGCACAGATTTTTCACAATGTACATTTCGATACGCTAAGATGTGACGATAATGTAATATGTCATGGATAGCAACAATGTATAAATCTAAAACATGTATTTGCAACAACTTCTCTCTGCAGGTCTGGTGTTTGTTCTGACACAAATTTGTCCAAATATGTATGTATCTGTACCTAAAAAAAGTTTTAAATAAATGTAATATTTCAGAGGGAGTAGAATAGATAGGAGCCAAAAAAAGTGAATAAATTATACCCGCCTATTGTTTTTCTTTTCTACTTGTCACGGCATGTTGCTGTGCTGTCCGGCGACTACGGTTGGGACATGGACCTTTTCCAAGTTACGCTCATCATCTTTCATATCACACTAGGTGCAGCTTTCTGATGCCTCCCATCCCTAAATCTTTGATCTCATCACCTCCCTCCACTCCCAAATATATTGGTTTTATGCGGATAGAATTTCACGTTTGTTTAATTCGTCTCTTCTCCCTGTCCACATAGATGTAACTTTGGCAACATATATACATATAAAGGTTGTTAGTTAGGCTCTGAAAATCTTGGATCTTGAAATTTATCACGAAGGTAATGGGTTAGGAAAGGTAGGTGTGTCACAGTGACCCAAGAGGATTCTTCTCAACGTTTTCTTTTACACATCACAATGGACATAGTTCGTCGCCATCTTTTGCCGATGCATATATTTGGTACAATGTACACCTTTTGCACAAGATGCGATAATGATTGGTAATCTATCTTACATACAACAGTGTATAAATCTAAAACATGTCGCGTCGGTAAAAAATGTAAAATTTCACAGAACCACACATCATCCCGGCCCGTTCGACTTGTCCGGTGAGGTGCGGAGAGGGTCTGGAGGTGTTCCTGACCCATCATCCCCACCCAAACTGTTTTGTACCTCACCTCTGCCACCTCCACCATGGCTGCCTCCCTCTTGCCTTCTCGAAGGAATCTGGACGGGATTCCAGTGAAGAATGCACATCTGTCTAATTAGAGAAGTGACCGCTGATTAGTGATTATGACCGCTTCGCTATCTGACTGTAAGAAACTGGCTCAATAGCCCAGCCCTTGGATGGTGGATGGATGGTCAAGAATCGCCTCGTGCAAAGCCATGACTGGAAATAGTTCAAGAAAAACTAGAAAAAATACTCCGTAGTACAATTTGCCAATGAAGAGTTACTTCAACAATCATGCGTCTCTTGGCTTCGTCTTCCAGCAGTTTCCTGCGATCATGTCATAGGTGCTGAATTGTGCAACCCCCCCCCCCCCCCCCGCGCGGCGCACCGACTCAAGTCGACTTCGTCTCGCTTTCTCTGCCGTGGCATTATTTTGTCTCGGTGTCACCTTCGCTGCTGTTCATGGTCGTCCTTCTGCGTGCTCCTGCGGAAAAAGACCAAACATCGCGTTGCAACCCAGATTGTTCTGTGAAACAGGCTTGCAACGACGGGCTTGTAAGTGCAAAAGATCTCCACAAGAATATCGTGCGACTGATTTGGATCTGCTGAACCAACTTTCTTGTGCCTTTTGCGCTCTGTTGGTGGCTGTCTCCGGGGAGAATGCCTTCGCCATGGTCATTTATCAAGTTATAAGCGTCATCCTGCATATTACTTAGGGTGCAGCTTTCTGATACCTCACATTCCTAAATCTTTGATCTTCATCACCTCCCTCCCAAATATACAGGTACATGCATGTAGAGTATCTAATTGTTTCATTTTTCTCCGTGTCCACATAGCTGCTACTTTCGCACCATGTACATATATATACACATAAAAGCTGCTCGGCTCTACCAATCAAGAGTCTATCTATTTATCACGAAGGTACGAGGGTAGGAGAGGTAGATGTGTCACAATGACATGACAGGCGATTCATCTCAACCTTTTTCTTTTACATATCACAAATGGACAAATTTCGTCGCCATCATTTATTGATGCACATATTTTCTACACTTTTTCTATGATGATGGCTGGTCGCCATCATTTATTGATGCACATATTTTGTACACTTTTCCTATGATGATGACTGGTAATCTGTAGTATTACCTAGTGTAGCAGCAGTATATAAATGTACAACAAGTTGCATCTGTAAAGAAGAGTTTCACATATACTACGTATATCATTTGAATGCTAGGCAACTCACATGCCTTGGTAGCAACTCTTTGATACTACTCAAGAGTTACATGATTCCAAATTCCAATCTAACCTTGGAACAATTACCACTTCAACAGAAGTGGCATATTTCACTTGATTAATCAATATATATAGTACTTTTGCACTTGACACTACAAAATACCAAAACCAAAAGCCTGTGCAAAGTATTCTGCAGTAGAAAGACAATAAAATCTTGTGAGGCAAATGCAAGGGCAGTTAGTCAGTAGTGGTCAGGACATCTTTTCTGCTTCTTCTTTTTCACTCGTCCGCTACCACTTCAGCAGCTGCGATCTCCGAGTCCAAGAGAGAGATGAACCGCTGGCTTACATGCTTGGCCACAGATATCATGTCGAAAATTATGGTTGGATCCAACCCTGTGCCTCCCCTCTTGGTCAGCCCGCATATTTGACCACGCCTGTTGACTGAAACCGAAAGCGCAGAGCTCATCTGGGATTCCTCCTCCGAGGTGGCATCCACAATGTAGTGCTTACCAACCTGGCTTAAGGACAAGTAGTTCACAAATCAGAAAAGGTAATACAGATACACAGAAATGCATTTAGAAATATTGCTACATAAGCAACGTACGTCTGAAACCAACAAAAAAGCGAGGGAAACTAGTCAGTTCAATCCAAGTTTAGCACGAAAACAGTTTATAAAAAATTGTCTTACGTGACACTTTGAGACATGCTTGGCAGTGGAACATCAGTGGATATCCAAAAAAAGACTTAACTCTACCATGCTTTTATTATTATGATGCTACAGCATATCTAAACAATTCAACTATCACACAAATAAGCACATTACTCATCAACAGAGGAAACTGAAGTGTCGAATTGCAAACAGGAAAACATATACCTTGGTCAATGTAACTATAACAGGCACACTAGAAGTGTCAAATTGCAAAAATTCTTCATCACTGACATCAACCTCAGGTTCTCCATCCGTTTCAGCATTAAGAGAAACATTAACTTTTGGTATACCTGTATCACTCAAAGCAACCTGTAATAAAGTATACAAAGTATTAGTACCCCCACAAATGTACAAATTATTTTGTCTTCATTGTGTCAACTAATGTAATGTGCACCAGAAAGGGGCCCACAATCACCAAGCATTATATGAATAGTTGATACTTGATAGTACAGCTACAACCAAGGGTACCAGAAACCACCAGCAAATTACCAAAAACCAGTTGTTCTCACAGTAACTGCTCGAATTTGGGTGCCAACAGGCAACAAAATTGTACTGATTCATCAAAGCTTTACAAAGCAACTCCAATTTATGCCTGATTTACTGATTCTGATCATGCTTCACGTTCTATGTTCAGAAACCATATTGTTTCAAATAGCACCATTTGAGAATCTACCAAGGGATTCAAGTTCAAGTAGAACCTGAAATTGTCCAATTGATTGGTTCTTGAAACAGAAGAGAAATATAGCCTCCTGGAAGTATGATTTAACTTTCACAGATTTCTATTTCTTCTTGTATGCCAACGAATGAGACAAAACAAGTTATCCAGTTATTCCTTTGTACACAACTCATCTGGTATTGACAAGCTCTGTGTGCTAGCAGAGAAATGAAGAAAGTACATCATTTGTTTTATTTTACAATGAATGAGGAAGCATAACAAAAATCATTGCATTGGATAATTCATACTTTTTTGTCTTTCTCAGAATTTGCAAGTTGGATCACAACATAACTGATGACACTCTATAACCAATAAATGTGCTGACTTGAATTTCCTGGCTTCACCAAAACATACAACAAAAAATATAACTTGAGACTGCAAGTGAAAGTAGAAGCAACCACCAATTACCTTTATTGCAGCAGCTAGTGCATCAACCAAATTACCATCAGAACTGACCACAAGTCCATCGACGTACAAATCCCAACAGGCTTTTCCCTCGAGAACAATTAGGGACGATAAATCAATTGCAGCCCCTGAAATATGGTTCGTTGCATTGGGGTCAATGAGATTGTAACAATGATTGAGAGCAATAGTAACCATGGTCATCTATTTCCAGTCTTCCTGAAGAATATAAAAGCAAGCCAGCCAACAACATAATGAGAATCCACTTTTCGTTACTGATTACTTAAATACAAGCAACAAGAGGACAACAGAAACCGAGGTAAATCTGGTCAAATTGTGAAACCCTAAATAGAATCTTCTCTTAAGAGCTAACCCGGTAAATCCAAGAGCAGACAGTCAGACACAACTCTGGCAGATCGAAGGCTACTGTTAAAAAAAGGAGACACGGATAACTGCAAACAATAAAATTATATGTCACCTGCCCCACTTTTACCACCCAGTAAACATCTTTGCAGCGCAACAGAGAGCTCAGCAGACAAATCTTCAGAACCTCTTCCCTAAAAATTTCAAATATAATGAAAATCAGTCAATCACGTGCAAGAAAAGCACATAGAAAAAAGAAATGATCGGAAAGAAAACAAATAATACAAATTGAAGGTGTTTACTAATTGTATGTATTTTATGAACAGGCAATAACTGCAAGCTTTTGTTTTATGGTGCATAGCAGGAACACATTTTACACTTGGGGGTACTATTCTTACATAGTTACAATTGTCATGCATTCAAGGAAATTCTAGATATAAGTTTCTAGTTTAAATAGTCAATTTGTCCTGAAGGCTACATCCAAGAATGCACACAGCGAAAATGCTCGGTGATGAGTCAACTGCACAGGTTTACTGCTATTTCTAAACATGATTCTCAAGCTATGGAAAATAGTATGAATCTAGAGTTGATTTCAATTTGTTAGAAGCAGCTTAAAAGGTAGTACTTAAGTTAAACTGCAACGAGGGCCAGCTTAGTGCTTTACTGAAACTATGACACATTCGAATTTTACATGTCGAGTTGGAGAACGAATTAAATATTTCACATGTCTCATATCTCAATCAGAATAACAGTGAGATGACAATAGTGCGGGAAAGAGGACTATAAGAACTACCGACTGTTCTGTTAAGTAACTATAAATCTCCCTACAAAATGCATTCCCCACAATGTTTTGAACTTCACCATGTCCAGAATACAGGATATGTGAGACTCATAGTCCAAAGAAAAAATACAAGACAGAGAGCATGTTTCTGTCAACTAGCTTAATTAGTGAATCATTACAAGGGGAGCAATCTGCAAGAGTACATGAGACGGCATACTGAAGTACTGAGAATAAAATATCGAATAGCTTTATATCACTATTTGTAAAAACACTATTTCAGATAATCACTAATAGTGTTTCGTCACATAATCACTAATGTCCTCATGACTCTTCATAGCCAAGAAATAATTTTCTGTTTGTTTTCTCATCACAAAATTAGTATCCATTATCCAGTGAAAATTTTTGGTAGGCTCATGTCTATTGCGTAAAAGATCAGCACGGGATAAACTCCATACTGCAGACATATATTGGACATTTGCATTTAATGTAACTGATTAAAGGATGCTTTGAGTTTAATCCAAGTGCAACACATTACTAACCTCAAAAATAGGTGCAGCGGTTGGACTACAATCAACATAAATGGAAACTTTTCCTTTGTCAGGATGAAGAACGGTTGGTTTCCCCAACTCAGCCTGCAGATGAATATTCAGAATAAGCAAAAAGAGTATAATAAAACTACAGGAGACGAATAAGTAAACAGAAGATGCCAAGGTTTTTCATATCATCCTAATGCTCTCCACACACACAAATCATCAACCCGATTCACATTGGATGGTTGGAACAATCAATTAGAAGGATTGTCAAATTGGCTACATAGGTCCATGATGCTCAATGACAGCCTGTTAACTGATAAGTTCAATTCGGACGGGTACTGTTTGCTATGATTTCTAAAGCAGAAAAGTGTGGTACGAAGATTTCTTCCATAGGGCAGAGCATACAACACACACACACTGCACTTAGCTATAAGGGGTGATTCATACCTTGACGCTAGCAATGACTTCGGTGGCACCGAGTCTAACGCGCGCCGAGCCGTTCGCCTACAACCACCACCACCAATCCGATGTAAGATTCTTCGATTCTCAGGGACAGAAGCAAGCAATCTGAAGTAGTAGGATTTAGGACCAAGGTATCGGCAGGAGGTCCGAGTACCTGGGGGATGACACCGGTCTCGACGATGACGGGTCGGAACTGCAGCCGCGTGCGGCCGTCGGCGCGGAGGTCCTGCGCGATGCCCCCGCGGATGAAGTGCTTCTCCCCCTCCGAGAGCCCCACCATCGTATCGGCGGCCAGTGCGCGGCAGAGCCCGGCGGTTGCTCAGGCGTCCAAGGGAGGCGGAGGAGGGTACTGCGGGGGTTTAGGTCTGTTGAGACGGAGGAGCAGGAGGCGGCGGCGGCGGTCGGGATTTGCATTTTCCGCCTTGCTAACGAGCGACCGTGGGCCGGCTGGACAATGGGCTTTATCCTTTGATCCAATATGTCTGTGGAACACCAATAGATGGCCAACGGGCCGGCCCAGGCCGGCTACTGTTAAACGGGCCTAGCCCGAGCACGGCCCCTCAAGCCCGGATATATAGGGGCTGGGCCCGGCTAGCCCCAAAATTCCTCCTCGTGGCCCAGGCGAGGTACAGGCGAGGTCGGACAGCCCGGGGCCGTTAAGGCTCCGTAGGACCTGAGGAAAGCCTGTCTCTGCGTAAGGCCCAGCTAAGAAAAAATAAAGAAAGATTAGAAGAGGTCAAAACTGGACACGTAATGGACCAAAGTTGTTGGGCCGGCTGAAATTTTGAGGATTGATGGTCAAATATAGGAAAACTAAAAAACTAAAAATAAAAATATAAATGGGCCGTATGCCGGGCAGGCCTAAGGGCCTGAGGATGAGGCCTAAGCGGGGCCTCTGGCCGGCCCGACCCGATTAATTTTGTGTCGGGCCTAGCACACTCGGGCCAAGCCAGCTGGGCTTTCGGGCTTTTGAAAAAAGCCTAGCCCGATGGCCATGTATAAACCCGGCGAGGGGAGTCTCTCAAAGTTGCTTTTTTTCTGAAATAAAAAAAAAATTGAAAGCTAATGTTCAAATTGTGAGCGGTCTTTTCCTGGATTTCTCTCAACGAGACTTCGAAAATCAGGTATACCATATCAATGTTTTGATGCCTTAAAAAAACATCGATGCCAGGATGGATTTTCCTTTTTTCATTTTTTAGTTCTTATTTGTGTTTCAATGCCTTGTTACTCATAGATGTCATGGCACGAGGGCAATGGCATGGTGCTCCACATCTCAAGCCGGGAGACTAGGAGATGACCATGGATACGTCGGACATGCTAACTAGGATACATATGAGGCGAAGGAGTCAATGGTCAAATATATCATGTGTGAAGGTCTTAATCAAAGCCGTGACACGTCATCTCCAAAATTGTTGAAATCTAGATAAGCGAAAAGTATATGATTTTAGAAGTTGAGATAAATAAAATTTTAAATACAAAATTAGCACATACGTCGGGGAAATAAATACATTTTTCATGTGCACGTTAGCTAAATAATAGTACTCCCTCCGATCGGTATTACTTGTCTCAAATTTTCCCAAATACGAATGTATGTACGTGTAAAAATCGTCTAGATATATGTAATATTTTGACAAGTAATTCCGGTCAGAGGGAGTATTTGAATTATGAGATGTTGTCAAGAGTGGGATATTTTTTGTGACGTAAATATAATGTCAGTTTGTAAAACTGTTTTTTTACCGAAAAGGAGGTTGAAAAATTTCGAAGGGCCTATGTTTTTAAAACTGTCTATTTGCTTCTGAAATTCCACTCAGCTATAATACATGGATTTTACATTAAAAAAACACATTCATGGTAGTCTTTGCTGACGCCGCATCATGGGCCCGATGCATGTGAGTGAGTAAGCACATGCTTATATAAGATGGTGCAACAACCCATTTTCTCACGGCAAGGTGGGACTAAACCTGGCACTCTTGCTATTCCACCAGCCCTTTGTAATTTTTCAAAAATTATGTATAGACGAGGGCCTAAATATCCGACAGTTTCTTCCGGAACAAAAAAAAAGTTCCAATCAAGTTTGTCATGGCAAATCAATATATATATGAATCTCTTGCCTGAGCTAGCAGCAGTGGCGGAGGACGAACTAATTTTTTGGTGTGGCGAATTGGTAACACGGAAGTGATGATGCGTACAATGTAAAAGTAAAGGATACACTAAAATATTTAGACATGACAATAATACTTGAAGCCCACCAATTTATCAAAAATATATTTACTCCCAAAAAAGACTCGATTAGCGGCGGCGGTCCATTACATTTTTGTACCACATCACTTGTTAATTTGACACTTTCAATGAGAACACGTATGGATTATGATTTAAGATAAGATGGTGGTACAACATCCTCTTTAAATAATTTATATATTTTTAGTCCGTAGCAACACAAGGTAGTCGACTCGTAGTGCGGTGTGTGGCCACGTGCGGAATGACCGTCCTTGGCCGTCCACGGTGGGAAGAGTGGGGACATGCAGGAAACGGACAGATGAGATATTTGTTCGGCGCCTGTCGTGGTGGTGTCACGACAGATGCCACAGGATGCCTTAACTTGGGGCCGATGGACGAAGGAGGAACCGGAGGAGGGAGGACGTGAAGAGGAACACGCACAATTCACAGTGGAACACACAGATTTACCCAGGTTCGGAACCCTCTTGCCGAGGTAAGACTCATACTCCTGTTTTTTTTAATTAGCCAAGATAGGCAAGCTCTATAATGGTGTTCCTTGAGCTGCATTCTTGAGGAAGAAGAAGAGGAAGGGGAAACCCTAAAATGTCTAAGTACTCGATCCCCTCTCCAGGGAGGGGTAGTGCTCTATTTATGGGCCAGGTATGTCACACTGACATGCGGGCCGAGTCTAACGTCACCTTCCTTGGGCTCCGCCGGGCACGCGGCTCGGTTCCCTCCAGGCAGTACCGCAGGAGACAAGACAACTTTACTTTTTCCTGCGAGCCTGCAACGGGTACAGCTATCCTCTGTCGGCTTCCATCATAGATTCCCTTTCGGTGCTTCTCTAGCGTGGTCACCTGACACCGGTACGCAGGCACTGACTGCTTTTCTGAGATGATGATGGCGCCGCTTTACTTTGCACCGCGTGGTCAGGATAAGACCGTTGAAGGATCTCGGCACCGCCGAGGTCAAGGGGCTCGTCCTTATCCTGCAAACTTACAAGATAAGAGAACTATGTCGGCATACGCCCGGGATGCCGGCTTAGCGTTAGTTTAACTTTACGATGCCGGCATTCATTGCTATGCCGGCTTTGGCTCCGTTATCTCGGCTAGAGTTGTGTCGCCATGACCCTACCCGGGGTCATCCCCCTGACACTAGTCCCCGAAGCTGTTGTGGTCCGGCATAGAAGGATGTCGGGCGGCAACAGTTTTCCATAGACAGACCACTAACACCTACTTGGGTCCAGCCGAGAAGGATGCCGAGACAACCCCAGGTCCTCCTAGCCGGGATCAATTCATTCCGGGACTCCGGGTTGGCGTGTTTATCCAGCCCTCAGCCGAGATTCGTTCTTCCTCATAACCGATAGTTGAAAACTCACTTCGGCCGATATACGGCCGTCCGTGACTTGTACTCTTCACTTCTGACGGGAGGATAAGGCTTGAGTTACTGCCGTTGCACTTTTTGGGGCGAGCGTGCCGTCCCATCAGGCAGTAAAGCCGACAGAGCCATTAAAGATAGAACTTCGGTTCCCACGCAAAAACTTATCCTCCGGATCTCGCGAGATTCTCGGCGGCACGCCGCGCAGTAACCGAGCGTGCGCGTTGATGAGCATAACTGCCCAAATCGTGCGCAATCTTCCCGTTAGCCACTAAGGTGGTGGCACGGGAAACACGCACCCCATTACTGCGCCTTGGGTATAAAAGGAGGAGGAGGGCGTGAGCAGAAAACCCTTTGCACTATTCGCTCTCCTCGCCCCTTCGTTCTCCTCTGTTTTCTTGCTCCTCGCGCACATCGCCGCCACCGCTAGCAGCAAGCTCGCCCGCCGCCGCGGTTACTCACCTCCAAACTCGCAGATGCCGGTTCGCCCGCACCTAGCTAAGCTTCCGCTGCACCCGCCTGCAAGCTCAGGACTTTGCACAAGCATTCCCTCGCAGAAGCTCAAACCCTAGATCGACTTTCCTCCATGGCGTCTTCTTCTCGCAATCCGGCTGTCGACCCTGCTGCTCAGGCGGAGGAAAAAACCAGCTCCGAGCGCGCCACCTGGGAGGGTTCCGACGTGACCCCGGCGGACATCCAGTGGCTCCGCCGCTCCCGGCGGGTCCCGGAGGAGGTTGAGTGCCGGGTTCCCGACGGAGAAACCGTGCCAACTCCAGAAGCTGGTGAGCACATTGTCTTTCTCTCGCACTTCGAACGCGGGTTTGCCCTTCCGGCCAGTGATTTTTTTAGGACCTTCCTAGATTTCTTTGGCCTCCAGCCGCACCATCTTCCGGCAAACGCCATTCTCACCTTCTCAGCATTCGTCACCTGTTGTGAGGGTTATCTCGGCCTCTGGCCATCCATCGACCTGTTGTCCCGGTACTTCATGTTTCGGCCACAAGTTCTCCCCGACAGAGACAATCCCGGCGCTCCAAAGCCGATGACCTAGTGCGGCGCCACCACCATAGTCCCTCGCCGCAACTCGGATTTTCTGAGGATCCAGGGTCTTGAGTCATGTAAGAAATGGCTCAAGACCTTTTTCTATATCAAGAACTCCGCCGCCACCGACTTCATCAACCTTCCGGGATTCGAGGTCGGCCCCCCAGAAGAGAAGAGGCATTGGTCCTTTGACCCGAAGGATTCTTTCCTGGAAGGTGTCGAGATCCATGCCAGGATCCTCGAGCTCAAGGAGAAGGGGATGTCGGCCGACGACCTGCTGGCAACCTTCGTATACCGGCGCCTATGCCCGCTCCAGGCAAGATGTGCTATTACGGCGGCCAATTTGACCTGGATAGGGTGTCGACCATCAAGCTCTCCCATGCTGAGGTTCGGCGCCGGGTCAAGGCGATCGCCAAGACCAATGTCGGAAAAATGGGCGTGGGGTATGCCGGCATATGCCCGGGATCGTCTCGCTCCTCCGGTAAGCCTTAACTTTTACTCATTTCATGCTTGTATTCAACATACTGCTATGCCGACACTTGTCCAATATAAGCTTATCTCGGTTCAACCCGACTCCTTTGTCCAATATAAGCCTTAACTTAGGGCCGATGGACGAAGGAGGAACCGGAGGAGGGAGGACGTGAAGAGGAACACGCACAATTCACAGTGGAACACACAGATTTACCCAGGTTCGGAGCCCTCTTGCCGAGGTAAGACTCCTACTCCTGCTTTTTTGTATTAGCCGAGATAGGCAAGCTCTACAATGGTGCTCCTTGAGCTGTATTCTTGAGGAAGAAGAAGAGTAAGGGGAAACCCTAAAATGTCTAAGTACTCGATCCCCTCTCCAGGGAGGGGTAGTGCTCTATTTATGGGCCAGGCATGTCACACTGACATGCGGGCCGAGTCTAACGTCACCTTCCTTGGGCCCCGTCGGGCACGCGGCTCGGTTCCCTCCAGGCAGTACCGCAGGGGACAAGACAACTTTACTTTTTCCTGCCAGCCTGCAACAGGTACAGCTGTCCTCTGCCGGCTTCCATCATAGATTCCCTTTTGGTGCTTCTCTAGTGTGGTCACCTAACACCGGTACTCAGGCGCTGACTGCTTTTTTGAGATGATGATGGCGCTGTTTACTTTGCACCGCGTGGTCAGGATAAGACCGTTGAAGGATCTCGGCACCGCCGAGGTCAAGGGGTCGTCCTTATCCTGCAAACTTACAAGATAAGAGAACTATACCGGCATACGTGAAGCGACCGCCCCCGTACAGGGTTTGATCTCTGTTCTTAATGTGCTTGTCCCTCGATCGACTCACTAGCACACACTGTTCCAAGATGTAACATCAAGATACAAAGGTCAAAGTACTTTATTACATCGTATCATCCTGAATTGAATTGTGCTTACAAACTTGCATGACCCCTTGGGTCAGCATAACCAAATATTGTTTCAACATATCAAAATAATGTTTCAAAACTTGCAGCAGAAAGGTAGAGCAAAATGGGCCACAACTACTCGCAAAGGAGAGAACATGTTGGAATGTAAGCACATGACCCAAAAAATATCGACGAACCTCACTCTTCGTCAGATTCATCTGCATTATTAATTGCAGCCACTACATGGTCAATACATTGAATGTATTGGCAAGCTCACCAGAGGATATAAAAGGACCTACCAAGTACATGCATAATTTGGCTAGGTGGGGTTTGGTTATTTGCATAAAAGCATCAATGTTTCATCCTATCATTTTTAACCAAATAGTTTTATCTCTATTGGACACGGGGTAGACACACCCATGCTTCTATTAACCTAGAGCACATTGAGTACACACATCAATGCTCCTAACCAGTTCAAACCATTCATTTTATTAAGAAATTGGAATGAGTGAGACCTTCCTTGTAGCCCCCAAATCTAGTTGCTCAAAATTGTCCGTAACCGGGAACACGGCTAAGTACTTAGTTTAACACTCTCGAGAGGTTGTACACATTCCCCACCAGAAATCGACGTGTTAATCCCTTGCTGTCCTCAGGGTAGAGTAGCAACAGCATCGACTTCAAGAATTTTCAGAACATAATCCCCCAGACTACCTGAGGGACCCGCGCTCCCACCTAAACAGTTATCTCATTACAATCCCTCGGATTTGGGTTAATATTTCTTACTCCATCCAGCCAGAGCCCATTTAGCTTGTGATTGTACTGGAAGCTACTAAACAGGAAACTAGTCCAGTCTTTGGTTACCCCGGGTGGCATTCCACATTTGCGACGCAAGCGCTCCCCGAATCCACGGGGAGACGTCCATGGATGATCCATCTCCGAATCCACGGGGACTCGACTTAGAGGGACCCATAGAAATGGACCTGACGTCACATAACATCTCAAATCCTCAAAGCAACGCACCCAGGACGGTTCATTGAATTACTTATTTTGTCATACACTAGGAAACCCTTACTTTAATTCAATAACATCACATTGTAATAATACCACCCTCGTATACTATCATATCATAGCATTGGACTACCTACGGTGGCAATTGGTGGTAAGGATATGGCAAGGGTATCCTATACTATTAGGAGAATCATAGCTAGCATAGGTACAATAATAATCCTAACAATGCAACTAATAAGAAAAACTAGTGCATAATAAAATAATGGGATGATGGTCAAAGTGAACTTGCCTTGATAGCAGCTGGAGTTCAAGCACTCGTCACAGTCACAAGATTCGTTCTACGAGTAAACTAAAATAAACAAGCAGACACATACATAAACAGACAATTCACATCACAACAAAAGAAAGTATGCTATGATGCAATGCAAGCATGTGACATGATTTGGTTTATTTTATTTGTCGAGTAAGGGTTTCAGTTTCTTAGGCATACAACATTTAATTCTCTGGTCAAAAGCTTTAATCAAAAATAAACCAAAAGAAAAGCTAGGTTAGGGTTTCCAAATTAAAGCAAAATTAAAGCTTAAAACAAGGATTTTAAAAGAAACAGCCAGAAGATATAATCAAAAATTTATCTCTCTATTCCAAATGAATAGAGGACATTAAAACAAATTCTTGGGCATTGGTTTCATGTGAAAATGATTTTTAAATCATTAGTTATGAATTAGATGGCTTTAAACACTATTCTGTAAATAGCTCCGGAAATCATTTATCAAATTTGAATTTGAACAGTGCCAAAAGATTCTACAGGTTGAGAGCTTTCCAAAAAGGTAAAATTTGTCAAATTTGGCCCAGTGGTTTAAAAGTTATAAGCATTTGAAGTTCTAGGGGTTTTTCTGTAAAACTGCCATTTATAAACCGGGGATTAAGTTTTCATTTTAATAGAGGCCACGTGGCGCTCTCCTATTCGTCGGTACCGGTTCGGGTGAGGGCTTTAATCTCAGCCGTTGGATCTCACTTACATAACACGGGCGGTCCAAATTTAACCATACCGGTTCACAAAAAGGAGATCTAATCCTTTTGGCGAGAAATTTTGGCGGCCTGGCGACGAGGTCGAGAGGGAGGTCAGAGGGGAAAGAAAAAGGGGGTCGCGGGCTTTAAAAAGACGCGCTCGGGCTCCTGATTAATGGACGAGGCGAGGAGATCCCGGCGGGGATGGCGTGGCCGGCGAGTTAGGCAGGCGCGGGCGTCGCGGCGGTGATTCGGGTAGGACGAAGCTGACGGGTGGGGCCCGCCTATCAGTCGCGCAGCGCGCGGGCGCGCTGGGCCGGCCGGTCGGTGCTGGGCCGGTTTGGCCCATTTGGCCGGGCCGGTCTGGTTTTCTTTTTTTTGTTCTTTTCTTTTTCTTTTTTCTGATTTTTTTGATATGTTTTGATTTTGAACTCCAAATTGATCCAAATAAATTCTAGAAAATTTGTTAAATCATATTATAATATGATTCAACTTTTGGGACTAATTTCCCTTCCAAATAAAATATATAAAAATACATTTGCCCTATAAATGCCTTTAGGGCTTTGTAACTATTTAAATAAAATAGTTTTTCAACTCCAAATAAATACCCAAAAATTATGGGATAGCTTATTTATGCAATAAACCCTTTTTACAAATAAACCCTATCGGTTTTAAAGTCCAAAGCTCAAACGGGTGAAAACCCTAAGGTTTAAAATGAAATAAAATCTTTTTAAAGCCTTTTTGGAATTCAAAATTTGATTCAAATATGCAATTGTGGCATGATACTCATGAGTGCAATGCATATGAAAGGTTTAGAAATTTTGGGATGTTACAATATGCCCGGGATGCCGGCTTAGCGTTAGTTTAACTTTAAGATGCCGGCATACGTTGCTATGCCGGCTTTGTCTCCGTTATCTCGGTTAGAGTTGTGTCGCCATGACCCTACCCGGGGTCATCCCCCCGACAACGCCTTGGCGATGCGCCGATGCCGGTTGCTCCGCCAATAAGAGGGTTTGAGGGGGAAAGTCCAGCAACAGTAGCAGCAATCGGGGAGTCGATCGCGAACTTAGGTGGTTGGTTTCTTGTGGTGGAAACAAGCCCACCCAGGTTCAAAGTCCTAGACTTGACGTGGGTACTCGCATTTTCTGGATTTATTACAGGGTTTAATCGGCATTGTTCTTTCAATATCCGTCAACTACGAGGCGCCTGTGGTGACTTCGTCAATTTCAAGATCCTGCCGGCTCAGTGTGCGTGCGTTCTTAGGGGTGAGAGTGCGTGCGTGTTTGTGAGCGTCTGCGTTTGTACTGTGTTTCCTCAAAAGAAATCGGGGAGTCGATCGGTTACTGTACCAGCCTCTTTTTGTGAGAATCTGGAAAAAGGAAAAAACCCACTGTCCTGCAGTAAACACAAATTAGAAGGTGTTACAGATGTATATTTCTCTTCTATATGCCCATTGTATAAGAGTCTCTTTGCTTATTTGCCTCCACACATGTACATGTATATTTGCCTTTTGGCACTTCAATCAATCCAAGTTGCTCATCCGTAACATGGTATCAGAGCCACGTTAGGTCTCGCCTCCACCATCGCACGCCGCAACTCGTGCTGTCCCGGCCGCCTGCTGCGCTGGCCGCCGGCGAGATCCAGCGCTGCTCCTCCGCCCAGCGCTGCTCCTCTGCCCAGCGTTGCTGCCCCAAATCCGGCTGTCTCCCCTCTGCTGCTGCCTCGATTCCGGCGGGAATCGGCAGAAATCGGCCGCCTCTTCTGCAATCCGGCCGCCCCTGTTCCGATTCCGGCCACCTGCTCTCCAATTTCTACCGCCAGCCGCCGCCTGGGATCCGGCTCCCCTGCCCCGCCTTGTGCTATCTGGAATTCCTGGTTCTGCACTGCTGCTGCTGCTTAAGGCCGACCTTGTTCTGGCTCGCTAATTAAGGGAGATACAGAGGTGGTATAATGTCTTCTTCGGGCGGCTACGTTGCTGTTCCTCGCTGCCCGGTGACATTTGATGGTACCAACTATGCTGAGTTTGTTGCCTTCATGCGCATTCACATGCGTGGCATTCGCCTTTGGGGTGTTCTTTCCGGCGAGGTACCCTGTCCGCCGACACCTGTTGCACCTGTGGCTCCTACTCCGCCGACGTTACCGGTTCTGACTGCTGATGCTTCTGAGGCTGATAAGGCTGCAGCCAAGACTGCTGGTGATGTTGCGATGGCTACTTATGATCGTCAGGTGTCGGACTATTCTGATGCTATTGCCACCTATCGTGATGATCTGGCTGCTTATACTCAGTGGTGTGATGATGACGCTCGTGCTGCGGCGGTTCTCACTGCTAGCGTTCTTCCTCAGTTTGCCTCTGAGTTTATGGGTCTTGGTTCTGTTGTGGAGATGTGGACTCATCTTCGCCAGCGGTATCAACCCACTGGTGATTCTATCTACTTATCAGTGGTTCGTCAGGAGCATGCTCTTCAGCAGGGCGACTCCACTGTTGATGAGTTCTACACATAGAGTTCTGCTATTTGGCGTCAGCTTGACTCCCTCCGCACAGCTGTTTGTGGTTCTTGCACGTGCTGCCAGATTATGAGGTCAGACTTGGAGTTTCAGCGCATCCATGATTTCTTGTCTCGGCTTCGTCCAGAGTTTGAGGCCCGTCGTGCTCAGTTGTTCACTCGGGGCCGTGTACCCCTCTCGGAGTTGCTTTCTGAGATTCGTGCTGAGGAGGCTCGCCTTCGTGGTGCTGGTTTGCTTGCTGTCCCTTCTGTACTTGCTGCTCGGGCTCCTGCTATGCCGTCTGCTGCACCAGTGTCTTCTCGTTACAGTACTCCTCTGCTTCTGCCCAATCCTGGTGGTGAGGGCCGTCCTAATTCCGGTGGTGCGGTCCGCTCTCGTCCTCGTCCTTACTGCAACTATTGTCAGAAGCCTGGCCACGTTGAGTCTGATTGTTTCAAGAAACAGCGTGGCATGCGCAATAAGGAACGTGCATCTTCTTCTGGGTCACGTGCTCCTCCGTTGATGCCTTCTACTGTGTCCTTCACTCAACAGGACATTGTGCAGCTGAAGCGTTTGCTGGCTGCTTCTGGCTCTTCTTAGACGGCCACTGCAGGCTCTGTGACTGGTGCTTCTAGCACTGGGGGACCACCGTCTACTCAGTCAGGTACATCCCCGTGGGTTCTTGATTCCGGAGCTTCTTTTCATATGTCTTATGATTCTTCTTCTTTATCCTCTCCCCGTCCTCCCCGTCCTCTTGATTCTCATATTCATGTTCTTACTGCTGATGAACCTCTCTTCCCATTGCTAGTCGAGGCACTCTTTCCACTTCTTCCTTTTCTGTTTCTAATGTTTCTCATGTTCCACGTCTTGCCATGAACCTATTCTCTGCTGCTCAACTCACTGATTTTGGTTGTCGTGTTACTCTTGACACCGATTCCTGTTCTGTCCAGGATCGTCGCACGAAGGTTATGGTTGGGGCTGGCCCACGGCACCATGACTCTCAGGGGCTCTGGGAGCTCGACTGGCTTCGTGTTCCCTCTCCTACCACCACACCCACCAGCTCTCATGCTCTTGCTGCTTCCGCTTCCGCTTCCTTCCAGCAATGGCATCATCGACTCGGTCATCTCTATGGTTTTCGTCTGTCATCTTTAGTTCGTCGAGGTCTTCTGGGGCCTGTCTCATGAGATGTCTCTCTACCGTGTCAGGGTTGTAGCCTTGAAAAACAGACTCAGTTACCTTATCCTACTAGTGAGTCAGTGTCTCAGCGTCCATTTGATTTAGTTCATTCTAATGTATGGGGTCCTGCTCCCCTTGCTTCGAAAGGGGGCCATCGCTACTATGTTATTTTTATTGATGACTTTTCTCGCTATACTTGGCTTTATCTTATGACTTCTCGAAGTGAGGTTCTCTCTATCTATAAGCGCTTTGCTGCTATGGTTCACACTCAATTTTCCATGCCTATTCATGTGTTTCGTGCAGACTCTGCTGGTGAGTATATCTCCCAGATGCTGCGTGGTTTTCTTATTGAGCAGGGCACTCTTTCCCAGTTCTCTTGTCCTGGTGCTCATGCCCAAAATGGTGTGTCTGAATGCAAACACCACCACCTTCTTGAGACGGCTCGTGCGATGATGATCGCTGCCTCTCTTCCGCCTCATTTTTGGGCTGAGGCTGTTTTCCACTGTTGCCTATCTCATCAACCTTCAGCCCTCGGCTGCTCTGCAGGGCGGTATTCCTTTGGAGCGTCTTTCTGATCGTTCTCCTGATTACTCAGTGCTTCGGTTGTTTGGTTGTGTTTGCTATGTTCTCCTAGCCCCTCGTGAACGCACCAAACTGACCACTCAGTCTGTTGAGTGTGTCTTTCTCGGCTACAGTGATGAGCATAAGGGTTATCGGTGCTGGGATCCTATTGCTCGTCGGATGCGCATTTCACAGGATGTGTCTTTTGATGAGTCTCACCCATTCTACCCACGTCCATCCTCCTCGACCTTTGTTTTGGAGGACATATCTTTTCTCACATTTCCTGACAGACCACCCTTCGTGCCTCAAGTTCCTACTCCTTCGCACCTCGATGTTGCTAATCCGACACCATCCTCCTCCACAGTTTCTTCTCCTCCATCGTTGCCTGATTCTCCACCTTCATCCCCGATACCTTTCCCATCTTCCCCTTCTCTGGCGATTCCTCCTCTTCCCTCCTTTCCTTTCTACTATTCTCGTTGTTCACGTGTTGTGGATGATTCTACTGACGAGCCGTCTACCTCTGATGTGTCGTCTTCCTCCTCTAAGTCAACTCATGATCTTCGTGCCCGACCTCGCCCCCCACCTGACAGATATTCTCCTAACCACTATGGTCTTTCTGCGGTTGTCCTTGAGCCGACTTCTTATCGGGATGCTGTCGTTCACCCTGAGTGGCAGCTTGCGATGGCTGAGGAGATTGCTGCACTTGGACGCACTGGCACATGGGATCTGGTTTCTCCTCCACCCCATGTTCGTCCCATCACGTGCAAGTGGGTCTATAAGATTAAGACCTGCTCTGATGGTTCTCTTGAGTGTTACAAAGTTCGTCTTGTGGCTCGTGGCTTCCAGCAGGAGCAGGGTCATGATTATGATGAGACTTTCGCTCTCGTGGCTCATATGACCACTGTTCGCACTCTTCTTGCGGTGGCCTCCGTTCGCCACTGGTCTGTGTCTCAACTTGATGTTCAGAATGCCTTCCTCAATGGTGAGCTGCGTGAGGAGGTTTATATGCAGCCACCCCCAGGTACTCTGTCCCTGATGGCATGGTATGCCGTCTTCGACCCTCTCTTTACGGCCTTAAGCAAGCCCCTCGTGCCTGGTTTGAGCGTTTCGCCTCCGTGGTGACTGCTGTTGGTTTCTCGCCCAGCACTCATGATCCCGCTCTGTTTGTCCACACCTCTACTCATGGGCGGACTCTTCTTCTTCCATATGTTGATGACATGATCATCACTGGCGACGACTTTGAGTACATTGCTTTTGTTAAGGCTCGTCTTCGTGAGCAGTTCCGTATGTCTGATCTTGGTCCTCTTCGCTATTTTCTTGGGATTGAGGTTTCTTCTACCTCCGATGGCTTCTACATCTCCCAAGAGAAGTATATCCAGGATCTGCTTGCTCGTGCCGCTCTTAGTGATGAGCGCACTGTTGAGACTCCTATGGAGCTCAAAGTTCAGCTTCGTGCCTCTGATGGTGATTCCTTATCTGATCCATCACGCTACCGCCATCTGGTTGGGAGCCTAGTCTACCTTGCTGTCACTCGTTCTGATATCTCTTATCCTGTCCACATTTTGAGCCAGTTTGTTTCTGCTCCCACTTCAGTCCACTACAGTCATCTTCTTCGTGTACTACGATATCTTCGTGGCATGATCTCTCACCGTCTTTTCTTCCCTCGCTCCACCTCGTTATAGCTCCAGGCCTACTCAGATGCTACTTGGGCTAGTGATCCGTCGGATCGTCGTTCACTCTCTGCTTAGTGTGTGTTTCTTGGTGGTTCTCTCATTGCTTGGAAGACGAAGAAACAGACTGCGGTTTCCCGCTCGAGTACAGAGGCTGAGTTGCGAGCCATGGCTCTTTTGACGACAGAGGTGACTTGGCTACGTTGGTTACTGGAGGATTTTGGTGTTTCTTCTACTACACCGACTCCCCTCTTGTTAGACAGTACATGTGCTATCAACATTGCGCGTGATCCGGTGAAGCATGAGCTCACCAAGCACATAGGTGTTGATGCCTCTTTTGTGCGCACTGCTGTGCAAGATCAGGTTCTCGCTCTTCAATATGTGCCCTCCGAGTTACAGTTGGCAGATTTTTTTCACGAAGGCGCAGACTAGAGCGCAACATGGTTTCTTTCTATCCAAACTCAGTGTTGTTAACCCACCATGAGTTTGAGGGGGGGTGTTACGGATGTATATTTCTCTTGTATATGCCCATTGTATAAGGGTCTCTTTGCTTATTTGCCTCCACACATGTACATGTATATTTGCCTTTTGGCACTTCAATCAATCCAAGTTGCTCATTCCTAACAGAAGGGACCCTGATCTAATGACGCACCAAACCAAAGGTATGGCAGGTGCCACGCCTTGCCATACTGGGCGCTCCGCCCCTGGCTAGCAGAGTGTGGACAGTGAAACTATGCAAGTAAAGATGCTTCTCCCTTTGAACGGAACGGCTGACTCGAGTTTGTCCCTTTCCAGCCGGAAAAAGACGGAGCAAAAAGCGGCGACATTTACAGTGATCCGACTGCGCACGCACGCCTCCGACCGAACCCAATCCCGCGCGTGTCTCATGCATTGCATAGAATGGTGGCATCCATTTTCCTCTGCTTTTTTCAGCCACGCCATGGAAGCCACTCGATTAATCTCACGCCCACGGCCCACCAGGAGAAGAAGAAGAACCAAAGGCTTTCCCAAACCCCCATCATTCCCCTCTCCGACGAAACCAGCACCCTCATTTCGAGTTTTCATCCACGGTGACAGAGTGCATTTTGCTGATGGAAGTGTTCAGATTGGAGAAGGATTTTTTTTAGGGAAGTTTTTTTTTTGAGGGAATTGGAGAAGGATTTTGGCTGCCGGTGCCTGTAATGGCTGATGAAAGTGTTCCTTGAATTTCTACGGAACAGAAATTCGAATGTCATTTGAAACTTTTCGTCGAAAATTAGACTGAACTGGTCAAGTCTGCATAAGCTTTTACTGTTTTACAGTTCTACTTCAGAAAAGGGAGGGCAGATTAAAACTCTGTTCCTACTCTGCATTTCTTCAGCGGCATGACAGACAAAACTTAATGAAAAAAACACTCCCAATTAACAGCACATGATCCCGGCTGTCTTATGTTACATCATGCTTACTGTTTGTTGCATCAGAAAGCAATGTACGTAGATCATGATCATCATTGATGGTGGCTACTACTGGATATACATAGCAGGGGAGGTAGTTAGATCAGCCCACTGATGATTATGTATCTTTCTGATGGACACTCAGCTGGACGTACCTTGGGAATGAAGATTAATCAGCGAACGCCTTTCTTGATTTGTTTAGTCTTGAGCACGCAAGGGATTGGAAAGGCTGATGCATGCATGAGCTTGTAATCATCATTTTCTTTCTCTCTAGATAGCCCTGCCATTCAGTTAACATATATAATTCCCTTTTTTAATACTTTACTACTTTATCACTAAGAAAGTTGGTCAGTAAGCAGAAATCGTAGAACTAAAACTAAATACTCCAGACTAGTATTTTGACTAGTACACAGCAATGGTTAAAAAAGGCCTTGTATACCATGATTAACTTTGCTGAGAAAATGAAAATGTTTAATCCAGGCTATCCTTTTGCGTATCAATTTGTTATGCTCCTGGTATTTTGCAGCGACAGGAGAAGCAAGAGTTAACAACCGGGCTGTCAGAACTGAAACGCAATAATTAGATGATGATCCAAAGTGTTGCTTACTTGCTTAAAAAAAATGATAATCCAAACTGGCAATACAAGGTTTTCAAAGCTATGTTGCTTTCTCCAAGAACATAAAAAGATACACATAATATTATACCAATATCCAGATGATATTTCTGGTTCATGAGCCAAACAGATTACCTGAACAAAAAATACAACAAGTACTGATTAGCCAATGAAGCCAATTGTCAGAAGATTACTTAATTGAAGAGTAATATGTATTCAGAGCACCGGAGTGAATTAAATATAGTACACCCCACTTTAAACTGGTACTAATTCTGTCCAAAAGTTGGTCAACTTTGCTGTTCAAGTTTCAAATAATACTAACAAAAAAATTCAGATCTCCGTGCTCTTGCTTCCTCTGCCAGCAAAAGCTCTTCCTTCTTCTTCATGCAGACACTGCGGCGTCCATCATCCATTTTGCCGCGCAGCATGCGGACAGCGCACTGCAAGAGCTGCATCAAAATGCGTGCCAAATCTGCAGCCAGCTATTTTAGTTCCTCCGAGAGAACAAACAAGATGCTTGTCTTGTTTTCAGACAGTGGACATGTACTCCTACATCAGATCTATCAGCTCAATTTCTTGGGTCAGCAGTGGCCGATCTGTTGCTGCACGCGAGTTATGATTAGCTCTTGCATTGATTTCTGCACCCAGAAGGCATCAAGAACAATAAAGAACAGGCGCCAGCTTGTGTACACTTGAGTGCTCCATCTGGTATCTGCAAGGTATAAGATGATCATTCTTATTCTATATGCAGGATTGCAGGTTAATGTACGGTGATTGTAAATCACTGAGTAAAGGGAACTAATCACGCTATCATGTAGGCACAACAAACTGTGCAAGATCTGGGAGTCAGAACAGAAATTATAAGGTTTAACGGTCTGTTGTTCTCTGTGATCCCCCCAAGAATCATCGGTGGAAATGCCAAAACAAAACAATTACAAATATAGAATTAGTGCAGAAAGTTCTGGTTTATCAACCAAGAAGATTATCAGAGTTCAGATTCTTGTCGAAGCAGGGAAGACTTCAGATAAGTTGGATTGCATGCAATTACTAATCAACTGTATGACTAATCAACTGTATGACTAACCAAAAAGATTATCAGAGTTCAGATTCTTGTCGAAAAGCAGGGAAGACTTCAGATAAGTTGGATTGCATGCAATTACTAATCAACTGTATGACTATGTAACATGTTATCAATAATTAATTCGACGATCAGAATCGATAAACTGCTTTTTGAAGAAAAACTAATAATTGGCCAACAACCCACTGAAGAATTATCAAGCTAGAAGAGACAAAATATTCATTGAAGGCTCCATCCAAAATCTTTTTTACACCCTAGTTTATACCATTACTTCAGTATAAAATCTGGTACATGTAGTTGGTAATTGTTACTTGCTAGCTGCAGCTTCAATGCAGCATGCAGACATTGCACTGCATAAGCATGAGCCCAATTAAACTGCAGGCTACATATTTTATTTTGTTCAATAAGACAATATGAGCGTTCGTACAAGTTCGAAGTTCTTGGATCAGCGTATGATGTGCCTTGATTTCTGCACCCATAATGCATCAAGAGAAGAAGAAAAAGGGACAGGTGACAATTTGGTACACTTGAGTGCTCCATCTGGGGTACAACTCCTACTACTACCTGGTAAGATTATTAGCTTTTACTTACACCCATGTCATGATCCTTCTTGGCATTGTACTAGCATAATTGTTTCCCATCCAGGTCAATGCTTGGGAATGGTGAATATTGATCAGAAAATTGGTGATGTTAGAAGTCAAGCTTTGTGCCCTGATTCAACTGTTTATATATGTTCACTTGGTCATAACTGTCAAAGTACTACTCTAGTAACCAGTAATCAAAATGTATCATCATCTCTGGTAGCATTTGGTTGCATTTCCAACCAAATCTCCCCCCTTCAAACAGATAGTAATTAACATGAGGAAACTATCCTATGCTAAGGAGTTGGTAAGAGGACTCAAATATGCATCCAGCGAGTTCAGACAACAAACTGTGCAAAATTCAGAGACAACAGTAAACAGTTTATTACTTAATCCGGATGAGCAAGAGCGTACCCTGACATGTACACTTGGAGTTCTTCAGACAGGCTGTGTGCCAAAGTTACAAAGTTACAAAAAGAGCATGGCATGCACCTGCAGGGAAGGAAGGATCAAAACCCTGGCAAAGCCATCGAGTACACTCACCCCATGCCTCACTCAAAAACAATCAAAGCGCCATCGATCGATCACCACCCCACTTGCTCCCTGACCCCATTGCCATATGCACGCCATGGCCATGGCCATGGCCAGAAGCTTTTCTCCTTGAGCTCTAGCTAGCTGGAGGTAGGATGAGACTTTAATTCCGAAAGGGAGAGACAGGAAAGGGGAAAAGGGGGAAAGGAAGGAAGAAAGAGAGGGCAAACCGTAGCTAGATCGGTCGATGCTAAAGCGAGAGAGACAATGGGGGACAGATGGATTGACGATGTTGCACTGTCGCGTGCATACATGACAAAAGGCTAAAAAGCACTAGTGAATTCATAGGATTTTCCTTATCGATTCCAAGATGGTTCTGGTTTTGAGTGAAATTTCCATCATTTTCAGTGCATGCTGAAATGCTGAAATATTATTTCCCCTTGGGTCAAAATATTCGGGTGAGACGTGAATTCAAGTCAAATTCGAAAACAGTTCCCAAACTACTCCAAACATCGGTTTGGATTTCCGTTTCAGTAGAACTCAGGTACGTGATCGCTTCGGTCATTTGGCCAAATTGACAACCGAATTCCACAAAGTACCTATTTCAGTGGTGAAATATTTCCAAAACCGAATTTTGGAACGGCATTATATTGACTGCTGTAAAACTTGCTGGCCAAATTCTTGAGGAATTTCAATTTTCCAATACATTTCGAAATTCGAATCCTGATTCCTGGACGAGTTTCAAACCACTATACTTACATGTTGGAAACTGCAACAATTTTACAATTGTCAATTTGGCATGTGCATGGCACACAAGAAAAAGCTGGCTAGCAATGGCGGCTGCCTGGCCTGCTGCTGCTCTCTCTTTGCATTGCAAAGCCAGGCCCGCCATCATCACCTCCTCCACCACCAAGGGCGCCAAGCTCTCTCTTCTCCATTCCACTCCTCCTGTCCTCCACCATCCTCCTGCTCCAAATCTCTAATCATGGCGTCCACCGCCGCCACTACCTTTCCCACATCCATTTCACCATCAGCCGCCCCCCTTCTTCCTCATCTCACCATACCCCCACCTCCACGGCCATGGCCGCCACCACACAGCTCCCCTTCCCCTTCCTGCTCCTCCTCCCGCTGCTCACAATCACCGCCGCCTCCTCCGCCCCGCTCCCGCTCCTGGCCCTCCTCGCCCTCAAATCCTCCCTCCACGACCCCGCCGGCGCGCTCACGCCATGGACCTACGCCTCCGCTGCATCCACATCCCCCATCGCCCGCTCCCCACCATGGTGCTCCTGGCCGGGCGTCTCCTGCTCCACCGCCGACGCCGCCATCGTCGGGATCGACCTCTCCCGCCGCAACCTCTCCGGTAGCTTCTCCCCCACCGCCGCCGCCCTCCTCTCCCCGACCCTAACCTCCCTCAACCTCTCCGGCAACGCCTTCTCCGGCGAGTTCCCTCCGGCGCTCCTCCTCCTCCGCCGCCTCGTCACGCTCGACGTCAGCCACAACTTCTTCAACGGGACATTCCCCGACGGGATCGCCAGGCTTGGGGATTCCCTCGCCGTCGTTGATGCCTACAGCAACTGCTTCGTGGGCCCGATTCCCCGCGGCCTTGGCCAGCTCCGGCAGCTCGAGCGGCTTAATCTGGGGGGCAGCTTCTTCAACGGCAGCATCCCGCCCGAGTTCGGGAAGCTTCGGAGCCTTCGCTTCCTCCACCTCGCCGGGAACTCGCTCTCCGGGCGGCTACCGCCGGAGCTCGGCGAACTGGCTCTCCTCGAGCGGCTTGAACTCGGCTACAACAGTGGCTACGACGGTGGGATCCCGCCGGAGTTCGGCGGGCTGAAACAGCTCCAGTACCTCGACATCGCCCAGGGTAACCTCTCCGGCGCGCTCCCGCCGGAGCTCGGCGGGCTCGGGCGGCTCGAAGCCCTCTTCCTCTTCAAGAACCGGCTCGCCGGCGCCATCCCGCCGGCTTTGTCGCGGCTGCAAGCTCTGCGGGTGCTCGACCTCTCCGACAACCGGCTCACAGGCCCCATCCCCGCCGGCCTCGGCGACCTCACGAACCTCACCACGCTGAACCTCATGAGCAACTCGCTCTCCGGCTCGATCCCGGCGACCATCGGCGAGCTGGCAAACCTCGAGGTGCTGCAGCTGTGGAACAACTCGCTCACGGGAGCTCTCCCGGCATCGCTCGGCTCCGCGAGCCGGCGGCTCGTCCGGCTCGACGCGTCGACCAACTCGCTCTCCGGCCCGATCCCCGCAGAACTCTGCGCCGGCGGCCGGCTCGTGCGGCTCATCCTCTTCGCGAACCGGCTTGAGTCCTCCATCCCTTCGAGCCTCGCGAGCTGCGCGTCTCTGTGGCGGGTCCGGCTCGAGTCGAACCGGCTCTCCGGTTCAATCCCGGCCGGGTTCGGGAAGCTCAAGAATCTGACGTACATGGACCTGAGCTCGAACAATCTCTCCCATGGCGGCGGCATCCCTCCGGACCTCCTCGCTTGCCGGAGCCTGGAGTTCCTCAACGTGTCAAGCAACCCGGAGCTCGGCGGGGAGATCCCGGAGCACGCGTGGCGGGCGCCGCGGCTGCAGGTGTTCTCCGCGAGCGGTTGCGGGCTGCACGGCGAGATTCCGGCGTTTTCCGGGGGCTGCGCGAACCTGTACGGGATAGAGCTGGGATGGAACTCGCTGAGCGGCGCCATCCCCGGCGATGTCGGCGGGTGCAGAAGGCTGGTGAGTTTGCGGCTGCAGCACAACCGGCTCGAAGGCGAGATCCCGGCGTCGCTCGAGTCGCTGCCGTCGGTGACGGACGTGGATTTGTCCTACAACTTGCTCGTCGGGGATGTCCCGCCGGGGTTCGCCAACTCCACCACGCTGGAGACATTCGACGTGTCGTTCAATAATTTGTCGTCGAAGGCAGCGCCGCCGGTTGTGGGTCCAGGCGAGATCGCAACGACGACGCGGCGCACGGCGGCGATGTGGGTGTCGGCCGTGGCCGTGGCGTTGGCGGGGTTGGCGGTGCTCGCGCTCACCGCGCGCTGGCTGCGGTGCCTGGAGGAGGAAGAAGACGGCGGCGGCTCCTCCGGGGCGAGCGGCGGCGGAGGAGGAGACAAGCAGGGAGTGGGGCCGTGGCGGATGACGGCGTTCCAGAAGCTGGGGTTCACGGCGGAGGACGTGGCGCGGTGCGTGGAGGTGGGCGGCGTCGTGGTCGGCGCCGGGTCTTCCGGGACGGTGTACCGCGCCAAGATGCCCAACGGCGACGTCATCGCCGTCAAGAAGCTCTGGCAGTCGCACAAGGACAGTGCTAGTCCAGAGTCCCACGAGGCGCCGACGAAGAAGAAGAGGGTGGTTGCCGAGGTGGAGATGCTGGGCCAGCTCCGGCACCGGAACATCGTGCGGCTGCTGGGCTGGTGCACGAACGCCGAGGGGACGAGCACGATGCTGCTCTACGAGTACATGCCCAACGGCAGCCTCCACGACCTCCTGCACCCGGAAAACGGGAGGAAGAAGACGAGCAAGGAGGCGGCGGCGGAGTGGTGGGAGACGCGGCACAGGATCGCCGTCGGGGTGGCGCAGGGGCTGAGCTACCTGCACCACGACTGCGTGCCCGCCGTGGCGCACCGGGACGTCAAGCCGAGCAACATCCTCCTCGACGCCGACCTCGAGGCCCGCGTCGCCGACTTCGGCGCCGCCAAGGCCCTGCTCCACGGCGACGGCGCGGCCATGGCCATGTCCACCGTCGCCGGCTCCTACGGGTACATGGCGCCGGAGTACGCGCGGACGCTGCGGGTGGACGGCGAGAAGAGCGACGTGTACAGCTTCGGCGTGGTGCTGCTGGAGATCGTGACCGGGCGGCGGGCCGTGGAGCCGGATGAGTTCGGGGAAGGGTGCGGCATCGTGGACTGGGCCAGGCGGAAGGTCGCCGCCGCCGGTACTGGTGGTGTGTGGAGCGAGGTGATGATGGAGCAGGGAAGCGGCGGTGGGGAAGGGGAGAGGGAGGAGATGGCGGCGGTGCTGCGGGTGGCGCTGCTGTGCACGAGCCGGTGCCCGAGGGAGCGGCCGTCCATGAGGGACGTGCTCGCCATGCTGCAGCAGGCCAGGCCCGCCCGCAACTCTGCCGCCGCCAAGGCCAAGGCCGCCGAGCAAGTGCCGGCGTAGATCGATCGATCGATGATGAGTTGATTAATTTAATCGGAGTTTTAAGGCTTGATCCTTGGACATGCTCCCATGTGTGCTAATTAATCAGGAGTAAAGTTCATTTTAAACCATGTGCTCGTAGAGGTGGATCCAATCGAACTCTGACCTGCAAATCACTGGACTCTCAAATCCCGGTCATTAGTGCCCTTAAGTAGGATTAGCCCCGGGATTGCTGAGCGTGGCAGGGTGTAAGCTGTGATTGTTTAGGCCACGCTGGATAAGAAGGTTTACCGCTTAGAAATAAGAAACTAACAGTTTGCAATTCGGGGAAAAAAAACTAGGATTTGCGTCCTGCAGTCGGCGGTGGAGATATCATCTGAGTCTGGGTCGAGCGGCGGTCGTCAATGGGGGAGAGGCACCGTGGAAGATAGGCGTTCGCCGGTGCCGTATCGTGAAGATCCGATGGAGTATGAGCCAGCGAAGTACTGCCTTTGCGCGCGGCGTGAAGGCGCTGAGGTGGATTTCATGGAGTCCGCGAAATCCTGTGTGGATGCGTTGATAAGCTCAATTTCCAGTTAATTTTTCTCGTTGGTATCAATTTTGATAGAGTCTCTCTTTTGTCTTTTTTTTTTCTGAAGTGTTCATTTTGAACAGTTCGGTGGCTGTGGGAGCATGGATCCCTGTTTGGCAAACCACTTAAGGGCACTAATGATCGGGATTAGTAAGTTCAGGGTGCTAAGTTCAGGGATTTGCAGGTCAGAATTCGAGTGGGTCCACCTCTGTAAGCACAGGGTTTAAAATGGACTTTACTCATTAATCAGAGTGGACGGCACGGACAGGAATGATGGTGCTAAAACTAGGGGAAACGATTATCATCTCCCGACCGATTACTCAATTGGCGTCGGCCACGTTCCACGCTCGACACGCGTCGAGAACAAAATGAGTCAACATCCTCTATATCCCATACCTTTTCCTTCGGCCTTATCCTTTCTCTCATGCTTTCCCCTTCTTCCTTATACTTTCTCTCGTTCCCATCGCCACGAGTCGCATCTGCACCGCCATTGCCGCACGATGGAGCTGCTGTTGAAAAATTAGGTAATTTCGATGAATATTTAATCCAGAAAGACAGTGTGTAAAACATGTAGCACATTATATCATGCAAACCAGACAAATTAAATAGCAACGCACAGCAATAAAACTCATCTAATTTCACGGCATGAATAATAGAACTACTAATCAAAATCAACAAGAAAGAGCAGATTACGTACGGTGCTGTGTTCTTTTCTTGTGTTTGTTTGTTGAGGTCGGTGACGAGTCCGGTGGCGTCGATGTTCACGCCGGCAGCAGCTGCAGCCTTAACTACCTCCTGAGCAGCGGCCAGTGCTTGCGCTTGCGCCTATGCAGCAGCAGTTGCCTGGGCTTGGAGTTGGGCAGCCTGCTGCTGTGCTTGGAGTTGTGCAGTCTGCTGCTGCTGAGCTAAAGCGGCAGCCTGAGCCGCGGGATCTGCGAGGTCGTCGGCCATTGGTGATGAAGATGCCGACGAAACAGAGACGTGAAGAAGCGAGCAGTCGCGTGAGAATGCTCCCTAAAAACCTTATCGACCGTCTCCCGGGCAGGATCTCGAAGGTCGGGGTTCCGGAGGCCTGCTCTCCCGGCGATCTGTGCACGCAGTCGACGGGATGGAGCAGCAGTTGGCAGCGAACAACGAGATTGGATCGTGGGCATGACGGCTAGGGTTGTGGCGTCGTTTTTCCGGAGGCCGGGGTAGTCTTATTATATAGGCACGCAGGCGGACTTCGGTTCGGTTTAGGAAACCAAAACCGACTCCGCAATTATCGGGATTTGTTACGCGTCTGCAACGGATTCCGACTGCCAAAAAGATAAGCACGACCCGGCTCGAACTCGAACTCGATCCACGAAACGCGACGCGCGCGCGTCGTGACGAGGCGAGCGAAGGAGGAGGAGGAGCGCGCGTAGGGATTTCCCTTGCTCACTTGCTCAAGAGGTGAGAACCAACATACCTTATATATTGGTCCAACTCCCCCTAAACTAGCAATGTGGGACTATTCCCACTTCTCATCCCACTACATGAATGGGCTTTTGAGATTTTCCAGGAATTAGTTTCAGATTGGGCCTTGGGCCTAACCCAAAATTCCAACAATCCCCCACAATATCTCATAAGCACATAAAATTTTCGTTGATCCAAAGCTCTGTTTTTGATATACCAACGTTTCAGTGGAGACCAGTTAAGGTTGAACATCCACCTAAACAAATTGCTTCACTCACGCACAACTGAACAATGGACAAACCTTGAATTGTCAGTTTTCTGTGTTAGAGCTACTGGGCTGCCGAATGCTACCCCGCGGTGTGGAGCATATAAGTCACTCTCCAGGCCTTTTCATGAGCTTACTAGAGACCACCCAAATCTCATGGACTGCGACCAACAATTAGGCTCATATAGGTGTGTTATTTAGAGACTACTCTGTAGGACAGTATCTCCCTTGCAAATTAATGCAACGCGTTAGAACACATTAAGTTAAACAACCTACCATACAGTACACGAGAGTAATGCATCGTCAACGAACTGGGATAAAGAATGTACACTCTCCTCAGTTATCCAATGACTTGTTTCCCAGGTCCTAATTCACGGGATCTCCGATCACATAGGTTGGTTTACCGCCATGTTAACTCACGTGGGTCGCAATCCCATCTCCCTTGATGCAGATTGTATCACATTCCTTGATAGACCCTTTGTAAAGGGATCTGCCAGATTTTTAGCCGTTGGGATATATCCCAATGCTATTATTCCGGAATTTCTCATTGCTCTGACAGATTTCAGACGTCTCCTGACGTGTCTTGATGACTTCATGTTATCTTTAGAACTGTTCACTTTGACTATCATAGTTTGATTGTCACAGTTCATAAGAATCGCCGGTATTGGTTTTTCAACAATCGGCAAGTCCATCAAGAGCTCACGAAGCCAGTCGGCCTCAACTGTGGATGTATCTAATGCTGAAAGTTCTGCTTCCATTGTTGATCTGGTTAAGATCGTTTGCTTGCAAGACTTCCATGAAACAGCGCCCCCTTCGAGTGTGAACACATATCCACTCGTGGCTTTTAGCTCGTCAACATCAGATATCCAGTTTGAATCACTATAACCCTCAAGTACCTTGGGGTACCCAGTATAGTGTATACCATAGCCCATTGTGCCCTTTAGATAGCGCATGACCCTTTCGAGCGCACTCCAATGATCATCTCCCGGATTCTTATTAAACCGACTCAGTTTGCTCACAGCAAAAGAGATGTCAGGTCTAGTTGCGCTAGCCAAATACATGAGTGAACCAATAATCTGAGAATATCTCAGTTGGTCTCTTTCAATTCTGTGATTCTTTCGAAGCAGAACGCTTGGATCATAAGGAGTTGGAGAAGGTTTACAATCAGCATAGCCGAAACGACTCAAGATCTTCTCCACATAGTGAGATTGCAACAAAGTGATCTCACCATTGTCGCCTCTCACGAGCTTGATGTTCAGAATAACATCAGCTACACCAAGGTCTTTCATGTCAAAGCACTTCGACAAGAAAGTCTTAACCTCTTCAATCACTTTGAGGTTAGTCCCAAATATTAGTATGTCATCGACATACAAACAAAGTATAACTCCCTCACCCCCACCATGGCGGTAGTATACACATTTGTCAGCTTCGTTTACAATAAAGCCGGCAGATGTTAAAGTTTTGTCAAACTTCTCATGCCATTGCTTAGGAGCTTGTTTCAGGCCATACAGAGACTTTAATAACTTACACACTTTGCCTTCATGACCCTTTATTACAAATCCATCTGGCTGGTTCATGTAAATTTCCTCGTCCAACTCTCCGTTAAGAAAAGCTGTCTTAACGTCCATTTGATGGACGATCAGACCATATGAGGCAGCCAGTGATAGTAATACTCTGATTGTGGTCAATCGAGCTACAGGTGAGTAAGTATCAAAGAAATCTTCACCTTTTTTCTGGGTAAAACCCTTGGCCACAAGTCGCGCCTTGTAATTCTCAATAGTACCATCAGGCCTAAGCTTTTTCTTGAATATCCACTTGCATCCTACAGGTTTGCATCCGTACGGACGGTCAACGACCTCCCACGTACCATTAGCCATGATAGAATACATCTCACTACGAATGGCTTCCTTCCAATAGTCTGCATCCGGAGATGCAAAGGCCTCATTAATGGTTTTATGGGTGTCATCCACAAGGTACACAATGAAATCATCACCAAAGGATTTAATAACCCTTTGTCGCTTACCCCTAATAGGGGCTTCATTGTCATACTCCTCAGGAATCTCATCACGTGTTTGTCCAAGATTTTCCACTGGGATGGCGGGTTCAGGAGCTACACCATGATCCTGATGTTCCTCTGAACTAACGAGTTCAGCAGGTACATCATGATCCTCTCAAGATGTGCTATGCATATCTCTCATGGGAAATATGTCCTCAAAAAATGTAGCATCCCTGGATTTCATAATTGTACGGATGCTCATGTCAGGTACTCCAGAATTTACAACCAAGAATCTATAGCCAACACTTCGAAGTGCGTAGCCAAGAAAAACACAATCAACGGTTTTTAGTTCAAGCTTACGTTTCTTGGTGATTGGCACATTGACTTTCGCCAAACAGCCCCAAGTCTGTAAGTAAGAAAGTGTGAGTCTCTTCTTTTCCCATAGCTCGTATGGGGTGACTTCTTTATCTTTTGTGGGAACACGATTTAGGACATGACACGAAGTCAAAAGCGTCTCCCCCCACCATGCCTTGGATAAACCAGCAGTGTCTAACATGGCGTTGACCAAGTCAGTCAGCGTGCGGTTTTTCCTCTCAGCAACCCCGTTTGACTGGAGCGAATAGGGAGGCGTCCTCTCATGGACTATGCCATGTTCCTCACAAAATGAATTAAACTCACTGGAGAAATATTCTCCACCGCGGTCAGACCGCAAACGTTTAATTTTCTTCTCAAGTTGATTCTCGACTTCAGCTTTATAGATCTTAAAATAATGCAATGCTTCATCCTTTGATTTTAATAAATGCACATAACAGAATCTAGTCGCATCATCAATGAAAGACATAAAGTAACGTTTTCCACCTTTGGTTAATACACCGTTCATCTCATAAAGATCAGAATGTATGCGCTCTAACGGTGCTAAGTTCCTCTCCTCAGCAGCCTTGTGAGGCTTGCGAGGCTGCTTCGCTTGCACACAAGCTTGGCACTTGGAACTTTTAGCCACAATGATTTTAGGAATTAAACTCAGATTTGCTAATCACGTCATGCAACCAAAGTTAATGTGACCAAGTCGTGAATGCCAAACATTAGACTCATTATTAATAGAATTGGCGCTGTTCACGACCTTATTACAAAAATCCGAAAGGGATAAGCGGAACAAACCTCCGCACTCATAACCTTTACCAATAAATTGTCCATACTTAGACATGATAACTTTATTGGACTCAAACACTAACTTAAATCCGTCCTTGCAAAGGAGGAATCCACTAACAAGATTCTTCTGAATGGAGGGCACATGCTGCACGTTCTTCAGCTGCACGATCTTTCCCAAAGTAAACTTCAGATCCACCGTGCCAACACCATGAACAGAAGCATGGGCGCCGTTCCCCATCATCACTGAGGAGCTGATGGCCTGATATGAAGAAAACAAGGAAATATCAGCACACACATGAATAGTTGCGCCTGTATCGACCCACCAATCGGTGGACTGACATACAGAAAATACAGTAAATAAATTACCATACCTGCCTGCATCTTCATTGTTGCCAATGGTCAAATTAGCAAACTTTTGCCGAATCTGTCCTTCTTTGCGCTCCTTGCAATTACTCGCCCAATGGCCAAGTCCTCCGCACACAAAGCAAGGATCCTTGTCCTTGTTGCCTCCCTTCTTCTTCTTCTTGAAAGTGGTAGTGTTCTTTGGACCAGCATTATTGAATGCCTTTCCCTTTCCCTTGTTGTTACTGTTGTTGTGGTTGTTCCTCTGAACCATGTTGGCAGTGGACGTACCCTCTTGTGTGTTGCCTTTGGGGCCAGCATCTTTTGCTCTCGCCTTCTCCTCAACATCAAGAGTCCCAATCAGATTCTCCACAGAGATTTCTTGTCTCTTGTGTTTTAGTGAAGTAGCAAAGTTCCTCCATGAGAGAGGAAGCTTGGCGATGATGCCCCTGGCGACAAACTTGTCGGGTAGTGGACACTTGAATTGCTCAAGTTCCTTAGCCATAGTCAGTAACTCATGAGCTTGTTCCACTACAGATCGGTTTGCAACCATCTTATAGTCAAAGAACTGCTCCATGACGTACAGCTCACTGCCAGCGTCAGATGCGCCAAACTTAGCATCGAGCGCATCCCACAACTCTTTGGCATCCTGATAGTGCAGATAAGCATCAACGAGCTTATCTCCCAGCACACTACAGATCGCACCGACGACTACAACACAAGCCTCAACATACAACTGCTGAGAAGCAATTGTTTGAGTCTTCCCGTGTTGTACCGCCCACCATGCGACCATAGCCACGAGCCACATATGACATTTATACTGCCACCTCTTAAAGTGCAGTCCAGTAAACACAGGTGGTTTCAATGCGACAGCAAATTGAGACATCGAAAATTGCCTACACGCATAAGGTTTTTGGATTGTTAAAAAATTAGGTAATTTTGATGAATATTTAATCCAGAAAGACAGTGTGTAAAACATGTAGCACATTATATCATGCAAACTAGACAAATTAAATAGCAACGCATAGCAATAAAACTCATCTAATTTCACGGCATGAATAATAGAACTACTAATCAAAATCAACAAGAAAGAGCAGATTACGTACGGTGCTGTGCTCTTTTCTTGTGTTTGTTTGTTGAGGTCGGTGACGAGTCCGGTGGCGTCGATGTTCATGCCGGCAGCAGCTGCAGCCTTGACTACCTCCTGAGCAGCGGCCAGTGCTTGCGCTTGCGCCTGTGCAGCAGCAGTTGCCTGGGCTTGGAGTTGGGCAGCCTGCTGCTGTGCTTGGAGTTGTGCAGCCTGCTGCTGCTGAGCTAAAGCGGCAGCCTGAGCCGCGGGATCTGCGAGGTCGTCGGCCATTGGTGATGAAGATGCCGACGAAACAGAGACGTGAAGAAGCGAGCAGTCGCGTGAGAACGCTCCCCAAAAACCTTATCGACCGTCTCCCGGGCAGGATCTCGAAGGTCGGGGTTCCGGAGGCCTGCTCTCCCGGCGATCTGTGCACGCAATCGACGGGATGGAGCAGCAGTTGGCAGCGAACAACGAGATTGGATCGTGGGCGTGACGGCTAGGGTTGTGGCGTCGTTTTTCCGGAGGCCGGGGTAGTCTTATTATATAGGCACGCAGGCGGACTTCAGTTCGGTTTAGGAAACCAAAACCGACTCTGCAATTATCGGGATTTGTTACGCGTCCGCAACGGATTCCGACTGAAACACGGCGCGCGCGCGGCGTGGCGAGGCGAGCGGAGGAGGAGGAGGAGGGCGCGTAGGGATTTCCCTTACTCACTTGCTCAAGAGGTGAGAACCAACATACCTTATATATTGGTCCAACTCCCCCTAAACTAGCAATGTGGGACTATTCCCACTTTCTCATCCCACTACATGAATGGGCTTTTGAGATTTTCCAGGAATTAGTTTCAGATTGGGCCTTGGGCCTAACCCAAAATTCCAACAGCTGCAAAGTCAGGCCGCCTGGCAGTGCTGGGAGCGGCGTTTGTCGGTGTTGCAAGCGGAGATGGCAGTGCTGTGAGGCTAGGGCGTCGGCCGTGCTGCGAGCGCCGGCCATGGGTGCTGCAAGCGGCAACCAGCGGTGCTTCAAGCGAAAGGCGACGGTGTTGTGAGGCCAGGCCGGGGGTGCTACGACCGATGGCCGCCGGTGCGGCAAGGCGGAGGCGAGGAGCTGCGAGGTCAGGCTAACCGGTGCTGCTACAAGGGGAGGCGCCGTTGTTGCGACCATTGGGCGGCGGTGATGCAAGGGGATGCGCAGTGATGGGAACTGCAGGCACCGCTGCTACAAGGCGGCGCCGCCTCCCACCGGCGGTGTTACAAGTGACCGGCGCCGCTGCTGCAAGGGGCGATGCGTAGAGCTGGAAGCCTGTCAAACACCCAGCTGTTGAAGACTCTTATTCAGTAAGTTCAGTTAACTCCCTTTTGGAGTCTGTTCAGAGTACCGTTTCGCTTGGTGCTTTAATGAAGATCGGACGGCCCAGATGCATCGCCAAGATTGACGGCTCAGATCTATCCCGTCCTTTTCTCTTTAACTGTTTCAGTATCTACTGTTTACTGTTTATCGTTTGGTAATTGTCATTTACCTGAACTGGGTTGTAAGTGAACTCGCCGGCTATATAAGGCAGAGACTGAAGGAATGAGGATAAGAATTGAAACCCTAAAACTCACTTTATTCTTTCATAGCTAGACCTAGATTTATCCTGTAGAAATTTCCCAAGTAATTGAGGGTACTCCACACAGGGAGTTCGATTATTGTCAGATTCCTCCACCGGGATCTGACAAAGCCATGGAGCCAGTGCTACAAGGTGGAGACGCCTCCTGCGGGCGATGCTGCAGGCCAACGGCGTCTCTGCTGCAAGGTGCAATTCCTCTAGGTGCTGCTCCGGCGAGATCTACGGCGAGTGCACCTCGCGGCGCCGCGACAGAGCAAAGCTTGCGCTAGGGAGTAACCATACAGAGGCGCCTGTGTCGATTTGGGATTTTCTTCGTTGCAACTGCGGGGGAGGGATTCGTGAGGGGCTAATTGGACAGCGCTGCGTGCTCATCTAACGGCCCTGGAGGCGGCCGATACGAGCATCCTGACGCCCGGCCGACGCCTAGCGCGGCCCGTAAAACTAGCGTGTCATGTGTGTTCTGTTTCGGGGAATTTTAGCCGAGCCTCATGTCTGTAAAGGACGGAAATTTCGCTTACAAGAAACTCTGGCTGGCATGCGTAGAAAAGTTACTCTTAGCAGATGTGTCCTTATATCAGAGCAGAGCAGAGCACAGGCGGCCTTCTAATTTTCTACGAAGCCGGAATTTTGAACATTTTTTTAAAAAATTCATCTGTGTTGTACTCTGATTTTTTTTTTCGTTACAAAATTCCTCTGGTTCAACTGAAATTTCGAAAAATTATTGATGTTTCATTTCAGTTGTCAAACATGAGTTAAATTGATTTGATATCAGAATTAAAAAAAATACGGTAATAGGTTTTCAAAATTTCGTATTAGCAGTAATGGTTTACTCAACTTAGTGTGGGGCCTCAGTTAAGCTCCGGACCGTAGAATTCCTTTTTCCGAAGGCTGTTGTCGACGCTGGCGCAATCACCGTCTGCCATTGTGCCCGACCGGCTGTTCGTATCGTGATATCGTATATACGTAATCAGGGTTCCAAATTAGAATCCGAGTCGAACTGGGTTTAATTAATCAGGATTCCTAGCTTACCGACTCAGACTGGAGTACATATATATGTAGACGGGTCTCTCTACGCATACGTACCCTGCTGGACGATCGATCGAGTTCACCGAATTAGACGCACGCACGCGTATTCCTTCCTTGTCAATTCTTCGATCCGTTCACCCACACGCACGGACGATCGTGTCGTGTCCATGGCTGCCGGCCGGATCGACGCCATGATGCCTCTGAAGGCGGAAGACGAGCGGCTGGCCGTCCAGGCCCTGGCCCGGCGGCAGCTCGGCCTGCTCCCGCCGCCTCTCCCCTTCCCCGTCCACTACGCCAACGTCTTCAGCTCCCACCCCGCCCACCTCTACGGTGCCTACATACCTACCTTTCAGGCTCCTCGATTCATCTCCATCGATGATGAAATAGGAGCTTAATTTGTTCTCCGTGCTGCAGATGACTTCAGGGAAGGGGCGGAAGAGCGAGACGGCTACGGCGGCGTCTTCTTCTTCAGCCAGATGGCCCGTCGTCGGCTCCGGCGGGGGCCTTGGCTGTCGTCGTCGTCGTCGTCGAGCAATAACCCGGGCCAGTGGAAGGCGGCGACGGGGAACAAGCAGATCTTCGGCAACCAGGGCGGCGGCGGAAGCATCGGCGGGAGGACGACGCTGCTGCACTACGGCGGACGGGCCGGGAGGTCCCGCTGGGCCATGGACGTCTACTCCGCCAGCGCCAGGGGGATCAACAACTTGCTAAGGGACCCTGACCTCTGCCTCTGCCGCGTCTACTGGACTGGTCTAGGCCCGCCGCCGGATCTGCCGATGACGGCGGTCCGGGAGGCGCCGCCGCTCGCCGGAGAGTTCAGCAGCATGTGCTCTATCGGGACATGATATGGATGCGATCTGTTCTTGTATTGTCATTTGAACACTGAGGTTGCAAAACTCAGTTTGATCAACACTTACAGCTACTTCCTCCGATTCTAAATTGTTGTCGAAATATTACATGTATCTAACGTTTTTTTTAAAAATAGATACATTCATATTTAGGCAAATTTGAAACAAAAATTTAGAATCGGAGGGAGTACATCGTAATACATGGTCTATGTGATGATACATACTCGCACAACATTGCAACTGTAAGTTGTAATTTTTCTAATACGGATATGATTATGTTAACTGTATGTGCCACGTAAATTACGCAGTGTGCAAGGGATGCAAGCGTGATCCCACTCATCTCTCCCTCCTGAGGCCACTACCCACTAGGGATTTGCGGCTAGTTTAAAAACTTGCTTAAATTTTGATTTGACTGTTTGAAAATTGGTGTAGAAACAGGAGATAAGCGGGATCCCGCTTGCATCCCTAGGCCAATACAGTCAACATCTTGTTTTAATAACCAATTAAAATATGACATACGTCGTACATATCCGAACAAAAGATGCATTATTGCACTGTGGCCGTGAGATTAATCCAGTTACTCCGGTAAGAAAGTTCTGGAAAGCGATAAAGACGTGGGATAGCGTCCATGCTAACACATTAGTACTTAATAAAAAAAATGACAGGTCCCGGCACCACCAGGTTATTGGAATTGCAGTAGACCAATATATAGGGTAAACTGTAATTGAATTTCAACAATCTACAAATAGCTACAGGTCGGCACAATTGAATTTCAACAATCTACAAATAGCTATGGAGAATGAACCAGTTTACAGACATGCATTCTGGGTTTCACACGATGCAACGGCACACACCTCATGTACTTTCAGGAATTAGTTCACCAGGGGCGCTCAATTATGATTATGATTACTATTAACACTTATCACTGAAATGCATGCCATAATAGTCGCGCTCCCTGAAATGGCAATGAAAATTTCGAGGGTAAACTGTACTGACATGCTAAGTCAACATGACAAAATCAGAGTAGAGAAAGTCATGAAAACATAACAGTAAACACAAACAAGCGCTATGACATGATCCCAGCAGTCATGCTAGCCTAATCAAACGTACTGTCTAAAGAGCAGAAAGCGCAGATCTTCTAGGAATTAACCACAAGTTCTAACCCACAAATAAGCCCAACCTTTAAGATCAGAATCGCCTACAAGAAGTGAAGATGGTGTTTGTTAGTTCCCTCCAGCAGAATAATTTCTGATCCAACTGTCAAAGCATAAGAAGTAATTTAAGTGTGCACTCTGGATTTTTAGAAACTCACCTTACATGCCGCCGCTTTGATGGATTGATTTGCAATTCTGGCTTAGAGGTAATATTGGCAAACAAGATCCTTGCGACGGTGTCGGCTCTTTTGTCTCCTCTTGGGCAGTTGATCAAAATTTTCTTAAGACTTCCACAACTAAATGGAGTTTCTCTTTCATTGCAAGCTGAATTTGCTTCTGCATCAGCATTATGCTTGGGATGATCATAGTTGGAAGCTCCATACTGGCAAGAGAGAAAAGGATGTAATCAGATTCATTAGCAAAATAGCGATCCCAAATGGAAAATAAGTAAATATAACTCACATCTGTAAGATTCAGGATAAGTTTCTCTATTTTAGGCGACCGTCTAAGCAGGTGGAGTAACGCACTGCAGTCAGTGCCCAAGCACCATTCACCGAGCGACAGAGTTCTGAGGTTGCCGAGTGTCCCACACCTTAGCACATCCCTTGCTAATACCTTTATAGCAATCTGCAGGCACGACAAAAAAAAGTAAATATACAGAAATAAGACATAAAAACCATTGTAAGATCACAGCAGGAAGCATACTTTGTTATGAACAGTTAGATACAGCGACTCCAAGCTGGCGGCGTTTGACAGAGCACTGAGAACATTGCAGTGAGTATCAGAATTTTTGAAGGAGTATTTGTCAAGATATATTGTGGCTGTTTCCAACGACGAAACATCCACGAGATATGGATTACTAACAGGGAGCTTCTTTATGCACAAGGAGACTAGGTTTGGCATATCTATAAGAAGATCACCGTGCCAGCCCCAAATGGTGAAATGTGAATCGGTAACAGTAAGTCTCTTCAGAGTAGTAGAGGAAAACTCGGTAACACAGATGTCACAATGTATCAGCTCTAGCTCTTCCAAAGCCAGGCAGCCCGAAGAGAGCTTACTGACAAACGCATCAATGATTTCAAATCTACAAAGGTGTAACTTCTTGAGGTGTGCCGAGTTGAAAGTGCCTTCAATAATAAGTGGTGATGGAGCCATGAAAGGATGAACTATGCCAAGAACCTGAACGTTACTCCTAAGGGCGTGGCAGACCCATGGCTGGATTTGGGAATAATCACTGAAATAACTAGAACCGGAGTCGTCATAGATGATGCGGAGCCAGAGCGTATCCAGCGATGTGCAGCAACGGTGCAGAAGGAAATTGTCGACGAACTTCTTGAACTGCGCAAGGCTTGCAAACTTGGCTGCATCCATGTTAAGGAACCTCACAGATGGCCAGACATTCTGCCATCGCCTTGATAGAAGGCATGTATGCACCGCCTCTCTCGCTTGCAGGAATGACATGATATGGTGGAGCAGTTCATCAGGGAGGGTGCTGATCCAGTCATCGTCGCTGGTGTGGCGTTTACGCCTGGACATTTCGACGAGCAGGCCGTGTGTCCTGCAAACAACAGTTTAATTGTACCCAGTTGTATTAATAAACAGAGTAATATAGGCGGGCATAGCCCAGCCGTTGCTATCAACAGAATACATGTACATGGCTAGAGGAGTGTAACAACTCGTTCAACAACAAATAATCCCACACAAGGGCAGCAATGTAAGCAGAATATACAGAATCATGCATCCATACAGAAAATAATGTGCCTTCATTCTTTTCAGCTGGACATAAAATGATCTATGATGAAGCAATGAGAACATCGACTTGTTGTGGGCAAAGAAAACACAATCTTGCACGGAATTGTTGGAATCTGGGTCTGGTATGCATCAATTCACCAATCTTGTGCGTGGATATTATTTCCAATGGCACCAATGGAAATCTGGGTCTCGCATACAAATTTCCGAGCAAAGACAGAACAGACTAGAACAGACTAAATCACACTACAAAAGGAAAATACTCGCAAGAGTTCCATCAAAGGCTAATCCCCATCCTTGAAACAGGCACATGGCTGGCTGGCAACGAGTTCACGTGGGAAGAAATAGTTACTGCGAACAGGAACATCGATGTAGTTAGGGTTGGGGATCCCCATCAACCAGACCAGAGCAGGAAGACGCATGGAGTAGCAGGAGCAGGGTGTGGGTGGAACTAGAGGAGCTACCTCGAGTCGGATGGAGCGGCGAGCACACAGAAACGAAGCACACCGGCGGCCGTTTCCCGCTGGCTGATGCTGCCGCCGGCGAGAGGAACGCGGGCACGCGGCGGAGCCTCCCTGGCTCCTAGGGTAAAGCTCGCTCTGTTTCGCGGTGAGAGTAAGAGTGAGAGTGAGTTGGGCTATTTGGCTGGCCCTCCTCACTTGTCCACGAAAGGGCCCGACAAGTTACTTCACATTATTTCTTTCTTTTTTGAGCTGCACATACTTCTTTTTTACTCCTACCTCACTCCAGTCTTCGTTCTCTCAATTTCTTAATTGTTCAGTGTTAACGGTCATGCAAGAAAAATCTTACTCCTTCCGACAGATATTACTTGTCGAAATATTACATGTATATAGACGTTTTTTAAACATACATACATCCTTATTTGGACAAATTTGATACAAGCAATATGGGTCGGAGGGAGTAATATACTCTATATTTTTATAAGTTGACTCGTGTCTCATGACTCCTCGGTGCAGGGTCACACGCATCATTAACCGTCGAGTCTTAGGACATCAGCAAAGGCAGACTCTTAACCGACTCTTATTTAAAATTTAGTTGTGTGGAGGAAAGAAAAATAGGAGAGAGGAGAGAACCACGAATAGTCAGACTCTTAAGGAAAGAATTGACTAAGAGTCAGCTAAAAGTATTTTTTTGACAATAAGAGTCAGCTAAAAGTTAGCTAAGAGTCGACCTTTTAACCATTGCACAACATCGCATTTAATCATAACAAATTATCTAGAGTCAGTTTAAAAACACAAGACATTGCACATTTTATTTTATCATTGACTCTATATGACGTGTAGAGTCGATCAGTACTGACTCTACCATTACGGATGCCCTTATGCATGGCCGAGGAACAACAATAGCGTTGATTCGAGTGCTGAACTGCACGGTTGTCGGAGAACTCCGGCGTACAACTGTCCATGGTCGTCCACCAGTCCATCGTACGCTGATATACATGTATCGACCACAGGATCACACCCACGAGGAGGGACCTGTTGTTGTTCTTGAAGTGAGTACGGATCAGGTAGCTCGTGGAGCCCAAGCCCAAGCGGTGCGCGGCGGGCGTGGCACAGCAAGCTAGTTCCCCGTGCCTCTGGCCATCAGCTCAGCTAGAAAGTCTTGCAACGTCTTGGAGCCGCCAGGTTTGATTCCAGACAAGACATTAATCATCCTAACACATTTGGTCCAAAGTGGATGTGTCAGCTTTGATTCCGGATTCCTCCTATTCCCATGAAAAACATTGACCTGAGACGACTTTGGATGTGCCGAAAGCCCGAAAACACACATGATTGTGTATGATACATAAATCATTGTCTGGATGTAAGGGCTTTAAGAAGAAATTGATGGGAGAGATCAACACAGGATACACACACACATAATGCTGATATGCATGGAGGAAAAGACAGGGCTTCGACCTCTTGACAAGCTATGGTAGTACGTAGTAATGAGGCCAACATGTGCCTATTTATGTACCTAGATATGCAGCAACTACGCATTCCGGCCCCTAGCTAGCTAGAAAACTTTCTCCAAAGGTTTATGCTTGGAGTGGCAGGTTAATGCATGTGTGGACTAACTTATGGCTGAAAAATTCATAATTAGTGTCTTTGATTTAAGTATGGAGTACTATATACAGAGTTATCCTATATATATGCAAGCTCGTTGCCAGCATTCTCGTAGCTGCGTCATATATGGATCATTTCACAGCCACATGCCAAAACCCCAGGCGTTAATCAATATAACTCCATTGACAAATGACAACAGTGGACTCACACAACTACATGAAGAAAGGAACACAGTACTGTCTACCAAGGTTGTTCATGCGACGGCATATATTGGGAAGAGGAGGCATAGGGAAATCAACATCTAGTTGTAAATATGGGTGCCGGGCTTGGGACATGGTTTCGCGGAGTGCGAGTGATCATTACATTCGCCGGCCGTTTTTGTGGCACCTGCAAACGGCACCCGCCAGCTTGCCCTCTGTGTATTCTAGAAAAAAAAATCAAGTAATCAACATCGACTGGTTGTGGGCAAAGAAAACACAATCTTGCACGGAATGGTTGGGGTCTTGGTCTGCTATGCATAGCATGAATTCACCGAGGCTTGTGCGTGAATATTATTTCCAATGGCACCAATGGAAATCTGTGTCTTGTATACAAATTTCCGAGCAAAGACGGAACTACATGGCAAGCAACGAGTTCACCTGGGAAGAAAATCGCGGGAATAACAGAAATAGTTACTACGAACAGGAGCATCGATCTAGTTGTGGTTGGGGATCCCTATCAACCAGACCAGAGCAGGAGCCAGGAAGACGCATGGATTAGCGGGAGAAGGGTCAGGGTGGAACTAGAGCAGCAACCTCGAGTAGGATGGAGCGGCGAGCCCACAGAAACGAAGTACGCCGGCGGCGATTTCCCGTTGCCTGATGTTGCCGCCGGCGAGAGGAACACGGCGGAGCCTCCTAGGGTAAACCTCACTCTGTCTTGTGACGAGAGTGAGTGAGTTGGGCTATTTGTTTGGGCCTCCTCATTTGTCCATGTAAGGGCCCAACAAGTCATGTGACACTTTTTTTTAGCTGCACATTTTCTTCTTTCGCTCAAAAAGAAAAGGCTGCACATTCTTCTTTTTGACCTCACTCCAGTCTTTTTTTTTTCTGAATATTTTTAATAGCTTTGTGTTAGCTGTCATGAAAAAAATAATCTTCGCACATGCAGTGCTGACTGGTTGCCCGAGAAGCGTGCCGTACAACATCACAAGCATGAAGGGGGACCTTTTGTTGTTCTTGGAGTGGCCATCAGCTCAGCTAGAAAGTCTTCTTCCGTCTTGGAGCTGCTAGGTTTGATTCCCGATAAAATATAATCAATCTAACAGATTTGTACCGGAATGGATGTATTCAGCTTCGTTTCCGGATTCCTCCTATTCCCATCAAAACATCGACCAAGACAAAGGGTTGGATCACATGCTATTCTGATGACTACCCCCTCTCCTGATCTCCTTAAGTTAATTCTTGGCATTGTACATCATGGTATATACATATGCATCAAGAAAGAAAATGTGGATCGACTTCTTGCCAAGCTATGGTGTAGAAATCAGGCCGACACACGCCTATTTATGTACCCAGATATGCAGCAATTAAGCATGCCGGCCCCTAGAAACTTTTAAGCAAAGTTTGTACTTGCTGCAGGTTAATGATATACATGCATTAATTTATGACCCCAAATAGGTACCTTATATGTGCTCGATGCCAGTACTCTCGCAGATGGGCAGGCATATGTGGATCATATCGTAGGCAGATGCCAAAATCCTGGTCGTTCGTTTCTATATAACTCCATTAACAACAAGAGTAGAGTGCGATGTTTATATTTTCTTTTTCTGAAAATGAAATGTTTTATTGGTATCAATGATATATGAAGCGATACAACCACATAGTAATTAATATGGAGAAACAAAAAACACACTATCTAGCTAGGTTGGTCATGTGGCAACATATACTGGGAAAAGGAGGCATGTGGGATTCAACATCTAGTTGTAAATGGGCATTGTCTCAACGAGTGCGAGTGATTATTACATTCGCCAATTGTTATCATAGCACCCGCAGAAGACAATGAAGTAATCAACGGATAATATCATGGCTCAAGTGTACATGTACAGTCTATGCATGTTTCCCTCGGCGAATTAAAATTCGGTTTTGCTATATCTAAGTCGATTGATTTTTAGTTAGAGATAAGTCGATATAAGTCGATTTATCAGCCAATGGATATGGTCTGTGTTTGAACGGTTGAAAAATGGAGAGTGAAATGGTATCCATATATTAATCCAACGATTATGATACGATCATTGAAATTTAAGCCTTTTGATTAAAAAACCGTCCACTGAGATATAACCACGACCATTAAAATTCGCTGAGTGTAGTGATTATTACTTTGTCGAAGGTACAACAAGTAATTCCACGCAAGGGAAGCAAAAAACAATGTGTAATCATTCTTTTCAGCTGAACACAAAATGACGGATGATGAAGCGCGGGAGAACATTGATTAATTTGGTTGCCAATTTGTGGGCAAAGAAAACACAATCTTGCACGGAATGGTTGAAATCTGGGTCTTGTATACATTAATTCCCCAAGCTTGTGTGTGAATATCATTTCCAATGGCACCAATCTTAACGGAAACAATGGAAATCTGAGTCTCGTATACAGATTTCCGAGCAAAGACAAAACAGACTAAATCACACTACGCGACGGAGCCTATGTAAACCTTGCTCTCTTTTGTGGTGACGCCGGTGAGAGTGAAAGTGAGTTGAACTGTTGGTCGGGCCTCCTCAGTTGTCCCTTAATGGGCCCAACAAACTACTTCACATTCTTCGGTTTTGACTTCACTTGAGTCTTTCCTCAGTTGTCCCTAAAGGTTAAAGAGCCCAACGAACCGCTTCACGTTCTTCTTTTAGACCTCACTCTAGTCTTTTTTCTCTCTCAATTTTTCTTAATACTCAGTGTTGTTTGCAAGAAAAAAAATCTCAAAAAGAAAAACCCCTATATTTTCATAAGTATTTCGTGTCCCACGTCTCCTTTGGTCACGTGCTTCTGTATATAGCTGACGGATCGATCTTATGAACGGTTGCTTCAAATGCTGACCGTCGTCGGAGAACTCGACCGTGCAACTCTCCACCAAGGCCAAGGTCTCTAGGATCGAGTACAGGACAGCCCTGTTGTTGTAGTTGGAGTGTGTACACATCTGGTACGTCGTCTACGCCTAGCCAATGTCATTTGTGGCGAGCGCCTAATGGTAAGCTGGTTGTCCCCACACCTCTGGCAATTTGCCCTCGGATGGAAACTCATCTGGCATCTTGGAGCCGCTAGCTTCGATTCTGGATAAGAAACTAATTGTTCTAACAGGTTTGGACTTTGATTCCGGATTCCTCCTATTCCCCTAAAAAACATCAACACGAGACAGGTTTTGAACTCTGGATATCACATGCCATTCTACGGAGTACTGCCCTCTCTCCTCAATTTCTGCTTAAAGCCCTTACATCCAGACACTGATTTATACTCCGTATATCATACACGATTATGTGTGTTCTTGGCATTGTACACCATGGTATATATACATATGCATGAAGCAATACACGTACAGGGATCGACTTCTTGCCAAGCTACAGAAATGAGGCTAGGGTGTAGTAATGAGTCCGACATATGTGACTATTTATGTAACTGGATATGCAACAATTTAGCATGCCGGCCCCAAGAAAGTTCTATCCAAACTTTTATGCTTGCGGCAGGTTGGTGATTTACATGTGCATTAATTTATGAACCCAAAATAGGTGCTATATGTATGCAAGCTCGATGCCGGCACTCTCTTAGATGGGCAGGCATATGTGGATCATGTCCTATAGTCAGATGCCAAAATTCCGGTCGTTCGTTCTATATAGCTCCATTAACAAAAGTGTGCGGAGAAAACACATTATCTAGCTGGGTTGTTCATGTGGCAACATATATTGGGAAAAGGAGGCATGTGGGAATCAATATCATGGCCGAAGTGTACATGCACAGTGTATTGATTATTAGTGTGTCTAAGCTACATACGCTGTGGGTAGGACTGGGGCAATTCATGTGCAGAAAACTAAATTCAGAGTTTGGCTTCATTACAGCCTGCTAGTTCCTTTGACAATTGCAGAGCAGGTCGTCCCCTGACCAGGGTTTCAAAATTTGTTTTAGGAAAAAATTTGCACTGTATTGCGGGCATAAATCAGCAATGGTTACAATGAACAAGAACATTGATCTAGTTGGGGTTGGGGATCCCTACCAGGCAGACCAGAGCAGGATCGATGACACAAGGAATAGCAGGAGCAGGGTGTCGATGGAACTAGAGAGGCTAAGACCTAAGACCGCTGCCTATACAAGACTGGAAATGGGATAAAGTTGGCATGAACTTTATCACCGGTTTACCAAGGACCAAATCAGGATATGATTCCATTTGGGTGGTAGTTGACCGTTTGACTAAGGTTGCCCACTTCATACTAGTGAAGACAACATACACCAGTGCACAGTTAGCGAAACGCTACATATCCAGAATATTGTGTTTACACGGAGTACTCAAGGAAATAGTTTCAGACAGAGGTACCCAATTTACCTCAAGATTTTGGGGACAACTACATGAGTCTCTAGGAACGAGACTGGAGTTCAGCACAGCTTTTCATCCGCAGACGGATGGACAGACCAAAAGAGTAAATCAGATCCTTGAGGATTCGCCGTCCTCGTGCTCCCCGCGACAGCCCGAGCGCGTCACCATAAATGGCGAGCTCCCCTCTCCTTTCCCCCCCTACTCCCCCGCTTGATTGCGCGACCACGCTGCCGGATTTTGCCCCGAAACCCTAGCTCGCGCTGCCGCCCCTTTCCGAGGTCACCGCCGGCGAACCATATGAGGCGACCCCGCACACTTCCTCCTTCTCCCCTCCCCTTCGCGCTTCTTTTGACGCGGCTGGTTCTTCGCTTTGTGCACTGTAGCCGCCGGACGCTGCCCGCCCGTCCTCGCCGGAGCTCCCGTGGCGCCGCCGCCGCTCGTCATCGTCCTAGGCGTACAGCCCCAGCCCCGTGTCGCCGCCCCGCGCAGGTCATCGTCTCCGCCTCGTCGCGCCGTGTGCACCCATGTCCTCCCTGATGCTCGAAGGCCACCCGAACGCCGCCCGCCGCCGCACCCGTGCCCGCGCCGCCGTCTTCTCCGTCTCCGGTGACCGCCGCGGCCGCCACGTAAACCCTAGCCCGTCTCAGCCGTCCGATCGCGATCAACGGCTAAGATTAGAAGCCTTCGCGCCCTTTAAAACGAACCGGTATCGTCCAATCAGAGGACGACACGTGGCACTGCTTAAATAAAAACGAGAATAAAATTTTAATCCCGGAATTGATTTAAATGGCACTTTTGCAGAAAAGCCCCTGTAACTTCAAATGCTTATAACTTTTAAACCCTTTGGCCAAATTTGACAAACTTGACCTTTTTGGAAAGCTGTCAACCTGTATAATCTTTTGGCACTGTTTAAGTTTAAATTTAAATATTTGAATCACAGTCAATTTACAGAATAGGGTTTAATGCCTTTTAATTCATAACTAATTATTTAGGAATCCTTTTTAAGTGAAACCAGTGCCCAAAATTTTGTTTTAATGTCCTCTGTCCATTGGGACAGAGAAATAAATATTTTGAATTAAATTGTTTTGCAGATGCAAATAAAACCTTATTTTAGGGTTTAAACCCTAACTTTTGCTTTTTGATTAAAATCCTAATGCATTATTTTTAATTACCAATGCTTAGGATCAGTTTATCATACAAATAAAATAAACCAAATCATGTCACATGTTATGCATTGCATCATGACATATATCTTCTTTTATTTGTATTGTGTGTTTATGTATGCATTGTTTGTGTTTGATTAGTTTTCTCGGAGAGCGATCTGTGTGATTGCGAAGAGTGTTTGAATACCAACTGCTATGAAGGCAAGTTTCACTTTGATCATAATTTCCCATTACATTCTTTCTTTTAGATATTTATGCACTAGTGTTGTGTATTTTGCATTGATAGGGATATTATTCGTATCTATGCTAGCTATGACTTGACCTATTAGTGATAGGATTATCTTTACCATTACCCCTCCACCAATTGCCATCGTAAGTACTTGAATGCTATGCTATGTTAGTATACGTGGGAGGGAACCTCAATTACCTTGAAACTTCTATTATAAAGTATTTTGGAAACATGGCAAAAACAACTTTAATGAACCGTCCTAGGTGGGCTGCTTTGAGGAATTGGAGATGTATGCGACGTCAGGTCCATTTCTATGAGTCGTCTCGCCAGTTCTATGGGAGCGCCTGCGTTGCAACTGAGGAATGCCACCCCGGGTAACCAGAGACTGGACTAGTTTCCTGTTTAGTACCTTCCAGTACAACCACATGGTATTATGGGCTCTGCCAGGATGGATGTAAAAAATATGAACCTGGATCCGAGGTGACATCGGTATGTAGCAGTGTAGGTTGGAACGTGTCCCTCAGGTGGTTTGGGAGAATATGTTCTGAAAATTCCTGTAATCGATGCCGTTGCTACTCTACCCTGAGGACAGCAAGGGATTAACATGTCGATTTCTTGTCGGTAAAGTGTACCACCTCTCGAGAGTGTCAAACTAAGTACTTAGCCGTGTCCCCGATTACGGAAAATTATGAGCAACTAGATATGGGGGCTGTAAGGAAGATCTCACTCATTCCATTTCTTAAATAAAATGAATGGTTTGAGCAGGGTAGGGGCACTTGATGTATCTACTCATTGTGCTCTAGGTTAATAGGAGCATGGGTGTTTCTACCCCGTTTCCATTAGTTAACAATAATGTAACATTCAGTTGTAGTAGGATAAACTATGTTTTGCTACCACGCCATAAATCCTGAACCCCACTATACCTCAATTGCATATACTTGGTAGGATCTGTTATAACTTCCAGGTGAACTTGCCAATACATTCAATGTATTGACCACATAGTGGCTGCAATCAATAATGCAGGTGAATCTGACGAAGAGTGAGGTTTGTCGTTATTCTTGGGTCATGTGCTTACATTCCAACATGCTCTCTCCTCTGGGAGTAGTTGAGACCCATTTTCTCCACCTTTTCCGCTGCCGTTTGTGAAACAATATTTTGGTATTTTGGAACTCTATTTGTTATGCTGACCCAAGGGGTTATGCAAGTTTGTAAGTACTATTACGTTCTGGATGATACGATGTAATAAAGTACTTTCGACCTTTGTTTCTTGGTATTACATCTCGAAACTGTGTGTGCTAGTGAGTCGATCCAGGGATTAGCACAAATAAGCACAGTGATCGAACCCTGTATGGGGGAGGATCGCTTCATTGACACCGCGAATATAGATTCTTGGGCTCAAGACTCAAAACTCACATTGAAGATCAATGTATAAGATTAATGTTAGCATCGTAGAAGTAGCATTTGCTCATGAATTGAGTTATGCTCCCCCTACATTCATGCGCACATCTAAACTAGACAAATGTTAACCGTGGGTACAGGTGCAAGTTTATCAAACCACAACACTAGAATCTAGGATATTTAGCTCATGCCTTAACTCCCGAAATCTTGCTTCATCAAGTGGCTTTGTGAAAATATCCGCTAATTGCATACCGGTGGCAACATAAGAGAGATCAATATCACCACGGGCCACGTGCTTTTGAATGAAATGATGACGAATCTCAATATGCTTCGTCTTGCTATGTTGCACGGGGTTGTGGGCTATCTTGATTGCACTCTCGTTGTCACATAAAAGAAGCACACTTTCACAAGTGATTCCATAGTCCAACAATGTTTGCCTCATCCATAATAATTGTGCACAACAACTTGCGGCGGCTATGTACTCGGCTTCCGTCGTGGAGAGAGACACACAATTTTGCTTCTTAGAAGACCAACACACCAAAGACCTACCAAGAAATTGGCATGTCCCGGAAGTTGACTTCCTATCCACTTTATCTCCCGCCCAATCCGAATCCGAATACCCAGTGAGCTTGAAACTTGATCCTTTAGAATACCATAAGCCAAAGTTTGGGGTATGAACCAAATATCTAAAGATTCTTTTGACCGACACTAAGTGGCTTTGTTTTGGTGCGGATTGATATCTTGCACAAATACCCACACTTAACATAATATCCGGTCTAGATGCACAAAGGTAAAGCAAAGAACCAATCATAGAATGATATACCTTTTGATCCACATCTTTACCATTGGGATCGAGATCAAGAGAGCTTGATGTAGGCATTGGAGTCTTGTCATTCTTGGCATCACTCATCTTGAATCTCTTGAGTATGTCTTGGGTATATTTGGCTTGATTAACAAAGATTCCTCAATTGCTTGATCTCAAATCCGAGGAAGAATTCCAATTTACCCATCATAGACATCTCAAACTTTTCGGTCATTAGCTTAGCAAATTGATCATTGAACACACCATTAGTAGAACCAAATATGATGTCATCAACATATAGTTGGCATATAAACAAATCACCACCAACCATCTTAGTAAAAAGAGTGGGTTAATAACCCCAATTTCAAAGGCACGATCCACTAGTAGCTCCTTTAGGTGCTCATACCAAGCTCGAGGTGCTTGTTTGAGTCCGTAAAGGGCTTTATCAAGTTTGTACATGTGGTTAGGAAATTGAGGGTCCTCAAACCCCGGTGGTTTTTTGACATATACCAACTCATTTAGTGGTCCATTTAGAAATGCACTTTTCACATTCATTTGTTGTAAAGTAATGTTATGATGCGATGCATATGCAAGCAAGATACGAATAGATTCAAGCCAAGCAACGAGAGCAAAATTTTCACCGTAGTCAATACCCTCGACTTGGGAGAAACCTTGAGCCACCAATCTTGCCTTGTTCCTTGTCACTTGTCCAAGTGCATCTTGCTTGTTCTTAAATATCCATTTAGTGCCAATGACATTCTTGCAATCTTTTGGTCTCTCCACCAATGTCCAAACTCTATTGCGCTCGAAGTTATTCAACTCTTCATGCATGGCATTAAGCCAATCCGGATCCTCGAGTGCTTCATGTACCTTTTGGGGCTCAACACAAGAGACAAAAGCATGATGTTCATAAAAGTTAGCTAATTGTCTATGAGTAGTTACCCCTTTCCTCACACTCCCTAGGACATTGTCCAAGGTATGTTCTTGACGTTGAAGTCGTGAGGCAATCCTCATGGCCCGACGTTCCATAGCTTCTTGAGATTGATCTTGAGGCTCAATGTAAGTTTGAACATCTTGAAGATCTTGATCTTGAACATCATTTGGTGAAGAATCACCAACATCAACATTTGCTTGATTTTGTCCTTGATCAACTTGTTCATCAACATGAGGGACTTGTTCTTGTTCTTGGCTAGCATGTGGATCTTGTGGAGATGAGTGCTCCACTTGAATAGAGCATTGTCCTTCTCCTTCTTCCATACGGGGATCTTCGTATGGCTTGGGGAGGAATTTCATCATGTACATCCACAACATCAACTTGTCCCACATGGGAGCCATTATTCTCATCAAACTCCACATTACAAGATTCTTCAACACATCCGGTGGATTTGTTGTAGGCTCTATAAGTGTGGGAGTTTGATGCATAGCCAACAAATATGCCCTCATAAGTTTTAGGCTCAAATTTAGATAAACGAACACCTTTCTTAAGCACGAAACACTTACAACCGAATATCCGAAAGTACTTGAGGTTGGGCTTGCATCCTGTGAGAATTTCATAAGGTGTCTTGTTCAATATATTGTGGAGATAGAGACGATTAGTAGCATGGAAAGCGGTGTTGATTGCTTCGGCCCAAAAGTTGTATGGAGACTTGAACTCCGCCAACATTGTCCTTGCCGCATCCATGAGAGTTCTATTCTTCCTCTCCGCTACACCATTTTGTTGAGGGGTATACGCAGCGGAATATTGTCTTTTGGTACCCTCGTCACTCAAAAACTCAATCAAGGTGTAATTCTTGAACTCGGAGCCATTGTCACTCCTAATAGCCATAATCTTTGCATTGTATTGGCGTTGAGCTTCATTGGCAAAATCGATGACGGTTTATTGGGTCTCACTCTTGTGCTTGAAGAAGTATACCCAAGTGTACTTAGAATAGTCATCAACAATAACCAAACAATATTTCTTACCACCTAGACTATCATATGTAGGAGGACCAAAGAGATCCATATGAAGGAGCTCCAAAGACCTCATTGAAGTGATAATTGTCTTGTGGTGATGTGTCTTTTCATGTAACTTTCCTTCAATGCAAGCACTACACACACGGTCTTTATTAAATGAAACATTGGTTAGTCCTAGCACATGCTCACCTTTGAGGAGGCTTTGCAAAGATCTCATAGTGACATGGGCTAGACGGTGATGCCATAGCCAACCCACATCAACCTTATCCATTAGACATGTTTCTTTTCTAGTGGGTTTCTTACCGAAATCTACCACATAGAGACCATTTTCCACATATCCAACAAAGGCTACTTTAAGAGTCTTACTCCACAAAAGGTCACACTAGTTGTGCCAAAGAAGGAATAAAAACCCATATGTGCAAGTTGAAGTACCGAAAGTAAATTGTATGAAAGGGACTCAACAAGCATGACATTCTCAATGGATGTATCCGGAGAGATGACAACCTTGCCTAGTCCCAATACCGTTGATTGTGAAGAAACTCCAATGTAACTTGCTTGGACCTTGATGTACTCATTTTGGCGTCCACAAGCAATTCTTTGCTCCCGGTCATATGATTAGTACATCCACTATCCATGAAGATCCACCGAAAGCAACCTCCTACAAGTTTAAGCTTTGGTTTTAGGTACCTATCTTTGAATGGGTCCTTTAGCGTTAGCAACAAGGGTCTCAGGAACTCAAATAGACCAAGAACATATTCATAAGGAGAACCAACAAATTTGGCATAAACATGCCCATCATTAGTACGACAAAGAACATATGAGGGGTTGAAATTCCCGGCACTATTATCATAGGTGGCCTTGCCACCCTCCTTGTTCTTTGGCTTCTCCTTGGCCGCCTCCCCTTCCTTCACAAAATAAGCATTAGTGTGGGGAGGCGCCTTGGCATTCTTCTTGTTGTTGCTCTTCTCATTGGGGTTGTACCCAATTCCCTCTAATCCAAAAGCTTTTCTATGATCAATCAAAAGATCATGTAGGTTCTTCTCGCCTTGGTAGCAAGTGGCTAAACCCTTTTCAAGTTGGGCCTTCAATCTAGCATTCTTCTCAATTATAGATGTATGCTTACGACAAGGGTTAGTTGAAGCATCTTTATCATTAGAGATTAATTCTTTCACAAGAGAATATAAAAGATGATCACAAGATTCTTTGAGAGACTTGTACTCACTTGTCAAGGACTTGTGGTCCCTTCCAAGATTGGCAAAGTCCTCGAGGAGGTTCCTATGACCATCCTCAACTTCACATATTTTACCTAAGTACTCATGAGCAGGGGAAATATCATTATCATAGAAATCTTTCATTTTAGCAAAATCTTTAGAAAGTGACTCCTCAATTGCTTCCCTATAGCTTGTTCTTTCTCAAGAGCTTCATTAAGCTCCGCAATTTCATGAGCGGAAATGCACTCAAATCTTACCTTTTCATCCATGAGCTCATCATGTTCATCAATGGTAGCTTGAGCTTCACCTAGTTTTTCCAAGAGGTCCTCAAACCTCTTTTTGGTCTCACCTTCCAAGCTAGCCATTGAAGCGACCGCCCCCTTTACAAGGGTTCGATCTCTGTGCTTATTTGTGCTAGTCCCTGGATCGACTCACTAGCACACACAGTTGCAAGATGTAATACCAAGATACAAAGGTCAAAAGTACTTTATTACATCGTATCTTCCCGGACTTAATTGTACTTGCAAACTTGCATGACCCCTCGGGCCAGCATAAACAAATATTGTTTCAAAACCATAAACATTGTATCATAAAACTGCAGCGGAAAGGTAGAGCAAATGGGCCTCAACTACTCCCAGAGGAGAGAGCATGTTGGAATGTAAGCACATGACCCAACGAAACATCGACGAACCTCACTCTTCGTCAGATTCACCTGCATTGTTGATTGCAGCCACTACGTGGTCAATACATTGAATGTATTGGCAAGTTCACCTGGAAGTTATAACAGATCCTACCAAGTATATGCAATTGAGGTATAGTGGGGTTCAGGCTTTATGGCGTGGTAGCAAAACATAGTTTATCTTAGTACAATTGAATGTTACAACATTGTTAACTAATGGACACCGGGTAGAAACACCGATGCTCCTATTAATCTAAGGACATCGAGTAGAAACATCAATGCTCCTAAACCCAAGTTCAAACTATTCATTTTATTTAAGAAATTGGAATGAGTGAGACCTTCCTTACAGCCCCCAAATCTAGTTGCTCAAATTTTTCCGTAACCGGGGACACGGCTAAGTACTTAGTTTGACACTCTCGAGAGGTGGTACACTTTACCCACAAAAAATCGACGTGTTAATTCTTTGCTGTCCTCAGGATAGAGTAGCAACGGCATCGATTACAGGAATTTTCAGAACATAATCCCACAGACCACCTGAGGGACGCGCTCCCACCTACACGGCTACATACCGATGTCATCCTCGGATCCGGGTTCATATTTCTTACATCCATCCTGCCAGAGCCCATTTAGCATGTGGTTGTACTGGAAGCTACTAAAAAGGAAAGCTAGTCCAGTCTCTGGTTACCCCAGGTGGCATTCCACATTTGCGACGCAAGCGCTCCCCGAATCCACGGGGAGACTTCCATGGACGAGCCATCTCCGAATCCACGGAGACTCGACTCAAAGGGACCCATAGAAATGGACCTAACGTCGCATAACATCTCAAATCCTCAAAGCAGTCCACCCAGAATGGTTCATTAGGGTTGTTTTTTACAAGTTTCCAAAATTACTCCACAATTTCAGTTCACAGTGATTGAGATTCCCTCCCACGTTTACTAACATAGCATGGCTAAGCAATACTAATCACGATGGCTATTGGTGGAGGATTCATGGCAAAGGTAACCCTATCGCTAGTAGGTCAATCGTAGCTAGCATAAGTACGATTAATAGTCCTATCAATGCATTTTATAAACAACACTAATGCATAAGTATTTTAAAAACAATAATAATATGATATGATCAAAGTGAACTTGCCTTGGTAGCAGTTGGAGTTCAAACACTCGTCACAATCACAAGGTTCGCTCTCCGAGAAAACTATTCAAATACAAACAATATACTCACACATAAACACACAATTCACATCATGACAAAAATAAAGTATGCTATGATGCGATGCAAGCCTGTGACATGATTTTGTTTAGTTTATTTGGGTGATCAACTGATCTTAAGTATAAGTAATTAAAACAAATGCATTAGGGTTTTAAATAAAAGGGCAAAAACAATTTAATAATAACCCTAAATAAGGTTTTATTGGCATCAGCCTATTAATTTAATTCAAAATATTTATTTCTCTGTCCCAATGGACAGAGGATAATAAAATAAAATTTTGGGCACTGGTTTCAATTAAAAAGGATTTCTAAATAATTAGTTATGATTTAAATGGCATTAATCCCTATTCTGTAATTTGACAGTGATTCAAATATTCAAATTTGAAATTGGACAGTGCCAAAAGATTCTACGTTTCCTAAGGATTCCAGAAATGTGTGAATCATCAAATTTGGCCAAACAGATTAAAAGATATGATCATTTGAAGTTACATGGGCTTTTCTACAAAAGTGATATTTAAATCAAATCCGGGATTAAAATTTTATTCTCGTTTTTATTTAAGCAGTGACACGTGGCAGCTTCTCATCTGTGCGTACCGGTTCGGTTAAATGAATTAATCCCGATCGAATCTTGACCGTTGATCCAACGGTCGAGATGGGCTAGGGTTTACCTCCGGGAACCTAGGGTTCCGGCGAACAGCCTCCGGCGGCGGCGCGGCACGGGCAGGCGGCGGCGGGACGTTCCGGTGGTCGCCGGAGCTCGAGGAAGCGGCGGACGAGGGCGGCACGGCGCGGTGAAGACCGTGACGCGGTCCGCGCGACGAAAAGAGGTCGAGGGCGAAGCCTAGGATGGCGGGGACTCCCGGCGGCGAGGGCGCGGCGAGGGCGAGGAAGGGCAGCGCAGTTTCCGGCGGCTAGGGATTACCATAAACAAAACCACGCGTGTCAAAAGAAGGGCACGGTCGAGGCACTCCAGAAATTTGAAGATGCGGGCGGAATGGCTCACCAGCGAGGTCGGCACGGCGTGTGAAAGGTGGCGGCGGCGGAGCTCTTCGGCGGTGAAATCCGGCAGCGTGGGCGCGTGGAGACGGTGAAGCAAGTGGGGGAAAGAAGAGAGGGGGCTCCGGGCTTTGTACTGACGCGATCGGCGAGTTTCGGGAAGGTCGGGATGGGCGGATCCCAAAGATGGCGGCGCGCGGTGTCCGGCGCGGACTCGGCGGCGTGACACGGGCGGCTTTCCTAACGAGGAAGAAAGCCCTGACAGGTGGGCCCCACCTGTCAGTGGCTGTGGGCGCGCGCACAGGCCGGTTCGGCTAGGGCGGTTCGGGCGCGGTCGGTTCTGGGTCGGTTCGGCCCAAGCGGTCGGACCTGTCCGGTTTCCCTTTTTTTTCTTTTCTTTTTCCCTTTTTCTCATTTCTTTGATAACTTTTGTAAAATCATGTTCCATCATGATACAACTTTTGGGAGTAATTTCTCCTCAAAATAAAATATATAAAAATACATTTGCTCTATAAATGCCTTTAGGGCTATATAACTATTTAAATAAAATAGTTTTTTTTTCATCTCCAAAAATTATCCAACAATTATGGGATAGCTTATTTATGCAATAAACCCTTTTTATAAATAAACCTTATTGGTTTGAAGATCCAAAGCTCAAATGGGTGTAAACCCTAGGGTTTAAATTGAAATAAAATCTCTTAAAGCCTTTTGAGATTCAAATTTGAATTCAAATATGCAATTATGGCATGATGCTCTTGGGTGCAGTGCATATGAAAGGTTTGAAATTTTGGGATGTTACAGACCTAACCCCCTTAAGATGAATCTCGTCCTCGAGATTCGGTGTGGGTAGCAAAGAGGTGTGGGTGGTCTTCTCGAAGATCATCTTCGCGCTCCCAAGTGGCTTCTTCTTCAGTGTGATGGTCCCACTGAACTTTGCAAAACCTGATGGTCTTGGATCGGGTTTGTCTCTCAGCTGTATCCAAGATTCTGATCGGTTTCTCCTCATAGGTGAGGTCACTTTGCAGTTGGACTTCTTCTAGGGGTATCGTAACCCTTAGTGGTGTGTCGGCCATCTCAGGATGACACTTCTTCAGTTCCGATACATGGAAGACGTTGTGGACATTTGAAGCGATCCTCCCCTTCGCCAAGGGTTCGATCTCTGTGCTTACTGTGCTAGTCCCTGGATCAACTCACTAGCACACACAGTTTCATGATGAAATATACAGAAACAAAGGTCAAAGTACTTTATTACATCGCATCATCCAGAATTTAATAGTACTTACAACCTCGCATGACCTCTGGGGCCATCATAAAACAAATACTGTTTCAACATCATAAAAAAATATTTCAAAATACTGCAGCGGAAAAGGGTAGAACATAAGGGCCACACTACTCCAAGGTGAGAGCATGTTGGAATGTAAGCACATGACCCATGACAAAACGACGAACCTCACTCATCGTCGGATCCACCTGCATTGTTAATTGCAGCCACTACGTGGTCAATACATTTGAATGTATTGGCAAGCTCACTAGAGTTATAAAGGTCCTACCAAGTACATGCATAGTTTGGTTAGGTGGGGTTTGGCTATTTTGCATAAAAGCATCATTATTCAAATCCTATCATTTTTAGACAAATAGTTTTGAATTCTATTGGACACGGGGTAGAAACACCCATGCTCCTATTAACCTAGGCACATTGAGTAGAAACATCAATGCTCCTACCCAGTTCAAACCATTCATTTTATTAGGAAATTTGAATGAGTGAGACTTTCCTTACAGCTTCAATATCTAGTTGCTCATAATCGTCCGTAACCGGGGACACGGCTAAGTACTTAGTTTGACACTCTCGAGAGGTGGTACACTTTACCCACAAGAAATCGACGTGTTAATCCCTTGCTGTCCTCCAGATGGAGTAGCAACGGCATCGATTACAGGAATTTTCAGAACATATTTCCCCAAACCACCTGAGGGACGCGTTCCAACCTACACTGCTACATACCGATGTCACCTCGGATCCAGGTTCATATTTCTTACATCCATCCTGGCAGAGCCCATAATACCATGTGGTTGTACTGGAAGCTACTAAACAGGAAACTAGTCCAGTCTCTGGTTATCCCGGGTGGCATCCCACATTGTGACGCAGGCGCTCCCCGAATCGCACGGGGAGACGACCATGGACGCTCCCGAATCACACGGAGAGACGACTCAGCGGGTCCCATAGAAATGGACCTAACGTAACTACATCCGAATACTCAAAGCAGCCCACCCAGGACGGTTCATTGAATTACTTGTTTTGCCATACACTAGGAAAACTATATTTGTAATTCAATAGTATCACATTGTAATAATACCACCCTCGTATATTATCATAGCATAGCATTTTACTACTACGATGGCAATTGGTGGTGAAGTCATGGCAAAGGTATCCTATACTAGTAGGATAGATCATAGCTAGTATAGATACAATAATAATCCTAACAATGCAACTAATAAAATCTAGTGCATAATAAAATAATAGGTAAATGATCAAAGTGAACTTGCCTTGATAGTAGTTGGAGTTCAAACACTCGTCACAATCGCAAGGTTCGCTCTCCGAGAATACTATACCATCAACAAACATATACACACACATAAACACACAATACAAACATGACAAAAGAATATGTATGCTATGATGCGGTGCAAAACATGTGACATGAGTTTGATTTATTTTATTTGGGTGATCTGCTGATCCAATGCCTTGAGAATTAAACACATGTAATTAGGGTTTTTAAGAAAAAGCAAAAGCTAGGGTTTAAAACCTAAAATGAGGTTTTATTTGCATCTGCAAAACAATTTAATTCATAATATTTATTTCTCTGCCCCATTGGACAAAGGACATTAAAACAAAATTTTGGGCACTGGTTTCATTCAAAAAGGACTTCTAAATAATTAGTTATGATTTAAATGGCTTAAAACCCTAATCTGTACTTTGAATGTGATTCAAATATTCAAATTTGAATTTGGACAATTCCAAAAGATTCTACATTTCCTAAGGATTCCAAAAAGGTGTGGATCACTAAATTTGGCCAAACAGATTTAAAGTTGTGATCATTTGAAGTTACAGGGGCCTATCTGCAAAAGTGCCTTTTATTAATTCCGGGGAATTAAAATTACATTTTTATTTTATGAAACCGGGTGACACGTGGCAGCTTCTGATAGGCGCGTACCGGTTCACTTAAGGGAATTAACCCGATCTAATCCGAGCCGTTGATCAAAGATCGGACGGACGGGGGCTCTCGGGCTTACCTAGGGTTCCGGCGACCTTCTCCGGCGACGGCGCGGCACGGGCGGCGGCGGCGCGGGCGACGCGGGGATGGCCGGGGTCGGCGCAGCGCGGCACGGCGGAGACGGGGACGGGGTCGGTGCGGCTTCGGGAGGCCGGAGGGCTTGCCTAGGACGGCGGAGACGCGACGGCGCGGGCGGCGGACTCCGGCGAGGCTTCGAGTGGCGGTCGGCGGGCGCTGCAGTGGACCAAAAACATCGGCGCGCGCGTCAAAAGAAGCGCGAGAGAGAGGGAAACAGAGAGAGGGCGGCCGCTTCGAAGGTGTCTCACCGCGACGTCGTCGGAGAGAGGGAAAACGGCGGCGGACGGAGCTTCAACGGCGAGAAATCGGGGCGGCCTGGCGGCGTTCGAGCGGGGGCGAGCAGGGGGAAAAGAACGGCGGGGGCGAGGGCTTTATAGGGACGCGCTCGGGGCTGCGAGAACGGGACGGAGTGAGGGGATTGCGGCGGAGACGGCGCGCGGTGGCGAAAACGGCAAGCATGCGGGGATCGCGGCGCCTTCCATCGGGGAAGAAGGCCCTGACAGGCGGGCCCCGCCTGTCAGCGGCCCGGGCGCGCGCGCGGGCGGACCGGGCTGGTCCAGCTCGGTCGGACGCGGTCGGTCCGAGCCGGTTCGGTCGGGCTGGGCCGGTTCGGTCCGGTTTTCTTCTTTTCTTTTTCTGTTTTTCTCAAATCTTTGATATCTTTTGATTTTGAACTCCAAAATGGTCCAAATAAAATCCAGAATTTTTTTAAAATCATGTTCTATCAAGATACAACTTTTGGGAGTAGTTTTCCCTCAAAATAAAATATACAAAAATATATTTGCCCTATAAATGCCTTTAGGGCTATATATCTATTGAATAAAACTTACTTTTTCCAACTCCAAATAATTAACCAAAAATTATGGGATAGCTTATATATGCATTAAACCCTTTTTATACATCAACCTTATTGGTTTGAAAATCCAAAGTTTACAGGGGTGTAATCAAAATCTCTTAAAGCCTTTTGTGATTCAAAATTTGAATTCAAACATGCAATTGTGGCATGATGCTTATGGATGCAATGCACATGTAAAAGTTTGAAATTTTGGGATGTTACAACATTGGATAGTGCTTCTGGTAAGTCCAATTTGTAGGCCACTTTTCCTTGGCATGACAAGATCTTGAAAGGTCCAATGAAACGGGGTGCTAGCTTTCCTTTGATTCCAAATCTCTTAACTCCGCTTATCGATGAAACTCCGAGATACGCTCTATCTTCAGCCTCGTAGGTAACCTCCCTATGTTTGGAATCTGCGTAGCTCTTCTGTCTTGACTGAGCTACCTTCAGTCGGTCTCGGATGAGTCTAACCTTTTCCTCGGCATCCTTTATCATGTCCGGGACGAATAGGCTACGATCTCCTACACCATCCCATAACAATGATGTTCTGCACTTCCTTCCATACAAAGCTTCAAACGATGACATTCCTATGCTGGCTTGGAAGCTGTTGTTGTATGAGAACTCTGCATAGGGCAGATTGTCATCCCAACCGGATCCATAATCTAGAGCGCAGGCTCTCAGCATATCTTCGAGGATCTGATTTACTCTCTCGGTCTGTCCATCCGTCTGCGGATGAAATGCTGTGCTGAACTCCAGTCTCGTTCCTAGATACTCATGTAGTTGTTCCCAAAATCTTGAGGTAAACTGGGTACCTCTGTCTGAAACTATTTCCTTGGGTACTCCGTGTAAGCACACAATTCTGGATATGTAGCGTTTCGCTAACTGAGCACTGGTGTAAGTGGTCTTCACTGGTATAAAGTGGGCAACCTTGGTCAAACGGTCAACCACTACCCAAATGGAATCATATCCTGATCTGGTCCTTGGTAAACCGGTGATAAAATCCATGCCTACTTTATCCCACTTCCATTCTGGTATTGGCAATGGTCTTAGCAATCCTGCTGGTTTCTGGTGTTCTGCTTTAACTCTGCTGCACACATCGCACAAGGCAATGAACTCTGTGATGTCTCGCTTTAATCCGGACCACCAAAATGTTTCCTTGTGGTCCATGTACATTTTCGTGTTCCCAGGGTGGATTGAGTACGGTGAATCATGGGCTTCTTATAAAATCAGCCTTCTGATTTCCGGATCCTGCGGTACACAAATGCGTTTACCGAACCATATGATTCCTTGGTCATCTTCACGAAAATCCTTTGCTTTCTCGGCAACCATATTCTCTTTTATCTCATTTATTTCTGAGTCGCTCTTCTGTGCTTTTCTGATCTTATCCAGCAAAGTGGGTTGTATTTCCACTGTGGCCAGATGTCCTTCCGGCACAATCTCAAGTCTCAGGTCCTTGAACTGTTCACACAATTCCAACGGTAATTCCCGGGCTGTCAGTCCATTCAAATAGCCCTTGCGGCTCAAAGCATCGACTACGACATTGGCCTTGCCAGGATGGTATTACAGACTCAGGTCATAATCCTTTATCAGTTCTAACCATCTTCGCTGTCTCAGATTCAATTCCTTTTAGGTGACTATGTACTTCAGGCTCTTGTGATCTGTGAACAACTCACAATGTTTCCCCATCAGATAGTGCCTCCAAATCTTCAAGGCGTGCACTACTGATGCTAACTCAAGATCATGCGTGGGGTAGTTGCCTTCGTGGCTCTTCAGTTGCCGCGAAGCATACGCTACAACTCTTCCATTCTGCATTAAGACTCCTCCCAATCCTTGACGTGAAGCGTCGCAATAGACTTGAAAGTCCTCTTGCAGGTTTGGTAGCACAAGAATAGGTGCGGACACCAATCTCTTCTTTAACTCCTGGAAACTCTGTTCACAGTTGTCGTTCCAGGCGAACTTCTTCTCTTTCTTTAATAGTTCCGTCATAGGTTTGGCAATCTTGGAGAAGTTCTCAATGAATCTCCGATAATATCCCGCGAGTCCTAGGAAACTGCGGATATCTCCAACGTTCTTAGGTGACTCCCATTCTGTAACAGCTGTCACCTTAGCTGGGTCAACAGCTACTCCAGCTCCTGACACTATGTGTCCTAGAAAGCTGACTTCTGATAACCAAAATTCACACTTGCTGAATTTGGCGTACAACTTGTGCGCTCTCGGCTTCTCCAAAATCATGCGCAGATGCTGCTCATGCTCTTCTTTGCTCTTAGAGTAAACCAAAATATCATCGATGAACACAACGACGAACTTATCCAAGTATTCCATGAACACCTTGTTCATCATGTTCAGGAAGTATGCTGGTGCATTGGTCAAACCGAATGGCATCACGGTATACTCGTATAGACCACACCTAGTGGTGAATGCCGTCTTGGGTATATCCATCTCTCGGATCTTTAGCTGAAAATACCCTGATCGCAGATGGATCTTTGAGAACACACAGGCTCCTTCCAACTGGTCGAAAAGATCGTTGATGATTGGCAAGGGGTATTTATTCTTTATCGTCACCTCGTTTAGTGACCGATAATCGATACACATCCGTTGGCTTTTGTCCTTCTTCTCCACAAACAGGATAGGTGCTCCCCATGGTGATGAACTGGGGCGGATGAAACCTTTCGCTAACTGTTCAGCTAGCTGCTTCTTCAATTCCTTTAACTCATCCACATCCATCTTATATGGTCTTTTGGCTATGGGTCCACTTCCACGCATCAATTCGATAAGAAACTCTACATCATGGTCTGGTGGCACACCTGGGAACTCCTCCGGGAAAACATCCGGATACTCATTCACTATTGGAACCTCGTCCAGGCTAACCCCCTTAAGAGAATTGACCTTAGGTCTCTTATGTTCAAAAGCGGACTTGAAACGGATTCTCTTATTCTCTGGGGTGGTGAGGGTGATGGTTCTTCTGACACAATCTATGAGTCCCTCATACTTGGCCAGCCAATTCATTCCTAGGACGACATCCAAACCCTTGGACCCTATTATTATTAGGTCCGTGGGGAAGGTGTGTTTCCCTATTTCCAAACTCAGCCCGCGGCTGTCATAGGCGGTTATCAATTCTCCCCCTGGTGAATTTACTTTCATGGGGTTTGCTAGTGTGCTAATAGGTAATCCATTTTGACGTACAAATCCTCTTGAGATGAAAGAATGAGATGCACCGGTATCAAACAGTACTATGGACAAAGTACCAATAGTAAAGGAATACCCGGACATATTTCCAGAGGAATAAGGCATGCCACCGGACCGTGACGTTGAGTTTCTCATTGAGTTAATGCCAGGAAGTGGACCCATAGCCAAGAGATCATATAAGATGGTTGTGGATGAGTTAAAGAAATTAAAGAAACCGCTTGCCGAGCAGCTGTCAAAAGGCTTCATCCGCCCTAGCTCATCACCCTGGGGAGCACCGGTCCTGTTTGTAGAAAAGAAGGACAAGAGCCAACGGATATGTATCGACTATCGTTCACTAAATGAGGTGACAATAAAGAATAAATATCCTTTACCCATAATCAATGATCTTTTCGATCAATTGAAGGGAGCTCAAGTGTTCGCAAAGATCGATCTGAGATCAGGATATTTTGAGCTGAAGATACGTGAAGCAGATATCCCCAAAACAGTTTTCACCACTAGGTATGGACTTTATGAGTATACACTATGATGCCTTTTGGTTTGACCAATGCGCCTGCATACTTCATGAACATGATGAACAAGGTGTTCATGGAATTCTTGGACAAGTTTGTCGTGGTTTTCATCGATGATATCTTGGTGTATTCCAAGAGCAAAGAAGAGCATGAGCAGCATTTGCGCATGATTTTGGAGAAGCTGAGAGTGCACAAGCTGTACGCCAAATTCAGCAAGTCTGACTTTTGGTTGTCAGAAGTTAGCTTCCTTGGACACATAGTGTCAAGAGCCGGAGTAGCTGTTGACCCAGCTAAGGTTGCAGCAGTTACAGAATGGGAGGCACCGAAGAACGTCGGAGAAGTCCGCGGTTTCCTTGGACTTGCTGGTTACTACCGGAGGTTCATTGAGAATTTCTCCAAAATAGCAAAACCCATGACTGAGCTCTTAAAGAAGGAGAAGAAGTTTGCCTGGAATGAGAAATGTGAAGAGAGCTTCCAGGAATTAAAGAAAAGACTAGTGTCTGCGCCCATCCTTGTTTTGCCTGACCTGCAAGAGGATTTTCAAATATACTATGACGCCTCACGTCAAGGATTGGGAGGAGTGTTAATGCAGGGAGGAAGAGTTGTAGCGTACACTTCACGACAACTGAAAAGCCATGAAGGCAACTACCCACTCATGATTTGGAATTGGCCTCTGTAGTGCACACCTTAAAGACTTGGAGACACTACCTGATGGGAAAACATTGTGAGCTATTTACTAATCACAAGAGTCTTAAATACATTTTCACCCAGAAGGAGTTGAATCTGAGGCAGAGAAGATGGTTAGAGCTGATGAAGGATTATAATCTGAACTTGCAATACCATCGAGGCAAGTCTAATGTAGTAGCCGACGCTTTGAGCCGCAAGGGCTATTTGAATGGACTGACAGCTGGGGAATTACCGCCAGAATTGTGCGAACAGTTCAAAGACCTCAGACTGGAAATAGTACCGGAAGGTTATTTAACCACTTTGGAAGTAAAGCCCACGTTGCTGGATAAGATTAGAGAAGCACAGAAGGACGACTCGGAAATAAAGGAAATAAAAGAGAATATGGTTATCGGAAAGGCCAAAGATTTCCGAGAAGACGACCAGGGTACCATATGGTTCGGAAAACGCATTTGCGTACCGCAGGATCCGGAAATCAGAAAGTTGATACTGCAAGAAGCCCACGACACACCGTACTCAATCCACCCTGGAAACACGAAGATGTACATGGAACTCAAGGAGACATTTTGGTGGTCCGGATTGAAGCATGACATCGCAGAATTCATTGCCTTGTGTGATGTGTGCAGCAGGGTTAAGACAGAGCACTGGAAACCGGCAGGATTGCTAAGACCGCTGCTTATACCAGACTGGAAGTGGGATAAAGTTGGCATGGACTTTATCACCGGTTTACCAAGGACCAAATCAGGGTATGATTCCATTTGGGTAGTGGTTGACCGTTTGATCAAGGTGTCCCACTTCATACCCGTGAAGACCACATACACCAGCTCACAGTTAGCAAAACGCTACATATCCAGAATCGTGTGTTTACACAGGGTACCCAAGGAAATAGTTTCAGACAGAGGTACTCAATTTACCTCAAGATTTTGGGGACAGCTACATGAGTCTCTGGGGACGAGACTAGAATTCAGTACAGCGTTTCATCCGCAGACGGATGGACAGACCGAGAGGGTAAATCAGATCCTTGAGGATATGCTGAGAGCCTGCGCTCTAGATTATGGATCCAGTTGGGATGACAACCTGCCGTATGTAGAATTCTCGTACAACAACAGCTTCCAAGCCAGCATAGGAATGTCACCGATACGCGGGGTAAAGAGATTTGGAATAAAAGGAAAGTTAGCACCCCTTTTCATTGGACCTTTCAAGATCTTGTCACGCCAAGGAGAGGTAGCCTACAAGTTAGACTTACCAGAAGCGCTTTCAAGTGTCCACAATGTGTTCCACATGTCGCAACTAAAGAAGTGTCATCCCGAGATGGCCGACACACCACTGAGGTATACAGTTCCGCTCGAGGAGGTCCAGCTGCAAAGTGACCTCACATATGAGGAGAAACTGATCAGAATATTGGATACAGCGGAGAGGCATACCCGATCCAAGACTATCAAGTTCTGTAAAGTTCAGTAGGACCATCACACTGAAGAGGAAGCCACTTGGGAACGCGAAGATGATCTTCGAGAAGACCACCCGCACCTCTTTGCTAGCCAAACCGAATCTCGAGGACGAGATTCATTTTAAGGGGGTTAGGTCTGTAATATCCCAAAATTCCAACACCTTTCATATGCATTGCATCCATGAGCATCATGCCACAATTGCATATTTGAATTCAAATTTGAATCTCAAAAGGTTTTATTTCATTTTAAACCCTAGGGTTTCACCCATTTGAGCTTTGGATCTTAAAACCAATAGGGTTTATCTATAAATGGGGTTTATTGCATAAATGAACTATCCCATAACTTTTAAGATTTAATTTGGAGTTGAAAAACTATTTTATTTAAATAGTTATATAGCCCTAAAGGCATTTAAAGGGCAAATGTATTTTCATATATTTTATTTTGAGAGGAAATTACTCCCAAAAGTTGGATCATGATAAAACATGATTTTACAAGTTTTTTAGAATTTATTTGGATCAATTTGGAGTTCAAAATCAAAAGATATCAAAGAAATCAGAAAAATTACTCCCAGCCACGAGACGCTGACAGGCGGGGCCCGCCGGTCAGGTCTATCTTCCCTGGACGGCAAAGGCCGCGCGTCACGGCGTGACGGCCGCGAGCGCCATCACCGCGCGCCGTCTGCTCCGTGCTTCCCGAAACCTGCCGCGAACGTCAGTATAAAGCCCGAGGTCTTCCCTTCCTTTTCCCTCTCTTGCTCCCCCGAATCCATGCGCCCACGCTATGAAATTTCTCCCCAGAGCACGCACGGACGCCGCCGTGAAACTTGGTCGCCGCCGACGACACGGTACGATTTTGACCCGATGCTTTGCTCCCTTTCCCTTATCTCTCTCTTGCGCACGTATTGACACGGTCGGTTTCCTGTTTGGCGCACCGCAGCACCCCGTCGACCGATGCCCGAAGCTCTGCCACGGCCGCCTCCTCATCCTCGTCCTAGGCGTCGATTCCGACGACCCCGAGAGACGCCACCGCCGCCATCTTCCTCACCATCCCAAGCCGCGTCGACCCAGCCATCTCCCGAGCCCCCGGCCTCGCCGGAACGCCGTCGCCGCCATCTCCCGTCGTCGCCCGAGCCGCCGGAACCCTAGCGCCGCCGCCGGTAAGCCCCCACCTCCCCTCGTCCGTCCGATCTCGTTCAACGGTCAAGATTAGACCCTTTTAATCCCGAACTGGTACGCGATCTCGGCCGCCCGATCATTTTTAAGTTAGATCCAACGGCCGTGTTTTAGTCTATTCCCGAACCGGTACCGGCCAATCACAGCGCGACACGTGTCCCCTATTAAAATGAAAACTAAATCCCCGGTTTAATTAAATGGTAGTTTTGCAGAAAAGCCCCTAGAACTTCAAATGCTTATTTTAAACCCTTTGGCCAAATTTAACAAATTTTACCTTTCTGGAAAGCTCTTGACCTATAGAATCTTTTGGCATAGTTTAAATTTAAATTTGAATAACTTAACTACAGTCAATTTACAGAAAGGCCTTTAATGACATTTAATTCATATCTTTTAATTTAGAAATCCTTTTTAATTGAAACCAGTGCCCAAAAACTTGTTTTATTGTCCTCTGTCCATCGGGATAGAGAAATAAATTTTTTGATTTAAATTAATTGGCTGATGCCAATAAAACCTTGTTTGGGGTTTTAATCCCTTGTTTTTGTATTTTGTTTTTAAACCCAATGCAATAATTTTAATTGCTAATGCTTTGGACCAGTTGATCACCTGAATAAAATCAACCCAATCATGTCACATGTTTTGCATTGCATCATGGCATATATCTCTTTTTGATTGTATTGTATGTTTATGTATGCATTGTTTGTATTCGTTTAGTTTTCTCGGAGCGAGCTGTGTGATTGCGAAGATTGCTTGAATACCAACTGCTATCAAGGCAAGTTCACTTTGACCATGATCTTATTATTTTATTATGCACTAGTTTTTATTAGTTGCATTGTTAGGATTATTATTGTACCTATGGTAGCTATGAGTTCTCCTAATAGTATAGGATACCCTTGCCATGTCTTTACCACCAATTGCCATCGTAGTAGTAAAATGCTATGCTATGATAATATACGAGGGAAGTATTATTACATGGTGATATTATTGAATTAAAGTATGGTTTTCCTAGTGTATGGCAAAACAAGTAATTCAGTCAACCGTCTTGGGTGGGCTGCTTTGAGTATTTGAGATGTATGCGACGTCAGGTCCATTTTTATGGGTCCATTTTTATGAGTCGTCTCGCCATTTCTATGGGAGCGTTTGCGTCGCAAATGTGGGATGCCACCCGGGGTAACCAGAGACTGGACTAGTTTCCTGTTTAGTATTTTCCAGTACAACCACATGGTATTATGGGCTCTGCCAGGATGGATGTAAAAAATATGAACCTGGATCCGAGGTGACATCGGTATGCAGCAGTGTAGGTTGGAACGCGTCTCTCAGGTAGTTTGGGGGAATATGTTCTGAAAATTCCTGTAATCGATGCCGTTGCTACTCTACCCTGAGGACAGCAAGGGATTAACACGTCGATTTCTTGTGGGTAAAGTGTACCACCTCTCGAGAGTGTTAAACTAAGTACTTAGCTGTGTCTCCGGTTATGGACAATTATGAGCGACTAGATTTGGGGGCTCAATGTTCCAACTATTGGGCACCGGCAAGCCGTCTTCGGTTTCCAGCCAGACAGCCCCCGGCCTGGTCACCTGCACTACCTGGAAGGGGCCCTCCCATTTCGGAGTCAATTTGTTCCCGACCTTCGTTCCTTGTGTCCGGCACAGGACAAGGTCTCCGTTCTCGAGCCCCCAGGGACGGACTCGCCTGTCGTGATAACGATGGAGTCCCTGCTGGTAATGCGCGGCTCGCACAGCAGCCCGGCATCGAAGCTCTTTGATGAAGTTTAGATCGTCAACCCTTTGCTCGTGTTGGCTGGTGTCGCCGTATGCGCGTATCCGGAGAGATCCGTGCTTGAGCTCGAGGGGCAGCACCGCTTCTGCCCCGTAGACAAGGGCGAAAGGAGTCTCGCCCGTTGCCCGACTAGGTGTGGTCCGGATGGACCACAACACGGGTTGGAGTTCTTTGACCCAGTGTTTCCCGTGGCCTTTGAGCTTGTCAAAGGTTCTTGTCTTGAGCCCCCGCAGCACCTCTGCATTGGCTCGCTTTGCCTGTCCGTTACTCTTCGGGTAAGCAACGGACGTGAAGCGCAGCTTAGTGCCCATGTCTTCACAATAGGCTTGAAACGCCGCACTCGTGAACTGCGTGCCGTTGTCGGTGACGATGCTGTTAGGCACACCAAACCGGCACACAATGCCTCTGAAGAATTTGATGGCCGCCTGGGCAGTCACCTTCCTCACTGGTTCCACCTCCACCCACTTGGAGAACTTGTCGATGGCCACGAACAAATATTCGTAACCGCCAACCGCCCTCGGTAGTTTGCCGACGATGTCGAGCCCCCAGACCGCGAACAGCCATGAGGACGGAATGACATGTAGGGCCTGCGCCGGCTGGTTACTCTTTTTCGAATGGAACTGGCACGCTTCGCACGTCCTCACCAGCCGCTCCGCGTCAGCCAGGGCCGTGGGTCAATAGAAGCCGTGCCGAAACGCCTTGCCGGCTAAAGCCCGGGAGGCCACATGGTGTGAACATGTGCCTCGGTGTATTTCCTCCAACAGTGCGCGCCCTTCATCCTGCGGCACGCATATGAGCTTGAAACCGTTCGCACGCCTGCGGTAGAGGTTCCCATCCACCACAGTGTATATCTTGGCTTGCCGCGCTACTCGCTCCGCGGCGACGTCACCTTCCGGGAGAGCTTCCCCTTTCAAGTAGCGGGTGATCTCTTCCGCCCAGGGGGGAATCTCCCTGCCAACGCATGCCGCAACATCAGCGGCATGGACCCCTGCTGCTGCAGGGGTTCTTTCGGTTGCCGGCGGGGCGTCCCCGGCAGCCGGCGGGGGGGTGACTGAAGGAGTCGCTTGCTTCTGACAGAACACCCCCGCCGGAGGCTTCCGGCGCTCTACTGCCATCTTGGCCAGCTCGTCAGCAGCGAAGTTATCCTTCCGCTTGACCTGCTCGAAGCGCAAACCCTTGAACTTTCGTTCTAGCTTGCGGACCTCCTCCACGTACGGCGCCATTTGAGGGCAGTCGTAGTACTTGTTCACCTGGTTGATCACGAGCTGGGAATCACCACGAAGAACTAGGCGCTTAATGTCGAGGGCGACCGCTGCCCGCAACCCAGCAAGCAGGCCCTCATACTCCACCGTGTTGTTGGTGGAGTTCGCAAAGTCGAGTTGGACAGCGAACCTCAACTGGTCCCCTGTCGGTGACTCGATGACGACTCAAGCGCCTGCTCCTTGAGGACAGAACTCACCGTCGAAGTAGAGGACCCAATGGTCCTCATCCAGCTTGCCGGGCAGGCTGGTCTCCGGTTCACTTTATTCTACGCCTGTGGACGTCCATTCCGCAACGAAGTCCGCCAAGGCCGTGCTCTTAATGCTTTTAGAAGTTGCGAAGTGGAGTTCGAACTCCGACAACTCCATCCTCCATTCGACCACTCTCCCTGTGGCTTCACGGTTGGTGAGGGGCCGCTCAAGGCAGAACCCGGACACCACCGTGACGCGGTGCGCCTGAAAGTAGTGGCGCAGCTTGCGGGACGCAAGGAGAATCCCCAGAAGGAGCTTCTGTACTTGCGGGTACCTCGTTCGCGCGTCGCGCAGCACGTACTAACGAAGTACACCGGGTGCTGCACCAACCGCTTCCGCGGTGCCAAGGGTGCCGACTCGGGGGTGGTCCCCGGGTCCGAGGCAGTTGCCGGGGGCCGCTCAGCCCCCTGCCCCGCAGCCCCAGTCCCCGGGACATCTTCCTCCCTCTCGGCAACCAGCACCGAGCTAACCACCTGGTCAGTCCCCGCTAGGTAAAGTAGCAGCGACTCGCCCGGCTTGGGGGCGACGAGGACGGGCGGTGACCTCAGGTACTGCTTGAGTTCCCGGAACGCCGCCTCGGCCTCGGGAGTCCAGTTGACTGGACCCTTCTTCTTCATCACCCTGAAGAAAGGAAGGGCACGCTCACCCAGCCTGGAGATGAAACGTCCCAGCGCGGCAACACATCCGTTGAGGCGCTGGACATCCTTCACCTTGCGGGGGGCCTCCATCTTCTCGATGGCTTCTATCTTGGTCAGGTTGGCCTGTATCCCTCTATGTGAAACCAAGAAGCCCAGAAGCTGCCCGGAGTTCACACTGAAGGTGCACTTATCGGGGTTCAGCTTGAGCTTGATCCTGCAGAGGTTGTCAAACGTCTCCCGCAGGTCATCAATCAGCGAGTGCCCACGCTTTGATTTGATGACGATGTCGTCCATGTAGGCCTCCGCATTGCGGCCTAGCTGGGGCCCCAAGCATTCACGCAGGGCGGGTTGAAATGTGGAGCCCGCGTTCTTCAACCCGAAAGGCATGCATGTATAACAATAACAGCCAACCGGGGTGATAAACGCTGTTTTTTCCTCATCCTCGAGCGCCATCTTGATTTGATGGTAGCCGGAGAAAGCATCCAGAAAATTCAGCAAGTCACAACCAGCGGTAGAATCAACTATTTGATCGATACGGGGTACAGGGAAGAGATCCTTGGGGCATGCGCGATTAAGATCAATAAAATCTACACACATGCGAAGCTTATTCCATGCTTTAGGCACTACTACAGGGTTAGCCAGCCAAGTAGGGTACAGAACTTCCCTGATTGCCCGGTAGCCTTGAGCTTGTCCACCTCTTGCTTGATGAAATCTTTACGCTCTTGTGCTTGCCGCCGAATCTTCTGCTTGACGGGGTGCGCATGCGGGCGCACCACGAGCCAATGCTCAATCACCTCCCTGGGGACTCCGGGAAAATCCGACGGTTCCCAAGCGAACACGTCGGCATTATCCTGGAGGAAGGTGATGAGGGCGCTTTCCTATTCGGCAGTAAGGTTCGCACCGACGGTAACGGTGCGCTCCTTGTCGCCGGCTTGGAGGGGCAGCTTCATCACCTTGGCGGCCTCCTCCCGGAGCCCCTGCCCCTTGCTGGGGCGCGAGCTCGAGCCTGCGCCTCCCCCGGCAAGCTCTTGCGGGGTAGCGCAAGCCTTCTTCGTTGCCGGGGCATCGCCCGGCCAGCAGTCGTCCCCGGCAGCATCCCCGTCGCCGGTGTCAGCTACGGCAGCGGCCCGGACGACTTTGCCAACGCACCAGGCCGCGTCCTTAAGGTCACACCTGATGGAGAGGACTCCATAGACGGACGGCATCTTCATCACGCCATAGGCGCAATGCGTGGCCGCCATGAACTTGATCAGCGCTGGCCGACCAAGGATCCCGTTGTAGGGCAACGGGGTATGCGCCACGTCGAACACTACGTGTTCAGTCCTGAACGCTTCCAGAGACCCGAAGGTGACCGGCAGCGTGATGCGTCCCAGCGGGCGCACGATCCCGGAGTTCACCCCCCGGAACGGGTCGGTGGGCTTCAGCTGCTCCACCGGCAGCTGGAGCTTTTCCACCCGCCTGGCGGACATGAGGTTAAGCCCCGCTCCGTTGTCCACCAGCACCTTGGTCACCGTCATATTGCTAATGATCGGCGAGACGACGAAGGGTATTAGCCCTGAACCCAGCTGTCGTGCTGGGTGATCGTCGGCGCTGAAGGTGATTGGCACGTGTGACCACCTCAGCGGCTGTTGCGGCTCCGCATCCGGCAAAAGCGCGCACACGCCGCGGGTGAGGCGCTTCACCGCGGTGTGTGCTGAGAGAGCGTAAGCTCCCCCATGGATGCAGGCGACACCGCGAGGCTCCTGGAAGCCCGGCTCGTCGCCGCCAGTACAGTCGGACTCGCGCTGCTCCTCAGCGCGTGCCCTGTCGCGTCCCCGGGGTGGGCGTTCCCGCCCAGCGCGAGGCTGACCACGCCCCCCTTGGGGTTCATCCCTGCCAGCACTGCCGCCGGCAGGCCTCGGCCCCGTCCTGGGGTCGTTCGGGCAGTCTCGGGAGAGATGCTTGATGTCGCCACAGTTGAAGCAGGCACCGGCGGCGCGGCGCTCCTCATGGCGCTGCTCCCGCCGCTGCTTGATCCCCTACAGAACGTGGCAGTTCTGCGTGTCGTGGGTGGAGTTGCTGTGGATGGGGCAGCGAGGCGCGTCGCCCTGCTTCCCACCAGACCAGCCACCCGGCGAGGCCTTCTTCACGGGCCTCGCGGCAGGAGCCCCCGAGTCCGCAGCGAGAACTTGCTTCCCGCTGCGCTTGCAGGAACCCTTCTTCTGTGAGCCCTCGCCAGGGCTCGCGGCAGCCTTAGCTGCTAGCTCGGGCGCTAGGCGCCCTTCCTCGGCCATGGCGCATTTGTGCGCCAAGGTGTACAGGTCCTGCGTCATCCGGATCCGGTGCGTGCTCAGCTTCTCGCGCATCTTGGGATCGCGGACGTTGATGGCGAAGGTGTTGATGATGGCGGCCGCCTCCACCTCCGCCTCTAGGATGGAATAGGAGAGGTTGGAGAAGCGGTTGACGAAGGCCCGCAACGTCTCTCCCGGCTTCTCCACGATAGTGTGCAGCTCCGCCATGGTTCCCGGGCGCTTATAGCTGCCCTGGAACGCGCTCATGAACTGCCGCGCAGATCTGCCCAAGTGGCGATGGCCCTGGCGGGCAGGTTGAGCAGCCAGGTTTGCGTTGATTCTTTCAAGACCATCGAGAACCAATTGGCCCTGACCTTGTCGTCGGCGCCGATGGCGCTTGGAACTTACGGGGCCACGTCACCCGCCGCAGCTCGTGTGTGAACGTGGTGCAACCGTCCTCAGGGCCCATGGGAGCGTCTTCCTGCTCCTGTGGGCGCTGGCGCTCTACCTCGCGCCTGCGCTGGTGCTCCAAGCGCTGACGCAAATCCTCCTGCTGGCGGGCACTCAAAATGCCTCGTGCATCACCCCTCAGAACGGTGGGCGACGAGTTCGAGGACCCCTCTGGGCCCCCGTCTCCTTGGCCTCCCGACGGAGGGGGAGGATTCTCCCCCTGTCGCGAGGCGGGTGGCGCGTCCCCGCGCTCCGGGTTCTGCCCATGGCCGGAGCCTACCGGGGCGCCCTCGCCTTGCGGCTGCTGGGCTGCCAGGGCGAGAAGCGCTTCTATCTCCACGCCCCACGTCTCGTGGGCCGGCATCCCCTGTTGCGGCTCGTACCGCACCATGACGCGCACGGCGATGATGGCTTCCGCCAGGGTTCGTGGGGGGGGGGGGGGGGGGGGCAGCCGGTTTCCTGAGCGGCTGCTTCCCGCTCTGGCCCCGGACGCCTCCGGGTGCGCAGGGTGCGAACCCCCCAAGGTCGCCCGCGACGCGGTGTGCTCCTGGTGTCGCTGTCGCGCAGCATCGTCGGCCCGCGACTCAACCCGCTGCCCGGCGCGGGCGGCACCGTGCGTGCTCGCGCAACTGGCCCCAGCACTGGGAGCAGCCGGTCCCCTCGGCCGATTGTCGGCAGACGGCCGAGGAGGCGGGGGAAGCAGCTGCGTTTGCTGCACCCTCGAGGGCTCGAGTTCTCCTGAGCCCCCGACTCGGGTCGCATGTCATGCGACCGCGTGTGCGCCGCTGGGGCTTCACGCGGGTCAATACGAGGATCACCGGCCCGCTTGGGGGGCATGGCCACTAGTCCGGTCGGCGAAGAAAGCGAGGCCGACGTCGATGCGAACGATGCTGCCGGCGACCACCGGCATGCTCTTCTCCCGCGCCCCCTACCTGGCGCGCCAGATGTCGTCGCACGGTGCTCCGACATTGGGGGCGTGCGGTCACGGCCCCCTTTTAGGTTCGGTAGGGGCGTCGGGGTTCGCCCCGGCGATCGCCGGCACGGCCGATGAGGCCCTGCGGGGCCGGCGAAATGAAGTACTGAAAGTGCGCGCTAATCAATGAACAGATGCACGCACGTTTTTACCTAGGTTCGGGCCACCCGGAGGTGTAAAACCCTACGTCCTGCTTGTCTGAGCTGGTATTGGATTAAAATCAAGCGTTTACAGGTTGCCGGGTGAGTTCCCGGGCTCTCTCTCTCTCACTAGATGCTCCTAACTATCCTCTGGTAATGCAAGAGGCTAACTGTGGGCTGATCGAACCGAACCCTACTGCCTACTGGAGTCAACTGAGAGTCCAACTGAACCGAGCGAACCAAAACCCAACCCTCTGAACGTTGGCGAGGGTCCTCCTTTTATACTCAAGGGGATGCCACAGGTGCCACGGTGCATGAGCTACAAGTGTCGAGCGGGGAGGCATACAACTCCCCCCGGTGAGCTGGTGGCGCGCATGGATGCCACCTCCACCGCTAGGGGTCTAAAACCCTAGAGTAGGACTGGACAGCCACTGTTCCCTTGATCGGATAGGTAACGCCCCGTCGGTCGGCTCATTTAATGAGCCGTGCGCCTTACTCCTCGCCCCGGTGGGGCCGCGCATCCCACGCCCGCCACGCGCCCACATGGCGCTGTTGATCTGGCTACTCGGCCCCACGCTTGAGGCAGGGGCATGCGCCCGGGAACCCCCTGTCCCGGCAAGTCGATCCCCGGGAAGTCGCCCGGGCCGAACGCACCCGGGAACCTTCCCCGGGAAGCGGCTTCCCGGGAGGTGCCCAGGCGGGAATATTCCCCGAAGCCCCGCTAGCCCCTTCCGGGCTGGTAGCTTGCCGGGCTGCTCATAGATGCTGCCCGGGATGTTACAATCTACCCCCCTTAAAGGAAATCTCGTCCCGAGATTTGGCAAGGCTAGAGGAGAAGGTTCACTCGTCTATCACTTGCGATCCTTATGTCCTGTGTCTCTCACGTAGGGTAAGGTGTAGGATTCTTCCTAACAAAGTACCTACAAGTGTAGTGGCTTCCTTGCTTGCAACTTCAGCAGATAAGTCCATTTATGACACTGCATAATCTTCTCTTATGTGTGGCTAGGAATCCTTTTGGTACTACCTCCAATCATACTCTTTTTTTTTCTTCTTCCAAGGTCTTCAATCTTGGATAAATTCTTGACGACCATTGGAGGGGTCTATCCTAAAACGTTCTGTCTTGAGGAAATAATTTCTTTAATCCAAATCTCACACTTGCTGAACTCGGCATAGAGATTTTGGTTTTTCCAACACATTCCGAAGATGCGTCTTCTTGTTTTCTCCTACTTGCTTCATCATGGTGTAGAGTGGGCATTGAGCCGACGGTGGTTCATTCCTTCACATGGGTTATGACTCAAATTGCAGATTTCTCATTCCATCTTGGTGGTCAATAGCACAACTCGAATGATTGGCTCAGTGCTTCCTGGAAGGGCAAAATATCTCCTTATAGGCTAGATGCTTTCTCGGAACATCATCTTGCTTCCTCACTTTGCTGACCAACTACTAGGTTTTCAGATAGGAAAGAAAGGATCTAAGGGGAAACAAAACGTCTATTACCCCAAACAGCAAAGGTTTTGTTATCAAAATAATTTTATTTGCGGCTGTCAATAAATCTGGAAAAAAATGACACCCCACAATCGTGTTATCTAACGGTTAACTATATACAAAGGGGTTATAATCCTATCAAGGTCATCTCGAGATCTTCCATTTCATCACAACTTTATCGGTCAAAAACATCAGGCATCCTTGTTGAAATCTTGATGCGGCATCGCTCCACTGGTCATCTCCATCTTCTCAGGTAAGAATATTTTTTTTGAAAAGGAGACGGATGTTTGAAAACTTCCGAAATGGGGGTAAGTCTTGAAAGAGTAGATGAGTAGAGAAATATGAGAGGTTTCATAGATATCTAGTTTTGCAAATGAGTCCTTAGGTCTTGTTGAAGGTACCTCTAATTCTTTTGAAAAGGAAAGGGATGATGGAATTATTTTAAGATAAGGTGAGAGTACGAAAGAATAGATGAGATCAAAGAATACTGGAGATTTTGTAAATACTTAGTTTTTTTGAGATAAGTCCTTATGGTCCATCCAATCTAGGGTCACGAATCTACAGGCAACACAATGCTCTGATACCATCTAAAGCGATCCTCCCCCTTACAGGGTTCGATCTCTGTGCTTACTATGCTAGTCCCTCGATCGACTCGCTAGCACACATAGTTTCAAGATGTAATATCAAGATACAAAGGTCAAAAGTATATTACATCGCATTGATCCAGAATTTAATAGTACCTTACATATTCCATAACCTCATGGGTTAGCTCAATAGAAAAGGAAATCTTGCAGCGGAAGGCAGAAGATATAGGAGTCCCATAAAAACTCCACAGTCGAAACATGTTGGAATGTAAACTCACAACCCTAACAATTCGCACCTCACTCTTCACCTGGTTCACCTGCAACATTTAAACGTTGCAGCCACTAGGGGGTCAATACATTGAATGTATTGGCAAGTTCACCAAAGGGTTATAACAGAACCTATCAAGTACATGCAGTATTTGGCAAGGTGGAGTTCAGGCTATTTGCATAAAAGCGTCAAGGTTTAATCCTATCATTTTTAACCAAAATAGTTTTGAATTCTATTGGACACGGGGTAGAAACACCCATGCTCCTATTAACCTAGGCACATTGAGTAGAAACATCAATGCTCCTACCCAGTTCAAACCATTCATTTTATTAGGAAATTGGAATGAGTGAGACCTTCCTTACAGCTCCAATATCTAGTTGCTCATAATTGTCCGTAACCGGGGACACGGCTAAGTACTTAGTTTGACACTCTCGAGAGGTGGTACACTTTACCCACAAGAAATGGACGTGTTAATCCCTTGCTGTCCTCAGGGTAGAATAGCAACGGCATCGACTACAGGAATTTTCAGAACATAATCCCCCAGACCACCTGAGGGACGCGCCCCCACCTACAATGCTACATACCGATGTCACCTCGGATCCGAGTTCATATTTCTTACATCCATCCTGGCAGAGCCCATAATACCATGTGGTTGTACTGGAAGCTACTAAACAGGAAACTAGTCCAGTCTCTGGTTACCCCGGGTGGCATCCCACATTGTGACGCAGGCGCTCCCCGAATCGCACAGGGAGACGACCATGGACGCTCCCGAATCGCACGGAGAGACGACTCAGCGGGCCCCATGGAAATGGACCTAACGTCACGACATCCAAAAACTCAGAGCAGCCCACCCAGAACGATTCATTGAATTACTTGTTTTGCCATACACTAGGAAAAATCATAATGTAGTTCAATAGTATCACATTGTAATAATACCACCCTTGTATATTATCATAGCATAGCATTTTACTACTACGATGGCAATTGGTGGTGAAGTCATGACAAAGGGTATCCTATACTACTAGGACAGATCATAGCTAGCATAGATACAGTAATAATCCTAACAATGCAACTAATAAAATCTAGTGCATAATAAAATAATGGGTAAATGATCAAAGTGAACTTGCCTGATTAGTGTCTTTGTATTATTCTTCTTTTCGATACTCACAGTTACCGCACTCCGTATAATCTATCGCGAAGAACTCCAAATCATAACTCCAAATAAAGAACCAAAACAATATACAAAGTTCAGATTAAACAGTACCTAACTACTGTTAGGCTATCCTAGGCATAGATCTAAGAGGTAGGAACAAGGTTGGGACAAAAGCGGAGTTGGAACGGAATTGATTTCGTAACCTACGGGGTGTTAATGGATACAATTTTCTAGGGGTCATGAACTACTGTAGATTAACTTTCGAAAGTGTACAAAGTGGTCCAGAAATTAGAGTTTGGTGTACTCTTGTCACAACAGAAAGAATGAACTGGTTTGAAAATATGGATCAACATGTATGGGCTTTGGAACATTGCTAATCAATAAGACAGTGTTAACAAATACAAAGTTTGGTTGGGCTTTGGCTGTTTGGCAAATGGTGCTAAATGGCAGAACATGGGATGAAAAGTATACTACTGTATAGTATTAAGATTTTACTTGCTAACCCAACAAGTCTCATCCCAAAAGGATCTACAGAGAATTAACTACTGGCTTGCAAAGCTGGCTAATCTGATTCTGACAGATTAAAGATACTAACTTATACTGAAAATGTACTGGTGCTAATGGCTTCAAAAGACACAGGGCCAATGGGATGAATTAAACTAGGTCTAACAAGCTTTCAAAATCCACTGGTATAACATAAATAGGAGTTGTGAGTCAAAAGATACAGGCTTAAAAAAACAGGCTAATCTATAACAAAGTTTCTGTAACTAAAGGCTTAGAATTGGCAGTGTGGGAAACTGCTGAAGGTACTGTTTTGCAATGATGATGCACCTATGTAGAAAAGACTTAACTTGTGCACCAAGCACACTAATGTGTAGAACAGGATCTAATTGATGAACTACAGAAGGTTTGGAACCAAACAGATCAATGGAACAATTTATATTAATTTCGAAAGGTGGCTAATCCAGAAACAGCATACTGTGAATAGCAATTTCCAACGAAGATGCCGTACTGAAGATCATGGAGACGGGGTATACAATCTGGTCTAGTCTAGAGAGGTGGACGTGCTCTAACTACAACAGAAAGATTCGGCCGCAAAAGATTCACAGATCAAAATATATAGGCTTCTAAACATGGCTAATCAAAACTGCTGCCGCTGAAAAGTTGCTCACCGGAAAAGACACAGAGTTCGCCGGAGTTGAAGGAGGACGGCGATGATGTCGACGTAGCATTCGATGGGGCCGTGGAAGACGTCGAGGCGGACATCGTGACGCGGTTTTCGGGGTCGAGGGCGTCTCCGGACGGCGACGGGCAGAGCTCCGGGCGCGGCTTTGGCATGGGGTCGGGGACGGCGCGGCTAACGGCGTCAAGAGGTCACGAAACCTTGTCACAAAGGTAGGTAAGGGTCACATGAGTCTACCGGTGAAAGGAATCGAAGAACGGTGGTTCAGGGTGATCTCACCGGGAACAATGGTGGCGGTGACCGGCGAAGGAAGACGTCGACGTAGCCGGCTATACAGAGGTTTTGAGCCCAAACTTTCTACATGGGAAAGGGAGAGGAGAGGCAAAGGCTCAAAGTGACGGGCGTGGAATCCTTTTATAATGGCCGAGGAGGGAGATCGGGCGCGGGATTCGACGGCCGGCATTCGGGGCGCCTCTTTTGGAAACTGCGATTATGAGAGAAAACTTCAAATTGGTTGCCTGAATGGGTTTCCGGGATGGTGCGGATTGATGGGTTGGTTTCCTTTCGAAGAGAGGCGCGCGGCAAGGAAAGAAATCGAAGAAAGAAAATATGGAAGGAAGGGTTTCCTTAAGTGCAGAGGAGGAAGAACGAGCACGAGCTCGTGCTCGGCTGGGCTGGGGCGTTCGGTGGAGATGGGCCGGCCCAGTTTGGGTCGGTCGCTTCTCTTTTTCTTTTTCCTTTTTTTTCCATTTCTGTTTTTATTAATAACTTTTGATTACTAACTCCAAATAAGTCCAAATAAACTCCAGTAAATTTGTAAATTCAAATCTTCCAAAGTGTGAACTTTTGGGACCTGAATCCTTTCAAAATAAAATAAGTAAAAATACTTTTGCTTATATGAATGTCATTAGAGCTTTATAAGTAATAAATAAAATAGGTTTTGACATCTATTATGAAACCTTTGTTTCATAAATTAGTTTAAACTCCAATAAAATATTGGGTTGGCATAATTTGCACTAAAACCCTTCCTTAGCTAAATACCCCATTGGGTTGAACTCCAAATAAAATCTTATAATAATTATATGGTTCACTAAATTCCCAAATAACTTTATAACACCAAATCACAAACCATGTAAACCACCGCAGATGTTTCCAACTATATATATATATATATATATTTGGGAAGTCATGTTATTCCACTCTCAACGACAGAATAAATGTTGGAATAACATTTGCACATGAGGATGTCACGTTATCCTCTTCTCGAATATTTGATAACTTCTTCTCGAAAACAAAATTAACATGTCAAAATAAAAATCGAGAAAACATAGGTACATCATTAAATATGTTTCCAACCTTATAAGTAGGAAAGTCATATTATTCCCTCTCTTTATCATTTAGATAAATGTTGGAGAACATTTTTGATCGATTTAAATATTCCAACGATGCTCTCAATTGTCATGGCATCCAAATTGGAATCTTAGTGTGTTAGTAAATCCTTCAGAAAGAAAATAGGATTTATTAAGATGCGAATAATAGTCTGGAAAAAATCATAATATGCAAATGGTTCCAAATAGAATACTTTGAACTTATATAAATGTTCCCAACCATGTTGTATAATTTGGATAGTCATATTAATCCACTCTTCTGTTGAATATCTCAATCACTGTGTAATGATGATGTGGAGTGATTTTGGAAACTTGGCAAAACAACCCTAATGAACCATCCTGGGTGGACTGCTTTGAGATTTTGAGATGTTATGCGACGTCAGGTCCATTTCTATGGGTCCCTCTGAGTCGAGTCTCCGTGGATTCGGAGATGGATCGTCCATGGACGTCTCCCCGTGGATTCGGGGAGCGCTTGCGTCGCAAATGTGGAATGCCACCTGGGGTATCAGAGACTGGACTAGTTTCCTATTTAATAGCTTCCAGTACAACCAAGAGCTAATATGGGCTCTGGCTGGATGGAGTAAGAAATGTTTACCCAGATCCAAGGGATGGTACGGAGGTAGTTGTGTAGGTGGGAGCGCGCATCCCTCAGGTGGTCTCGGTGAACATGTTCTGAAAATTCTTGAAGTCGATGCCGTTGCTACTCCACTCGGAGGACAGCAAGGGATTAACACGTCGAATTCTTGTGGGGAATGTGTACAACCTCTCGAGAGTGTCAAACTAAGTACTTAGCCGTGTCCCCGGTTACGGACAACTATGAGCAACTAGATATAGGGGCTGTAAGGAAAGTCTCATCATTCCAACTTCTTAAATAAAATGAATGGTTTGAACAGGGTAGGAGCACTTGATGTTTCTACTCAATGTGCTCTAGGTTAATAGGAGCATGGGTGTTTCTACCCCGTGTCCATTAGTTAATAATATTGTAACATTCAATTGTAATAAGATAAACTATGCTTTTGCTACCACGCCATAAAGCCTAAACCCCACTATACCTCAATTGCATATACTTGGTAGGATCTGTTATAACTTCCAGGTGAGCTTGCCAATACATTCAATGTATTGACCACGTAGTGGCTACAATTAATAATGCAGGTGAATCTGACGAAGAGTGAGGTTCGTCGATGTTCTTTGGGTCATGTGCTTACATTCCAACATGCTCTCTCCTCTGGGAGTAGATGAGGCCCATTTGCTCTACCTTTCCGCTGCAGTTTTATGATACAATGTTATCATGGTTTTGAAACAATATCTGTTTATGCTGGCCTAAGAGGTCATGCAAGTTTGTAAGTACCATTTAAGTTCTGGATGATACGATGTAATAAAGTACTTTTGACCTTTGTATCTTGGTATTATATCTTGAACTGTGTGTGTTAGTGAGTCCATCCAGGGACTAGCACAAATAAGCACAGAGATCGAACCCTAGTAAGGGGGCGGTCGCTTCACCTCCACAGGTGGATATGCTAACCAGGTTCTTGCGTTTGGACCCACCCACCTTCTCCAGTTCACCTAAACCAATCGTGGCGGACGACTGGCTCCGCTCAGTTAATAAGAACTTGGTGACCATCAACTACACTGAGGATGAGAAAGTGCGGTTTGCAGCCCATCTGCTTGAAGGACCGGTTGCATCGTGGTGGAAAAATTACTAGATCACCACCCCCATCGAGCAAGTCACTTGGGACATGTTCCAAGAAGCTTTCCGCACCGCCCACATCTCAGCGGGGGTGCTTAATTTGAAGAAGATGGAATTCCTGCGGCTCAGACAGGGAAGCCGCACAGTGGTCGAGTTCATCGACCAGTTCAATAGCCTCGCCCGCTATGCGTCGGACGAGGTGAACACGGATGCTGCTCGATTGCTCGCCGGAAAAGCTCGCCGCCGCCGAACGTTTTTGGTCACCGCCGATGACCCGGTACGGCATCGACCTCCCCTCCTCTCCTACTCGCTTCCTCTCTCCCTCGCGCACCCCCTGACGCGCTTTCTTTTCTTTTTCGTGCACCGCAGCACCTCGCCGACGTGAACCCGGAGCATCGCCGCCACCCGCCGCCTTCAAGTCGTCCTAGGCGTCGATTCCGTCGCCCCCGAGGAACGCCAACCCCGTCATCGTCTTCGCCGTGCCGCACCGCTTCGTCTCCACGCGCTTCCCCGACCCGAAATCTTCGCCGGAACCGCCCGCCGCCGCGTCCCCACGTCACCGGAATCTTCGCCAGAACCCTAGCGCCGCCGGTAATCTCCCATGTTCAATCTCAGCCATTCATTTTTCATCAACGGTTACGATTAGATCCTGTTAATTACTTTAAGTGAACCGAGACCGACGAATCACGTGACGACACGTGGCACTATAATAGAAAAGGAAAATGTATTTTTTAATCCCGGATTTGATTTAAATGGCACTTTTGCAGAAAAACCCTAGAACTTCAAATGCTTATAACTTTTAAACCCTTTGGCCAGATTTGACAAATTTTACCTTTCTGGAAAGCTCTTGACCTGTAGAATCTTTTGGCACTGTTTGAATTTAAATTTGAATATCTGAATCACAGTCAATTTATAGAAAGGCCTTTTATGCCATGTAATTCATAACTAATTATTAAGAAATCCTTTTTAATTGAAACCAGTGCCCAAAAATTTCTTTTATTATCCTCTGTCCATTGGGACAGAGACATAAATATTTTGAATTAAATTATTTGGCTGATGCCAATGAAACTATAATTTAGGGTTTTAATCAATTGTTTTTCCTTCTTGGTTAAAACCCTAATGCATTTGTTTTAATTACCAATGCTTAGGACCAGTTGATCACCCGAATAAAATAAACCAATGCTTGTCACATGTTGCATCGCATCATAGCATATCTTATTTTGTCGTGATGTGAATTGTGAGTTTATGTATGTGTATGTTGTTTGTTTCGTGTAGTTTTCTCGGAGAGCGAACCTTGTGAATGTGACGAGTGTTTAAACTCCAACCGCTACCAAGGCAAGTTCACTTTGATCATATCCTATTACTGTTTGTTTTTAAAATACTTATGCATTAGAGTTGTTTGTAGAAATGCATTGATAGAACTATTACTCGTACTTATGCTAGCTATGATTGACCTACCAGCTATAAGGTTACCTTTGCCATGAATCCTCCACCAATAGCCATCGTGATTAGTATTGCTTAGCCATGCTATGTTAGTAAACGTGGGAGGGAATCTCAATCACTGTGTAATGATGATGTGGAGTGATTTTGGAAACTTGGCAAAAACAACCCTAATGAACCATCCTGGGTGGACTGCTTTGAGATTTTGAGATGTTATGCGACGTCAGGTCCATTTCTATGGGTCTCTCTGAGTCGAGTCTCCGTGGATTCGGAGATGGATCGTCCATGGACGTCTCCCCGTGGATTCGGGGAGCGCTTGCGTCGCAAATGTGGAATGCCACCTGGGGTATCAGAGACTGGACTAGCTTTCCTGTTTAGTAGCTTCCAGTACAACCACATGCTAAATGGGCTCTGGCAGGATGGATGTAAGAAATATGAACCCAGATCCGAGGGATTGTACGGAGGTAGTTGTGTAGGTGGGAGCGCGGGTCACTCAGGTGGTCTGGGTGAATATGTTCTGAAAATTCTTGAAGTCGATGCCGTTGCTACTTCACCCGGAGGACAGCAAGGGATTAACACGTCGAATTCTTGTGGGGAATGTGTACAACCTCTCAAGAGTGTCAAACTAAGTACTTAGCCGTGTCCCCGGTTACGGACAATCATGAGCAACTAGATATGGGGGCTGTAAGGAAAGTCTCACTCATTCTAATTTCTTAAATAAAATGAATGGTTTGAACTTGGGTTTAGGAGCATTGATGTGTCTACTCGATGTCCTTAGATTAATAGGAGCATCAGTGTTTCTACCCGGTGTCCATTAGTTAACAATAATGTTGCATTCAATTGTAGTAAGATAAACTATATTTTGTTACCACGTCATAAATCCCGAACCTCACAATACCTCAATTGCATATTCTTGGTAGGGTTTGTTATAACTTCCAGGTGAACTTGCCAATACATTTAATGTATTGACCACGTAGTGGCTGCAATCAATAATGCAGGTGAATCTGACGAAGAGTGAGGTTCGTCGATGTTCTTTGGGTCATGTGCTTACATTCCAACATGCTCTCTCCTCTGGGAGTAGTTGAGGCCCATTTGCTCTACCTTTCCGTTGTAGTTTTATGATACAATGTTTTATGGTTTTGAAACAATATTTGTTTATGCTAGCCTAAGGGGTCATGGAAGTTTGTAAGTACAATTAAGTCTGGATGATACGATGTAATAAAGTACTTTTGACCTTTGTATCTTGGTATTACATCTTGAAACTGTGTGTGCTAGTGAGTCGATCCAGGGACTAGCACAAATAAGCACAGAGATCGAACCCTGTATGGGGGCGGTCGCTTCATTGACGAACCATACAATGTGTCATATGCAACATTCCTTTTGCCTCACGATATGTGTGTCGAGCTCAAGGCGAGTGCTTGTCATCCTTGTGGATAGCTCGACTCCCTTCTCGTTCCTGTGATACAGATTCCCGAACGAGTTAACACTTAACCCAAGTCGCATGGCCATGCTTTCCAAATCTGATCACTCGAGAGGGCCCAGAGATATCTCTCCGAACAGGACGGGCAAATCCCATCTTGATCAACCATGACTCGCACCATGCTTCTCAGCAAACCCGAAAGCGACCTTTATAACCACCCAGTTACGGAGTAGCGTTTGGCAACCCCTAAGTAGGCCGATTCACATCCCAAGCTCATGCGCTGACCTCAGGTCTAGGACTGGCATATACATCGTACTTGAGACTAACAAATGACAATCATCTCGTTGTGTCTCAGTGCGGGTCTGTCCGACTCCACAATCTCATTGTCGAGTCCATGCTATCAGTCGGCAACACCTTGCCCTATGACTTGTGAAACATAGTCATCATACTGATTCACATTGCTAGTCTAGGTTATGTGTCCGCATAACCTCAATGACCAAGGACCATTAGAACAATATCATAGAATACATAGTCTCACAAACAAATCATGTATTTATTGATAGATATCAGTGATGATGTTCAAGGACAATAACAATAACTCATGAATACATAGGAAATAACATCATCACATGATTTCCCTTAGGGCATATCTCCAACACTACACGCCATTTTTCCTCGTATACGGGGCAGAAGCTGTCTTACCAACCAACATTGAACATGACTCCCCGCGAGTGACCATGTATACAAAGGCCGAGGTAAAAGAGGCCCGAGAAAATGATGTCGACCTGCTCGAAGAAGCACGGGAATTGGCTCTATCTCGGTCGGCCATCTATCAACAACACCTAAGGCTTTATCACAGCCGGAGGGTAAACCCGCGAGTATTCTGGGAAGGAGACCTCGTGCTTCGACTTGTGTAGCGCACAGCCGGCATGCATAAACTTTCACCCCCATGGGAAGGACCCTTTATTGTGAGCAAAGCGTTACACAACGATTCCTACTATCTTATAGATGCGCAGGATCCCAAAGAAAACAGGATGGACAGGTCAGGCGAGGAGACCAAGAGGCCATGGAATGTAGCTTTGCTTCATCCGTTCTATACTTAAGAGATGAGTATTTGTATCGTTTTTTCCTTATGTTGAGTGTTTTGAGACAATGAAATTTTCCGCCGGGTTCTCAAAAGGAACTCGGAGACTTCCATGCTATTTAAGTTTTATATTGCAATTATCTTTTGTATGTCGGCATGGCTTAATTGTGTAATCTTATGTTGGTTTAGTAGTGTGTCGGTATTGAAAATCCCCTCTATGACTTCGCTGTTGTCCGCAACCCGGCTTCATGGCAAGCTAGAGACGGGTACGAGATAACTAAACACATGAAAAGCGATTGCGAAAACAAACAAGGAAGCGAGCCAGATGCGCGTTGTTTTACTTAACCCGGCATTTCTTTCCTAACTCAGGTATTGCCCAGTGAATTTGTCGAGTTTAATTTTTCGAAAGGGTTGTTCTATGACTCCGCGATTCATACGTTGAGCGCCGATAAGGCAGACAAAAGAACCGAAGTCATAAAATTTCAGCAACAGAAAAGATAGACTCGGGGACTCGATTGGGAACTCGGTAATTAAAAGACTTGACTAAATTAAAAGTATGATGCTTCACAAACAAAAGTGTTATAATTCGGTTACATCTGCACCCGGCATCCCAGGAATCTGATAATCTTAAAGTATTTTTCTAAACATGCCAAAGAAGAGACGGAAGGACTGTTGGCGGCAGAACTCGCCGCATCCGTTGCAGTGGAAGCCGACTCGATGACACTCTCTTCGTCGACTGCCTCCTCGTCTTCTTCCACGGCCATCTCTGCCTCTGCTTCGGATACCGAGCCCTTCACAAACTTATGCACGTCGGCATATTGGATGAAGAAGTAGGCCCGCTCCTGCCGCTTTGCGATAAGCTCCGGATCCGAGAGGTAGGAGGAGCCGACACGCATCGACTGCAACCACGTCGAGGTTGATGCCGTCATACCAAGAAAGTACAAACAACAAGGCCTCGTCAGTGCCGACACGAGAGGCCGACTCCCGCCATTCATTAAGACGATCCTCCACCTCCAGAAGGCGCGTTGCCAACTCCGGGATGTCGGCCGGAGTTTCTTCTCCTGGCCACAAAGCTCGAAAGGCCCGGATGCCGACGTTGAGCATGTTCACCCGAAGGACTTCAGAGGCTTTACCCGGCTCGCAATGCTAACCAGGAAATCCACCAAGTCGTATTCGAAGGGTTCTGTCCCGGCTGGATCCCTCCTTTTACGGGCTTTAATCACAGCAGCTTGGGCGGTCTCGACAGATTGTGGAAAAAATTCTAACAAAGGCAAAAAGATAGTAATGAGTCTCGACACCCTATTGCTATTAACGGACAGGTGATCAGAGGAAGAGATTTGGACAACGGCCACTTACTAGTCAGCATGGCGTTTTGACGAGGTCACGCCGGTACACGCTGACCAGGGGGGCGTTCTCGGCTTTTCCTTCTCGGCAGTACTGGCGCGGGTCTCGACCTCGGCAACGAGATCCTTGCATTTCTGCACCTCGCCTTCTAGGCGGATCTTCTCGTCAGCTTGGGCGGAGAGGGCCGAGGTCAGTTGACCTACCTCGGTCTTGTGCGCCTCCGCCTGAGCTTCAAACTGCGCCTTCAGACGGGCCACTTCCTCCCGGTGCTGCTCTTCAAGCCGGGACTTCTCATCTGTTTAACAGATGTGTGTTACAGAAGCTTGAGTTTAAAGATAGATCAAACTCGGGAAAAGGACAGACTTATACCTTGCACTTCGGCGACACCCTTCAGGAGCTCACATACTTGAGCATTGTCCCCGGCTATAAATAAGAGCACGTAACAGTTTTGCAGTGCATTAATACTTGGACAAGGTCTTTATGTTGGTGGAAATTTGCTTACTCTGGCTCTGGCACTCGGCTACCAAGGCCTTGTGCTCTGCCTCAAGCTTTTTGTGCTTCGCCAGCAGCATCTTAAAGGTGGTCGTGCGCTTATTCATGCAGGTTTGCAAAATAGTGATCCACAGATAAGTCTATTACGGTGGAAGGTTCACAACTACTCGGGGAATAAGTGTTTAAAGTTTTTAAGCTTCAGGCCGACTATTCTAAAATCCAGCCTGAATTCCGGGGAATAAGTGTTTGAAGTTTTTAAGCTTCAGGCCGACTATTCTGAAACCCGGCCTGAATCTCGGGGAATAAGTGTTTGAAGTTTTTAAGCTTCAGGCCGACTATTCTAAACTTGGCCTGAATCTCGGGGAATAAGTGTTTGAAGTCTTTAAGCTTCAGGCCGACTATTCTAAACCCCGCCTGAATCTCGGATAAATGCAGATGTGAGCATTTCTAATACTAAGTGTTATGATGACTAAGAGAAGATGTCGGAAATTGTTACCTTCGGTGCGACGGGGGCCGGCATGGGCAATCGGCATGTGATCCTCTGAGTCCGGATCTTCATGGTCGATGGTCATGCGCTGGCTCCCAAAGCGCTTATCCGGGGATTTCCCGTCTTCGTTGCGCTGAAGGGTAAACTTCTGCACAAAAGAATTAAGAGGCGCCGAGATAAGTCATTATCAAATAAAAGCCGGCATAACCTTGTGCCGGATGAGAACAGAAGACGTAAATAAACAAGAACTCACCTGGGGAGCACGCTACTTCCAACTATATGCCGGCAGACCCCATTCCCAGCGCTCAGGCATACTCGTCTTCCGGAATCCGCCGGGAGCGGCGGAGCCATGCGATGTCCGCATGGGAGACGTCAGAGCCCTCCCAGCCAGCTCGTTCCGAGCCCGCCCTCTCTTCGACCTGCTGAGCAGCAGGGTCGATGGCGGCGACGTCGCGGGAGGAAGAAGCCATGGGTTGGAAAACTAGATCTAGGGTTTACTTCTTCGGTGAGAAGGTGCTGGCGCAAAGCAAGAAAAGCGGCAGCGGAAAGCTAAGTGAGCGTGTGCACGAGGATGCGGCGGCGAGCTCGGTTGCTAGAAGTCAGGAAATGCGACGGCGGAAGAGCTCGGAGTTCGCGGTAATGGCGGAGTGCGCAAGGAGCAGAGGAGCTAAGGAGAGCGAGGAGGTTGGGGGAGTGCGAAGGGTTTTTTACCCTCACCCCCTCCCTCTATTTACACCCGCGGCGCACTAATAGGGCACGGATCTTCCGCGCACACAATCCCTGTGGCCAACAAAAGAGCCGCGCACGATCATGGAGGCTTTCAACCCCATTAACACGCACGCGCCCGGTTACCGCGCGGCGTGGCGCAAAGAATCCCGCCGAACCGAAATTCCCCTCTTAATGGCTCTGTCGGCTTTACTGTCTGATGGGATGATGCGCTCGCCTCAAAAAGCGCACCGGCAGTACTTCGGGTCTTATCTGCCCGTTGTTTAAGTAGAGCCCAGAGTATGAGCGACAGGTGGCACCAGTATCGGCAGAAGCAAGTTTGCTATTGTCGGCTGCGGAGGAGAGAGGGATCTCAGCTCAAGGCTGAACAAGCACGCCGACTCGATATGTCAGAATAACTCGGTCTCGGCTAAGAGAACTCGGGATTGTTTCGGTATCCTCTTTGGCTAAACCCTGGTAGGCTTCGGTGGTTGGTCTATGGGAAACTGTCGTGGTCCGACATTCTTCCCTGCCGGACCGCAACAACTTCGGAGACTAGTGTTGGGGGGATGACCTCGAGTAGGGTCATGACGACACGCTTTAGCCAAGATGACGAAGGCGAAGTCGGCATATTCATGTATGCCGGCATCATTAAGTCAAACTAATGCCAAGCCGGCATACCAAGTGTATGCCGGCATGACTATTTTGTCTTATAAGATTGTAGGATAAGGCGAATACTCTGATCTCGGCCAGCGCCGAGATGTCTCAAAGGTCTTATCCTCATCACGTGGCGCCAAGTAAAGCAGCGCTATCTTTATCACGGAAAAGCAGTCGCCGCTTACGTTGCGATGCCAGGCGACTGCACAAAGAAGCACCGAAAGAGAATCTCTGACGGAAGCCGGCAGATAATTGATGATTGATGTACTTGTTGCAGGGCGCCAAGGAAAGTAAAGTTGTCTTGTCCCCTGCGGCGCCACCCGGAGGGAACCAAGGCGCGTGCCCGGCGGGGCCCAAAGAAGATAACGTTAGGTTCCGTCCCGCATGTCAGTGTGACATGGGCACTCCATAAATAGAGCACTACCCCTCCTAGGAGAGGCGGCGATCACCTAGACATCTAGGGTTTTCCCCTTTTTCTTCATCTTCTTCCTCAAGAATACAGCTTAAGGAGCGCCATTGTAGAGCTTGCTATCTCGGCTAATACAACAAATCAAGATTAGGAGCACTACATCGGCAAGAGGGCTCCGAACCTGGATAAATCTGTGTGTACTTGTGTATTCGCGCGTGTTTCCCTTCACGTCCTCTCTCCTCCGAATTCTCCTTCGTCCACCGGCTCCAAGATAAGCCATCCCATGGCATTTACCGTGACACCACCATGACACGGTGAGCTTACCTCGGCAAACCAGTGTTACTAAAGGAAGAACCAAAGACTCAAAACAAAGTACTTAGCTTTCCGTTCTCTTTGCTCTTGGAGCACCTTGTTGAGAGTCGTGGCAAGGACGCGGTGACAGTGCAACCATAGCGGTATTGTTGCCCATGTGGGACACGTGTCCCCTCAACCTAGCACAGACCATTGGCCAGACCATTTTAAGTCACCCACGCTTGGTTTCTGCTAGTACTAATTAAAAATGGACTAGAATAGGACATTTTTGCGGTAATAGGTTAATTATGGTCGATTCATGGACTTAAAGATAGTCCGGTCAACATTGTGTGCCAGGTTTGTGTGAGGCAACCCAAAGAAAAAGAAGAGAGCTGGGAGATTCAGCTCCAGCAATAGGTATCATCCAACAATTCCAAATGAAACTAAATATGGAGATACAAATCAAGATTAAGCCTAACAAGGTTGGCAGGACGTGTGGCAAGACCAAAACTACGACATGCTGCAACAGTTGCAACAACAACACCTCATTGGGTGGGTTTGGCATTGGGGGATGAAATATGTTAAGAAAGAAACTTAAGAACCAAATGTCTGAGTTAATTACAACGTGTTTCTGCACTAGGAATTAATTAAGGCCTGAAAATTAGCTCGAAATTCAGAGAGTCAACCGAGTAGGAGTAGTTGCTTGCTACTACTCGGCGGCCTAATAAGATATTACCCTTCCTAAATTGCTACCACCTCCGTACAAAACAAGTGTCTCGGTGTTGAACTAAACCTAGTTCGAAACTGCGACATTTAGTTTGGATCAGAGGGGGAGGGGGTTAAAATTTAGTGAATCTAGAGTAAAAAATCGGGATGAGATGTTAATAAATTTGAAAATTATATAAAAAACAATGCAAAGTCCAGAAACACAAATGTATCTCGACAGTGTTGACACACGGTATCAACGGGGATTACAAAAATTGTAGAGCAACTTCCCCTGATTCGCTGTCAATCCCCCTCAAACCCCACCGGCCCACCAACTGCTCGAGGAAATGTCCAGAACGAGAAGGAAGAAGATGATGAGCTGGATGCCACGTGGCCTTAGGAGCATGAGATGAGATCCCGTCAGAATTCCCAACCGCACCGACCTGAGTCTTTGCCAAAGCAATCAGGAAGTTCCCTCTGCTCGAGGAGCTCGAGCTTTCGCAGTGTTTTTATGATGCGGATCTGATCGAACTTGTCGCGACAGTATGCCCACGGCTGAAGCACTTTCGACGTGTTAGATATGTTAAAAGAGCCATGTGCTTTTGTTGCTCTCCTCCTGACGATTTTTATGATATCAATGATAGTGTAGCCTTTGCAATTGCAAGGATGCATGAGCTGCGTTCCTTGCATCTCATCGGCGATACTCTCAGCAACTGCCACCACCTGGACTACTTTAACTTGCACGATTGCCAACATATCAACATGGAGGAGGACAAACTGGTAGAAAAGTGTGCTGGGGTTTACATGGATGATTATGCCTACTTTCAGCCTGCAAGCCCTCCTTCTAGTCGTGATGGTGATTTCAGCATTTCTTCATGCTCGGATTTCGGGGATGATGACATTTTCAATTCCTACATTGATGGTGATGTTGATGACCTTGAACTTGAAGAGGCCGAGAGGGTTCTTGACAGCAAGGCCATGCGTAGGTACCTGAGCTAATAAAACAGTGTAGATCTAGATGTTTTGATGGAGGTGCTCGGATTGCCTGTAGCCTTCTTTACTGAAGGTTGGATCGGCTGGTGTTGCTTGTTTGTTTGCTGTAAATAAATTTGCATCACTTTCAGTTTTGTGGTTTGAGGAATCCACCTTTGTTCTTATAGTTTGACACTTCCAGCTGAACTTCCAAATACAAGAAAGTCCAACTCACCGGTCAGCTCCTGTGCATCTTCCGCAGGCTCCACATCCCGGAGCTCGATATGCCACGCGCACTTGACTTGCAAAACTCAAAACTATGAAAACGACCCGTGCGTTGCTACGGAACAACAGAAAATTATATCAAAATGTCAAATCAAATGTTGATGTGTTTCATGAGCACACACGTATATAACAATTATGATATATTTATTTTCTAATCTATACTCTTGTCTCTTTTTATTTTGCACATGTCTTATTTCTATATCTCGTGTAAAGAGAAAGTGACACATGCTCAACTCTTTTACTCTCTACCTCCAGGTTATCACTGTTATCGCATACACCACACTTGAAAAGTCATGTGTGAGCGTTTTTTTTAAATTTTTTGCTGAATTCATGAAGTGATTCTCAATATAATCATGAATAATAAAGAACATGTAGCAATGATAACGTTTATCACTTCCATCCGTCCAAGCCGCTCGACTTCCCATGCGGTGATGATTTAAACAACAAGCATCGGTATATCGATCAAGACAGCAAGCAGCAGCAGCCATCATATAAAGCAAGCGGCAATATAAAGCAGCATTCCTGTTCTCCTATTACTCTCCTATTACTCCTACTCCCTACTTTATTTCTCAAATCATTTCCCCAATTTCTCTCGCTCTCCGTCCGACTATCCTCTCCATCCACCCTGAGTGCAAACTACTCCTCTCTCCGTCCCGATTCATCCCGCCACCGAACATTGCGCGGCTGCCCGCTTGTGCGTCCCGCCTCCGCCCATAGATTCCCGCTGCCCGTCCGCTCCCGCGTGCCGTCTGCTCCCGCTTGCTACCCGGTATAGGTGTGCGCCTTCTCACAGCCTTGTCCACCCGTTCGCCGCGCCCGCGCGCCGCCCACACATCGCGTCTGGCCATTGGTCGCCGCGCGCCACTGCCCGTCGGGAGGGTCACCGATGCGGTCCCTGCTGCCTTGCGCGAGGCCACCGCCATCCTGGCCTCAGGCTCATCCCATCGCCTTCCAAGTCCCGCGGGGAGCCACCGGCGCACACGAACCGGTGGAGGCGGCGGTCGGGGGCGCGACAGAGCCACGGGTATGCAGCCGCCTTCCGCCCACGGACGCCACCAACGCGCACAAGCTGGTGGAGGCGACCAAGAGCGGTGGCGGGCGCTGGCGAGATCCGAATCGGGTGGGGGTGAGATTCGTAGGATAGGAGGAGCGAGGAGGGCTCTGTTGTTGTTTTTTCTTTTTTGTGCGGTACGTATTTTTTCTACACTTGAGAACCACGGGAGCCGGGATTAAAAGGCACGTGGGGACAGCGGTGGCAGATTCGTAATTTCAGTGAAGTGACGTACTGCGACGACCGTACCATCACCACCGACTCCAATTTAATATATTGGTATAGATATTTCCATTAGATTTGACTTGCAAAACTGAGATCTCTCATATGTTTTGTATTTAACATCTGGCATTTGAGACTATGTAAATTTAAAACGACATACGTACATAACGCGCAAACACTCCCCAACAAAACGATGTGTGAAATCGAGTATGATTAATAACCATATGAACCGTAGGAATAATAAATATCAGTTAAATCCCATTTAAGAAAATTCTGTATTTTGCTTGTTCCTCGTCTTCTCAAACAATTCACATTTCGTCACGGAGCCGACGATCCGAAGCGGTTTTCTCGATGACTATGCTTTTTTTACCCAAGTTTCCACATGGCTTTCAAAGTGGTATCCAGTTTCTTCCTTCTCATCCTGCACGAACATTTGGTCGATCAGTTGGTGGGCATAGCCTAGATCCTAACTGAATTCTCAAGGGCACCGACCTTTAGCCGTCTACAAAACCCAAGTCCTGGCTCGTGCTCGTAATAACTCGTTAACGCCCCTCCACATCGCGATCGCGATGCCGGCGCCGCCATCATCGGCTCCGCCGCCGGCAGCGGCGGCTCCTTGGAGTCGATCCAAGAAAACACAGATCACCGTCCACGTCTCGGTGTTCAAGCTGATGCCGTTGCCGCCGCCGGAGCAGGACTGGGCGGAGGACCTGCCCCTGGACGCGCTCCTGTGCATCCTCCACAAGCTGGGCACCGTCGAGCTCCTCATCGGCGGCGCGGCGGGGGTGTGCCGCTCCTGGCGCCGCGCCGCGCGGGAGGAGCCCGAGCTGTGGCGCCGCATCGACATGCGCGACCCGTCCGTCCCGTACTTCTCGCCGCGCGTCAGCCTCGGCATCATGGTGCGGCAGGCCCTGCGGCTCAGCGCCGGCCAGTGCGAGGTTTTCTCTGGGGGCGCGGGTCTCGACGACGACATCCTCCTCTACCTCGCGGAGCGGGAAGATCTCTCGTGCATCCCGGACCAATTTTTACGCTATCTAACTTATTTCTAGTCAAAATCATATGCCAAATTGGAAGGATCGCTGCAGCATAATCTTTACGGATTCAAATGATGGAATAGCTTTTCTTAAACACAGGGATACATCCGTCTATGTTAATATATTAAATTGGAGTTGGTGGTGATGGTTCGCCGTACGTCATGTCATCAAAATTACGGTCAATATGCCACCGCTCGTTATTTCTCTCGACATGGACGCCCCCCGAGCCCAACCTGCTCGATCCCCTCCAGACGTCCCACCCAACCTGCTCCGTTGCACCCGCCGCCGCAACCCCCTTCCTCTCTGGCTACCCCCCCACCCCACCCCACCCGCCTCCCTTTTCTCCCCCGACCTCCTGCTCCTTCCTTCGCCTGGACATCACTTCTTTTCTCACTACAGTTCGTGGCCTGGCCACTCCAAGCATACCGACCCCACGCGAGATCCACCCGACGACCGCTGTCCGCAGTCCCAACGCGTGATCCAGAAAGTGTCCGTCGTCCGCCATCCACGCATGAGATCCAGTAGGTGGCCGGCCATAGCTCAACCATCCGACGAGTCCTTATTGTTTTCGTTTGTTGTAGTGCTTTGCACGAATCGATGGATAATTGGGATGTACTCCCAACCTGATTGATGGTAGCTGCTATGGATAATAGATAGATTAGTGTTGTTCCATGCACCGAATGATTAACATGTGCATGCTGTGATTGAAAATTAGCATTTACTGATAGTTTGACTGCATGCTTGGAAATTAGCATCTTTTTTCTATGGGTTCCAGACTTTTGGATGTATACAAATTTGCTCTATGTTTTGAACTTTTGTATTGGATCTTTTCTTGTTAGAATGTGAAAATTTGGTACAGAATTTGAATGATGATTTATTAGTGCACGGGATCATCTTTTAAAGTGGTCATGACATGTGCGTTGGCCCGTGGCAGCGCACGGGCATTTCCACTATTAGATAATAAAATGTTGGAATTTGTTTATATTCTGTTGCGCATCATATTCCTTTGTTTTTAACAGGGGTAGCTTCCTTACAAAAAAAAAAGGCATTCAATTTTCTTCTAAAGGTGCAAATTTTGATTACATGAACCGAATACTTATCTGCACTTTCAGTAATTCAATATATGATGCCATTTTGCAGGGCAACTTCACTCAAAAGCCTTCATCTCATCAGATCCTACGGTTTGTCAAAGGAAGTCTTTGCCAAAGCAATCAACAAGTTCCCTCTACTTGAGGAGCTCGAGCTTTCAGCATGTTATTACGATGCGGATTTGATCGAACTTGTCGCCAGAGTATGCCCAAGGCTGAAGCACTTTACATATGTCGATACAAGGTGTCATTGCCATTATCCTACTAGCAATGACAGGGTAGCCTTTGCAATTGCAACGATGCACGAGCTACATTCGTTACATCTATTCGGTGATACACTCAGCAACAAAGGGCTTGCAGCCATCCTTGACAACTGCCCCTACATGGAGTACCTTAACGTGCCCTATTGCCAAAATATCAAAATGGATGATGTCAACCTTGTAGAAAAGTGTGCTGGGATTTACATGGATGATTATGACTACTTTCTGTTTCTGCGCCCTTCTTTTAGTGATGATGATGATGATTTTAGCTTTATTTTACACTCGGATTTCTGGGATGACTATGTTTTCAATTCTGGTGATGATGTTGATGACCTTGAACTTGAAGAGGCTGAGAGGGTTCTTGACAACAAGAGCATGCGTAGATACTTGAGCTAATAAAACAGTGTGGATCTGAATGTTTTGATGAAGGTGCTCGATCGGATGTTTGCGGCCTTCTCAAGTGAATGCAAACTTTCTTACTGATCGCTGGACAGGCTGCTAGCTAGTGTTTTCTTGAGTTCTCCGGTTTGAGGTTTATCCTTTCTTGAGTTTTATACTTGGTTGTCCAACTCCTTCGGTTTACTTGAACCGGTTTTGGTGGCAAAGCAGGTGCATGCCTGCAGTTAGAACAACACAATGTAACGAATCCACATTTGAAGTGCTTCTCTGTTAAGATGTTGCTCAATGAGATAGGTCAAGTGAAGCTTCTCCTGGCAGACATATGTTGAGGGTATACAAGACCATGTTTGCTTTTCTTTTCTTTTTGCCATTCTCATTCTCATTCTCATTCTGAGTCAAGAGTTTTTGTTCTAGCGTTCTGAACTTCTGTTTCCCAAATCAATGAATTTGTTGGAAATTATTGTAAAATAAATTTCGAAATTTTAGTGCGGACTAAATATTCTTTTACCGCATTTTAACCCCTGTTATACTGAAGATCCTGACGCAATGTTGGTCTAAACGAGCCAGAGGCTTTGTGATCCTGTAGTCTATAGGTGGATGTAACAGACGATGGAAACATATCAGCCTTCCTAGATTGCTAAATTTAGTACTCCTCGTAATAAGTGTCCGGAATTTAGCCCGATACCTAAGATGGATCAGAGGGAGTACTAACGTGAAATTTCATTGAAACCAGAATGAGATATTGATAAAGTATAAATTTGTATTGTTATAAACTGATTTCACTCCGGTCTCATCCATGTTTCACAATAGAAATGATCATTGATGTCACAAACGATCGTATTAAATGGATGCGGTATTAATAAGAGACAATAAAATGGACAGCTGCTCATAGCGATGGAACCTCCTGAGCCGTCTCTGATTCATCTTTGCGCATCCGGTTGCCTAGACTCGCCTGACCCGGTCAACGAACAGATAAAAAATAAACGTTTCTGAAGGCCACAAAAAAAATTATATATATTGTAGCAATATATTAATGTGGGAAAAGATCAAAAAGATTTTTCTGTACTTCAGCAGATGTTCTATAAAGCCACGGAGACGACATTACGCGTATGCCTAAAGACAGCGCAGGAACAGAGCCTTGCCCTGTGTTGGGCTTCAAATAATGGAGGGGAGAACTGCTCTTTGTTTCCTCCTGGTGCTTGTGTTGGTAGCAAATTGTGTTCATGCTTGTACGTATCTTCATCCCTACACCTTTGTATGTGTTCTCTGTTTCTATCTTCCTTCAACTAATGTTGTTTTATACCTTGTTGTTTGCAGATAGCTGCGGGAAGAAGCAAGATCTGGACACTGCATGCATACCTCGGTACGTGAGGCGGTTTTGCGAGAGGGAGTACCCAGGAAAAGTTGTCAGGGAAGCTTACTGTTGGGGCCTTTTCCCCTTTCTCTTTAAAATCTGCGTCATGTGTGGCTAGATGTGACAGTGAATCAAACTGATGAATAATAACCTATTTGCCTGAATAGAAATAAATCAGTCTGTGAAGACATGTGAAATTGATTACTGTACTCCGTATTTTTCTTTTTTGGATTCTAGCTCAGGGTGGACATCCGGACCGAGCTTTTCGGCTGGGCCTGAGATCCCCTAGGCTCGGTGCAGTTCGTGCTCGGCCCGAGTCGAGCCACCCTTTTTAGTCGTGGGAGCTTCGGTCCGAGCCAAGATAAACCTAGGCCAGCTCAGCTGCCTCAGCAAGCTGAATTAGCTCAAAGCCCAATAACCCATCGTGCATTTTGGTGCAGACCGCGCTTGACTCGGGCTCGCGGGCCCAGCTCGGTCTGGCCCAGGGGAGGGAATTACCGCAATATTATCCAGCCGCAGCAGCCAGCCCCGAGCAAGGCAACGGCCAACGGTGTCCACAGCGAGATTAACGGTGGGTGCTCCTTGAATAAGTTTTTTTTTTAAAGGGTCTGTCTATTTACCAGACGCCTGGTTTTTGGATCCAAAACAGTTGCCTGTTTTCTGTGTTGAAACTAGACGCCTGAAATTTTGAGAAAAACCAGTCACTTTTGCACCCAAAGTTTCTGTCCTGTGCCTGTTCTTTTTGTTCCAAAACTCTGTGTGCTTCGACTACTGGTCTTTTTTTTTGAGAGAGAGAAGGCTGGCTCATTTATTCAAATAGAGAAGCATTCACTGTTTACAACATCCTGGATGCAGCCAGGGACACAATGCCAAAAGACAGAATAAGCAGCGAAGTCACTCGAGTCAGCCAACATATGAGCCACCTCATTAGCACAACGGCTTACATGAACAAAGAAACAGAAAATACACATAGCACTAGAAATTTGATGTCAGCAACAATAGGACCAATGGAAGAACAATCTCTACCCGGAGCATTTACCTTCCAAACTAGGAACAGATAATCTGCACCAGAATATTGTGGAAATTCTCTTCTCGAGCTAGAACCATAGCACATCGAAGAGCCTGTGCTTCAGCTAATTCTGCTGAGGTAGTATCTTCAAAAGACTGACGGCATGGCATGAGTCTGTGTCCCAGATGTTCTCGTACCATTACACCAATGTCCGAACTCGAGTTGGCGGAGAAGACTACAACATCAACATTAAAGGAAACCTTACCAGCCAGCTGTGGAGTCCACTTCTGAACAACTCTTGGAACTGCACACCTTGGTGGCTGACAAGGCTTCAAAACATGCTCTTGAATCATCTCCTCATAAGACTGATTTTTTTCACACTGTAGCTGTACGGCAAGTTAGAGAAATAGAATTCTTGTCCTCATTACGAGCGTCCCAAATATGCCAACATGCAACAGCCACAAGAACAGATTGAAAAGGGTAGCGATCATAAAAATCTTAAAGAAAACAATGCCATATAGCAGACCGATAGCAGAATTCAAATTTTGTACAAGTACAATTGGAACAAGGACATTAGTACATGCAATTGCAAAATTAAGCATAGTGCAATTGAAACAGAAACCTTATGCAATTGCAATAATGATATTTTCCATCCACAATAAAACAGCTAGATCAAAGTTTCATATCTTATTTTCATAAGTTTCAGATTCTAAAGAATAAAATTTGAATATCAGAACACATAAACTTTGTAACATTCGACTTTCTAACTCTACTTAAGGACCTACCGACAAAACAAAAGTAGAGAAAAATAACTTAAGCTTGCAATTCCACTTTGCAAAACTTCTAATTACTGAAGTATGAACAATGCAGCTGAAATTTAAATGCAGTGCAATTCCATCCACATTGCTTTTGCCTTGCACTTATGAATACAAAAGGTGAGATTCGCACAAAACATCTTTTTTTCGAAAAGAAGGGAAGGCCCTGGGCCTCTGTCCGCAGAAAACATCTGATAATGAGAAAATGATAAGAAAGGTGCAAGGGATCAGGTTTTGCTTTCAACAAGATTGTTAATTACAACAGTAGATGTAATGCAATATATTTTAGAAAGGGGTGCAATTTAATTTAAGTGGCAGTGCAATTGCAATTTGATGAATGAACAATTGCAGTTCAATAGAAGACATCAACTTAATTTGGAAAAAAACATAGCAACTTGAACAGAGAACGTAATGAATAAAGGGACAAACGTTGATGTTCTCTTGGTTATTGAGGCCATCTAAATCGACAACTTGCAGCGGGCCTTCAGATTGGCCATGAGATCCTTTTCCCTGCAAAAGCAAAACAAAATGCTCAATAGGATGAATTCATATGCAACTTATGACATAAAAGAAGAAGGAAAAAAGAGAGTATTCCTAGAGGTAGAGAAATTTATTTAAACATGGATGCAATTTAATTTAGAAGTTGGTGCAATTTAATTTAAGTGCAGTGCAATTGCAATTTGGTGACTAAACAATTGCAGTGCAATCCCAATAAAAATCGCTGCAATTGCACTTGTATGGACTGCAATTTGCGTAAGCTACATCCTACAGGTGCAATAAAAATAAAAATTGGATGCAATCCCAATTAAATTAGCAAAAATGGCACTTCTATGGACTGCAATTTGCTTAAGCTACGGGTAAATCACTGGACAAACTTGTTTTGTGCAAATGGAACAATTACAGGGTTTAATAACGAAAATGATGGCCAAAAGGTTTAGCAAAATGTTGGGCAAAAAGTGCTAAATGTGGGGAGTTGCAGCTTGACAGAAGTAGCAACATGATTGCATTGGTTATATGGTGCAAGTGCCATTAATATATCTAGCAAGTGCAATATACTCCTACAAAAAAGCTTTGTAAATGCAAGTTGATGAGTGAAAGAAAAATCTGAGACCATATAAGATCTATATACAAACAGTTAAGATTGTGAGCCTTTAGAAATGTTTATAGGTTTGAAACTTTGCTTCTACAAAATGCAGGGATTATCCACGGTATGGTTTACTGAAGTACTCACTTCCACATATAATCAATTTAATGCTCGGCAGGGATATGATGAAAAATGAGATGAACAACCCAGTGTACACAAATCTACCGAGGCATACGATGAAACAATAGAGAGAAATAACCACTGAAATGATTTTGGAACATAACAACCAGCAGCCATGTGTTTACTTTTAGACGAAAGCAAGATTTCAACTATTAAGAAACAAGAAATTAATAAGAAAAAGAAGAGAAAAAAATAACAATTAAGAATTTTTCAGATACATGTATCAATGTAAATACCAGATCGCTAATATTGTCAATGATCAAGTCGGTCTCTGAATAATCTTCGGATGAATAACCATCCTGCACTCAACAAAGTAAGAGATGGACAAAAGGTATACAATAAACTTATTTCATACACTCACAAAATCACAGGCCGCGGGTCCACCCGCATTAGCAGCAGCATGTTCACCCTCATCCTCAAAAGGACAGTAATCAGAGTCTGAATGCACACTACAATCATTCCGGTCAGATCGAACATCGCTGCCCCTATAAACTCCTGAGCATTGAATACACAACCTTGAGAAAAAGATCAATGATAAAGACTTAGAAACAACAAGCAGGCATGAAACCAAAACGGTAATCGCAAAATCCCTGAAAAAAATGGATACACACCTCATGACCGAAATAGCTACATGCAACTTCAATAGAAAACATGAATCCTATGCCAAAATGATAGTAATCTGACCGTGATTTAAACTAGCAAACCACCATATAAGCAGAAAATAAAAAATAAAAGGAGTTGACTAGCAAACCACTATTACCACATAGATTCAGAGCACATTGACTTCAGAAATGCACAACCCCGTAGAATCAAAAATCAAAATCAAGTGGGGGACACCCACTTATAGTTTAGTCAAAAACGATTAAATGAAAATGGTTGATTCACCTAGATTAGATAAAATCAAATGCACATATACAAGCAAAAATGAATCAAGTACAGTACAGTTAGACTCAGTACTTAGTCCTTGCTGTACATAATTTCAGGGGTAATTTCATTATCTAAACACATTACACATGCAGAAACGAGGCCAAACATATGGAACAACATCCCCAGGTTCTAATAGCAGAGCTCAAAATCGGCCAAAACAACCCAAAACTAAACCAGATGAAACAACATACGCATCGAAGCCTCGAGTGCTCGGCTGCGGGGGAGCAGGAGGGCAGAGAAGCCTCGAGTGCTCAGCGGCAGGGTAGCAGCAAGGGCATCGACGGCGGAGGCCAGAGAGGCGTACAGGAGGAGCAGGAGGGGCGCAGCTAGTCGCAGCAGGGGCGGCGGTGGCAAGCGCGTGGCGGCGCAACATAGTATAAGGGGCTGGGGATGGCGCAAGGGTGTAGGAGGGGCTGCGGCGACGAGCCCGCAGCAGGGGCGGGGGCGGCATCGTGCGGCAGATGAGAAGCTGGGACAGGAGAATGGGAGAGGGTGACAAGAGAAGGAGATGCAAATGGCTGTCCGACCCAAGAGAGAGGAAAAGCCCACGACCAAATTTCACCGATATCAACGTACGATCCAACGGTGAGAAAATCGCCTGCTTTCCCAAAAAAAACCAGGCGCCTGGTGTATAGCAAAATCGGAAAAAAAAAACACAGTACAAACGCAGATACTACTTGAACTAGTGTAGTGCCCGTGCGTTGCTACGGAACAATAAAATGAAATAATGCAAGTGAGATACAATTATCCATCTACTCCCTCCGTCCAACAAAAGATGTCTCAAGTTTGTCAAAATTTAAATGTATCTAGACATGACTTAATGTCTAGATAATAAAACATGTGTACAGATAATAAAATTCGTCAAAATTTCATTTTGAAGACATGTGTACCAATCGTGCTTTGTCAACCGACATAATAAAACACTCATTTCTTTCTCTCACAGCTCCTCTGTACAGATACTATGCTACGGAGTACTCATGTTGTGAAAAGGGCGGACCACACCATTAATTAGATGACTCACAGCTCATCCATATGCCAAAACAAAACACAATTGCCTCATCATACATCTTTAGGCACGATCATTATCATGTCAAAGTAATATTCATAGAAGTCCTATAGATACTATAAAATTAAGTAGAGAACATGCATGTGTTATTAAATTGCCATCAAGCTTGAATGGCAAGACGGCACATAAAAAATCATGCACTTTAATTAGACAAACATGTAGGAATACAAGATTCTACAAGACACAGGACACTTAACACACACAGAGATCCTGACTCCTTTTCACAACATGAAGGAACTGGCAACTTCAAAATATCTATGTGCGAGGCAACAATTGTTTGCAAGAGTAACAGTAAAACTATACTTGTGTTCAAGCCGTTGATGGATGACATCTTATGTGCAGCAATCCTAGGAAACCACATCTGTAAGACAAAACCATGTATATGGATCAACAATGAAATGCAGGCTGTTTCAACACTTGATAGCATGTAAGAAATTGAAGTGAAGCATACTGAGCATGCAGAAAAGCTTATACCTAAAGCCCATGGCCAAGGCTGATGAAGAAGCATATTAGAATATAGAGACATTTTATTAAAAAAATGAAAGTAAAAAAGTGAAGGATAGAAGGACTTTATCCAGCATGTCATGGGTTATATTTCAGAACCAACTGAAGAAAAATAGTAATTCTATACTCGATCTGTTTAACTATCTTGGTCAGCCTACCATGGCTTGGTACAGAACTCATGCCATGCCCCCATTAAATAAATTGATTTCTATCATGTGCCCGTATAAATATACAGTTGTACAAGAGCGAATAGTATTACAATCTATAGATGTATCCATAGATTTAAACCAAACAAATGTAAAAATATCAGGCCAGTTAACATGTCAAACAAAAGCATGCCTACAGCTTATAACTGACAGCAAAGATTTACAATTTAGACCCAAAAGTCCAAAGAAGTTCCGGTAGTAACTTTTGTTGGCTGATCAGTGCTACCACAAAAAATAACAAATTGATGCCAGAGGAAGAGATGCACCATGCGCGGATAAATTTGCTACAGCTGCACTGTAATAACCAGTCAACTCTAATGTCCAACAGCATGGGACCAGGCAAGATAATCACGGAATGAGGTGTGGTCTTCAGGTGCAATTGACAAAGGATATAACCTTGCTCCATGAATCAAAGTGGGAGTGGAATTGTGAAGAACCAATGTAAGAACTAACTAATATATTAGGTATGATTATTAAGAATAATGCTCTGGATGACAACAATGGTACTTATTAACCTTGCTCCCTGAATTAACACAAGCCTCGTTTTCCTTTTTAACATAATAACATTTCAGAGTGGTATCCAATTATTAGCAATGTAATGTCAGAATTATTAGATCACTGAATTAACCAAACCCTTTTTCCTGTTAACATATCAGAATGATTTTCAATTGGCAATGTGATGAAAGAATTATTTGCACTGTGATGTTAGCAAAGTTCACATGTACTGGTCCCTAATCAAAGTTGTTTCTGCAACACACATTGTCATCTCATGATACAACTGACAAAATATCGCGTGTGTGATTTCTAATCTACTGGATTGCACTGTGCTTTACAATTTACAGTCTTACCTGAGTCAGCTTCCTCTGCTATTCTTTCTGTAGAACGGAAGAGGCCCCGTAAAGGGAGCTTGTGGTTCCAAGGAGCACAATGGAGAGATATATGCAAGATCAATTTCCAAGTCACGTTAATTTAGGTTCTGACAAAGGGAAGATCAGTATATCCGACAGACATGATATGAGAAGGGAAATGATACTTTGACTTTATTAAGACAAGAACGTTCCTGGGAAGAGTGGTGGAGATGGAGGAAGACCTTCGGCGGCGGAGGAGCAGCGGCTCCGGCGGGGCAGGCGAAAGGCTTCAGTCGCGGCAGAAGAACAGCGAGGAGGAGATGGGGCGGCGCGCCGATCTGGAGGGCTGCGGGGAGGCGCGCCGGATCGGGAGACTGGATCAGGGCGCAGTTGGAGAGAGGGGCGGCGGTGGATGCGTCCGCGGCGGGGTAGGGCGCTGGGTCGTTCGCAGGGAGGAGGCGGCGGCGGGGGAAAGACTCGCCTCGTGTTCGAGTCGCGGGGCAGGGACGTGTGCCGCTCCTTCGTTTGCGGTGACCGGCAGGGGGCAGGGGCGGAGGCCGGCGGCTGTGGCGGCTCGATGAGGAGGAGGGGGGTGAGCAGAGGGAAGAGGGGCGGCGGCACAAAGGGGAGGAGGCTGCGGGCGGAGGAAGGGAGACGGGTGGGGATTGGATCGGGCTGAGTTTTTTTCCCTTTCTTTTTTCGGTTGTGACGACTGAGAAGAGACTCGGGGAGGGGGCACTACGCCGTTGGCACGTGGTGGCATACGCGGTAATTTGCCAGAAGTATCGGACGAAAATCGCGGTAGGAGCTGGTGCCAGGACGGACGAATGTACTGCCTGCGTCCCAATATACGAGGCACGCATGCATCTTAAGATTTCAAATTTAATTATCAAAATATAAATTATATTTCATAAAGAATATATCATTAGATTCGTAATCAAACGAACTTTCTAATGATATATTTTCTACGTCATATAATTTATATTTTGATAGTTAAATTGACGATCTTGGGATGCGTGCGTGCCTCGTATATTAGGACGGAGGTAGTACCAAACTGCAGATCAAATTAAGTAGTATTCCCTCCGGTTTTATATTTTCTGCGCGCATATTAATGCGAACCTCGACCACGCAACCTGAGAGGCTCCCATGCACAGGCGGATCGCACGCACGATCTCAACTGCCGCATGCAGTTGTGCAAGAAAAAATCTGGACCATTCATCAATGCACCGTGAGCTTGCATGCAGCAAACTGCCTACGTTTTCTCCACGACAGGTGGGATTTTTCAGTTAGCAGCCAAATCGCGTGGAGATTAGATAAATCGCAAATCACGCTAGCGCGTGGATGGCAGTTGCGCGCCTTGTATTCAGGAAATTGGACGAAAAAAATGTACGTCTTATATAAAAAAACGGAGGGAGGAGTAAAGATAAGCTTGTTGTTTATCCAGATGTCGAAGATCTGATGGATGGGGGAGAAGGAAAGGGCATGCTGATCGACGATTCCCCCGCTTGGATGATGTGTGTGGTTTCCATTTTTATGTAGCGAAACGGAAGACGCATAGGCAGTGAAAGAAACAGCAAACAGCGAAACACGTGGAGAAATAGAAACTGCACGTGGTGCATGTGCTCCACTTCTAAGATTACCCGCCAGCAGCCCAGCACACATGTCGCAGCTGGCTAGTAAAATCCAGGTGGAAGATATGGCAAGCGATGAGCTGTGGTTGCTTCTTAAGGCTAACACAGCTGGCTAGTATTAAAATCCAGCAAACAATCTTATCAGCTGGAGAAGAAGCCAACGAAGAGATAGGGATGATAGGCTTGCTTGGTTTTTCTAGAACAAACATTTTTGGAATGCCATAAAGAAATGCCTTTTGGAGCAAACATTAATGTGGGAAAATTAAAAAAAAATCTTGCATGGTATACTTCAGCAGGAAATCTCCTATAAATTAAGCCACGAAGGTGGCATTAAGCTAGCGTGTGCCCAGTACCTGTCGACCCTCAAATCCAAAAGGCGAATACACAAACAAGAGCGGCTTCTCTGTGTTAATTTGTTTAACACCCATGGAGGGAAGAACTACTCTTTGCTTCCTCCTGGTGCTTGCCTTGCTAGGAAATTGTGTTCATGCTGGTATATACCTACCTTGTGTTTAATTTCTCCGTTTCTATATTTTTACATGTAAGTTGTGCTAATATATGGTATGTTGATGATAAGTTCTTGTAATTTGCAGAAACCTGCAGTGAGAAGAGTAATCTGGACACTGCATGCATACCTCAATACGTGATGAATTTCTGCAAGAGGGAATACCCAGGAAGAAATGTGAAGAACGCCTACTGTAAAGGCTTCTTCCCGTTTGTCTTTCGCGTCTGTCAAATCTGTGGCTAGAGTTTTACGGCCCCCGTGACCAGGAGCCAAACTAATGTATAACCTATTTGTGGTACGGTTTGAATGAAGATAAAATCAGTTTGTGATCCAAGACATGTGAAATTGAATAAAATTAAAATCAGTTTGACCAGGAGTCAAACTCATGTGTTGGTGTTGTGTCAATGAATTGGTGATTGAATGATTGCATTAACGAGTTGGAGATTGTATGATTGTAATTCTTTTGGTGTATGCATGTGTACATGTGCTTCTCACCCGTGTCGACAACACGGTTCTGCCAGGTCACAGATGAGGTTTTAAGATCCGTCAGTAACATCCTTTTTGGTACAAGTAGTAGTAGTAGTGTAGTACTAGAGTTTTGTTTACCCTATTTATTTATGGCATGATAGATTGATAATCAATCAAAACAATGCTCGTGATGATGATGATGAGAATTGTATAAGTAAAATTTGAATTATTCTAATTTCTACTCTGACTCGAAGCTTTAGTAATTTGGGGAGAGGCCTCCGCCGAAAAGCACCATACGACTCATAGTAATCAGATGGATGCACCGTAATTTAGGGTCGGTTTGTTAATACTAATCCGCACATGTCGCAGCTGGCCAGTAGCCTTTTTTGAGAGGAAGCTGGACAGTAGCCTAGTACTAGTAAAATCCAGCAAGTAATAATCGCATTGCATGGATATGCACTCACTAGCTAGCTGGCCGGAGAAGAAGACATCGAACAGATAGGAAGGTCATTAATGTGGTAAAATTCGCTTGGTAAAATCGATCTGTTTGTCGAAGACATGTGAAATTGATCACTAATAACCTTCCATCAACCCGATGATAAAAAACACATCTTTACAAGTTTGGAATTTTATTTTTTTCCGAAAAGGGGTGACCCATGGCCTCTGTATCATCAGCCGAGTATAGATATTTTTATTGCAAAGTTTACAATCACTTTAATTGATACAGAGGCCAAGAAAACTTTTTTTTTTTGAAGAAAACAACATGACTGGTTGCGGCTTCCTCTCCTTTACCGCTCCACAACGCTTCCACTCACAAATTTCACGCCGTTTGTTCAATCTTGCATCCTTTGTCGACCGCTGCAAATTCCACCCGATCTCCTTCTAACGTTGTGCACACATAATTTTCAAGCAGAATAGATTTAGGCTAGCTGAGGGCTGTTCTGAAACAACGAAATGCAAATTTGTAGACATTTTCCCTTTTTAACTGAAGAGGTCATAATCTTCATCATCGATTTGCATCACTATCATAGTCTATTTTTAGAGAGGGGTGCACGGAAGAGAGTCTGGCTCTTCTTTTCACAACGATGTTTATGTTTAAACAACTATGTTACAGCAGGAAGCTCCTTTTGTGTTTATTGACATATATGTTTATGCTGTGGTAATTCTTGAGATAACTCTGCAAAATTGCTTGATATCTATGTACATGTTGTGTTAATATGCTGATGTAATTTGCAGCCACTAGTGTAGCAGGTCGTGGGTGAAAAATTTGGGCTTGGGACCACTAGTACAGCTGTGATAGCCTGTTGGCCTGTTGGGTTTAGGATATTGGAAGGGGAGGAACAATATATCAAACGGTCTGGAGCAACAAAGTTAGACAGGCTCAGTTCAGTTATAGATAGAAGAACACTTCACAACTGCAAGGTGATTCAAATGACAAGTATATACAGTCGTAAAATCAAATATAACATCAAGAGAACTCGTAAGATTTTGATTCTGCCATAATGTAATTGCAAAATATTCGTAGAACAAAACAACATACAGAACACAACCAAACAAGAGGAATGCAAAATTCTCACCATCTGCATCACTCAACCGAACATACACTGTCTATCTAGTCTAGCATGATAATGTACAACAAAAGGATATGCATTCTGGATGTACTTTTTCATGGCGATGGCTCTGTTGTCGCTTCAGATGATGCGACTGTTGATGGTTCAGTGATTGTGAAGGATCTCATCGTGGGAGAATGTGTATCATCAGGTCTCTGCTGGTTGTTGACCTTGATGTCTCCCATGTCGCTAATCACGGCGGGCTTCGTGATCATATCTGTGGAGACGCCTTTCTCTCCTGTCAGCATCAGGACGATGTTGGTCATGTTGGGACGGAGTTTCATTGCGTCTTGAGTACACAGTAGGCCAACCTTCAAGAATCGGCATGCCTCCTCGACGTCCAGGTCATCCTCTAGATCTGCATCTATGATCTTCTCGAGCTGCCCTTGCTCATGATGTCTCCATGTCTGCAAGATCACCAGCAGACCTTTCACATTATGTCCAACCAAATGTGCTTCAGACAGCAGAAAAGCAAAACTAACTCCAGTTATGTACTTAGGAGTAGATCTTCAGTTTCTTAACTGTATATATTGCAAGTGAATCTCATAACCATGTGTTTCTCGGGATATGCTTACACAAAGGTTTGAGATCTGTGCACAAAACCCTACAAATGGACCTTTAAATGACATTGTAAGTTACTGTCTTCAGAAAGCTTTTAATAATTTGGGTGTTACTGGGATACTGAACAATCAGCACAGCAGGTAGCGCAAGTACCTTGTCAGGTAACTAAATACCAGCCAACACCTAAATGGTAACCTCGTCATGGAAAGAGAATCACAGCTGCAATATCAAACTGAAGCACAAGTTTAGTGAGTGTAGTATTCTGGTAGAGCTTACCCTCTCAAGCAGAAATTGGTCTTCATAAGGCAATCTATTATTGTGGTTACACCTGCCACTAACAATTTCCAACAGCAAAACACCGAAACTATAAATATCTGACTTCTTTGTCACTTGTCCTCTGACAGCATATTCAGGGGCCAGGTATCCTCTGAAAGAAGAAAGGAAGGCACTAAGAGATAAGAATGACATTCCATGTCCAAACAAACTCCTAAATAAGGTTATACTTATACTTACATTGTTCCTGCAACACGGGTGCTCACATGAGTTGCATTTAGAGGAAGGAGCCTTGCCAACCCAAAATCAGAAATTTTGGGGGTGAGATCCTTATCGAGAAGAATATTGCTTGCCTTTATGTCCCGATGGATTATTGGAGGACGGATTTCCTCATGAAGAAAAGCAAGCCCATGCGCAACCCCTAGAGCAATTTTAACACGAACTCTCCAATTGAATCGAATGCTGCTATAACCTTTTCCTGCAATACCATATAACATACTTAAGTAAGATAGTAGTAAAGGATAATATGATCCATGAAGGACACAGTAGTAGACCGGTATGTCACCTAGCAGTGTGTGTGCAAGGCTGTTGTTCTCAAGATAGTTGTACACAAGGATCCTATGGGACCCTTCAGCACAGCAACCGACTAAGGTGATGAGGTTTTCATGCACAATATCAGAAATTGCCGTGAGTTCAGTAAAGAACTCTCGGATGCCTTGCTTTGAAGTGGCAGAAAGCACCTTTACCGCAACAATTGTGCCGTCTTTAAGCCTTCCCTGATCAAATGACATGTCATTTAAGTAAAGAGTTCAAAGCAATGAACTTTTTAGAAGTCATCAATGACTTGGGCAAATTACCCTGAAAACAGAACCAAAACCGCCTTCGCCGATCTTGTTTGCCTCACTAAAATCATGTGTAGCTTTTCTGAGCTCATTATAAGAAAAGGTTCTCACCTTATTTCCTCCTGGAACTGCCAGAAAGAAAATGCAAGTGGGTCAGAATGAGGCGCCTTTGTAGGTATAAGTGGTTAACAAACTGGCAAAGACATCAAATGCTCACCTTCCTCACCTTCAATACTTTGTTTAATGTCCTTTCCACACATAAAACAACAAGACATATTCGTAAACCAAATTGTGGAAATAACCAAAGACACAGACTAACTTGAAGCTGAATTCCTGTGAACAAAGAGCAATATCAGTTTTTCATTCAGCTAAGGAACAATTAGTCAGTTTAAATGTACCAATTAGCCTCAGTTCACAAACCTATGTATGTTTAACCAAACATATATCTGTTTACCGGTACCAATTAACCGAAATATATTAAGTTCACATATATAGTAAGAGACTGGTACTGACTGTACTAGCATTATTAAATTACGGTAGAGTTTAATTCTGAGTTCAGAAACTAACTAGCCAACTCTCTGCATTACTAGTTTATTGCTCTACAGATTGTCAAGAAAAAATTACTAATTGAAACAAGGGTGTGGCCTTTTCTCAGTCGCTTGATTTTTAAGAAAGAAGCCTTAAATCAATAAATCTCAGTCATCGAACTAGAACCGTTGGATTAAGATCGGAGCGTCATTTCCACTCCCCCATCTTCCATGTGTTGCCGTTGGATTAAGATCTAACGGTAAGGTGGTCGACTTATCTCTAGCTAAAAACAGTCAACTTCTTTATAGCAAAACCGTTTAAACAATGTGTCTAGTGGAGTACATGAAACACAGAACTGTGAAACCAAGAAGGAACAGGACCAGATCTAGGCCCTGCTTGGATTGATGTTGCCACACCCCACCAACACTGCCAACTGAAGTCAGGGTCTCCCCACCGTCCAACCAAAAAGAAGCAAACCTTTTGATAATATACTCCGTAGCTGCTAGCTGGTGTCATCACAATTGGCAAAAAAAGTATGTCTGCCTCCAAGATAGGGCAGGCAACCCAGCAAACTCACACCATGTGGGCAGTCCATCGGATCCATATGAAAGAATGGTGTATTCCTATCTTCATTAAAGTGAATACTATGTGTTTTACTATTCTTAACACATTCGTACTGAAAAAACTTCAAACATTTACCTTATCATCGTAAGAACTAACATTTGCTCCAGGCTAGTACTTGATTTGCAAATAAAAAGTAGCCTCTTTTTTTTTTACCAATAATAGTTTTTCTACGGGTAGTTGACAAAATTAGTCAAATAATAAACTAATAAAAATTCCTGTCCATTGCATCTAGTACCAACCGTGCACATGCAGGGTATTGTTCCTTTCTGATATAGGCGTTACTCAACAGCATTGACTTATTCTAGGATGCAAAATGGAAGCAAAGAAAGAATCGATATATATCTAACAAAAACACATTCCCTGGAATCCCAATCCAACATGTATGCAAACATATGCTACATTAATTAGCGTTTGCCCAACACGTAAATCGATCAAAAAAATTAGCAAAACATGGCAAAGCAGCACCCGCTCTTGGCCTCAAACCTGCAGAAGCTATCAAATCTGGGGTCGAGAACCCATGAAACGCAATCCGGAGGGGAAATGTATCACACGGGCTCCAGGGGCAGATCTAGATGGCGTGCCCCTGAGAGGGGGGGAGTTTCGGGGTGAGAAGCGGAGGGTTTGGGGTGCAGGGAGGAGGGGTTTGGCGTCGAGGCGTCGGCGGTGACAGTGAACTACGCCGTAGGAGAGATGCCATGGCCGCATGCCGCAGTGGGTCGGATTGGAGGCTAGGGTAGGTCAAGAACATGAAATCGCTTCCCAGTGCCCAAGAAAATAAGCTAACTGGCATTATCCAGACCCAAACCCAAGAAGTAGAAATCACCTGATGTCGATCCGCCTGCGTCCTTTCAGGGTCGCCCGGAGCTTGAGAACCGAGTGGCGCCCTTGGGGTGTCCGGGAAGGAACCAGCCGGCGAGGAGACTGATGGAACAAGAGACGGGGGATTTGGAATTGGAGGTGAAATCTGGAACATCGACTTGGGAACGGCGATTCTTTCCTCTCCCACTTTTCCCTCTCTCTACTCTCTAATCCATCGTCGGAAAGCCAAAAGCCTTCCTCTTTCAAGCTCAAAAAAACCTCTTTTTAGCTCGCCTGTGGAGTGGAGTAACAAGTTGGTTAAGTAGCTGTCAAAAAATAAACAAGTTGGTTAAAATAGGTTTCCTCCCGGCGTGATTCTGTAATCAGCGCACGCCCAGAGGCCAGATCCCCTGGCTTGTATGTAAAAAAAATGGGCCAGATAGAGAACACCAAGAAAACTGGGCCGGTTAGTCGTCGTTCCTGGGCCAAACCCATATACGCATCAATAACTAGTTACTACGTAGTACGAAGCAACCACTCATGGAAAATACAACCCCTCATGAGTCATAAATCATTTATCCAGAGATCCCATTATAGTGACGTGTATTTGTATAAAAATTATCCACGTCGCTTATTCCGAGACGGAGGAATCCACGTCACTATTTTGGGACGGATTGAGTATATTGTACCGCTATCATCCTGCCAAAATAGCAAGCTAGAAGAAGGGTCATCGGTGGAAGCCGACACATCAATGTTGTTGGACCGTTGGTGGAATCCGATGCAATGGTAGGTTCGCCCACAACCACGTCGAGAGCAAGTCCATGAGAAGCCTAACATGGTGATCCATGGTGTGCTCCTGTTTGCAAGCAGCTTCACGGACGTCCTACCTAGGCCTATATGGAGGAGAGAAGAATAGGAGTTGTGGAGAGAATATAATGATTGCCCACCCCCCAACATTGATGAGGATTACATGATGTGAGAATTCGTTTGGACGACCAAACTCCTTCCATAGAAAGAACAAAATAGGACTTGTTAGATTAGCGAGTTTACTTTCGCTTTCGATGTGGTTGAGCAAAGAATATTCTTATCTTTTGAAATTGGATTTCTCAACCTGGACTGTGCCCATGTACCACCCAAAGCCATGATACACCACCACCACCTAATAACGATAACGTGTCATTGCCTATGTTATCTCTATCGCCTTTCGACGCCCGACCACATTCAACTCAACCAATCTAGTTTTCACCCCTTGACAATTTTTTCAAGCCATCATCCTTCAGCTTAGCAATTTGAATAAAGAACATGTTTTATCTTTCCTACATCTCAAACCTCAATCATCGTACTAAAGTTCAAAACAATAATACGATTCTTCAAGAAGAGCATACCCTTGCGCAACATGCATCACGAGACAATAACCGAGTTTTGACATAGGAAAACCCTCTGCTCATCTTTGCAAGCTGACACTACGTCCTATTGAGACGACAAACTTTTAATGGTTTTTCAAAAAATAAGTTTACCATTATCCTCTGCTCATCTTTGCAAGTTGACACTACATCCTATTGAGACTACATCCAGGTCATAATAAACCTCTGCTCAAATTTACCATTATCCTCTGCTCTTCCCACCTGAGGAGTGGGCCTCGAGCCAAAACCTCTCTACAGTCCAGCCCACGGTATCGTCTCCTCAGATGGTCAAACCCTAAATAAGACCAGCAATCCACCGTTATCCCCTCTCGTCTCCGCCTCCGCTCCTCGTCCTCCTCCTCCCGGCAGCATCACCATCTTCTTCCTCCGATCTCCTTCGCTAGCGCCGTCCTCCCGTGCACACTCCCAGACGTCCTCCTCCCCTACCCATCGATCCGCCCCCCGCCCGTCGAATCCGTTCTCTCGCCGTCTTGGTACGTTCCTGTTTCAGTCACCGTCGCGTCCGTCCTCCGTGCTCATGGGTTCCGCAAGCTCTTCCCTGAATTCGGCCCTTCCCACTAGGTCAAGCTCGTTTTCCTTCGTCACTGGTGGATGCGATGCGTTTGCAATCGTTGCCGCAATTCGGCACGGTCTCTTTGGCAGGTTTCACCCCCAATTCCTCCGCAGGGCGGCACGGTCTCTTGGCAGGTTTCGCCGCCCAATTCCTCCACAGGGGAAGGAAAAGGAAGCGAGGCTGAATTTTGAGATTCAGGCTGCTTCGAATCCGTATGTGTTAGGGTTAGGGTCTTGACCTGTGCTGCAAGGCTAGTCTCTAGTTCTTGAGGGCTCTCCTTCCTTCTAAGTTAACCCCCGTCTGTTCAGCTGGTCCTTTCTGTGCTTACTGCTAAGATCCTACCAAGGCTTTTGACTGATTTGTATGCTGCATGTTGGTGATCTGTTCATCATCTCACAAACAGGTCTTTGGGGAGTTCTGCTTATTGGTTCCATCTCGGTTCATCAGTAAATGTTGTTCTGGTGGTGCACCTCAACTAGTTTGTCGTGTTCTGCTCACGTGCATGTTACAGTTATCCCTGAATCTTGATCCTTGTCGCGTTTCGCCTATTGATCCTGTCACATTAATCACTGAATCTAGTTCTTTGTCACCGGGTTAGATATGGTTCGATGGTCATACAGCAATCACTATGTCTAGCGAGTTGGGCTTCCGTTCGATTTTTCTGATGCCTCATGACTGCATGATCTGTGCCAATTCACATGGTTTGCTCTGCGTATGTTATTCTCCTATCTTTTATTCCACTCATACGCATTGGTGAATTACCAGAAGATATCAGCGGTTCCATAAAAAAGTATGTCTTGTCCTGTTGGTGCATCTCGACTAATTATTTGTCGTGTTTTGCCTAGTGGGGCCATCACATTTATCCTGGAATCTAGTTCCTTGTCACGTTTTGCCTACCGTTTCTATCACATCCATCACTGAATCTAGTTCATTCTCACCGGGTTGGATATCGGTTGACGGTTACACAACAATTATCAGCATGTCAAGAGGGTTGGCCTTCGTCGGAATTTTCACATGCCTTGAAACTGTCACGACTTGTGCCAGTTCATGTGGCTTGCTCTGTGTATGTTCAATTTTCCTCTTTTAACTCACCTGCAATTGTGCATGGTCAGAAGATATAATTGATACCTGTATAATCATGTACATTCAATTTGATATGCTACACTGATTGGTGTAGCTGGCACATTTATGACTTGATACTGCTCTCTTATTTCCATTTTTTTTCTCTGGTTTGAGTGAGGTGATTAATGTTTGATGTAATTATGTGAATAGCTGACTGTGGCTACTTGTTGAGTTTTCCTTTCATATATAACTTTTCTGCTCAGTTTTCTTGATGAATGCTGACAGTGATTCACTAGAATCCTCACCTCATTTTATTTTTTGCTATCTCACGCACTTACCCTCTTTTTGAGTCTTATCATTCTGCGCTGTGATGCCTGCTTAATGGATTAATTGTATATCATGGATGTATTTAATATGTAACTGATGTTTATTGGTTGATGGTTTTCCTTTTGTTTGCAACCATACTTTGCCTGTTCTATTTCCTTTCAGAACTTATGCGATCATTAGATAATATTTGTTCTTTAATCATATATTTTTCATGTGTAGTCAGCTAAACCATGAGGCATTCCGGTAAGCGTACCAGCCAACACAGGGATCATGACAGAGAAGGGAGGGACGAAAAGAGGAGGCCAGCTGTCCACACCCAGGAAAATTCCAGTAATGACGAGTTGGTTGTTTACCGCATACTCTGTCCAGACAAAGTGATTGGTAGTGTCATTGGCAAGAATGGCAAGGTGATAAATTCTATTCGACAACAGACAAATGCCAAAGTCAAGGTTGTTGACCCTTACCCTGGTGCTGACAAAAGGGTTATTTTGGTATATTGTCACGTCCATCATAGAGATCTCACCCATAGGGACATAGACGTCGATGATGATGATGATAGAGAGCCTGTTTGCGCAGCACAAAATGCATTACTCAAGGTACATGATGCAATTGTTGAGGCTCTGGCCATCAATAGTGACTCTGATGATGAGGAAGCCAACATTCTAGTACCAGCTAGTCAAGCTGCAAGTGTTATAGGAAAATCTGGATCTGTCATCAAGAGGCTTCGGTCAATTTCAAAATCATCCATTAAAGTTAGGCCAAAGGATCCAAGCGAAGTTACACACTCGTGTGCTATGAGTTTTGATAATTTTGTTCAGGTATTTTTTCTTCCATATAATAATTTAGTGAACTATGCCAACATAATATGAGATAACGATTACTGAATAGTTGCAGATTATTAAGCATTAAATTTCTTGGTTCTCAGCACATGGTTTTATATCACTGTTATCTCTTTAGCATGGTGCTGGAATCAACTAATTGTTTGATAGTATAGTTGTGATCCTCCTAGCACAATAGTTCAGAATTTTATCCTCCTCACTAATTGCAGCTTTGTACCTATGTTTGTCCGTTAATAACTCCACATTGTTCTCTGTTTGTGTGGCACACACTTAACTGTGCATGATCAACAATTCCTATCCGCAACTTGCTTCTTTTGAGTCCAGCCACATTCTTAAATATCCATTATTTGTTTCATATATTCTGCTAATCATTATCTTGAATGTATCTTATATGTAACAGATAACTGGTGATGCTAGAGCTGTCAAGAAGGCACTGTTTGCAGTGTCAGCCATCATCTACAAATCTCCATCAAAAGAGATCATTCCCCTTGAAACATCTGTTCAGGAACTCCCTCCAAGCATTATAATTCCTTCAGAGCTTCCTGTCTATCCAGCCAGTAACTTCTACTCACTGTCAGATGGTGCCATGCCTTCTGGACATCCAAGTCTACCTATCTTAGGGGCCCCACATCATGTTTCTCGTATTCCTGAATTTACTGTGCCTGCTGATGCTCATGGACGATTGCCCATTTACCAATCTATGGTTCCTGCTATTCCTACTTATAGCACCCCAAAAGGCTCAGGGGATCTACTATTGCGTGTTGTATGCCCTGGTGACAAGATTGGGCTGGTTATTGGTAAAGGTGGGATGACCATAAAGAGTATAAGGAAAGAGAGTGGTGCAAATATAGATGTTGATGATGCAAAGAATGACAGAGAGGAAAGTATAATCACCGTTACATCCACTGAGGTATGACACTTCCAGCTGTACTTTGTTGCTTATGCCATATAATATGTTTTTTACTTGAGGTGACACCTTCTATTTCAGGCCACTGATGATGTTAAGTCTGCAGCAGTGGAAGCTGTTCTGCTGCTTCAAGCCAAGATAAACGATGGCATTGAAGATAGAATGCATATTCGACTTCTCGTTCCAGGCAATGTTATCGGCTGTCTTATTGGCAAGGGTGGTTCAATCGTCAATGACATGCGTAATAAGTCTAAAGCAATTATCCACATATCAAAGGGCAGCAAGCCCCGCAGGGCATCTTCCAGTGATGAGCTTGTTGAGGTTTGCCTTTGTGTTATCCTTTGAGATAGTCTGTGCGATTGCCGATCCATGTAGGTCCGTGTCTTAACTTTTTATTGCATGTAGGTGTTCGGAGAAGTAGACAAGTTGCGTGATGCTCTTGTTCAGATAGTTCTGAGACTCCGGGAAGATGTTCTGAAGGACAGTGTGGAGAGGCAAAATTCTGACAAGGATGGGAAGCGAACCATTGCAATTACCGAACCCATGTATTCAAGCAATTTTTCGATGCCTGCATTATTACCTTCCACTCGACAAGTCAGTCCATTGAGCTATGATCAAAGGGGTGAAGTTGAGCGAGGTTTGGATGTATACCCTCGTAGCAGTTCGTATAGATACAGCTCCTTGCAGGTGCAATATACTTCTCTTTTTTATCTTCATAATGAGACATACAAGTTTTTGGTATCAACTTAGGGGGTGTTTGTTTAGAGGCTTAACTTGGTGGCTTCTGATTTCTGGCTTATAAGCCAAAAGGCACCTATTTGTGTGATTTTGGCTTTGGCTTTTGGCTTGTGCCATCATGTAACAATATCCTGTCAAAAGCCAAAAAGACAAAGCCAAATCCAAAAGCACATAAAAGGTGTCTTTTAGCTTACAAGCCAAAAACCAAATGCCAAAAGTTAAGCGTAACCAAACACCCCCTTAACCAGTTATATCTTCCACCAGGCTGTAGATGATGGCTATGGAGCACATTCCTCGTATACATCGAAGTCATATGGAGGGTATGTTGCAACTGAACTAACCATAAACCCTTTCTCAACTAGTGCTCCTTAGTCCTTCGATGCAGGAAGTCCTTGATTTGTAGTTACTACTTGGTGTCTGTTTGCATCCTTACCATTATAATTTTTTTGCTGATTACCATTGGCCAGACGACGCCCGGATATTGAAATGATTATTCCTGCTAGTGGCCTGTCGAAAGTAATCGGGAAGCGTGGCACAAACTTGGACAATATTAGAAAGGTCAGCTATTTCATATTGCTGGTGTCTTACACTTTGAATTAACATAGCTATGATGTGAGTTCAACATGTACTGAAGGTGCATAAATGAGATTCAGGTAGATATAGGATTTTTTTTATAAATAAAACCAAAATTGGCTACCTTGAAACCCCTCCAGTGATTATGGGGTGCTATTTGCTATACCCTGTAATATTAAATCCTATAGTTAATGCTCCCTCTGCTTTGCAATATCTCTACCCCATTTGCACGCTTGGGAGGCAAAAAGGTTGAGTGCTACCTGGGTGGAATTTATCATTCTTGCTTTCATGAGATTGATGTATACTAATCTATCAAGTGGGAGCAAGTATGGTATGGTTCCATCAAATATCACTTCAATGTTGTTCCGCCAGGTATCTACACCGACCATGCGGGGTTGATATCGTGAAACTGTGGTAGTCTGTAGAAGAATACGCTACCTTATATTTGATCATTTGACTCTTCTCATGATTTTTTAAAAAGGTTACCCTTGGTTAGGATGCAATGTATTATGTGTATGCAATACTAAGACAGAATTGTTCTAAAGTAACCTTTGTTGAGAATGTAATATTAGCAGGATTAACATGGATGAACATATGGGGAAAAGTATCAGTTATTATCTGGCATCTTCAGTGGTCAATTTTTAGATACGTTTCATTAACATTGACATGCAATTCTCGGGTATTATTGCAGATTTCTGGAGCTGACATTGAAATTATTGAGTCAAAATCATCTCGTCATGACCATGTTGCTCATATATCTGGCACCCCTGAGCAAAGGCAGTCGGCAGAGAATTTGATCAGAGCTTTCATAATGTCTACTTAAGGTTCTGGTTGTAGTTCGAAGGAAAGGATATAGCTGTGCGCCCAGTCTGTGCTATTATTAGACTTCTCCCAGAAAATAACTTATCCCATCCCGTAATTTCCTTAGCTTGGGAAAGTACATGAAAAACAGTGTTTTGTGTCCCTGAAGTCTCCAATGAACCTCATACTTATCTGGGGAAAGACAAGTCGCTCTTTAGGTTCTCAACCATGGCTTATTTGCTGTTGACTTGTTCGTGTTATTTGGCATGTTCTGACATTCCTGCAAATCTCAATGACTGGTTCCTCTGCTTAGTACATGTTATTTCATAGCTGATTATTTGTCATATCAGCAATAATAGCTGATTCCTACGCTGATTCCTTGTCCTATCAGCGATAATAGCTGATTCCTGCTGGTCTGACAGGGAGCCCTTTTTCTACTATGGTTCCTCTGCTTGGTATAGGTTATTTCATACTTCAGCTGATTCTTTGTCCTATCAGCGATAATAGCTGATTCTTTCTGGTCTGATAGGAAGCCCTTTTTCTACTAATCTATGATAGTCTTGAATCACAACATGCATTTTAGTGTTTTGCATGGTGTCAAGATCATCTTCGAGACATCCAATGTTTAATCTAACACTTCAACTCGGTCTGGCTCTGCACTGCCCTGTTTTATCATCTTCTCCAGGTTCTTTTTTCTCTGATATGGTTACTATTTTTGACAATTCATCAACTGTGTGTATATAGTAGGAAGCTAGATAGGGTGGTAGTCGTAGCAACCCCTTGTACAGGTATGCATAGGCGATGCAGTTGATTGGAGGGAAAGGTTATTCGAACCTGCAGTTGCTACTGGTGAAATGACATTAGCTGAGTTCTTCCCCTTGTAAATAGACTAACATGAGATGCTAAAATTTTGTAGCAATCAGCTGATTATTTGCCCCCCAGTTTCCTCTTGTTAATCAAGTGTTCTGTGCTGAGTGGCTTACCATTAACCGTTCTCTTATTCATGACATATCGCACAAATTTTCGTCAGTAAAACGTTGCGTTGTGGCCCAGCTAAATAGCTAATCCCCCTACACTTAGCTACTCTTTGGATAATAAGATTTTGTAAGGAAAAATAGAGGATTTCAATACTAAGGAATAATTCTTCTAGATGACATTTGGATCGTAGGACTTGCTCCAAAGGAATTTCATAGCCAAAGTAATTTCATAGGATAGGATTTTTTTTCTCCAAATTTTGGAGGAATCCAAGCATGAGGTTGAAAATTTCCTTTGAAAGTTTTGATGCATCTTCTCTCTATCTCTCTCCTCTCTTCCTTCGTCTAGTTTCAAAATTACTATTCCTCAATCTAACAAAGGATGTCTCAACTTTGACTAAATTTGAATGCATTTATACACTAAATCATGTGTAGATACATCCAAATTTTGATAAACTTCAGACATTTTTTGCTGGACGGAGGGGAATATGTTTATTCAAACTCTTTTTTTTTAACAATTTTTATGTTTTGAATTCCCTATAGTATTCAAAATGCCATGGCATTCCAATCCTAGGTTTTCTCTATCCCTATGATTTTTGCAATCTTACAATCCAAAGAGGTGCCCTAAGCTGGTACTCACAGTTTGTCTCTATGCTTGCCATAAAACCATTCGTTGGAGTAGTAGTAAAAGGACAAAGTACTCCAACGCGCTTCGCTTTCGGTTCCCTTTTGTGTACCTAGCATTCGATTTTAGATGGTACTGTACGTACTCAAGTTAAAACGCTAGCCACATCTTATTTGGGGCCTAGCCACGTCGTGTGGTTTTTTTTCAAGCTCTTCGAGCAAGGTGTGCATCATTTACCCGCAAAAAAAGAAGCATTTTAATTTGCTGGGTGAGAAAATTCTACCACGCGAGTGCACGGCCGACCGAGGGATCCCGAGAGGATAACGTAGCGGCAGCGGGCCACACGGGCGCCGCCACGTGGCGCAGTGTCTGGCCACATCGGCGTTATCTCATCGGAGGGTGGACGGAGTATATTGGCCAGTGGCTGGAGTACCCCCCGCGCGCCATTGTTCAGAGTTCTTGTCCAAGTGAAGTGAGCACCACTGCTGCAGAGAGAGAGATCGAGATGGCAGCGTCCATGATCACGTCGCCTCTGGTGGCGCCGACGAGCCTGCCGTCGCTGTCGCGGCGGGGCTCCAACTTCGCCGTCGTCTGCAGCGGCGGCAAGAAGATCAAGGTCGACAAGCCCCTCGGTGAGAGCTATATACCCAGCCAGGCTTCCCGTGACATCTTTGTTTAATACTCCCTCAGTCCATTCAAATTTAACCAAATATGAATGCATTTACGTCTAAAAAATGCTAGATACATCTAACAATTTTGTCCAAATATGATTGTATTTACGTCTAAAAAATGGTTAAATACATCTAATAGAAAGTTACTTAATATGGGACGGAGGGAATACTCTCTTCGATCCTAAATTGTTTTCATTATTTTAGTTCAACGGGGGAGTATTAATCAATCCGATGTGAATTCATTCTTGGTTTGGTTTGGTTTTATTAATCATCCAATGAGACTAATTGTTTGTTTTTGTGCAGGGATCGGAGGTGGCTTGACGGTGGACATCGACGCCAACGGCAGGAAGGGCACGGTTAGATTGATGCTTCCCAAACACTTCCTCTCTTTTTTCTTGTTACACGTACACCTGCACATGTACTGTGTGTGCGAGTTCACTATACAGACAAACTAGCTAGCTAGAAACAAATAGATTTTGTGGATAGTTTGCAAGTTCGCATATTACTACTTCAAATATACACGATTTTGAACAAGCGGTCAGTGAATTGGTCTGACCGTAAAATCTTCTTCTCTTCATGCAGGGAAAGGGTGTGTACCAGTTTGTTGACAAGTACGGCGCCAACGTCGACGGCTACAGGTAAACTATATACGTACTCCTGAGATGTATATGAGCCAGATCCGGATTTTTTTTTTGAGAATAAGAGCCAGATCCGGATGAAAGATTAGTACGGAGTACTTAATTTGGCCCATCCTTAGTAATCTTGTGGCCCATTTGCAGCCCGATCTACACGCCGGAGGTATGGTCCGAATCTGGCGACCGCTACGCCGGTGGTGAGTAATTTCACATTACCCTCCACATGCCTATATATAAGTAGAATTATGGATTCGCTCAAAAAAAAGTAGAATTATGGATTAAAATGCATGTGTTTAAACGTTGTTTGTTTAAGAGCATCATCAGCAGCTTGTGTGAATTCGGTTGTCTATATCTCAATATAGACAATGGTCTAAAAAGATTCTCTTTTAAAATGTTACAATCCTTCAGCAGCTTGTCTATATGCAAGTCGTTTATATTCTCTTTACTATCTTCATACCTAGTGGGCATTTGGACATCGTGACTGGATCGTCTATATACAAAAATTGTGGACAGAAATTTGGACGATGTCTAAATTTAGACGAGCACGTAGACAAGCTGTTGGAGCCTTACTTTGTACTTTGGTCGTCTAAATGGCACATAGACAACCATATACACAGGCTGCTGAGGATACTCTTAGGCTCAGTTTGAAGTTGCTAAACTGTCATGTGCTGAATTTATTTTTGTAACTTGTACACACAAAACTAAGAAAAAGTTTGTTAACCAAACTGAATTATTTTGTGATTGCCTTAAGAGTTGGAAACTCTTGCTCGCAAGAAAACAGTACTACCTCTAATACTAAATTCTTGTCGTTATTTTAGTGCAAATTTAAACTAAACCAACGACAAAAATTTAGGATCGGAGGGAGTACTATTCGGAGATACCTATGAAGTAGTAGCAGAGGATGCATGAGAGTAACAAGGGCTTCATTAGCACCTGATATTTATTTGTTTTACCGTACATATCTTAAAATAGTGTACAACTTTACAAAGTGACGTACAGAATATAACAAGGGGTTTCCCAAAACTTATCATGATTCCTTAGAACAAGAAGATTAGCGCTATTGGAATAAGATACACAGAAAAATTAAGATTACACCTTTGGATTAGTAGATCATTTAAAATAAAAACTCTAGTTCAAATTCAGTGTATCGATCCAAACAATTAAGTCTTACTCCCTCTGTTCCTGAATTCCTGATTCAAATTTGTCCAAATATGGATATGCATCTTTTCTTAAAAAACGTCTATATACATGTAATATTTCGACAACAATTTAGAATCGGAGGGAGTACGTGGCAACTGAAATGAGCTACCATAAATTAGGGTTTTTATGATATCCGGGTGGACATGCACCTTTGGAATTATTTGTCGAATATATATGTTGCATTGCTAACTCGATCTTGCATGTCCGTGTTATAATTCGCAGGGACGACGGGGCTCCTGATCTGGGCCGTCACCCTGGCCGGCCTCCTCGGCGGCGGCGCCCTCCTCGTCTACAACACCAGCGCTCTCGCCGGCTAATTAAGAATCAAGTCATCTCATTCTCATCTATGCAATTGCAAACACAACACAGGGCCGGGTATCTCTCTGCATGTACGTATGCCTGTAATGTACGTAGCTACCTGCTGTGAAATGTACGTATGTGATCGATGATGCCAAGTACTTGATCGAAACGCATCGCTTAATTTTATGTATGTATAACACTTGCTACTACGTACACACTTCCTACTTTGGGATTATCATTGATGCAAACATACTTTTTTTTTGCTAGAAAACATATACTTTAATTAGACTATAAGTTTGGCCCTCTCTCTTTGATCTCTCCTAATTCTGGATTGACTGGCTGACGTTGATCTTGGGTGTCGTTCCGATCTTATTTCAACTAAAAAATGATCCTAGGCGCTAAAAAGGTTTTCTCCATTGTAACAAATGTCCCACTGTTTTAATAAAATGTCCTACAGCACCCAACCATTTTCTAATTAACTAAATTTAACTATCACATATTTTTGGAAGGAGATTTTCTAATAAATGATTTAGGAAGTGCAAACATTTTCTTTTATCCAAGGATGCAAACGTTAATTGTCGGGGAACACTAAGAAGTTTACGCCCATCGTATAACATATTTTTCTTTTTCATCTCTAAATTAATCAATAATGCGTACGACTTCTTTTGGACCAATACATGTCTTTTAGCCTCTAATAAAGCCAAATGTTGACACGAAGGCGATCGACACTTGTTTCCAATCGTGTGATGGTCTCACTTATATATATGTAGGTGCTCCGTGATATTCGGATGCGTAACAAAACAACGCGTCACTTAAAACAAATAACAAACTTAATTCATGTCGGCAAGCAACACTCCACACCCTAAAAAAAACTCTAGGTCAACTTAAAAGAGAAAAACGTGCGCACCTTCTTCAACAATCAAACAAACTATTTTTTTGAAATGCGGGGTCGCCCCTCCCTCTGCATCGATGCGATGCTCACATCCATTTTTATTGCAAAGTTAAAACATCTCACTTACAGTGTTCACAGATCATACAAGGTGGATTCAAAAATAAACCAAATAAAACGGGATCTTGACGGTCGTGTCTATACATCGTGCAACCTAGCAAGAAGCTAGCCAGCGAGCCAGCCTGGTAGGCAACAAATTCATGGGAATGCTTTATAAATGATTCTCCGATGCAATACATTATGTTGTGATATAATTCCTATATAATATATCTTAACAGAACATCATTAGTTGTAGATAAATACTTGCACCATTAAGACCTGTTGAGGCGGCCACAATACACAATCCATATAGTATTATCTCCATAAAATATGCCCATAATATATTGAATATTGCATCACCGAGAATAATAACAAAGAACAAGGAAAAAAATCCAAGGATAATAGAGACCCACTATGGTAAATGAAAAAAATTGTTACTAATATTAATTGAACAATATATCTCCATTGTGCAGGACAAGCAGATTTTTGAAGCAGCCGATCGATCAAGTAATCACATCAGTTATGCATGAAGTGACCGAGCTAGACGAAGCTGTTCTTGGTACCTAACAAATAATAAAGATTCCAATTAGTTTCTTGACGCGGTTACCATTTAACAATCATATCAAGAAGACTAACATTGTTATCTTGATATTCACTGCAACCATGTTAATCATGATTAAATGGACCATTTATAGCAGAGAAATAATGTACATACATAAATCCATTTTGTGCCGTAATCTAAGAATTTGAGAAAGAAATATTGTTGTGCTAGAAGTTCAACAAGAGCTTTTTAAGCAGCTAACTGGTAATAGAAACATTCAGCGAAGAAGTTAGTTGTCAAGATATATGATGGCTAAGAGGGTACAGAAGAAAATTAATCTCCAACAAAATTAAGTCGAACGTTCATACACACAAATGCAAAAGCATTTTATCTGCAGGATAAAGATCGAATTGTATATAAATAGAAACAAACTGTTAACAATGGAACCTAGTTGATGCCCCGACACAGAGCCAACATGCATTATATATATAAGATTTACATGGGGAGATGATTTTCATCTGCAACAGAACGAAGAGTATTGATTTGATATAATCACCAAATATCCATCACATATATTGTTTCATTATTGGCACTAGATTAATTTAATTAAGGATGTGATATCATACCATTGGACGAAGCATATATTTGGGTCATATATAAGACAACAATTCAAGAAACAGAAAAAAATAAAAATGGGACCGGCATAAGGAGAACAAATATGTATCACCTCTTCATATGGATGAAAACTACTCTCCACCATTAATTGTGGTCTACTTTTCAGATACAGCATCTACAGAAATATTTACTCCAACTACGAAAAAGAGAAGCATGTGATGAATGGAAATGTATGGATAAAAAATATAAATAACAGTATTTAACTTTTTAGAAGTATTGTGGATAATACCATGTACATAGTGCACACTATGTAAAATTACAAACAACAAGTTAGGGAAATCACAGTTAATCTCATATGCGCTAGTCACTCAGAAATGAAATTGGTTAAATAAGAAGACTAGCTCTCATATGTGCTATAGATTAGCGTATATATCTACATATACTATAGCTACATACGTACGTCACTATGGGTAAGTAAAATAGACTATCCTAACATGTATAGGTATTGTTACTGAGTTTCATGCCATGTGTTTTGAAAGATTTGCAGGATATTTGAGACAATTCCACCTGTAGAAAAGAAAGAAAGGACTGTGGAAGGCGAAAATGTTCGGTAGCTCCATGGAGCCACTGCTCCACTCGCATTCATCCCTGGGATTCACTTTTTCGAGATTGGTGCTAGTTACAAGGACTGGGCAAGACGCAGATTAGGTACTAACCATGATACAGATTATTTCATCCGCAGGACCCACACTCTGTACGCAGGCCTGCAGCCATGTCAGAGAAACTTCATTTCTTTTGCTCGGGCCACGCAGCCCCATGACACGTGCCGGTACTGCTGCATCAAGCCATTAATTGTTGTTTTCTTTAACTTTTTTGCGAGAATGTTTTTTAAAACTTTGGCTGCATGACCAATTAATGAACTTTGTATCCTTTAGAAACATCCAAGGTGCCAAATGAAGAAAAATCTTGTGAAATATATTTTTGTTGTACATGTTGGTCAAACTTTGAAAGTTTGATAGCAACAAATATTATTCTTTTGTTTGACTGCCACACTTCTAAACATTACCAACTTTGACCAACCTTATAACAAACATATACATACATTTTGAGAAATTTTGATTGTCCTATATGTACAGATAAAAAAACATATGGAGTAGTTCATAAAGTATCGTTACAGGACAATCCACCCGGTCAGTGAAAACAACTTAGGTCAGTGAAAACAATCTACATCTACAGCTCTTAAGAGCCACTGCTCCACCCGCATTCATCCCTTGGATTCAATTTTTCGAGATTGGTGCTAATTACAAGGACTGGGCAAGACGCAGATTAGGTACTAACCATGGTACAGATTATTTCATCCGCAGGACCCACACTTTTCTGTGGAAGGTCTGCCACATAGACGGAAATCTAGTTAACAGTACAGATTAAATTATCTACTAGTATATAGCTAGCTAGCTAGCCATCGATCTATTGTTCAGTATGTATTGCATTTGTTCAATATTGAGTTCTCCCATAGGAGTACTGTCATACTAAATCTCATATATGTGGAAGAAATTAGGCAAGACAAAGGTTGGGTTCCCAGGAGAATGAAATGTTCAGCCATTCTCTATTAGATATGCATATAAAACCCAGATATGCCTTTGTAGAGAGAGGCATAACTGATGTGGCGCCTTGCCATAGCAATACATAATATTGGAATCTTAGAATAGCCACATGCAATCATGTGAAACAATAATAAACATAAGACTGTTTTTTCTTTTGCAAAGACTCCAAAAAATAAACCCCAAAACTCCAAAAACAAAATATAGAAAGCAACACTTCTGCAGCATACATGGAGTAGTATGCTGAAAATTCCAATAAGAACATCCAGAAGAAAATATATTATAAAGTCACATTGTCAAAATTCTAGAAAAAAATGGTTCGCATTTGCTATAGGCCGGGAAACCAATTTAATATTATCACAACTCCCCTATTAATCTCCACGAGTATCTCATGTCCCCACTGAATTAGATATACGGTGATAAAAAGGCTAACCATATCAGGTGAATAAATTACTCAATATATAAATAATATACATAAATATGTTTGTTTTCCCCATGCTAGACATAAAATAATATGACGCGCGTCACTCATGGTCATCCTTAGAAACATTGTGAACACCCATTACAAAGCGTTGTTGTATATTTTGTGTATTAATATATATACACTCCCTGTGGAATAACCTTGGTATATGCACTAAATCATAATTAAAATTAAGTCACATCTCCAAGATAATCCACAAATAACATCATGAAAAGTTTACTTAGCAAATGAATGAACATGGTCAAGTTGCAAACCCGATTGAGTATCGGCGTTGCCTTGGTCCTGTTGTGCATCATCCAAAACGGCTTTACCAGCTTCATGAATTAACAAGGAGTTTAATTAGAGGATTTAAAATTTCATAAAATTTATGAATTAATTTTAGGATGAAGTGGGCTACAATACATGTTTGCCGTTTGCAAAGCCATGTACTCCCTCCGTCCCATATTAAGTGACTCAAATTTGCTCAAATATGGATATATCTATGCCTAAAAAGCGTCTAGATACATGTAATAGAAAGTCACTTAATATGGGACGGAGGGAGTATATGTTTTGATACTTGATAGTGAAAAATACTCAAGAAACAAGGTGAAGAGAAACAGAAAAATTCATTTGCACCATATGCAAATTTATGGTGATAATAAAAGGCTGACCATATCCCTCATGGCTTCTCTCTACTCTTTCTCCTTTTTATTCTCCCATGACTAATTAGAAACATTGAGCAACACCCAATACAAAAGGCGTTGTATATCGTGTGTATTAATGTATGCATTCTACAACGTGTACACTTGGTTGAAAACCAACCTTGGTCTGTGCACTAAATCATGAAATTAAGTCACATATCTCTCCAAGACAATCCACAAATAACATCATGAAGTTCACTTAACAAATGAATGAAAATGTCGGTTGAGTTGCAAACCTGATTGAGTATCGTTAGTGCCTTGGTCCTGTCATGGATCATCCAAAACGGCTTTACCAGCTGCATGAATAAACAAGGAGTCCATAGCGAAACAAAGAAATTCATTTGCACCGTTTGCAAATTCATGTATATACATGTACGAAACATCTATATATATGGGGTGTGTAAACATGTACTGTTTGTTGTATATAAGAAAAGAGGAAAATTATACCAACTAAGAACTAGCTAGAGGAGTTGGATAACTAATTAATCAATTTACAAATTGTTCACCTTCAACATAAATAGGATATTTTTTTGGGTAAAATCACATAAATTAAATAGGATATGACAGAACCATTTTTCCATAACGGAGAACATATAATAAGAACCTAATATATGTGCTTGGCGTAGAGGAACACTAGCTAGCTAAAGAGTACTAGATCGATGTGGCGTGCAGTACTAGTGCAGCAATGTGCAGAAATGCTACAGTACCACATATTGCAACAGGGTTGAGACAATGATCACAATTCTACCGAACAAAGCTCAAACATAACTGTGCAAAGTCAAACTAATTAAGGGTTATTTGCCTCAAAACACCCAAAATGAACTAGGGCTCCTCAGAGCCTGGTATTTCAAAATAAATAGACAAATTCTGGAATTAAGATTTTTCTAATCAACATATGGATACATAACATTTATATACCAACGGTTTAGCACCCAAAAAAAAGTTATGCTACACAAATCTATCCATACATGATGTACTGTAAAGAAATGTACTATATACCTGCTGTGTAGAAGGTGGAGAATGGATAAATATATGAGAAGCAAGCCGTTTCAAACACTCGCCGGTGCTCCTTGGTCTCCAAATCAAGCATGAACACGCTCCGCCCTGTCTGGACGAAGATGGCATTTGCTTCCTCGGCGATCCCGATCACCTCCCGTGGCATCATCGGGTTGTGTAGATCTTCCTCATCATCCACGGTGTAAGTCTCCCGTCGCATAATCCCATAGTTTCCACCCTCTTCCTCGCGATAGTAGAGCATCAAGATGGACACGCCTATCACGAACACAAGGCCAAGCCTCGCATCACCACCCCTAGCCGGTACGACGGTAAATTCCCGGTTATCCCCCAATCCCAGCGGAAGCGGAGTCCGTATCGTTTGCAAGGAACATGTTCCATCCAGTCTATACTCTAGCACTGTGCCGTCGGCCCCAGTCATCCAGTACACGGCAGCGTTGCGAACCGCGGTGCTCGGCTTGATGTCCAAGGAGCACCCGCGGCCCATGATGGCCAGGCAGCTGCCCCATTCCCGGGTCTCGGGGTTGTACACGGACGCCATGGTCAAGTAGCCCCACGTGGCCGTTGCCGATGCCGATGCCGTGGGTGGCACGCGAGGCATGTTGCTGTAGGCCAAGACGACGCCAAGGTGTCCCTCTGCCCGGATCAGCGCCGGGGTGCCGTAGAAGTGCGCGCTGTCCGGGGCAGGAATGGAGTCCTCGTGGCCGGTCAGAGGGTCCCAGAGGACCATGTTTAGGAGGTTGCCTGACTCTCCGATTATTCCGAGGAGCACGCGCCCGTGCTTGCAGTCGAAGACGTCGACCCTGCGGCGTTGGACGGCGGCGGGGACAGATTCATGGCGACGGCGGCCGTGGAGGTGGAGGCGCGGCCGAAGAAGAACGGAGCTCCATGGTCGTTGGAGAAGAAGCCCAGGAGCGGCGCTATGTTGCGGTCGTTGTCGGGGAACTGTGGAGGAAGTTTGTTTGCGACCATGGCGGAATTGAAACTCTAGCGTGCGGCCGGCGGCGGCTACGGCTAACTAGAGGAAACTGCTAGGGTTTTGGGAAGAAGAAGAAGAATAAGTGGCCGGCCGGGATCTCCATCGGTGAAAGGAAACGCAGGCTGCCTGCGCGTGATCTATTACATTCCACTGAAAACTCAGCAACAACGCTCCGCGATCCGTAGCCAAGTCATAACCGTTGCTGGTTTGTCTCTAGTCAACGAATAAATGGTTGGAAAAAAAACGGCCCCCGCAGCCCAAGAAGGCATGCGGCCATGGGCAGCAGGGAGGTAAGTTTATTGGGCGCAGGGATAGACCGAACGCGGGTTACGGGCATAGAGGACAGAGCTTGGGACCAATAGGACATGTGAAGAAGTCTGTTGTGGTGGGGCTGCAACACATTTTATACTGTCTTCGTGACTGTAATTTTGTCAAATTGCAAATTTTTTCAAATTCGACTGGATTGAAATCTTTGGCTGATCCATAAATTATAACTGTGTGCACACTGAATTCAGATTTTTATTGAGTGTGAACTTCGTCAAAAAAAAATGTTGTAGCACGTGGTGGAAGACTGCAGTGTGGAGATGGGACCCTCGCCAACTATTAGATCAATGGGATACGAAGACTTGGGAATCAAGAAAAGAACATCCGGACAGCTAGGCCGGCCCAATAGGCTACCTAGGTAGGCTACATATAGTCATAATACTATACATATTAGACTTCTGTGCCAAAATTTAGGTATGGCGACGCTCACACTTTGCCATACTGTTGCGTCTGCCCCCGAGATCTTGTATATATATGTATAAGCACAAATTTTGCAACCAGGCTGCAACCACCTCTTACGGCCCAACCAACCAAACGACCCTTGCACGGTGGGTGCAGTTATGGTGCGAGCAGCCCAACCAAACACACGCGAGTAATATGATGTTGCACGTTTCTATCATTGTTATTTTGTTTGTTTGATCACATAAAGACCGACCAAATATGCTATACTTGTTATTGCGAAACTAAATGATCTTTTTTTAAATCAGAATACAAACGCAGACGTTCAACACACGCGCGTACATTCACCCCTATGAACATAACACGCACACCCTACCCCTACGAGCACCTCCGAAAGACTAAGCCGGCAGATCTTGAAAGATTAACGGAAGTCACCGCAAACGCCTCGTTGTTGATGGGTACATCACCTACCACTGAAAAAATGCTGCCGGTTAAATCCTGGAATAATCCAATAAAATGTAAAACCCATGTCAAGTTTAGAACTTGAGCCTGGATGGGCTTGTTCCACTACAAGGAACCAAGCCACCTAAGTGAGGATCAGTTCACAAAACTAAATGAATTTTTCCTTTTCTTTGCAAAATAGGAGGCGTACTTCACCTCATCGTTACTATGAACTTTGGTACCCTACAAGAAATATATTTATTTGTGAAACTTCATTTTGGTCACCAAATTAAACGTCACTATTTTTTATTTATGAAGATTTTGTAGCAAAAAAAGGGGTGTCACTGATGAGATTTAAAAATAAAATGTTTTCATGAATCGTCATACACATTTATGACCAAATCATATCAACATAAAGTGTATTAAAAAAACGTTCGTACTGACTTGACGTAACCACGTTGGGTCCTATGTGGCCGGTCTGATGCGAGTTTTGTGACCAAATCATGGTAAAACAAAATCGGCCCAGCCCATGCTCCGAGCCCAATAGGTCAGCCCATTTTTTCTTTCAACTCTCGTGGCCAAAGTATTTCAGTCCATGTTGGTCGTCTAATTGGGTTGGTTCCAATAAATCAGCCCATTTAGAGGTTTCGGGGCTGATGTGGCACATTTAGGACGGTTTAGTGGGCGTGCACGGTGCACTAGTGCAGCAATGTGCAGAAATGCTACACTACCACATGTCGCAACATATATATGAACTATTTGAAACAATGATCACAATTCTAGTGAACAAAGGATTATTGATTACAGTATACTCCCAAAATGTGGATCAAACATAACTGTGCAAAGTCAAACTACGGGTTATTTGCCTCAAAACCCCCAAAATGAACTAGTGCTCCTTAGAGCCTGGTATGTCAAAATAAATAGATAACTTTTGAAATTAAGATTTTGCTAATCAGCATATCGATACATAACAAACATTTATATATCAACGGTTTAGCACCCAAAAGAAAAGTTATGCTACACAATCTTTGCTACCACTACCTCAAAAAACCCCTCGAGTGGCGGTTGAAAACGGGGTTAGTGGCAGTGATCATGCCCGCCATTATATACATGTCGTGAATAAGGTGGATAATGGATAAATACATGAGAAGCAAGCCCTTCCATAGACTCGCTGTTGCTGCTTGGTCTCTGAATTGAGCATGAACACGCTCCGCCCTGTCTGGACGAAGATGGCATTTTTGCCTCCGCGGCGAACCCAATCACCGCCCGGCCGTGGCATCATTGGGTTGGTGCCTTCTTCCTCATCATCCGTTGCTGTGTACTTCTCCCGTCGCACCAGCCCATAGTTCCCACCCTCTTCCTCACGATAATAGAGCATCACGATTTCGGACACGCCTAAGACGAATACAAGGCCAAGCGTCACATCACTACCCTTAGCTGGCATGATAGGAAACTCCCGGTAATTATTCCTCCATCCCACAGGGAGCGGAGTCTGTATCAGTTGCAAGGTATGTGTCTCAAGTTTATACTCTAGCAGCGTGCTGCCCCCCCCCCCCCCCCCCCCGCGCCCCACGGCCATCCAGTACATGGCAGTGTTGCGAACCACGGTGCTGGGTTTGATGTCGAAGGAGAACCCGCAGCTCATGATGCCCCCCCCTCCCCCGCCCCTAGGTCCAGTTCTGGAAGCTGCATATACCGATGCCATGGTGTAGACGGGCATGGATGCTGATGCCGTGGGGCGGCGTGACGCGGCATATTGCTGTAGGCAATGACGACATGGAACAAGGACGTGTGGCCAGCGCCGGGGTGCCGTAGTTGTGCACTCTGAACGAAGCTGGAATGAAGTGCTTGTCGCCTGTCAGAGGGGCCTAGAGGACCAAGATGAGGATCTCACCTGAGGCTTCGGTTATCCCAAGGAGAGCACATCGTGGTCGTCAGAGAAGAAGCGAGGAGCGGAGGTGTGTTTGCGACCATCTCCATCTATCTTGTCGTGTGGCTGGCTGGCGGTGCTATGGGTACCAGCCGGCCGGGGGGGGGGGGGATCAAGGGCGCCATGGCGCGACATACCAATTCCTCCACAGACGTCGCCGCTGCCACCATGGCGCTGAAGAAGTACATAACGCCTGTACACATGCATCAAGAAGTGCATGACCTCCACCACCACACAAGCCGCAAATAGAGAGGAGCTGGCCGCCAAGAGGGAAGAAGTGGCCAGGATCTCGATCGGTGCAAACAAAGGAAGTCATTTACACAGGCTGAGCTGCGCGTGATTGACAATTTCCACTAAAACTCAGCAACAGCTAGCCAAGTAATAATACTGGTTTGTCTGTAGTCAAGTAAAAATGTTTGTCTGCTTCCCTTAAAAAATGGTTTGTCTGCTAGTACAAGTTTTGGTTTTGCCAAAGAGTAATCTGAATTTGTAATTTCGTTTCGATTCCAAATTTTGAGAACTAACTGGTACTTCTATACCTAAAGTGTGGTTCACATATATGTTTGCTGGAGAAAGTGGGGTTCACATTGCACCTCACATGTTTTTTGGCCAGCTGTATGTACGCATGTAGGGGGACCACTCTCATCGCACACAACTGCAATTTTTAGCCTACCAAGGTGTATCATGCACATGCATCAAAAGGCCGAGTTTATGTAACAACCCTAGTTTTTAGCACTTGGAAAACTTACAACAGTGGAAGTGGAAATTTGAAATCACTCAAAAACTTTATTGGAGTTCAATTGGGATTATTGGAATTTAAGCTTTTATTGGATTTATAAGAGGTTTTCGAATTAATATTTTTAATAGGAGGACTTTGAAATCTTTTCAAAACGAAATTGGTCAAACATGAAACCATCAAATTGTCATCTTAAATCTTCCATCCATCATGGCACGCTCGTCGATGTACACAGTTGAAACCATCGAATTAAATCTTCCATCCATCATGGTTCACATTGTATGGCGGTAGTGGATGTGCGCGCGAAGAAGATGGGAGCGTCGTGATCGTTGGAGAAGAAGCCGAGGAGCGGAGGTGTGTTTGCTACCATCTCCATGTATGTCACCGTATGGCTGGTGGCGGCAGCTACGGCTATAGGCCTGACTGGGAAACTACTAAGGGTCTACGGTTCTATGCTATGTACACTTGTTACCATGCGGCTGGCGGCGGCAATGGTCGTTGGGAAATTGCTAAGACCCAAAAAATATGCTATGTACACTTTGGTACCCTACAGAAGATATGTTTATTTGTGAAACTTCATTTTGGTCACCAAAACGTCACTATTTTTCACTTATGACGATTTAAAAAGTGGCGTCACTAACAAGATTTACCGATGTTTTTCATGAAACGCCATAAACATTTATGACCAAATCAAATCAACAAGACGTGTATCGAAACAACCGTTCGTACTGGCTTGACCTGACCACGTTGGGTCCTACGTGGCCGGTCTGATGCGACAGTTTTGTGGTGAAACCAAATCATCGTAAAACAGTACATCACCAAACTATAAAGAGAAATTGCAGCAGGGTTACAGCATCAACGAACGAGTAGATTTCTCTAAAATTAACAAAACATCGATGAAGATTTCTTTGTTGATGTGCAGTAATAAAGGAAATTTAAAGGCACAGGGGGTCGATGCATATATGCCTATAGCAAGTGCGAAACTCACCGCAGGTCGCTGGGTGTATTCGGCCATCGTTGGGGCAGGAGCACCCGAACGCTTTGGCGCCGACTTCGTAGCAGCACCCGCCGCTGCAGGAATTGCACATGGCGTAGTCTCCAGGCACCGTCCAGTCCAGCAAGAACCCACACCTCACCATCTCCTTGTAGTCTCTTAATTGGGGTCACTAGTGGCACAAGTTTCTCTAAATGGGGTCAAAAAACGAAAATCTCGCTAAATGGGGTCAAAGCTGTAAAAAAGTAGAACTTGAGGGTAAGAAATGGAATTCACTCTTAATTTTGGTAACTGTTGTGCTCTCCCTGTCAGTTACCAGACATTGGATTTAGATGGCTTGTTTGATGAGTTCGGTGTCCCTGTTGGATCTATGCCCTGCAAGTAACCTTGGTCTGCCTCTCGGTCTCCGAAAGCCAAGACACATTGAATTTCAGCCACTTATTGAAAGGATTGCGAGTCGTTTGAAGCCATGGAAAGGAAAGCTCATGTCGAGACGTGGATGAATTATTTTGGTCAATTTCTGTGCTTTCGGTAATGACCACCTATTACCTCACATGTTTTGCTCGAAGTGTCTGGGCTATCAAGAAAATTGACAAGCTTTGCAGAAGTTTTCTTTGGACAGGTGAAGATCACGCACACTCAGCGGGAAGTGCTTGGTTAGTTGGAGGGGGTGGCCGTGATAGCCGCTCGAGAGAGATTGATTCGCTGCCTCGCTGGGCGGCGCCATTGCTAGAGGAAGAAGAAGGGGAGAGGAAGAAGAAGGAGAGGATGAAGAAAGAGAGAAGAGCTACCTTCCTGCCGCCGGCCGAGGCCATCCAATTTTGGCAGCGCTTTGCCGCCAGTGAGGATGAGAGCCGCAACTAGTCTCAGCTCCGGTCTTACTCTCTCTTTTTCTAAGGACAACGTACCAGTGACGGTGTAACTCGCAAGAACCGCCACAGGAATTTGGCGCTATGTGAGGATGGACACCAGTGGTGGTGGGACACGACACTAGAGGTCCACCACCAGTTTTGCGGTCCTGTTTCACTGCCACTGGTGACTGGCGGGGCACTGGCCTGCGTCCCCCTGAACAGCCTCCAGTGGCGGTGATGTCTTTGGCCCGGTTGAACCGTCATTGGAGAGGGTTCATGAGAGGAGTATTCTCTGATGCAGTATGTGCTCCAAAAATCTACTGAGCTTTGGGTTTCAAAGATCTGCACCTTTTTAGAAGATCGCTGCTATTGAGGTGGCTCTGACTTGTTTGTCATTAGTAGCGGGTCCGGCCCGCCCGCCACTGATAGACCGTAAGCTATTCCTCGTTTTGTAGTAGTGCCTCTTCATTAAGCTGTGGCTTTCTCTTCAAGATGTTGTTCTTCATAATTCTGTGGACTATCATTTGGAAAATCTCCACGAGTGGGACCTACTCTGCTAGCTCGACGTATCAGTTTCAGTTCATTGGGAGAATTACACAACCTCTACTGTCCAGCGTTTGGAAGATCAAGATTGAGGGATAGATCAAATTCTTCATTTGGCTTTGTCTTCAAAATAGAATATGGTCCATGATCATCTGGACACGTTCGAGGATGGCCGCACCAACCTCTTTGTTGCTTCTGTGTGATCAAGAGATGCAAAACTTGAACCATCTGTTTATCCATGGTAGCCTGGTGATCTCAGGGACGTGATGGAGTGCTCCGAGAAACCCGGAGACCCGTTGGGGCACTCCCCTGGGCGCTTCTGGGCGATCTCGCCGGAATCCGACGAGGACAGCGACGCGGTTGCGTCTGAGTCATTGCCGGAAGACACAGTGTCGTCTAGGGCTTCCAGTTTCTTGGTCTGCACTCCTTCGCCGGTGAGCTGTGATTTACATGTTTCTTCTTCGTTTTCTAAGGAGGAGAAGAGAAGGCGGAGGAGATTGGAGACGGCCGCGGCGGTTTCTTGTGCTTTTGTGCAGGGATCAAGCGTGGAGACATCGCTGTCTCGCGAGGGTTCATCTTCGTCAAAATCGGCGGCAGCGTCTAGGAGGCCTGCTGTGGAGCCGAGGACTGCGGCTCTGGAGCCGACGACCTTTGTGCTCGACCAATTCGATGCGGCTGGCTGGACTTTGGTGCAACGCCGGCGTCCGTCGGCCAGAGGCCGCTCGAAGGTGAGTTTTTTCGGTCGCCATTCGTCGGCGCGTTTGAATTCTGCCCGTTGCAGTTCGCATGGTCATACGGGCCGAGCAGGTGGTCTGCTACGCGAGTCCTGTGAAGGTTCTGCAGGCCCATACGGGGCCAGCGGGCCGTGTCTGTTTCGGATCGCATGGTCTGCTACGTGCGAGTCCTGGGAACGTTTCGCAAGCCCATACTAGGCCGGCGGGCCTTGTCATTCGGAGTTGGTCCCCTGCTGGGCGTTCTCTGCCTGATGGCCATACGGGCCTGGAAGGAACAGGAACGGCAGGTAACGTGATCTCAGGGATGCGTTCCGCTGGGATTGCGTTCCGGCAGCTTCTCGGCCGAGTCTGGTGCAGTTCGGCTCCGCGTGCCCCGATTGTCTCTCCTGCCAAAGCTAAGATGGCGTTCCGCGGAGGTGGTCGTGGGGGCGGAGAGTATCAAGGGGGCGATCGATTTTATGATCGTGATCGGCGTGGCTACGGTGGAGGTGGCAGCAGGGGTAGTTTCAACGATGGCTATGGTGACAACGAGGGCTATGGTGATGGCCGGGAGGATTTTGGTCGTGCGGACTTTGGTGGCTACAATGGCGATCGCTTCTCTGGCGGACGAGACGGTGATGGTTTTTGTGGCAATTTCCATCCGGGCCGTTGGTTCGCTGGCCCCGGTGGACCTCCGCGTGATGGTGGTGGGAATCGGCGGCGCTATGAATTCCGCACCGGTCATGGCTCTGCGGGTCATGGTCGTGGTCTTCCGCCAGCTCGCGGTCGTGGCAGCGGTGCTGGCCGTGGTGGAGGTGGTGGTAAGGGCGCTGCTGCCACTTCGACCTCGGCTGGAGTGACGGCCGTGGCAGAGACAGGAGCTACAAATGCCTCTGCCTCTGCGACAGGGGTAGTGTCCGGGGAAGGCCAGGCTGCAGCTGTAGCCAGTGCTCCCTTGGCCGCTGCTGTTCCTGTGGTGTCTTCGGCTGGACTTGTTGGGGCTGCAATGCCTTTGGGTGCAGGCAGCAGCAGCTTCTCTCACTGCTACTGAGGTTCCCGAAATGTCGGGCATGTCCAAACCGGCGAAAAAAGCTAGCAAGGTGAAGTGCTATAGATGCAACCAATCGGGTCATTTCTCTGCTGATCTTACAGCTCTTGTTTGTGATATTTGCGAGTCTGCAGCTCACTTGAAAGATGGGTGCCCGTTGTTGTCGGCGCTGAAGAAACAAGTGATCATGCACGGTTTTGGGGAGGAGGCTTTGTTGTTCTTTGAGCTGCCAGTGTCAGACTCTTTTAGGCCTCACCGGGAGAGTGGAAGAGTTGGGTTAATTTCTGTGTCAGGAGGTAGCTTGTCTGTTGAGCAGGTAACCTCGCTTCTGCAGTGGCTCGTGCCGACTGAAAATTTTCAATGGGAGGTGAACTTGTATGAGAAAGATGTGTTCAAGGCTGTTTTTCCTTCGAAGGCTGAGCTCCAGCGAATGACTCGATTTGGCACGTTTTATGTCCCTACTAGTCCGTGCGCAATTACTTTCTCTGATTGGTGTGCGAAAGTTGAGCCTGAATGGAGTTTACAGGAGGTGTGGGTGCGGGTGACTGGTATCCCGCCTGATATCTTAGGTGATTATGTCACTCTGTGGGGAGTTGGATCTTTGTTGGGCAAGACCAAGGAGGTCGACATGCTGTATACTCGGAGGCATGGGGTTCTTTGCATTTTGGTTTCTTGTACAGATTACAGAAGCATACCTAAGGAAAAAGATGTGCTTATCAGGGGCAGTGGATATGTGCTTGGTTTTCAGGTGGAGGCACCTGCGGGTTTGATTGATCCGGCTGACACTAAAATGGCCGATGCTCATGATGATGATATGGATGGGGGTGATAAGGCTGAGAAGAATGAGACCGTTTTTGATCAAATCGATCCTAAAGATAATTCTAAAATACATGATGCTAATGGGTCCTCGTCGTCGACAAGTGGAGGTGGTACAGCACCGGGTGGGACACAATTTGCTTCTACTGTGCTTCCAGCTATCCGCTTCGGATCTTTTGCTTTGGAGCCGACTCCGCGGTCTTGTGTGTCGGCTTCGTGTCCATGCTGGGCTGATATGGTTGAGGAAGAAGAAAGAATTTCCTTGTCTGCACCGCCTTGTGTTCGTTCGCGTGGGCTGCTTCCTCTGCTGGTTGTGCCGGCTGTGGGCGGCGTGGCTTCGGTTGGTTAGCAGGGACAGGAGGGGCCGGCTGTGGGTTCTGTTCAGGTTGGTGGCCGACTTCAGAGGCAGGAGGTGCATGCTGTGTGGCAGCCAACTCTGCTTGGAGGTCTGGTGAAGCAGGATGTGCCTGTTGTGAAGCTGATGCCACGCTTGGGGTCGCCTGCTGCTGGGCACCTGCTCCACACGGGCACGGGTGCTGCTCCTTGCATGCAGCAGCTGCCTGGCTGTCCTGGTGTTGTTGTTGCTCCGGCGGGGCCCCATGGCAGGCGGCTATGGGGTCGCTGCCTCTCTCCCCCGTTCGTGCTCCGGCGCCTCTCTCTCCCGCACGTGGACCAGACGGGTTCACTGTGGGATGTTCGAGATGGATGAGGTGATAGCCTTCGGTGGGGTTCCGGATGCTGCTACGGCTGGAGTTCGATCCAGCGCGCGCATCCGTGCTCAACCGGATGCGGATGCGACTCAGCTGGAGCGTGCGTCTCATCGCGCACAGTTACGGGATCCTCTCCTTGTTCCAGGTATCGCTTTGAATTCTCTCTCTTTTACTGCTCTTTCAGGTTCATAGATTATTTCTAGAGCTAGTAGGTTAGTGATTTCTTTTGGGGAGTCACATGATCATAATTTTTTTTCTGTTAATTTACTTAAATCGACTGAATTAGAACGGGCAGCTACTATACTTAAAAAGAATGTTGTTCCTCTATGCGATGCGGATGGAGACCCTCATTCGTTGTTGGTCTCCAATCTGTCTGATCTTTGTGTGGATTTTGATGCGGATAATCTTGGGGTGGCAACTGATCATACAGATCTGCTTCCTAAGGGTATCCCAAAGCGGCAACGTAAGAAAAAGTCTTACGATCTTTCAGCGGTCCGTCGCAGTACGCGACAGCGTAAACAAAGAAATTTCTCCTAATGAAGGGTTTGTTTTGGAATGTGAGGGGCTTCGTGAGCCTGCCAAACACCGACTGATTCAGGAGAACATTCATGAGCATCAGCTAGACTTTATTGCTTTATTTGAGACAGGACGTTCTAACTTTACTGGCCTATGAGTGGTATGTGTTACCGCCTCATGGTTGGTCGCTCTGGCGGTATTTTGGTTGGTTTTAATACAATTAATCTCCAAGTCAAAAGAGTTGATACGGGAGACTATTGTATTCAATTTCACCTGGGCTCAAAATTTGATGAATTTGAGTGGGTTCTGGTCCCGGTTTACGGGGCGGCTCAAGACGTTCATAAGCCGGACTTTTTGGCGGAGCTTGTGAGGATTTGTGAATCTGAACCGTTGCCCTTGGTGGTCGGGGGTGTTTTAATATTATTCGGCATCAAGAGGAGAAAAATAATGATAATTTTAATGCCAGATGGCCTTTCATTTTCAACGCCATTATTGAGAGCCTAGATTTAAGAGAAATAGTTCTCTCGGGCCGTCAATATACTTGGGCGAGTTGTCGGGACATCCCAACATATGAGAAGTTGGATCGTGTTCTGACTAGCGTTGATTGGGAGCAAAAGTTCCCTTTGGTGACGGTTCATGCTCTGACTCGTGCGAGTTCGGATCATACTCCCCTTCTTCTTGATTCCGGGGATCAGGCGCACCTGGTTAATAAAGCTCAATTTTCGTTTGAGTTATCCTGGTTGCGGCAAGATGGCTTCTACGAGATAGTGGCAGCCAAATGGGCTGTATGTCGTGGAGGCTCCTCGCCCATTGAGAGATGGCAAAATAAAATTAGACATCTTCGTCGCTTCCTTCGTTGTTGGGCAAAGAATCAAAGTGGACTTTATAAGAAAGAGCGTGATCGTCTGCTTCATATCATTGATACCCTCGACATAAAAGCTGAATCCTCTCCGCTCTCTGTTACTGAGCGAGATGCGTTGCGTGATGCCAATGATTTTGTGTCCAAGCTGCGTCAGGATGAGGAATCCAAATGGGCGCAACGGGCAAAAGTCAAGTATGTCCAGGAGGGTGGAAGCAATACAAATTTTTTTCACCTTGTTGCCAATGGTAAACATCGTAAGGAAAAAATATTCCAACTCGAGCAGGATGAATGTATTATTGTGGGACAGGATAACTTGCGTGTTTTTATTACAGATTATTATAAGAAACTATTTGGAACACCGGTTTCGAATTCTTTCTCGCTTATGGAAGAGAATTTGCAGGGAATTACCCGTGTTACGCCAGATGAAAATAACATTCTGGTAGCTGACTTTACTGAAAAGGAGGTTCATGATGCGATTTTTCAGATGGAGCATAATAAGGCTCTTGGGCCTGATGGGTTCCCTGCGGAGTTCTATCAGGTTTTTTGGAAGGTTATAAAAGTTGACTTGTTGGCCCTGTTCGTCCAACTTCAACATGGGGAGCTGCCATTGTTTAAGTTGAACTTTGGGTTATTACCCTTATTCCTAAAAAAGAAAATGCAGTCAAGATTCAGCAGTACAAACCCATTTGTTTGCTTAATGTTAGCTTCAAGATTTTCACGAAAGTCGGTAGAAATCTCATTTCTAGGATCGCCCAAGGTGTAATTCGACCGACTCAAACGGCCTTTATGCCCGGTCGTCATATTCTTGAGGGGGTGGTTGTTTTGCATGAGACCATTCATGAGCTTCATCGTAAGAAAATGAATGGTGTTCTCTTCAAAATTGATTTTGAGAAAGCATATGACAAGGTCAAATTGCCTTTTCTCCAGCAAGCGTTGCGGATGAAAGGTTTTGACCCTAAGTGGTGCGAGTGGATTGCCCAATTTGTGCAAGGGGGAAGTGTGGGAGTAAAGGTTAATGACGACATTGGTCATTACTTCCAAACTCGGAAAGGTTTGAGACAAGGAGACCCTCTATCCCCGATTCTTTTTAATATTGTCGCGGACATGCTTGCTATTCTTATTGATAGGGCTAAAGATGATGGTCAAGTGGTAGGCCTCATCCCTCATTTGGTGGAGGGAGGAGTGTCTATCCTCCAATATGCTGACGATACGATTATTTTTATGGATCATGATTTAGAAAAGGCTGTTAATATGAAGTTGATCTTGTGTTGTTTTGAACAGCTGTCGGGCCTTAAAATTAACTTTCACAAGAGTGAAAATTTCTGTTTCGGTCAGGCTCAAGTGTGTGAGGATGACTATAAACAGATTTTTGGCTGCGTATGTGGAACTCTCCCATTTCGTTATCTGGGGAGTCCAATTCATTATAGGAAATTACTCAATAGGGAATGGAAAACTGTTGAAGACTGAGAAAAAGTTGGGGAGTTGGAAGGGCAAGTTACTCTCATACGGAGATCGACTTATCCTGATTAATTCGGTACTTACGAGCATGCCTATGTTTATGTTATCCTTTCTTGAAATACCCGCAGGGGTACGACAACGATTGGATTTCTACAGATCACGCTTCTTTTGGCAACCTCATAACCAGAAGCGGAAATATCAGTTGACAAAATGGAATATTATCTGTCGCCCTAAAGATCAGGACGGACTAGGCATTGAGTTGTTGGACCTCAAAAATAAGGGTTTACTCAGCAAATGGTTGTTTAAACTACTTAATGAAGATGGTCTATGGCAGCAGCTCCTTCGTAATAAGTATTTTCATTCTAACACCATCTCCCAATTTTCATTCTAACACCATCTCCCAAGCCAAGTTATGACTGGCTGATTCCCCTTTTTGGAAGTGCCTAATGCGGGTTAAAGATGAGTTCTTTAACAAAGGCACATTTATTTTAGGGGATGGCCGTGGTACTCGATTTTGGGAAGATACTTGGTTGGGGGATAGTACTCTTGCGCTTCCATGTCCATCATTATTTAACATTGTGCAACGAAAAAATGTTCTTGTGGCCGATGTTTTATCGACGGTGCCCCTGAAGGTTGAGTGCAGACGTTTACTAATTGGAAATAAGTGGACATCTTGGTTACACTTAGTCCAGCGATTAATGATGGTTAATCTTTCCACCACGCCAGACAGATTTTGGTGGAAGTTAACTCCCTCTGGGGTTTTCTCGGTTAAATCTATGTACCGAGATTTAATGGATAGCCCTATGGGTTTCTCGCGGTATTATCTTTGGAAATTAAAAATTCTCCTAAAAGTTAAGATTTTTATGTGGTTTCTTGACCGAAAAGTGTTGCTTACGAAGGATAATCTAGCCAAAAGGAACTGGACAGGATGTATGAAATGTTGTTTTTGTGATATCGAGGAGTCCATTCATCGTTTATTCATCGCTTGTCCCTATGCCCAACTCGTGTGGCGAATTATTTACTTTGACTTTAATTTGCCTCCCCCTATCAATATTTCTAATTTGTTTGGGAATTGGTTAAATGGGATTGACAAAAAGACTAAGGCTCACATTCGGGTGGGAGTGCCTGCTGTTCTGTTGGGCTATTTGGAATTGTCGAAATGATATTATTTTTAACAAGACTAGAGTTGTTCACGTTTTGCAGGTTATTTTTAGGGCCACCGCTCTAATCCGCCTTTGGTCCCTCCTCCTCCTTTTGGACAAGCGGGAGATTTCGGCTTCTGGGTGCACTCAGCTAGAGACGGTCGTTCGGGATATCTCCAACCTGGCTGGCTGGCGGCCTGTTGCTAGATTGCAAGATGCATAGAAATTATCTTCAGGATCTTTGTTTTATTTGGCTTATTTTTGTCTTCACTTTGTTTGATTCGTGAATTTTGTACTGAGATGTTTTAACTTTGCAATAAATTGGCTGTGTGCATCGCTTCGATGCAGAGGACGGGGAGCCAAAAAAAATCTGTTTATCCATTGCACTTTTGCGAAAGAGGTTTGGAATTTTTTCAGAATCAAGTTGGCACGTTTGCTGAGCATTTCGTTGGCTGCAGCTTCACTCCGAAGAGGCTTATGATCTCTTCAAGAAAGAATAATGCACCGAGATTGTTCAGGCTTGTTATCATCTGATGCATTTGGAAAGGAATCAAAGAATTTTTGAAGGCACTGTTTGCACCCAGGCGGTTATCGCGGAGCTCTCTTCTGCTGAATTTTCCCTCCAAAGAGAGGGGTTTGGCGAGTAGTTTTCGTTTTCTTGAGAAGCCTGGGAATTGCTCTCTGGGCTACCCATTTTTTAATCCCCTTCATGTAATTATGACTTGTTTCGTCTCCTACTTAATTGAAATTAGCAGTGCCCCTGCCCTTTCGTAAAAAAAACTCACAGGATATATATATGTATTTCTGTAGCAGAAACTTCTAGCAATAACCAAGCCTTTTAGAGATATTCATTACAAAAATCAGGCGGTTACTTAAAGCAATGCTGACCGCTTTGTATTACCACAGAAATTTTCTGACATTTTCATACATCCATAGAGCATCGACGCAGCAGCACAGAACATACAGATGATCACCAATTTATAATCATAGCACACACCTTGTAAGGCCAAAGCTCAAGCTCCCGCAAGGCTGTGCAAGATTTGGTCCCTGTCTTGTTCTCCTTCGTCCATGTCTCTAACATCTCCGTGGCCGCTGCCATTAACAATTGCAGATGGGTATGTTGGATTTGCTCAAAAATCAATGGCATGAAGACAGACACGCACAAACGATTTATTTGGCCAAAGACACCTGTCGTGCTTTCTTTTCTTTAGTTCTCTTTTAAATCTCACGTTACAAACTTGATCTCAACCTAGGCTGACTACCTGCGTATTTATACGCACACAAGTACTAATCCTAGTCGGAGACCATGACCAAACCTACACGGAGTAGGGTCCAATTCAAATTCACCTAAACTCACACATGGCAGCACTTGCCAAAACCCAAACCTACTACTATTCAGACTTGGACAAGATTAATTCCTAACAATCTCCACTTAATCTTGACTCCGTCTTCCGTGCTCCCCCTGATCTTGACTCACCGCAGTTTCACGACTCGTAGACTACACTCAACGTATGATCCAGACTCCCAGTCACGCTAGCTCCCGCATGGACTACACTGTCCACACCTAGCGCAATACGTGCTAACTAAACCCATAGCTCCACGTAGAGACATGTCCTCATTGAAGAGACTCACCTTCACTGGTACACCGCCCCACTATATGCTTGAGCTTCCGTCTTCTCGTCGAGACACACAGATGACACCCGCCACCTTGTCTGCACACACATCTTTGCCCTTAGTGATACACCTCACCGGATAGCCCTTCGACCGTGACGCACTTCCACTGCAACAGAGTCCCACACAGACGAGCACTTGGACACACATAACTCCTCGAAGACGATCTTGACGAGATTCCCCAGTACCGCACCTTAGCACCACAACCCTCATCAAGGATAGTCAACGACCTTGCCGACGACAGTCTGCCCTGATGCCGAGTACTTTCCGGCGATCAGTATTACGATCTCCCTAGAAGATCGGCCCACTGCGACGACTATTTGATCCGATCCGCTGAACACTACTCCGTGCATAGCCACCGATTGCCCGATCCTATCTGCGGACGCTGCTCCGCCACCGTTGCCCGCCCCGAGGCGCTAGCACATCGCCTCCTCGGGGCAAGCGCGTCTTCAAATCTTGACCTCGCTCTGATACCAAATGTTGGATTTGCCCAAAAATCAATCACATGAAGACACACACGCACAAACGATTTATTTGGCCAAAGGCACCTGTCATGCCTTCTTTTCTTTATGTCTCTTTTAAATCTCACGTTACAAACTTGATCTCAACATAGGCTGACTACCTGCGTATTTATACGCACACAAGTACTAATCCTAGTCGGAGACCATGACCAAACCTACACGGACTAGTGTCCAATTCAAATTCACCTAAACTCACGCATGGCAGCACTTGCCAAAACCCAAACCTACTACTATTCGGACTTGGACAAGATTAATTTCTAACAGGGTAAGAGACATCAAAGGAGGTCTTTCCATGCAGGCTCTGGCTGATTATCTGAAGCTTTGGGATGTAGCTACCGGTATCAATCTAACCTCTGGACAACCTGACAAGGCGCTATGGCGGTTCTCGTCTGATGGATCCTTCTCCGTCAGCTCCGCTTACCGCCTGTTCTTCATCGCCAACACTCGTTTCACCTATGCGAAGCCAATTTGGAAGTCTAAGGCCCCTATGAAGTGCAAGTTCTTCATGTGACTCGCCGTCCACAAACGCTGCCTCACCGTCGACAACTTGGCTTGCCGGGGCTGGCCTCACGATCCTCGTTGCTCCCTCTGTGCTACTGAAGATGAAGACTGCACTCATATTTTTGTGCATTGCCGTTTCATGCATCAGACTTGGCTCCGGTTAAGGCGTTGGTCAAAGGCGGTCTTTCCCATCCCTGACTCCTCCTTTTCATGCTCTGAGGACCGGTGGATTATAGCCAGGAAGCAAGCCCCAAGCAGCTTCATTCGAAGGGATTTTGATACCTTCGTCATCTTAGTTCACTGGCGAATTTGGAAGGAGCGCAATTCCAGGATTTTTCAACAAGAGGTTAACAGTATTGATCGAGTGTTTGAACTTATTATAGACGATCTCCAGTCTTGGAGAGCTGCCGGCTGTGTAGTTGCCCTCTAGTAGTAGCTGCCCTCTAGTAGTAGCTACTCTGTGCTTTCTGTAGCTTCTTTTTTTCCCTGTGGTGTTTATTGTGCTGCTGTAAACCAGCTGTTCTAGACTGATTGTTGAGCTGTGTGCTCTGTTGTACTGTTACTGCTTCTTCCTTCAAATAAAATTCGGCCAACGGCCCTTCGACGAAAGCTCAAGCACATGCATACCAAACATATTCTTTCTCCAGGTTGAAATATCAAATAAACCCAAACTCAGTTGCAGCAAAAGAAGAAGTTATAACGAGTATGACACATTCATCCAGTGCAAAAATTAAGAAACACGGGAAAAAATAAACTCTAGAGGCTTAAATTGCAAAGATACATGATCTCTCTCATTGCAATGGGAAATTCTGTAACTGAAAGCTTGTACAGCATCAAATTGTAGTTGCACGAGATGATCCCCAGCCATCTGAATAGAGCATGCTCGGATACACCCAAAGGGAATGCACGTGGCGCCGGTGTGTCCCATACGCAATGATGTGACTGTCGCGCTGACCTGGTGCTTCGGCCAGTTCATGTACAATCCAAGGTGGAGAATTACGGGCATGGTACAAACAGCTGCTCATTCCTACCCATCGTTCCGGGCTCATGCAAGCAAGCAACATGTTCCTCCTATCTCTCCCTGCAAAGACTGCCCAATTGTCCAGCTTCTCCATGCAATCCCATTTCGCAGGCTTGCTAGACGTATCAAGGCGGTGGACTGTATGGGCCACTGTCGAACCCATGCGGTCAGGAATAAGATCGCAAACATGGCCAACCATGAGAAGCATGTCCCTGCATATCACTAGCATGATGCTACAGGTAAGCCTTGGATCAAGTTAGTTGTTATCTCCTGCAGGCGAAGCTGTGGGGCCAGCTCCAAAGTGTAGATCCGGTCATTAAAATCCTTGGCAATGAACTGGCCATTAAATTGCACAATCTGCACTATGCATTCGCCAGAATACGGGAGTTCTGACCAAGAGAGACTTGCAACGGACGAATCAAATAGGGAGGACCTAGTGCCGAAAAGGAGATGTGAGTTAGGTGGCAAGGGGGGCTGTTAGAATACTGAACCAGATAAACTCTGAAATCCGATCTCGATGTGGATTCATGGAAGAACTGAGCAACTCCTCACAGTCATTTCTGAATGTGATATACGTGGAGGTGAAACCTCGGCACCACTGAAAGGATCAACGATATGACAATATCCGTGGTGGTAGCAAATAACATGACCATAAGAAGAGACAGTAAAATACATCTTCAGAATTTCTTCACAAATCTGGCAGCTAAGCGTGGCGCTTCGGTTAGCTGGATCAATGACCTTAAATCTGTGCAGCTTGCAATGACCATTATTTGATGGAAGATGAGGAGCATCAACAGATATATTGGGTTGGATGAGGAGAGGCGGGACCAAGGTGACGATGGTAGATTTGGATGGGCATTCCCAGAATGCAGCACGCCAAGAGGGGCAGGTTGCAGCAAAGGCGAGGAAGTCACGGAATGAGCCTAACGGAGGCAAGATAGAGTGCAACAGGCATTCTGGGAGATCTTCCCAACCTTGGAAGCATCCGAACACAGTAGGGGGTGTGGAAACAAAGAGTTTGATGTGCCTTTGCATGCTGATGAAGAACACTCTGACGAACATAATAAATTAATTCAAGACAAAGATATTAGAAAAATGTCTCTTCAGAAATGAGAAGGAAAAGGACAAATAGCATGCTATAACCATGTATAAGCATATGTTGTTCTTGAGATCTAATATATGTCTATATATCTCAAGAGAGTTGTTGTACACTAGGACAATTAAGAAATTTTATCAAACTGCACTTCGGCAGATTCTCGTGTTCAGTATATATAAGATAACAGTCTGCAGCAAGAAAGAGATCAACTTCCTTTTCACAAATGCCTCCCTCCAATAAGAGCTCAAAACTCATTTATACATCGCATCAGAACATGAGATAAGAGATGCTACCAGGGTGCTACTGCTTTTGTCCTTGGAGTATAAATTTGGGAAATGCCATACGCGGAGTTCTTCTAGCTCTAATGACAAGATGTCCAAGTCCAACCAATATGCGTTAGTACAGATCAATTAGAAAATTTATTTATGTTATGATAATTCTTTTCATTTGCAGAAAGCATTGTGGAGCATGCAAATACTCTAGTTTATGCTGAAGAAAACAAACACTCAAGATACATTAGAAAATTTGTTTATGTTATGACAATTCTCTAGATTAAGAACCCTTGAATGGGGATAGCAAAGTCGACTTTCATTTGAGTATAACTTCAGTATAAACTAGAATGTTCGCATGCTCCAAAAAAATTTCTGCAAAAGAAAAGAATTATCAAAAACATAAATAAATGTTCTAATGTATGTGTACGTACTAACGCATATTGGTTGGACACGGACATCATGTCATTAGAGCTAGAAGAACTCCACGTACCGCATTTCTCTAATGCATATACTCCAAGGGCCATTACAATCTCTAATCTCATGTTCTGATGTCATATATATAAATGAGTTTTGACTTCTTTTTCGAGGGAGGCATTTGTGAAAAGTTCTTGCTGCACTCACTACGCCAGAATGGATTACTGGCGCACGAACTTTAGTGGCGGTACAGATGGTCCAAAAAATTCACCGCCACTGGACGTCGTTGGAGGAATCCAAAATGAATACCAGTGGCGGTGAGCAACCACTGCCATTGTTAATGGAGCACCGGTGGCGGTGAAAGCACTCGCACGACCAGCACCGCCACCGGTGCTCTAGCACCCGTGGCGGTGGTCATTCACCGCCACTGGAGCTCTTTAGTAGTCACCGGTGCACGAGCACTAGTGGCGGTTAAAGTGGTCGAAAAAACAAACCGCCACTGATAAGTCGTTGGAAGAATCTGAAATGAGTACCAGTGACGGTTAGCTTGCACCGCCGCTGTTAGTGGAGCACTAGTGGCGGTACCAGCACTCATGCAGCTTTCACCGCCACTAGTGCTCCTAGTACCAGTGGCCGCATCAGTTAACCGCCACTAGTGCTCCTCAGAGATTCCCATCCCGTTTACCAGTGGCGGGCAGATTCTTTGAACCGCCACTGGTAAGTTATCTATAAAGTAAAGTTACTGTGGCCTTATCTTCCTCAGCTCGCGCGTTTCTGGACCAGCTGCGGCTCCTGAACACACAGGCGACGGCGAAGCTCTGCCAAAATTCCATGGCGCCGGCAGCCGGAAGGTTGCTCCCTTTCCCTCTCCTTCTTCCTCCTCTCCCTCTCCTTTCCTCTAGCTCCTTCCTCTCTTCTCTTCTTCCTCGATGTGGCTGAAATGGCGCCGGCTGCCGGGAGAGCTCAATCTCTCTCCAGGAGCTATCCCGGCCGGCCCCCTTGCTTGGGAGGTCCCCCACTCTTCCCCTAGCTCCGTTTCTCCCTCACCTCTGTCGTCTCTCTGGTTGCTACGCGCGCGCCCCCTCCCCTCTGTCTCTCTGGTCCCCTCTCTCTCTCGGCTCCCCTCTCTCTGTGATTAATTAAGCTCTCTCTCAATAAAATATGTGTTGAATGTGCATGTTCCGCGGCCATCTGCCGTGTTTATGAATATTTTTGTTTGTACATGTATACGGGCCATTGTGCCGTTTGTGTTCACATGTGGGTGTGGGTGGGTGTTTATTTGGCAATTTTTTGCAAAATTTGTAAATTTTATAGCAAAGGTCATGCCGAAATTTTGTGTAATACTATATGTAACTTGATTTATGTTTGTTTATCGTGTTTTAGCATGATGAGCCATGCTTGGATGTACGAGGAGACAAGAAATTGTGAAGAGTGGATAAGAAAACTGAAGGACTTCACTGATGTCACCACGGAACATATGCTGAGAAAAGGGGATGACATGACATGTTATCCACGTAACAATTGTCGTAACACAATGATGCTTCTGCCAAGCGATGTGGAGTTGTACTTGTTCCTACACGGTTGTGTTGGGTTATTCACGTTGGACTTGTCACGGCGAGGATGCCATTGAAGTTGAAAGCGACCTAGAAATGGAGAACATGGAGCATGATGATCCACCCGACGAACCATGCCGTGGCGAAGATCAAGAAGTTCCGCAAGGCAGGATGACCGAAATGCTAGATGATGTGCACCTGCATAAACAGTTAGATGACGTTGACGATGAGATAGTGTCCCGTAAATTCCAGAAGCTGAGGGAGGACGCAGAGACGCCGTTGTATGAAAATGCAGGGCCAGACAAAAGTGTGCTGGAAGTAACGCTCGAACTTCTCCGAATGAAGGCAAAATATAACATCGTGGACTTGGAATTCACGGATATTTTGAGTTACCTTTCTACAGTTCTTCCTGCGGGCAACATGTTGCCTAACAGCACGTACGAAGCGAAGAAGGTTGCATGTCCCCTCGGGTTAGAGGTTGTTAGATACAATGCTTGTCCATTGGACTGCATCATATACAAGGCTGACTACAAAGACATGCACAACTGTCCAGTATGCAAAACATCCCGATACAGGAAGAAAGACCCCAATCTTGAGGGCCTCCCGAAGGAAGAAGTGACTCGTGGTCCAGCGGCGAAGACGGTATGGTACCTCCCGTGTGGTAGCCGTCTGGAGCGTTGGTTTCAAAATGAGAAGGAGGTCAGGTTGTTCATCTTCCATGACCCGACTCAAAAGGATATCGATCTTGATGGGGTGTACCATAACGACAATGGTGTACTTAGACACCCCGCCGATGCGGCTCAATGGAGGACCCTGGACAAGGAGTTTCCAGACTTCGGCGCAGAGCCCAGGAACATCAGGTTCGGGATGAGTACGGACGGAATCAATCCGTTAGAAAACATGAGCAGCAAACACAGCACATGGCCGGTGATCCTGTTCATACACAACCTTCCTCCGTGGCTTATCATGAAGAGGAAGTACATCCACCTATACATGCTCATACAAGACCCTAAGCAACCGGGAGCTGATCTGAACGTGTATCTGGAGCTACTGAAAGATGAACTTACGGAACTTTGGAGTATGGGCCGAAAGGTTTGGGACGCTCACAAGGAGGAGTTCACCCTTCGGGCAGCTCTGCTGACATGTGTCATTGACTACCCTGCGAACGGGAACTCATCTTGCCAACGCACACATGGGTACAAAACATGTACAAAGTGCGGGGATGAAACGAACTCACAGAGGCTGCCAGTTTCACAAAAGATTATGTACATGGGACACCGAAAGTGGTTGCAACGTGATGACCCATGGAGGAAGGACAAGACAAACTTCAATGGGAAAGACTGGGCACGAAATCTATGAAATTTCTAGGAACTTGGAAGTTGTTGCCGGGAAAGCAAATCCGCAAGCGAAAGAGAAGGATGTCGATGGACCTGTGTGGAAAAGGAGGTCGGTGTCTTGGGACCTGCCTTACTGGAAATTCTTACAAAGCCGTCACACCAAAGATGTCATGCACGTCGAGAAGAACGTGTGTGACAGCTTGTTGGGCTTGCTAATGAACAATGCAGATAAGACAAAAGATGGACCAAAGGCACGGAAGGACCTGGAGTTCTTGGGCATAAGGAAGAAGCTGTGGGCGGTAGAGAAAGAGTCACCGGAAGACCATAATGGTGAAGTCACGGTAACGACATGATGTAAATCTGCGTGTTACACCTTGAGCAAAGCCGAGTTACACAGAATGTGCCAGTGTCTCCACAACATAAAAGTTCCATCCAACTACTCGTCCAGCATCAAGAGACTCATTGACATGAAGAGTCACAAGCTTGTTGGCATGAAGTCTCATGACTGCCACGTGATTATCACGCAGTTACTTCCAGTTGCAATAAGAGGTGCCATGGAGCCATGGGTCAGAGAGATGGTCATGAAGCTTTGTGACTTTTTTGACACAATCGGGCAAAAGTCCATCACGGTGGAACGCTGCCTCCAGCTGAAGGATTCAATGATACAAATTTTGTGTGAATGTGAGATGTTCTTCCCTCCAACATTCTTCGATATCATGGTACATCTGATGGTCCATATCACCGACGAGATAATCCTACTAGGCCCTCCTTTCTGCACAACATTTATGGGCCCGAACACGATACAACTTGGTGCTGAAGCGGTATGTTCGTAACAAAGGGCATCCGGAAGGTAGCATCATGCAAGGCTACCATGCAGAAGAGTGTGTGGAGTACACCACTGATTGGTTGGCGGATCGCAAACCCATAGGAGTACCCAAATCACGACATAAGGGCAAACTAGAAGGTGAAGGTGGGCTTGGCCAGAAGGTTCTGGATGCGTATTCATCGGGGAGAGAGGACGACTATATGAGAGCACATACAATGGTGCTGCAACATATGTACGGGGTCCAGCCTTTCATCGACATGCATATGGAAGAACTTGAAAACCGGTACCCTAACAGGAGTGCTGATTGGATACACAAGACCCACAATGCAACATTCGTCATGTGGCTCAAGAGTTTTTGGTATGCCAGGGTGGCGGAAAATGAAGAAGAAAGGACCGCTCAAAAGTTTTCGCGGCTACCCGATGGCTGCGTAGTGACTTACTAGTCGTACGCAATGAACAGGTATACGTACTACACCAAGGATCAAGATCGTAAGAGCAGTTACCAAAATAGCGGTATAGTGCTGGTTGCTGAGACTAGTTCTGATAACCAAGGCACTACAGAAGCGTACTATGGCGTGATCGAAGAGATCTGGGAGCTTGACCACACCTTCACCACCATCCCCATGTTCCGTGTCAGATGGGCACGTGATGTCAGACAAGAAGATCATAGATTCACAACAATGACCCTGCGTCGTGTGGTTCCTCGTCATAAAGTGGACGTGAAGAAAATCCCGGCAAGATGGGAACCATGGCAGTTTGCTACAAAATGCAAATAAGTTTTCTTCATCGACGACCCGAAAGGCAAGAACCGTGTTGTCGTAAGGAGAGGGAAAAGAAGCATAGTTGGCGTCGACGGAGTTACTTCACAACAAGACTATGAAGGTTTTCCTGCTCCAACGTTAAAGCAAGAAGAAGAAGAAGCATCACGGACAATCCAGACAAGGAAGAAGTCAAGACTTGAGGCAAGAGAGGAGGCATACGCTAGAAGCGGCCACAACGAGACCCTAACATATAAGACGAAGGAGAAGACCAGAAAGAAGAAGAAGGACAAGATTGTGGAATAGTTGAATATTTGTGTATCTTTTCGTAGTTGATGTTTAACGATGCTTTTGAATGGAAAATTGTAACTTGTATCACGTCAAATTTGAAATCAAAAGTCTTAAATATGTTCTGAATTTGAAATAAGTTGTTCAAATTTGAAATCAAAAATATGTTCTGAATTTGAAATAACTTGTTCAAATTTGAAATCAAAATGTCTTAAATAACTTGTTCAAATTTCAAATAAAATGTCTTAAATATGTTCTGAATTTGAAGAAACTTGATCAAATTTGAAATCAATTGTATTAAATAACTTGTTCAAATTTCAAATCAAATGTCTTAGATATGTTCTGAATTTCAAAATAACTTTATCAATTTTCATGGAAAAAAATTAGCCCACCCACTCAACACAACTTTTCGGGTTCGGGCCCAGCCCGGCGAACCAGGGAGCTGCATACTACCTACTAGGGCATGGAGCACTAGTGGCGGTGCTCGCAAAGAAACCAGCCACTGTACGCAGCAGCATTGGAGACCCTAAGTTTGTGTACCACATATCAGTGGCGGTTCTCATGACAAAAACCGCCACTGGTGACGAATTTCCAATAAGCTATTAAATTCATAATATATTCTCTCAGTTTTAAATAAATACACCACCTGTTCTTTTATGTGTATAATAAGATTGTTTATTCTCAATAAACTTGTGAACCATAAATTCAAATGTTATATACCCAAATTTCTATGATTAAGTGTCATTATGTGTGGCTTTTGTGGTATACAAATTCTATAAAATTCAATTTTTCTAAAAACATTGTCAAATTTGGTGTGGACACTTCCCTATTGCTATAGAACACCCATAAAAAAATTCAAGTGCAAACAAAAAAAAACATGTCACATTTGGTTCATGGGGTTGGATGGTTTCTGAGAGATCTACCTAGATGGTTCCAAAATGAAGAAGCAATATGAAAAAAATGAAGAAACCAAGGTGCATCCTTTTAAATTTTTGGACCAAAATTTATATGTAAGATTGTTTATTGATAGAAACATTCCATGCAAAATTTTAGATCATTTTCAACATAATCATATAAATGGTTGATGATATTTTTGTATTTAGGTTTCAAACTTTGCATGGGACATGATATTAGTAGTTTACACTCAAAAGGATAGGTGTTTTAATTTTTGGATGTACACAGAATTTAATATGAGTTTAAAACTTGATTCAGAAATTAGTATCAGTGGCGGTTTTGTGGTCAAACCGCCACTAGTGCTAGATGCAGGAGCACTGGTGCAGCACCAGTTGCCGATTTTGCAAATAGACCGGCACCAGTGCTCGCTCCGGTGCTATAGGCACTGAGGAGCACTGGTGGCGGTTGGTGGCATAAACCGGCCACTAGTGGTGGATCTAGGAGCACTGGTGCAGCTCCAGTGGCCGATTTTGCAAATAGACCGCCACCCGTGCTCGCTCCGGTGCTATAGGCTCTCAGGAGCACGGGTGGCGGTCCAAAGCACCAACCGGCCACTAGTGTCCAGCACTAGTGGCTGTTTTGCTTGGTGAACCGCCACTAGTGCTGGCGCAAAAATCCCCTTGGCCAGCACTAGTGGCGGGTTTATGCTTCGGACCACCACTAGTACTGCCGTGGTATAAATAGATAGCGACTGGACTTAGCGAAATTTCGAACCATTCGCCCGCGCGTCTCACAGACCAACAGCGGCACAGCGAACCCTAACGCGGGCGAAGCCCTGCCCCGCTGCCGACTCGCCGCCGCCGCCGCCGTTCCCCTCCCCCACCCGCGTCGCCGACACCGACCCGCCGCCGTTCCTCTTCCCCGGCCTTCTCCCCGACCGGCCGTCCCCGACCCACCGCCACCACCGTCGCTGCCATGGTGCGCACACGCGGCACGGGCCGCCGTCGATGCTTCTCCACGGCGTTGGCCACGGCGGACCTGCCGCCCCGCGACGAGCTGAAGGAGGAGGCGGCAGCGACGACACACCGCTGGGGTCCCCTGCCGCCGGCGACGAGGTCAGCGCTAGGGTTAGGATTTTTTTTTAAGTTTACTGTTTACTGTTCTAGGGTTTAGTGATCCATGTTCTCGGGTTTGCTGTTCTAGGGTTAGGAAATTTTTTCGTTGCTTTGGCGATGGGTAAAGTTTAAAGCAAATATCCTTGAGTAGCAAATATGTGACTAATGTGATCAAAATCATATCCATGAGCAAATATCCTTGAGTAGGAATATAATGAATATGAATCTATGTCATATAATTATATATTAATAGAGTTTGCATTTTGTCTTAAGTATGCATTTTGTCTTAAATATCCTTGAGCAAATATGCTTGAGTAGCAAATATGTGACTAATGTGATCAAAATCATATCCATGAGCAAATATCCTTGAGTAGGAATATAATGAATATGAATTTATGTCATATAATTATATATTAATAGAGTATGCATTTTGTCTTAGGTATGCATTTTGTCTTAAATATCCTTGAGCAAATATCCTTGAGTAGCAAATATCAAATGTCTTAAATATGCATTTTGTGACATATGCATGATGTGGGCCCGGCCATCGTGTCGAGGACGTTGAAATTTAGGGGGCCGGCCATCGTGCCGAGGGGGTATATGTGGGTGGGTAATTTTTATGAAGGTATCATTGTCGGGTAGACCAATTCACTAGCTTTATAGCACGGGTCATGCCGAATTTTTCTAGATTTACAGTACGGGTCATGTCGAATTTTTCAATTGTTTAAAGTAATCCATGTAAGGGCATTGTATAGGAAGCTCAGGGTTGCGATGGAGAAAACCTTGAGGACTCACCTCAGGGTTCTTCGTCGTCGGGCACACCAATAGCCCATAGCCAAGACGACAAGCCTGAACACGGCGGCGGTGATCCTTCAGGCTTCAACGCAGGCTCTGAGGCTACCACGTCGCAGGCTACTTCTAAGAAGAAGAAGAAGGCGCCGCGTGGGTCTAACAAGCCGAAGAAGGAGAAATTCATCGTCACCAAGACTGACGACGTGGGGAAACCCAAATCACCAAAGAGGGCCGCGTCATGTTTCGCCAACATTTGCAATGCAATCGTTCGTGAGTTCACGAACATCAACCAAAGATGGATCGAGGTGCCGCAGAGCGTAAAGGAAGATTGTTACGCCAAGGCATGGGAGAGGTTCGAGGTGCCTGATCCCGCGCTCCATGAAGAAGTATTCGGAGCGATGAAGACCACAATGCTTAGGGGTCAGAGCAATTGGGGTACCAAGGCCAGAAATTTTTTGAACGAAGATTGGGAGACGGTGATTCATAAGAAATGGCCGAGGATCACAGCGGAGAAATGGGAGGATTTCAAGGAGAAGGAAAAGGATCCAAATTTCAAAGCAACCCAAGAGTGGTACGCGGTGCTACGTGCCAAGAGGAAATTTAACCACCGCCTTGGCAGTCGTGGTATCGAGGGAAATAAGCCGGTGTGGGAGAAGGAGGACGCCGAGCTTGCGACAAGAGGGATAGTCCCTCCTGTCCCAACAATGCTCCGTCATGACCGGTCCACCACCTTTGTGTGGAGTACCATGACAAAAGAACAGTGGGCGGGCCTGAAGCCTATCCGCAATGACCAGAAAATTTTAATCGTAAGGCCTCAACCGCCACTTATTTTTCAGTTTAGCTTCTAACACACTCACTTATAAATTGGCACCGACTTTATCTTATTTAAGGACAAGGTCGCCGAGTTCGAGTCGGAAGGCTCCCACGACGAGCTTCGTGCATAGTGGGATTCACCACTAAGCTATGCTCTAGGAAGAAATGAGCACGGAGGCCATATTCGAGCCTTAGGAACCGGGGACCTTCGCCGCAAAGTCTTTCCTCAAGAGAAAGAAGCCCGGAGCCATAAAAGAAAGGCCGAGAAGCACGAAGAAATAATAGAGGTGGCGAAAAGGGCGGCGAGGGAGGAGTTTTTCGCTTGCTTGAAAAAAGCAAGGGACTCCGGCCAGACTATGGAGGAGTTCGTTGCTACATATGATGGCAACCGGGGCACGACACCAAGGCCACCCACTCCGCATGATCATCAGTCGACTCAGAATCCTTCGCCGCCACCGTATAAGAGCAGTGCTAGCTCCGGCACCGAACTCCCGAGTGACCCTGGTGGCCCATCTGATGACATCCCGGTAAGCTCCTTACTGGTACCACAGTGTATATATATACTCAATTATGTCATTCTTCACACCATAACACTAACGTACGTATGTTAATTTGTTTGTTATGCACAGAAGAGTATTAAGTGCTAGATATTGATGCCATCCACCAGGAATCCGTTAGGCGCGCGTGGTCTGCTGATGCCAAGAATGTCGGTCGTGCACAACACGCCCATGGCCCCGGATCATGTCAGGGTGCAGGTGGACTCCGTGCTCCTGGAATTTGACAAGACGCCGGTCCCTTATCCTCCAGAGGAGGAATCAATGACTCTAGGGCAATGCAGGGGCACGTACATCCAGTGGCCCAGGAGGTTGGTTGCCCTTGCTACCCAACCTTCTCCCTCTCCGTCGTGTCCCGGAGCGTCTCCACCGGCTTCCGCTCGACGACTTCCCTCTCCATCGCCCCTTGGCCCATCCCCCAATAAGCCGTTACGTCCGGATTCCCCAACGTCGAGGCAAGGAGGCTTTGATTTCGAACCAGCGCAAGATTGCAGCGATGATGACGCTACACCGGCTCATGTGCCGCCGCCTAATCCGTCGCCGCCCCACAGTAAAGACAGCCAACCCTCACAACCACCATGATCTGCACCCGTGCCACGGAAATCTGTGGCGGGCGCACTGGAGTACGCGTCTAGCAAGCAGGTCTCCCAAACCTTCAAGGATCAAGAGGAGGCCGAGTTTTTGAAACGCCGGCGCACCAATAAGAGGGGATCCAAAATCAGCAAGAGATCCAGTGACTCGAAGAGTAAAGAGTAGGACTCAACGGGCAAGCAACCCAGCAATCCGCCAATAATCGAAGGGAATTGGGAAAACCGGCCAGATATTTTGAATATGAACCCCCCCCCCCCTATAGCTAATGATTTAGTCGGTGGAGCCTACTTCGTGGCCAGGGAATTCGATAAAGTGCTGATGTTCTACCCTGGACAACCGATGGTCAGCCTTAAGGACCTAAGGAGCCTGCCGCGAGAGATGCAAGAGCTACATGGCTACTACATGGCAGCATCAGCTAATTCTGCACAACATGGCCAACAGATGAATGTGAAGGTGCCAGAGTATTATGGCTTCTACGATGCCGAAACGGGGACCTGCAGGCAAAGGAATTTACCTTTGGCGTGGACTTCCTTGACTTGTTTCACGTCTTCAACCAGAAGTGCTTAGACAACAACATGTTAAGACTCTGGTGTGTATACTTCACAAGGGAGTCCTTCCGCCTGAAAGAACCACACGTTGCCATCGTTGATCCTCTCCTGTTTAGCAAAGCAACCATCAGTCTAGAAGAATGGAAACGGGGTTCGAGAGAGAAGGCAATTTCAAACCTGGCTAAGTTCTTCGCAATGCACAAGCAACGCCGTTATGTTCTTACACTCTACCATTTAGAGTAAGTTGTTCTCACGACCATTGATTTCTTTCTCGTTCCACTAAGTCGTTCTCTTTTCGGTTATAAATGTGTGTTCCTTTTGTAAACAGCGAACATTGGGTGGTGGTGGCCTTCTCTTTCGAAGAAGCGTCGGTGACGTATCTTGATCCACTCCGACGGAAGAAAGGCTATGAGCCGCGCGACTTCAAAGCCATCGGAACACTCTTCGAAGAGGAGCGGAAAAAGGCGGTGACTGACTATGAGGTGCCAAGCTACGGCAGGAAGAAAATGACCTATCACAGAAACTTCGCATGCATACAACAGCCGCAAGGGACGGTCTTCTGTGGATATTACTGCGCGTACATCATCCGCAATTGGGTCACCTGTTTCAAGCACAAGATGAAGACAACCTACCAGCAGATGGCGGATTACTTCAAGACGGAATCAGAATATGGACACAACCCAGCTGTTCTTGTGTTCGATATTCAGAAGGAGATAGCCACCATTCTCAACAAAGAGGTCCTGAAGGAAAACGGTGATTTTTATGAAGGTGGGGTTGTGCCGATGTATTGAAACTTTGATGTACAATATTAAATATTGAATATCTATCATGGATGTAATAAGTTTTCGTCTTATTTTTGTAATAAGTTTTGTAAACGGACACTGTTATCTTCATGGATGCGTGATTTTCTCATATATATTGCTTTTATCTATCATGATGTTATCTATTGCTGTGATGTGATATATTGCTGTTACATGAATGTTCTAATATAAAAAAATATTTTTTAAAAACCGGAAAAGAACAGTGGCGGTTCCTGTTCACCGCCACTGGTAGAGTACAGTGGCGGTTGCGTCCCACCGCCACTGGTGCAGTACCAGTGGCGGTGACAGAGAACCGCCACTGGTGCTACGAAAGCATACCAGTGGCGGGCCCACTGGAACATTACAGTGGCGGTTACCCACCGCCACTGGTGGTATACCAGTGGCCGTTATGCCTCACGCCACTGGAACATTACAGTGGCGGTGCTTCCCACGGCCACCGGTGCACTTTTCGGAGCTCCCCTACCGATTACCAGCGGCGGTTGTGCAAACCGCTACTGGTGCTGGCTTGAGACACCCATGGGAGTGGACTGGTTCTTCAGTTGATGTCGAGGCAGCTCCTTCACCCATGTTCGTAATAGAGACACCTGCAGCAACTGACAGAGTACAAGAGCCATTTCCTGCCGCGGCAGAGGAGCAGCAGACTCAGTCCAACAACAGCAGCTGTGCTGGATCTGCTACAGTAACTCCTGCTGCACCAGAAAAGCAACCTGAACCAGCAGCGAGGGAGAAATTCAAGTCACTTGCAGCAACCCCAATTCAGTTATCATCACCGGCAAGTCTCACTCCCAAGAAACAAGTTGAAACACCAGAAAGTGGCGCGGTGGGCCCACAAGGAAAGCGATCTCTTGATGAGATTCTTGAGGAAACTGAGCATTGTATGCTAGGTTCAGAAGAGCCAACCATGTTCGTTGAAGCTGAAAAAGAACTGTCTTGGCAGAGGGCAATGAAGGAGGAGCTGACCTCCATCGTTGACAATGATACTTGGCAGTTGTGTGATTTGCCGAAAGGTCAAAAGGCAATAGGGCTAAAGTGGGTCTGTAAAGTTAAGAAAGACTCGTCTGGCGCTGTTGTAAAACACAAGGCAAGGCTTATTGCCAAGGGCTATCTTCAGAGGCAAGGGATTGACTATGAAGAACTGTTTGCGCCGGTAACAAGGCTTGAAACCGTGCGCATGATCCTTGCTTTAGCAGATCAACAGGGTTGGGAAATACATCATATGGATGTTAAGTCAGCTTTTCTCAATGGGGAATTGCAGGAAGAAGTGTATGCGGCTCAACCACCTGGTTTTGAAGCAAAGAATCAGGAACATAAAGTGTACAAGTTGAAGAAAGTACTGTATGGGTTGAAGCAGGCCCCTCGGGCATGGAATGCAAAGTTGGACAGCACACTTATGAGCCTTGGTTTTGAGAAATGTCCAGCAGAGCATGCAGTTTACAAGAGAACCAAAGCAGGGTCGAATTTGCTAGTAGGAGTATATGTTGATGATCTCATTATTTCAAAGAGCAAATGAAGACAATGGTCAGTATGAGTGACCTTGGTCTCTTGTCATACTACCTGGGAATTGAGGTAAAGCAATCTTCTCAAGGTATAAAGCTGTCCTATCTGCTTATGCAAAGAAAGTATTGGAGAAGTGTGGAACGGAATCATGTAATCCAACTCAAGTGCCTATGGAGGTACTTCTCAAGTTAAGCAAGAATAGCACAGCTGAGCCGGTGGATAGTACATTCTACCGAAGTGTAGTTGGTAGAGTAAGATATCTTGTGCACACTCGGCCAGATATCTGTTACTCGGTGGGAATAGTAGGTTGCTATATGGAGAGACCTACAGCCGAGCACATGGCCGCAGTCAAGCACATTCTAAGGTACATCAGAGGTACGCTTGATCATGGCTGCTACTACAGAAGAGAGGGAGAGCTGTTACACTTGACAAGTTATTGTGATAGTGACTTGGCGGGCGATGTGGATGACAGAAAAAGCACTTCGGGTGTACTGTTCTTCCTTGGATCTTGCCCGATCAGTTGGGTATCACAAAAGCAAAGGGTGGTCGCCCTCTCGTCGTGTGAAGCTGAGTATATAGCTGCAACCACGGCGACATGTCAAGGCATTTGGCTAGATAGAGACTGCTTGCAGAATTGTTGGGGACAGAAGTAAGCTCTGTTCGCCTGAAGATAGACAATCAGTCGGCCATATCCTTGAGCAAAAACCCGGTGTTTCATGAAAGAAGCAAGCATATAGACACCAGGTACCACTTTGTTCGTGAATGTGTTGAATCAGGACAGGTGGAGGTGACTCATGTGAGCACCGAGAAGCAATTGGCAGACATCCTGACAAAATCCATGGGCAAGATCAAGTTCCTGGAGATGAAGGAGAAGATCGGGATGGTGACTGTCAAATAAGCACAGCAAGCTTCAGGGAGAGATTGTAAGTTGCAGCTCGTTGTGTAGTTGTTTTTCCAATTTCTGTCACGTTAATTTCGCTGATTAGTTTGTGTGTGACACGGCAATATGTTGGCTCGTGTCATGCTGGGTCGTTATAGAGTTTGTTTGTAATAAGCTTGACACGTGCTTTGTTCACGTGGGGCTCTAGTTTTACTTCCCGTTTTCAGTTAGTTAGACATGCTGCAGATCTGCCGTGGGATGGTGCGGGTTGTGGATTGGCAGCGCGTAGGAATCGGTCACGATCGCTATGACGTCGTGTACCTGAGAATAAAAGGAAGAGAGCAGAAAAGACGCAAGGTTGAACGTGTCGCAAAAACACCTGTGTGTATGGTCTCTATCTGTTTTCTGAATTTCGTTTTTGACAGTTTCAGTTCCTGACGGAGAACAGCAGGTTCGTCCCCAAATCCACCTCATGTAGAGTCCAGATCGCGTTGTGTTTCTTGGCCTGATTTCTAACATCTGGTATCAGAGCCACGGAGGCGAATTGGTGGTGAGTTTTTCTGGAGAATTTGGCGGCGGCTCTCGGGGAGATGACTACCCCACAGAGAGGAGGTGATCTGACGTCGGGCGGTGGAAAGTACACACCACTGGCGAAGCGGCCAGGAGACGGCGATGGCTCGAGCAGCAGTGGGAGGCGGGGTAGCAACGTCCCGGTCCAGTACCCGCAGCTGACTGAATCGAACTATCAGCTGTGGCCGGGAAGATGAGGATCCTCCTCCGCCACCTCGGCGTGTGGCAGGCAATCGACGGTACAGGACCTGTTGATGAAGAAGCGGATCATGGCGCGATGACAGCACTGTCGCAGTCTGTGCCTGACAACGTCATGATGTCGATTATGGCGTGCGAGACCGCGCGGGAGGCGTGGGAGTTGATCCGCAAGATGCGGATCGGCGAGGACCGAGTCGTGTAGACACGAATCCAATCGCTCATGAGAAATTCGATCGGATTCTAATGCAAGATGGGGAGAACGTGACTGCATTCTCTCGCTGACTGAATGCATTGGTCGGCGAGATCCGGTCTCTGGGAGAGAAGCTGCTGGAGTCCAGGGTCGTCCAGCGGCTATTTGCCGCAATGCCGCGGCGGTTCTCCTCCATCATCAACACGATTCAGCAGTGGGGCGATGTCAAGAACATGTCGTCTGCAGAAGCAGTTGGGCGCCTGTGGGCGTTCAAAGAGGGCGAGGAGGAATTCCGGGAAGCGCGCGGTGGCAGCGGCGGCAATGATGATCAGCTGCTACTCGTCACGTGGCGGGGCGAAGAAGGTACATCTCAACCAGTTGACGCGCGGTGATCGCGGCGACAACGGCAACAATTCAGGCGGCAACTCTGGTGGTAAGAAAAAGAAACACCACAAATTTGATAAGAGCAAAATTAGATGCTTTAATTGTGATGACATGGGCCACTTTGCCTCTGAATGCCGTGAACCAAAAAGAGAGAAGGCTAACCTTGCAGCGAGATCAGATGATGATGAGCCAGCACTTCTGCTGGCCGAATTTTGTGAGCTGACTCAGTCTGTCGATGTGCCAGTCGAGGAGGTCCACCTGAATGAAGAAAGGGTGATACCTAAACAGAAGGGATCTCAGAACATCAGCTGGTACTTGGATACAGGTGCTAGCAATCACATGACAGGATGTGCTGAGAAGTTTGCTGAATTCTTCCTCCCTCCCCGCCCCTCTCATGACAGGTGCTAGCAATCACACCCCGCCCCTCTCTTTCAATTCTTCCTCCCTCCTCGCCCTTCTCTCTCCCTCTTCTTCCCTATTGCAGGTGCATGGCCACGGCAGGGCGCGAGGGCTACGGCGGGGCGAGGCGCTGCGGCTGCGTGAGGGGCGGCGGGGCGAGGCGCTGCAGCGGCTGTGGTCCGCGGCGTCGGGGCGAGGGGCGGCAGCGGCGGGACGAGGCGCACGCGGCAGCAGGTGGCGCGCCCGGCGGCGCGCGCTCTCTCTCCATCTCTCTCGTCGAGCAGCAGCAGGAGGCGAGCAGCAGCGGTGCCGCCCTCCGCGCGGCCACCTTGATATCTCCGGCGAGCTCTACGCGGCGGAGGGGCTACGGGATTGGCAGGCGCGGCGGGGTAGGTGAGAAGCAGCGGGGGGCGACGCTCGCGGCAGCCGGAAACATGACAGGGGAGGTGAGCAGCAGCGGCGGGCGGCGCGCGCGGCAGCCGGCAGCGGGAGAGGGGAGCAGCCGGCCAGGAATTTAATTGGGACCCGGCTTTTCTTTGCCGGAGGTTGGCCTTCGACAAAGCCTCCTAGCACATGCCCTTCCGTCTACCTCCGTCCGTGATGTGTCTGTTACTTTTCTTTGCCGGCGGCCTCTTTTTTGGCCTCCGGCAAAGCCTTTGCCGAAGGGCCCAAGATAAGGCCGTCGACAAAGAGGCCTTTACCGATAGTGCTCCATGCCGACGGCCTTTGCCGGTGGTCACGTGGAAAAGCCTCCGGCAAAGGCTTTGCCGGGGGTATTAGGGTCTTTGCCAGAGGCCTTAGGCCGCCGGCAATTTGTTTTCCCGTAGTGAGAAACAAAAATCTCACTAAATGGGGTCAAAGCTGTAAAAAAAAAAGTAGAACTTGAGGGTAAAAAATGGAATTCACTCTTAATTTTGGTAACTGTTGTGCTCTCCCTGTCAGTTACCAGACATTGGATTTAGATGGCTTGTTTGATGAGTTCGGTGTCCCTGTTGGATCTATGCCCTGCAAGTAACCTTGGTCTGCCTCTCGGTCTCCGAAAGCCAAGACCCATTGAATTTCAGCCACTTATTGAAAAGATTGCGAGTCGTTCGAAGCCTTGCAAAGGAAAGCTCATGTCGAGACATGGAAGAATTATTTTGGTCAATTTCTGTGCTTTCGGTAATGACCACCTATTACCTCACATGTTTTGCTCCAAGTGTTTGGGCTATCAAGAAAATTGACAAGCTTTGCAGAAGCTTTCTTTGGACAGGTGAAAATCAGGCACACTCGGCGGGAAGTGCTTGGTTAGTTGGAGGGGGCGGCCGGGAGAGCTGCTTGAGAGAGATTGATTCACTGCCTCACTGGCCGACGCCATTGCCAGAGGGAGAAGAAGGGGATAGGAAGAAGGAGAGGAGAGCTACCTTCCTGCCGCTGGCACCATCCAATTTTGGCAGCGCTTTGCCGCCGGTGAGGATGAGAGCCGCAGCTGGTCTCAACTCTCCGGTCTTACTCTCTCTTTTTCTAAGGACAACGTACCAGTGACGGTGTAACTCCCAAGAACCGCCACTGGAGTTTGGCGCCACGTGAGGATGCCCACCAGTGGTGATGGGACCCGCCACTAGAGGTCCACCACCAGTTGCGGTCCCGTTTCACTGCCAGTGATGATTGGCGGGGCACCGGCCTGTGTCCCCTGAACAGCCTCCAGTGGTGGTGATGTCTTTGGCCGGCCCGGTTGAACCGTCACTGGAGAGGGTTCACGAGAGGGGTATTCTCCGATGCAGCATGTGCTCCAAAAATCTACTGAGGTTTGGGTGTCAAAGATCTGCACCTTTTTAGCAGATCGCTACGACTGAGGTGGCTCTGACTTGCTTGGGATTTCAGAGATCGGCCTTGGACCGTGTGATGATGTCGACCGTCAGCTCTTCACTGTGTGCACATCTGTTTCGGTTGGCAATGGGGAGCTGATTAGTTTTTGGAAGGACAGATGGATGGACGGCAAACTGCTCTCCTATGGATTTTACGCCGTCTCTTTTCAAGATTGCGACTAAGAAGAATTGCTCTCTCAAGGACGCAATTGTCAGATCTCTTTGGATGAAAGGTCTTCATCGGATAAATTCCCAGGAGAGCATGAACCTCTTCATTAAGCTGTGGCTTTCTCTTCAAGATGTTGTTCTTCAGAATTTTGTGGACTATCATTTGGAAAATCTCCACTAGTGGGACCTACTCTGCTAGCTCGACGTGTCAGTTTCAGTTCATTGGGAGAATTAAGCACACCCTCTGCTGTCCAGCGTTTGGAGGATCAAGATTGAGGGGAAGATCAAATTCTTCATGTGGCTTTGTCTTCAAAACAGAAATGGTCCGCTGATCGTCTGGCTGTTCGAGGATGGCCGCACCAAACTCTTTGTTGCTTCTGTGATCAAGAGATGGAAAGCTTGAACCACCTGTTTATCCATTGCACTTTTGCGAAAAGAGGTTTCGAATTTTTTCACAATCAAGTTGCCACGTTTGCTGAGCATTTCGTTGGCTGCATCTTCACTCCATGACTTTTGGAAGAGGCTTATGATCTCTTCAAGAAAGAATCAATGTGCCGAGATTGTTCAGGCTACTGTTATCATCTGGTGCATTTGGAAAGGAATCAAAGAATTTTTGAAGGCACCGTGAGCTCTCTTCTGCTGAATTTTCCCTCCAAAGAGAGAGGTTTCTAGATCTCCTTCCTGTAATTTCTGAAGGCACCGTGCCGAGTAATTCTCCTTTTCTTGAGTAGCCTGGGAATTGCTCTCTGGGCTACCCATTTTCTAGATCTCCTTCCTGTAATTATGACTTGTTTCATCTCCTACTTAATTGAAATTAGCAGTGCCCCTGCTCCTTCGTAAAAAAAAATCTCACAGGGATATACTATGTATTTCTGTAGCAGAAACATCTAGAAATTTTTTACGCAAAACAACACAGCGTGCTATTTTATTGCCAAGAAGGTCGACAAGAATCGACCTGCGGAGAGCAGAAGTTACAACGCTAAAAAGAGAGATTTACAGAGGGGGATACAGGGCCCTAGGGCCAGGCAAGAGAAAAAAAACTAATTCAGGGAACATCGTCCTCCACTCCCGAGGGAAGCTTGCCTGGGCCAACATTCCCAGCTTTGCGCCAAAGGATTGCATCATCATAGATCGCCTTAATAACGTCGCAAGGCCTGCTCCTAGCTTCCAAATGGACCACAGAGACAGCAGGAAGAGGGAAGCAGACCTATAAGAAGGAATCACCTTTTTCATCAGGACATCAGCAGTGGGGATCCACTCCTGGACGGCTGGACCAGGAGCCACCCAAAAAATTTACACTTCTCAGGCCCCCAACACTTCCAGATAATCCTATCAAAAGGTTGTCTCAGAGGCCATTAAATTAGGCCATGTAGGCCGATGCCGCGGTGTAAACCCCAGAGCTCGACATTTTCCAGGAGATGGAGTCAGGGACCAAAGAGCGTCACGAACTCACGCATAGCTTGAGTAGATAGAATAGGCGGAATGTCCTGGATCCAACGGAAGTTCTCAACATCTAGAAATAACAAAGCCTTTTAGAGATATTCATAACAAAAATCAGGCGGTTACTTAAAGCAATGCTGACCGCTTTGTACTACCACAGAAATTTTCTGACATTTTCATACATCCATAGAGCATCAACGCAGCAGCACAGAACATACAGATGATCACCAATATATAATCATAGCACACATCTTGTAAGGCCAAAGCTCAAGCACATGCATAACAAACATAATCTTTCTCCAGGTTGAAATATCAAGGAAACTCAAAATCAGTTGCAGCACAGAACATACAGATGATCAGCAATTTATAATCATAGCACACATCTTGTAAGGCCAAAGCTCAAGGACATGCATAACAAACATAATCTTTCTGCAGGTTGAAATATCAAGGAAACTCAAAATCAGTTGCAGCAAAATAAGAAGTCATAACAAGTCCAGTGCAAAAATTAAACAACACGGGAAAAAACAAACTCTAGAAGGCTTAAATTGCAAAGATACATGATCTTTCTCATTGCAATAGGAAATTTTGATTTTAAAAGCTTGTACAGCATCAAGTTGTAGTTGCACGAGATGATCCCCAGCCATCTGAATAGAGCATGCTCGGATACACCCAAAGGGACTGCACCTGGCGCCGGCGTGCTCCGTACGCAATGATGCGACTGTCGCGCTGACCTGGTGCTTCGGCCAGTCCATGTACAATCCAAGGTGGAGAATTACGGGCGTGGTACAAACAGCTGCTCATTCCTCCCCATCGTTCCGGGCTTATGCAAGGAAGCAACATGTTCCTCCTATCTCTCCCTGCAAAGAGTGCCCAATTGTCCAGCTTCTCCACGTAAACCAATTTCGCAGGCTTGCTTGACATATCAAGGCGGTGGACTGTATGGGCCACTGTCAAATCCATCCGGTCAGGAATAAGATCACAAACATGGCCAACCATGAGAAGCATGTCGCTGCATACCACTAGCCATGATGCTTCAGGTAAGCCTTGGATCAAGTTAGTTTTTATTTCCTGCAGGACAAGCTGTGGCCAGCTCCAAAGTGTAGATCCGGTCATTAACATCCATGGCAATGAACTGGCCGTTAAATTGCACAATCTGCACTATCCTTGTCTCAGAATACGGGAGTTCTGACCAAGAGTGACTCCCAACGGACCAATCAAATAGGGAGGACCTAGTGCTGAAAAGGAGATGTGAGTTAGGTGATGCAAGGGGGGCTGTTAGAATACTGAACCAGATAAACTCTGAAATCTGATCTCGAAGTGGATTCATGGAACAACTGAGCAACTTCTCACGGTCATTTCTGAATGGGATACATGGAGGTGAAACCTCGGCACCACTGAAAGGATCAACAATAATACAATAGCCGGGGTGGTAGAAAATCAGATGACCATAAGAAGAGCCAAGAAATTGCATCTTCAGAATTTGTTCACCAATCTGGCAGCTAAGCTTAGCGCTACGGTTAGCTGGATGACCATAAATCTGCGCAGCTTGCAATGATCATTATTTGAAGGAAGATGAGGAGCATCAACAGATATATTGGGTTGGATGAGGAGAGGCGGGACCAAGGTGAGGAGGGTAGATTTGGATGGGTATGCCAAGAATGCAGCACGCCAAGAAGGGCAGGTTGCAGCAAAGGCAAGGAAGTCACGGGATGAGCCTAAGAGAGGCAAAATAGAGTGCAGCAGGCATTCTGGGAGATCTTCCCAACCTTGGAAGCATCCGGACACAGTAGGGGGTGCGGAAACAAAGAGTTTGATGTGCCCTTGCATGATGGAAAACACTCCGCAAAACATAATAAATTCAAGACAAACATATCAAAAAAATGTGTCACTTAAGAAATTTGGAGAAAAAGGAGAAATAGCATGCTATAACCATGTATAAGCATATGTTGTTCTTGAGATCTAATATATGTCTATATATCTCAAGAGAGTTGTTGTACACTAGGACAATTAAGAAATTTTATCAAACTGCACTTCGGCAGATTCTCGTGTTCAGTATATATAAGATAACAGTCTGCAGCAAGAAAGAGATCAACTTCCTTTTCACAAATACCTCCCTCCAATAGGAGCTCAAAACTCATTTATACATCGCATCAGAACATGAGATAAGAGATGTTACTGTTTTTGCCCTTGGAGTATAAATTAGAGAAATGCGGTACGCAGAGTTCTTCTAGCTCTCATGACATTATGTCCAACCAATATGTGTTAGTACTGATACATTACAAAATTTATTTATTTTATGATAATTCTTTTCATTTGCAGAAAAAATTGTGGAGCATGCGAACACTCTAGTTTATGCTGAAGAAAACAAACTCAAATGAAAGTCGACTTTGCTATCCCAATTCTAGGGTTCTTAATCAAAGGAATTTGATTTGCTTAGATTCCGGCATTCTTATGTTCAGGACAAGAGATAATAACATGTGGGAAAAAGAATATATTTTTCCAGTCAAATGCCTCCCTACAATTAAAATTACTTTATGGGATCCATATTTATCTTCAGAACATAAGAATTTAAAGGTGATGGATGCTGCTGCCTTTAAAAAGCAACAACCGCAGTTTAGTTGTTAGTAACAACTATGCAAAACCAATATGGAAGTACTGTAATAATGAGACAATGAAATTTTTATTTGTGTTTTGATGCTTCTGTTTGCAGATAATTGTGTCATAAATTTACTTATGTGTTAGTGCTTCTTTCCAGTTGTAACAAAAAAAATCGAGGCCAATGCTTGTGGCTCTCGAAACTTACTACTCCGTAGATCAATTTATTCAAAAGTTCTTAGCCTTAAGTTTTAGAGAAAATGGTAAAAACAAAAAATATCGACTACCGGGACATGTATTAGCTATTAGGATATGAATGCATTGTCATCTTTGACACCCAATATATGTTTGGGAAATCGGTGGCTGCTTGGTCATTTAGGGATTAGCGATCAATCGGATTTCGGACCGATTATTCAGTTTAATCGGTCAACCCTTGCACTAAAGTGTGCTATATAGTACTCCCTCCTTCCCAAATTACATGTCGTTTTATCTTTTTATATTTTCCCAAAAAAAGTGTCGCATTAGACTAGATTAAGCACAACTAGCATGAAACCCTTGGGTTCTAAGTGTGAGTTAATGGCTGACATGCAAAATAGATGATGTTTATTGGCTATCATGTGCTTGGGTCCCACCTAAATCAACCCCCTGCAGCCCGAGGCTTGCCTGCACCGGCTCAGTGCTGCTGCCCTAGTTGCATCCCAGATGAATTAATTGCTCCTTTTGGCCAGTTTCCAAATGCAAACAACTTCCTTGGTATTTGCAAAAAGTCTAAAACAACATGTAATTTGGGAAGGAGGGAGTATATAATTATACATTCAACAAAGTTAAAATGCAAAACTAGAAAAGTGTAGCTACTCCCTTGCCTACCGTAGAACATCAAAAGAAATTACCTTGATCCCTTACCTTTGAATCTTTGTACAAAAGAAAAAGGGGCAGCATTCAAGGATATTAGTAACATCGAATGAAAGGGACTGCAGGAGAGAAAAAGAGAATGAGAGATAAATACCTTGGAGGGCAGGGGATGGGGGAGGAGCTTGTAAGGGGAGCCGCTGCCGTTAGTGCTGGCCAATGGTGGGGGAGGGGGCGGAGAAGAGGAGAACTAGAGGGCAGGCAGGAGGGAGGCAGCGCTCCGGCCGGGCAAGCTGGTAGGGGGAGCCGGAGATGGGAGTGAGGAAAACCAGAGTGGGAGAAGGAGGAGAGGTAGGCGGCCCTCACCCTCCGGTCGGGCTAGATCCGGTCGCCGGATCGCTCAATCTGGTGGCGGCGGCGGTGAAAAGGCAGAGGAGGGAGACCGAGCTGCGGGGAAAACTGCCGGAAGAAAAGGATGCGGGAGGGGCGTGGGCCATTTGGGTGCAAGGGCGCGGGCCAATTTTGGTCGAGGGAGCGGCCTGTTAATCGCTGTTCAGGCCGAGCACATAGTGGCAACGATAAAGATAATCTAGAAGTTGCACTGCCGAGTAGCGATTAATCGGCATATTTTAGAACAGTACACCAAATCTCTAGAATAAACAGTGAGAAATGAAGATATAACAGAACAAATTATAGGCCTTACAGGATTTTATTTTTGTTTCTAGTGCTGTTTACCATGGGATTATTTCCTGTCCCATTTATTTTATTTTGATAGATAACTACCATTTGAAGATACTTTCTTATTCACATAAATTTATTTCATTTGATCGAAAGAAAAGGAATGTACAACACTGTACCAGATGCATATGGTATGCTGATCAGAGGCCTAAAAACTTTAACACAAAACTTGATATGGAAATCTACCTCCATATGTGCAGCCCTTGATTGATTCTAGCTTGCCCATTTCCTAATTGCTGATAACAAAGGGATTTCGCATCGAAAACAAAAGTTTCTACGTTGAAGTATATAGTACTTAAAAACAGTATAATTCATTCGAATGAGTACAAACTTTCGTGTGTATGAACGTCATGTCGTGTTAGTAGGGCAAGATGGTAATTTCGCGTTTGAAAATCAAATTTTTTGTTTTGGCCCAGGCGGTGTGTTGTGGCAAATGACCACAGAACTGTAATGGTACTGCTGGCAAAGGCGCAATCCAACGGTGTGTTTCAGAAAATGCTGTGTCTCGTGGCCAATTTCCCCAACAATTAACCAGCAGGGTACACGTACTTGACTAATGGCCAACTAAGTATCCAATCCTGGTGACCATTGCCTACCAGATCAAATGGGTACACCGTATACTTTTGAGTGAGAGGAATAGAAAGAGTGCACCGTGTACAATATTAATCAACAACAACGCTACTCTACTGATTGGGATCTGCAGCGCCCCATGCTTCTCTTCCCAAGCCTAGGGTTCTCGCCACGCCACAGGAAATTCAGAGACGGGAGAGAGAGAGAGAAGGAATCAAGGAAGGATTCTCAGTTGGGCTATATGGATCGTGTGTACCTGACGGCGAGAAGTGGCCGAACTCCGGCGACCTCCATGCCCCATCTCTTCCTACTTGTCGGCTCGTCTGCTGAACTCCGGGCACGGGGAGACGAAGCGGCGGCTGCGGCCTCCGGCAGCGGCTGCGGAGTCGATTCCCTTGGGATTTTATGTTTGAGGCCGGGAAACTAAATACACCCTGGGCTTTTTTTGTTTCGAGCGAAAATACACCTGGGCTGGTCTGGACGAGATAGCCGATCTCAATTCGGCCGGCCCACTGTTGGGGCCGTTCGAGGCCGGCCCAATACGAAACGAAGCAAAATAATACGGAGTACTATCGCCAGACTGCCTTATTATTCTCATAAAAAATTCTCAAAAAAAAATTCTCAAGAAAATAAAAGACTGCCGATTGTCAAAAAAAAAAAAGGACTGCGTGATCCCCAATCGCCCTGCTCGTCTCTGCCGAACTCTCGGTCGCCCAAGATCAGATCGGAATTGGCTGCATGAGTCAAAGCAAACAGGAGATGGCACCGGCAATAATTGGCGCTGCATCAAGAATGTATCCTCTGCAGTATCAACCACCAACAGTGCGAGTATCGGTATCAAGAGAATTTAAGCGTCAATTCTACCACGGTTACACAATGACTGACAAGATGAGAATAGCGAAGAAAGAGTTTATATATAGGGCTAAAGGGTAGGCATCGATCCTTAAATTTCGTTAGAATAAATGAAGCATGCATGCATAAAAGTCACAAGTTATAAGTTGTCGATTATATATCATGCATTGGGATTGCAAACGGAACGGGCACCACTCGTTAGGATAATGGCCGAGCTCCATCAAAGTCTGAGCGCCACGTCCAAACTTTGGTGTAGACGGGAAGAAAATTGGAGAATGAACCAGGGTGCGCGCACGTACACCATCGTATTCAATAGAAGGGTACGTGTACATGCTGCCGTCGCATAACTATAGTACTAGACAGAACTAGCGTGAGAGAAGGTGGCCGGCGAGAGAGGTGGAGCAGCTAGTGGGTGACGTGGGAAGCAAGACTGCACTTAGACAGTCAGACTGGACTCGTTCAACACACCTTAGGCGTTAGGTCCCCGTACGGTTTTGCTATGTGACACGCACTATTCTTTTCCTTTTACAAAGATCGGCTAGTTCAAATCCGTACAAATCTTTAATTATGGTTTATGGATCGGAGGGAGTACTTAACCTGTTTCGTGCCTCTGGCTCACGCACGTCTTACTATTGGACGTTTTCTTCTCCCCAAGATCCAACAAACCTACATGCACGCACGCACGCACTAAAAGCACACACATGTACGGAGTAGTTAGCTAATTCGTTGCTCATGCGTGCAGCTACCAATTAACAACATGTATGCATCGGCTAATTACGTGGCCAAATCACTTGGCCAGCTACAACACCTAGCACACCGTATATAGCTGATTTGTTCAGCAGTTTCACGTGGCCCGCTGCATCTGATGGCACGACGCCATCTCGCCCCTCCACGTTACATCGCACGACATTTTTTTGGCATCTCACCTTCACGCTCTCTAGCTGAAACTTCGTTGGAATTGTACGCATCGCACGCACAGCACGTCGGACACCTAACTATATGCAAATGAAAATCTAAACATTTAGATACAAGAATCAAGATTAAGGCTAACATTGTACGCACATCCCATTTAGGTTTTTCTCATCATGATTTCTACATGAATTTCAACTACTGATCGAATCATTGTCAACATCGATTTCTAAATAGTTAATTAGTTATTTCTCAATCATCTTAGAAATAGCAAAACCTAAAGAAAAACTATCCCCGATGACCATTTGTCAAAGATCTATTTCTCAATTCAAACCGGCAAATGTATGCATGCATGCATGCAGGATTAAGGGGGTAGCTAGCTAGGTGCAAATGTGCAATGCAAGGGCAGCCGTGCTCGTACGTGCGTGGATGCATGGGAATCAAGACTTGGCCAGGGAGATCAGATCGTGCGGGCATATGGAGTGGACCTAGCAGCACCTGCAAGATCGATCGGTATTGCAAATGCATGTGGACTGTGGTTGGTACATAGCTGACAGGCAGGAGCACGGCTCATTAATGGCCAGAGGAAAAGGAGGACGTCTCGTCGCCATCTGCATATAAATGATGGAGATCCCCACATGCGCGCCGCTGTGCATATAGTACGCCAGATATTATTATCACGGCCGTGGACGGCCTGGACATCAAGTCGTCGTGCATCTCTCAACTGAATATATATCCATGACACACTGGACATGATCATCTGAGACCCGGTCCTGGTCCTCCTACCTACTGCATATGTGATAGCATCAATGCGTATGCGCCACAATGAAATATGTACATGGATGTGACCACGGACATATATGTCTAGTCATTTCTAGCTTCAGCCGTTCAGACTTCAGATACTGCACTGTGGGCGGCCGGCCATCTTCAAGACCATACCACGTACATCATCAGTATTCAGTTGGGCCAATTAATCCATTTGGCGCATTCATAGACTCGCTAAACAAATTTATTCGAGTAAATTTCACAAAATCACACAAAAAAGTTAGAACAGATCTGTCGTGGAGCCACAATTAATGCAAAACCGTACGCAGGACCACACTGTGGTTCCGCGACAGAGTTGCCTCAAAAAATATGGTTTTGTAAAATTTACTCTCAAACAACGAAATGGCAAAGATTCTGATGATGATATATATAATTGGTACTCCTTACATTGAAAACTTATGTGTTCATTTTGAAGTTTGATGTTATTTTTTCGGAAAGTCTTATCAGCCCTACCCGCCCTGTCACATGCATGGGGCTCGGCTGGGGCCTGCTTTTGGTCCAAACGATGGCCTCGATGAGTTGCCAAACATGGTTGGGATCTGTAACAATGTATGATTTCAACATGTACATCTGTGTGTTACCCTTGATATTGACACTAGATTACGCGGACGAGACGAACTAGTACCCTCCGTCACATATTCGGTGACTCAAATTTATTTAAAAATAAACGTAAATATATTAGGTGCGAGCAGCAGATCACAAGAGAGTGTCCTCCACCACACCACCAAACGACATCTGCCAATCTATAGCTCTTTCTGAATGCAAACCGGCATGAATCGGTGATACTGGACTTGGGGTAAATCGTGCAAAGGAGCACCATTGCATCTGACATACAAGAGCACGGTTAAACACGTCTTTCCTCGGCGGTGGGCCTGGAAAAGGACGACGACACAGAAAGCCCACACTACTCCGTGGCCACCCGTTCCAGGTGATGTCCACACAAGACATCGTACGTATACTCGTACGTGCTGTAGATATTATCACGGCCTGACGGCCGTCGACCGACCGATCTTCATGTATCTCAATGAATATCCATGACATGAACAGACCCGATGCTCCTGCCTGCCTGCCCGCTGCATCTGTACGCTCGTATTAAAGCCACAATGAATGTATGTGCAGTTGTGCATGTGAGCACAGACATATAATGTCTAGCTATTTCTAGGTTAAGTGCAGACTTTAGAGTGCACTGTAGGCGTCCATGTTCTATAGTACTGTACACCCCATATATACGTACTTGGACTTGGAGTACAGTACCATACGTAGTACGGAGTATGTACGTGGAGCCACGCAGACGGCTCATGTGATCTATTAATGCAATCGGTCAGTCCAGTCCCCAACTGAAGGCATTCACTTCCAAGAAAGGTTCCGGCCGGCCTCCGTTTCAAATTTCAAATCACTACTTGTAAATATAGCTCTGGCTTTCGAAAGGGCTGCATGGAAATCTGCGATCCAGTGCCTGAATCTTGATTATCTCTTTGTTTTTTGTTTACTTTTAGTTTCCACAATTTTCTGTCTGGGTTTCATATCTAGCCTACCCCAACTTGCTTGGGACAAAAGGCTTAGTTGTTGTTATTGTTACTACGGATTAATTGTAAATATATCTCTTGTATACCTGAAAAAAAAAAAAGAAATCTTATAATGCTCCCTCCATTTCTTAAAATATGTCATATTACCTTTCATTAAAACAAGATTTTGACCATAAATTACTATGTCAAGGTATGATTTATATGATATGAAATTAGTATTGCTATGGTTATCAAATGTAGTTCATGATACTTGCGGTTTCATGTCATGTGAACCACATTTAACATAGTAATTTGTGGTCAAAGTCTTGTCTTAATGAAAACAAATATGACACTTTTTAAGGAACAGAGAGTGTACTTGTGCAAATCACTAAATTAAAAGTTGGTTGGTCCTTCTGGAAAAGAAAAACAACCTCGTTCTCATAACTAGCCTCAAGCCCGTCTGCATTGAAATTTACATGTTACTCCCTCCGTACCATATTAAGTGACGACATTCTATTACATATATCTAGACACATTTTGGATATAGATACATCCATATTTGAGAAAAATAATTTGAGTCAGTTAATATAGGAGGGAGGGAGTATTTTCTAGAAATACACAAAGAACAGCCAGCACTCGCACATTGTCATTGGAGTTGGGCTCATGATGTTTGAACAATGTTGACATGGAGTACGCCGTTTGTTACTGGAAGAAAATAATCTGCCTTTGCATAGCGTCAAATAATTAACCGGGGTTTAATCCCTAATGGGCTAGAGCCTCCAAGTACAATCACTAGCTCCATTAAAACCATCCGAGCAATGTTTTGATACTTTGCCGTGTCGTCACATACCAATGCTGAGATAAGGTTATCCTATTTAATTGCCATATTTTAGATGAAAACAAAAGGTTTAGTACTCCTTTCACTCCATAAAAAATGTTGCCCATTTAGTATAAAATGAACGACACAGTTTATGGATCGGAGGGAGTACTAGTTTTGTTCAAACAACATGGTTGTAATGTTTGATTGGCCAGCTCCTCGTATGAATAGTTTTTTTTCCGATAAAGGGAGCTTTTATTGAATTTAAAAGTTGCATCAAGAGGATACATCAAGTAAGCCCGCAGCCGGCGCCTCCATAACGTGATGCACACAGCCCAGGTATCGTATGAATAGTTGGCAGAGTATAACACTCATAAATGCAAAAGCAGTAGGCCAACCTCTCGCCAAAATGAACAGTAGGGGGAGGGGTCCTGGGTGTGGCCTTCATTAATGTTCATCAAACCTACAAGCACGTTGATCTATCCTTTAATTTGCAACTAACCTAGCTAGAGCATACACTTATCCCAAAGAGTGTGGAATCAGAATCGCAAAATGAATCGTGTTGCCGTTCCCGCAGCAATTATTGGTCCAGCAGCTTAATTTCCTCTACCGAATGAAATGCCGGGCGGCTACGGGAACAAAGAAAAATAATTAGGCATACTTCGACACTTCGTACGACGAGAAAAAAATTCCACGCGCCGGGTGTATCGTAATTTATGCCGGAGCGGGTACGGGAAGGAAAAGAATTCAGAAACGTGGCTTCGTACGAGGGTACTGAGAGATCGGCATTGTAATCCGAAACCGCCAACCCAGGAAAATCAGCCCAATAAACGGAAATGCAGGTAGTGTACACTCCGTATATGTACTTGTACTTGGAGTACCTTAACAAAATGTACTTGGAGTACCATGGATCCATGCAGACGGAGGAGCAATTTGCCGATGGTTAATACCATCTATCCCATAATTGTTGTCGTGGTAAAATCACAACGAAGATTATGGGATGAAGAGAGTATATATATGAAACACGGGTTGTATATAATTCGTAGCTACTAATACTATACTTGCTTTACGCCTTTACCCATGGACTATGGTTAAACTAGGGCTGTAGCATATACTCCCCCGTTTCATAATTCTTGTCTCAAATTTGTCCAAACATGGATGTATCTATTCCTAAAAAATGTCTGGATACATGTAATATTTCGACAAGAATTATGGAACGGAGGGAGTACTTCTCTACTTAATTTTGTTTGTAGCGACAAAATATATATTGAGATTGGTAGTTATTAATGAAATGAGACATAAAATATCACTAAACATGTCGGTAAATTAAGTAGTGCTCATAGTATATTGAGTTTACGCCTTTTAGCAACACGACGTATTCGTAGTCAAAGTAATATGGGCGGCAAAATTAGGTACGTACGTGCACCCCATCGAAGACGGTGCCTGTATATAACTTAGAACCTGGTTTCCCCCTAAGGTCTATCACTTGCGAGCGCTACATTCGTCGTCCATTTGACTACGAACATGGCTCCCTTTGCAGCAGCAACCACAACGACAGTGTTAGCCAAGCCCGGATACCCGTCATGGAGACCACTCGACCGCTGCAAGCCATCAGCAACAGCTACCATGAGCACCTGGTAAATCAAGCAACAAACTAACCTAGCACTTCTTGTTCCCATAGATATTACAGTGCTCTCTCCGATTCTAAATTATTGTCGAAATATTACATATATCTAGACGTCTTTCAAGAATAAATACATCCATATTTGAACAAATTTGAGTCAAGAATTTAGAATCTTAGTGAGTACTGTACTAACTATCAAGATATGTATGTAGGAGGAGCGGGAGGACGGCAGCCATGGCTTTGGGTCGGCGTGAGCTGTTGGAGGAGAGGGATGAGGAATGGAGGAGATACCTTGCACCGGAGAGACAAGAAGTCCTGGCCCATCTAGAGCCATGGGCAGAAGCCAACATGCTCCCTCTCCTGAAACCCGCCGACTCAGCCTGGCAGCCGTCAGACTTCCTCCCGGACGCGGCGACGCTAGGCGGCGAGGGCTTCGCCGCGGCGTGCGCCGAGGTCCGCGCGCGCGCCGAGCTCGTCCCGGACGCGCTCCTGGTGTGCCTCGTCGGCAACATGGTGACAGAGGAAGCCCTGCCGACCTACCACGCCATGTCGAACCGCTTCGAGGCCACCCGCGACGCGACCGGCAGCGGCGGCGACGCCTGGGCGCGGTGGCTCCGGGGCTGGTCCGCCGAGGAGAACCGCCACGGCGACCTCCTGAGCCGCTACTGCTACCTGTCCGGCCGCGTCGACATGCGCCGGGTGGAGCGCACCGTGCACGCGCTCGTGGCCAACGGCATGCCGATGCACGCCCCTGCCAGCGCGCACCACGGCTACGTCTACGTCGCCTTCCAGGAGCGCGCCACGGCGGTCTCCCACGGGAACACGGCCAGGAAGGCCGGGGCTTGCGGGGACCCGCTGCTGGCCCGGATCTGCGGCGCCGTCGCCGGGGACGAGAAGCGGCACGAGGCGGCCTACACGCGGCTCGTGGCCAGGATCTTCGAGTGCGACGCCGACGCCGCCGTGCGCGCCATGGCGTACATGATGCGGCGCAGGATCACCATGCCCGCCGCGCTCATGGACGACGGCGGCCCCGGCGGCTCCAGCCTCTTCGCGAGGTACGCGGCGGCCGCGAGCCAGGCAGGGGTGTACACGGCGGCGGACTACCGGGCCATACTGGAGCACCTGATCCGGGAGTGGAAGGTTGAGGAGCTGGCGGCGGGGCTGTCCGGGGAAGGGAGGCGGGCCAGGGACTACGTGTGCGCCTTGCCGGACAAGATCCGGAGGATGGAGGAGAAGGCCTTTGACAGGACGAAGAAGAAGCCCAGCCTTGTTCCGTTTAGCTGGATCTTCGATAGGCCTGTTAGTCTCGTGCTGCCTTGATTCAAAATGAGCCCAACTAGAAACCCAGCCCTTTCTCCTCCACACAGCACATCAACCAAGAAGTCACTACGTGTTCAACGATCTTAAATTCCCACGTCTTGAGGTAGACGAATTATGCAGCTTTCTAAAACCCACGAGGTTAGTCTAGTATGTCCAACTATGATATTTTGTAATTTCGTCACCGATTACGCGGAAAAACGTCAAAGATGCCAAATAGGGACCTCAAAGACGTTTGATTTCGAATGACCATGATGAAACTTTTAGTTTTATCAATGATCTTGTTTATATTCATTTCGGTTGTATCAATCTATTGTATTTTCTTCCGTGATCAAATAAAGCCACATATTGTTGCTCTAAAGAAAATGAGTAGATATCAACGAACCCCAGTAAGCGACACATAAGAATCAAAAAGCTAGAACTTCCCAGCACAAGAGAAACGTAATACCAGCACAAAAAAAAGCTAGAACTTAAACACAACTCTAGTACTGATTGGTTACGAGAAAACAAAATTTTTAATGGAACAGGTTGAAGGCAGAACCGTCAAGTGGTAGGGACATGTTTCACCGCGTGTCGCCACGGAAGGAATGGACTCCAACAGCTTTCAATCCTTGCATCCGCGCTTGTCATCCCCAACTCCGACCAACCGCCGCCGTGAGCCGATCTCCTCTCATGTGAGTTCCGCCCTTCGGCTGTTTACGTGAAAAGAAATCATCCTTAAAACTGACTGTAACGTGCTTACGGAGTTATGGAAGACCCAGAAGAAAAACAGGGCTGCTGTTCTTCCGATTCTGAACCAAATTGATGAACCCAGAGCAGCTTTTATTTCCTTTGAATTTCGTTATGTAAGCCGTGAGGCAAATATTGCAGCTCATCAAACCTCTAGTCTTCAGCCCGAGCGTGCTCCCAGAGTCCCAGGTGCCGCGTTTCTTTCTCACTGTATTACGCGTGACTGTATTTGTGCTGATGAATGAAAGCTCTTTCTTCGGGGGAAGAAAAAAGATACAGTACATACTTCATTTGCCAAACCGAGTAACCATAAGCATAGAACTGTATTGTTCTTGCAACTGGTACACACGAAGTTAGAACATCGAGAAGTGGGGCAAAAGAAAAGCAGAAACAGTTCTAGCTTATGGATCTAAACTCTGGGGCAAGAGAACAGCATGCCCAATCGCCCTAGCAGATCACCAGACCATATAAATTCTTTCAGTAACTTTTAGGCTCGTTATACAACATTGGTAGCTTTAGCCTTCTAGTACAATCCTCAATCAGTACTCCGTACCTGGTATTGCAAGTGAACTAAAAAATGCAGAACTTTGATAAATACCATCAAACTATCACTTCTTTCCACCTCCAGAAACATTGAACTTAAAGAAGATGATGTCTCCATCCTGCACCACATAGGTCTTCCCTTCTTGCCTGTACTTTCCAGCAGCCTACAATACAGGACAAAAGATTATTGTAACTCGTAACAACAATTTTATAGAGGTCCATATATTTTAACTTCCAAGACGACAATCATACCTTGACAGCAGATTCACTGCCCAGTTCTTTTAGATCTTCAAACTTCATTACCTGATCCAAAGAGTAATCATGTAAGCAAGAATCTGGGTCAAAATATGCATACAGTCAAGTAAACAACACCATGGTAGCCCAGTGGCCACAACAGTGTGCACTACCAAATTCAAAGCAAAATAACCGAAACATCATGGAGATAAATGATTACTCTATTGTACAAAAATGTTCTCCCTACCTTCAGGAGAACACTTCTGTACAATAAAAAAAATGCTACATGCCACCACTTACAACAAGTGAATAGCAATGATTAACTTGGAATGCCACTGTTCAAATATCCAGAATATATACAAAATAATTAACTTCTAGTTATTTGAAAAAGGAGTACCTCAGCACATATGAAACCTCTTTCAAAATCAGTGTGAATGGTACCAGCAGCTTGAGGGGCTTTAGTTTGACGTCTGATCTGCCAACATTTTACCTGAATAGAGAATTCAAGCTTGTCAGTAATCCAACAAAATTTATATTCTCAATGTACAAATACCTAGTTCAAACCCAAAACATGAACATCATAAGTTTCAATTCCAACTACATCTCAACAATAGCTACAAGATGCAAGTTCGATCATTTGTTCATATTTTTGTAAAAATACAGAAAGCGACATTCTAATGATATTATTTTCATTTGTCTAATCTCATTATATTTTTATATAATAGTCCAAACTAGAAATTTAATTATTGCACACTTCCTAGAATGTCATTTACTTTGGAATAGACATAGTAACTACTCCCTCCGATCCATAAAATGTGTCGCCCACTTAGTACAAAATTTGTACTAACTTAGTACAAAATGGGTGACACTTTTTATGGATCGGAGGGAGTAATAAATACTAACGTAAGCACTGAAATTTTGCACAGCACAATTGTAAACAGGGAACTGTGGTACCACCAATTTAGCAACATGAAGTAAAGTATGGCTTATAATGGATCAACATCCTGGCACAGGTAAGCACAACGTAAACAGAGAAATATACCTCATCAGGACCAGCAGTGAAGAAGTATATAAGATGAATTGCTGCAAAACCAGTCTTGATGATTTTGGGGATCAAACTGTTGACAGTAGTGAAAGATTTAGTGGCATGTGGAATGTGCAAAAACGAAGTTGCAATGCATTGTTATAGAAAATAGTAGCAATTCAAGCATAATTATGCCAGATAACTTGCCTTGTTATCTGGTTTTCAGCACAATATTTAGCAGCTTCATCCGCTGGCATATCCACCAGTTTCTGTTCAAAAGCACAGCTGAAAGGAATAATAGTTTCACCACCATGTTCTTGCACCCTGAATAATAGTTATATGTTAGTTTATATTACAGCTATGCTAATAGAACAAAATGTCATCAGGTTTAATCAAAATCCAATAACATGCAGTACAATTAATTTCTTACCATGAAGAAAAGCCTAGAACATAATTTAGAAAATACAATTCATTTAATCAACTACTCCCTCTTCCCATATTAAGTGACTCAAATTTGTCTAAATATGAATGTATCTATATACTAAAATACGTCTAGATACATGTAATAGAAAGTCACTTAATATGGGACGGAGGGAGTAATAGCTTTCAATTGCTGATATCCAATGTAAGCGATCAATAGAATTTGTGATATTCTAGCCCAATCGATAGATCTAAGCATAACCATTGTTTCCTTTATGTGATAACATTTGTGAACTTAAAACACTTGTAAATGACTGCTCTATTCAACATATCATATACAACAAGATCTATCATTGCCTCCCATCCCATGTATATCCTACTGAACTTGAACAAAAGATCCACAGAAAATCAGCATTTGTAGTTCAAATTGCATTTTGTATAGCATTAGGTCATCTAAGATTCCGCTATAGCAATTAGACTTGGGGCAGAATTAATACCAAGCATGTATCTTGGGTAGAAACTTGTTCTTTTTCCTCTGGTAGTCTTTCTCGCTCATGTTCACCTGCACAAAATAGCATACCAGACTAAACAATACGGCTCCATTTTACTTCAGGAAGGTTGCTTAGGCCTCATAGAAGGCTACCTACAAGAAAAGGGTACCTCCTATCTTTCAATAATTGATAACAATAATGTAAAGTCAAAGGATTAACCCAGTTACGTGAGCTGACTATATAGTTACTGGAGAGAATAACATCCATTTGGCCTGATTACTCGAGTGAATGTGGGATGGACCCAGACACCAGGAATTTTCTATTGTTGCCGTGTAAGTACAAATAATAATTGTATGAAAGTAATATCTAGCCTTGATCAACCATTTAGACCACCCACCTCTCCTCTATTCCCATTACAAATCCCGATGCACCTTTTGGACCAAAAAGAAAGAACCCATATGCACATATCATTATCTTGGGTTTATCTACTTTCTGTCAAACTCCACTGTCGCTTTTTGCATACCTCGCTTTGATTCTTGCTCAAGCATGGAAGTACACCTTTAAACAACCATGTCAACTATACCATACAGCGCCTTTCAGTAAAATAAACAAGCATACAAAACTAACATTTCCCCCATTCAAATGTTATAGGAAGAATATGTAACAGATTTTGATGGTTATGTTTCTTGGGACCAAATGAATTCAGTTAATTGTCTGCAAAGCTCACACTTCTTCTGGCTGTACAAATACTGAAAGGAGGTACGACCGATGGAGTACCAGTCACCTGTTATTGAACATTATGTAAGGGCCATATTGACAGAAGGAACTCTTACCAAATAGACAACTGGCTTAGCCGTAAGTAGCTGGAAAGTATTCAAGATCTCAATCTCAGCACTTTTCCATTCTCCTAGACGTACATCTTTCCCTTCTCGGAGATGTGCCATTACCTGTTATAAAGGGAGGTTGAACGTGAACTATGATTACTCAAACACCAAAAGAGTAATATGCCAGAAATTTAAATTATAGATGAGATCACTGACGGATGCATATCATGAAGTAAAACAAAATAGCTGTAACAAGTGCCCCACCCTTTGACATAATTCGTGTTCTATCTTGAGTTGCTTGTCATTGCTCCTCTTCATCTGCTTATCAAGGTCATCAATCCTGGCCTGCACAAACTCTATATCCTGCAGAAGAAAGCACAGAAGAACCTTGTTAGAACCAGGTCTAACAATTCTTCAGTTTGATGTAAAAATCAAGCAAAATCCATATCAAACCTTTAGTCTTAGCTCTTGACTGATAGTTTCCAAATCGCGAACAGGATCTATTGTATCATCAATATGAGTGATTTCCTTGTCTTCGAATGCTCCTGAAAAGCGTAACACTATTAGTCACAGATACAATAAAAGATGTGTAGCAAACAGATCTTGTTAAAGATATATTATGAGAGAGCACTCCCATTAACGCCTATTCATATTATTTAGGTCTCCCCAAGAAGTCCAAACTATTTATCATTTTTAACATATAATGCAGCTAACAGTAGCCAAGATGAATGCAGTCTACAGTACATTAATGAAAGTTCACTAAGACAGAGCATAATTCAATAGCAGAATACTCAAGATTTTCCAATAGAAACATACTCAAGACATGAAAGATTCCATCAACAGCACGTATATGGGATAAGAAGGCATTGCCCAGACCCTCCCCTGCACTAGCTCCCCTAACAAGCCCGGCTATGTCATTTATTTCCAGATATGCAGACACCTGCATAAAATATCGAGAGTCACATTACATATGAAACATAAGCCATGAAGCTGCAGAATACTGTAAAGCAGACAAATGGAAACAAACCTCGCTCTTTGGCTTGTAAAGCTGACAAAGCCAGTCAAATCGCTCGTCCGGAACATACACCCGTGCCTCATTTGGTTCAATGGTACAGAAAGGGAAATTCTCAGCTGGGATTGACAACTTTGTCACTATGTTAAAGAAAGTTGATTTGCCAACATTGGGTAACCCAACCTGCACAAAACATCAACAAGTAAACCCCACATCTCTCTTCCTATGACTAATAATAAAGCATTTACTCAGCTACGATGGGACATATGATGGGCAATCAACATAAGAATAGTGCATTCTGACTTGTGGAATCAGTGATGATATTGATAGAACATAAAAAAAGCAAGTGCACGCACCATCAAAGCAACTAGAAAAGTGCAACCTGTGGTAACTCATGAAAGGTGTGGTACTACTGCCTGATTAATAACACACTATCCATGCCCACGCAAAATGAATCACTTGAGACTGTACAATTTTTTTGATATTATGCATTGGTCCTAATTACATGTGCCAGCTAAGGACTTAGCAGGAGATAATATTACTATTCCACGGAACGGATAAAGATATGTCTTCTAGCAGTAACGAGCTGCAGAAGGCAGTTCTCCCTTAATATCTTAAGCCGACTCTAATTACCCCATTTCGCCATGAGACCGACTAAAACATCGACACACGCAAAAACAGGCCAGGTCCAGCTAAATATCTGAATACAGTATAATCGCACTAGGAAGTACAACAACCAAATAAACCGATCGCATCTGGCGCACCACATGATCCTCTGCTGCATCTGGTAAATCACCGCCTCACTGAACAACAAAATCGCGGAATCCATTAGATCCGCGCCACCTACGAACCAGGAGCTAACCCACCAGAGGTTGCAAACTCCAAAGCCCTACTGAACTAAACAAATCGCAACTGGGACACCGCTTGCTATCCTCTCGATCCGGTGAAACCGCCGCCTCACCAACCAAGAAGGCAGCCATGGGATGGGACGAGAGGGAGTGAGAATCCAGGGGGGGAAAGGAAGGAGAGAGGAGGGCGTACGATTCCGATCTTGAGGTGGGAGGAGAAGCGGCCGAGGATGGGGCGCTCCACCGGGCCGGCATCCTTCTTCGACGACTTGGGCGGCATCGGGCTCGGCTCCGCGGTGGCGAGGGGAGGAATCCGGGGGAAGGGCTAGGGTTTTTGGTGGGAGGGAACTGGTTGCTGTTGCTGGCTGCGGCGAGGGATGACGGATGAGTCGATGGTTTATCACTTGGAGGAGCCCGGGTTATGTGAGTCATTTTGTATTTTGTTTTCCTTCTCAAACCAAAGTACGAATATCATCGAGTTATCGAACTCGGAATATTTTATTTGAAATTTGAAATGAAATACACAAACTTCATGTATCCTTTGTTCGAGCACAAGTCACGATACATCCCGATGCCGAATATCCAAGATACGAGACTGACTAGGAATTGTGCACAGCCATGATCAATAAACTAGCAAGATCCGTGCTTCTATAAAATAAGATGTCAAGAACATTGCAAAGGGCATCAACAGAGAGAGCTCCGCGAGAATATAGCGTGAATGTAGTAGTACTAGTTGTAACATTTCATTTCACCTTTGTACTTTCAAAACAGTTGTAGCTCACCGATGTGAAGTAATCTCATCTCTTATTTTTTGTTTCGAAGCTTCGAGAAAGGACAGGGTGTATGTAGGCATGTCTATTTCAATAAAGTAAGTTTCTTTTTGCAACCAGGTCTTGTTGTATGGAGTGCAAGTTCTTTTGTTACGGACTCTCTAGGAGAAATATCCACCGATAATTCATTTTTAAGAGGTTTAAGTAGGCAGATGAAGAGCCTTGTAGCCGTAGAGAAGTGTTCTCTTCGGGTGAAACTGCCTACGAGAAGATAATAAACTACCCGGTACAATGGAGATTTGGGGCAGCGAGGGATGCCGTGTCTTTGCTGAATACAACCTGCGACGCATACGGTGACTAGTGAGTAGGGACACACAACCACTGAGTGCACCGCCGCTGTTGTTTGCCTCGCCGGCCTGATAGATCCTACAAAATTAAATAGTTTATAATATTAAGTAATCTTGTAAAAATGAATAAATAATTAATTTGTAATTTTGTATAATACAATTTGAATTTATAAAGATTAGTAGTATTCATTTTAGTCTTTTTATAAGATGTTCCAATTTTGTTCTCAGCTAACCTTTTGAAATCTGTCCAAATTGTAAGGATACTATGAAGATATAACGATGAATTTAATCAAACTATTTTGAATTCCTAGAAGTTGGTAGAATTTTCTCACTTCCATATCAAGTCTCGCATGTGCGGCCGCCGCTGTTGGTTCAAAGAGGGTTTGAACTGTTAGCGTCCAGGCCCAAATACACGCACTCATGTCTTGTTCAAGCCTTTGATGAACCCAGCCTTTGATGAACCCTCTCAATCCCAAAAACTCGGACTGATAGGAAGATAGCTACTCTACCTTATTACGGGAATACATTTTTTAGCGTCACGGTGCCAGCTCTACACACTCATGTCGTGTTCAGACATTTTGCACTCTCCATCACAAAAGACCGGTACTCATCCTTATAAGCCGCCATCCCACTAGCTAGGTGGGACTAAGTTACGACAACGCCAAATATCCTAACGTGAACATAATTTTAGTAAGAATGAATAATAAAAATCCTTTCCTTACCGTTCTTAGGAGAGCTCTGTGTTAATACATGTATTTGTTCAAATCACGGTGCAAAACAAATATTTACACGTATAAATCACATGGCAAACAGTACATTCGGATGCATTTTAATTCCTCGACTTGTCTTCCTGCAATGAACTCCAGTTTTGGATAGCCTATTGGATTTTTAATCAATCCTTGATAGTTGAACACCCCAAACATAGCTTTTGCAAGTGAACAGAATAAATCACACAGAATTAAATTGAAGACAAGCCTCAGGAATCCTTTTTATACAAAATGTAAACAGGTGGGGTATTAGCTTGCTGAGATCTGATCTACAGGTCCCTGTTAATAGAGGATGGCCATGAAAGCCTCCTCTGGTTGATGCCGTCGACTCCATTACTTTCTGAGTTTGTATCATCCACTTGCTTCCAGCTATTGAGCATAGAGCCCTCTCTCCACTGCGGTGGCGTCAAGAACTTCGAATCATCACTGGAGCCACCTGGGGTCATTGACAAAGAAGACTGGCCGACGCGTAGTGTCTGAAGAGTAGAAAAGGATTCCCTCATCGCTGACATGGCCTCGAAGAAGCGAGTGCAGGATGCAAGCGCAGCGGGTATCGGTCGTAACATTTCCTTCATGGAGACAAAAGAGTGCCATTAAGTCCATCTCCAATGAATATGGTGCAAAACGTTCACATTTAGCCAGAAGGCTATGCAATTAGAAAGCAAGACAAAGATCATTCCATATTGACATGATAACATTAATCTTAGCATCAATACTGGAAGGTGATCCAGAGGAGGATGAATTTGCTATGACTACTACTTTAATTAGAAGAAGTATTTTTAACTTACCCCCCAGACAGCAGGTGACTCTCTAAAGTTTTGACTCCACTGGAAATCACCAACTGATGCTGTCAATGCCCCATAGTCACTTGCTGCTTTCAGAAGTAGCTCTGAGAATTGTTTCTGAGGAGAAGCAAGCACAATGAGCAAGAAAAAACTTGATTTACACGGAAAACCACACTGCCTACGCAGGTGTAAGTCAAGACTCCTCCATACCACTGCAAGTAATGGTAAGAATCGGAAAACTGGATGTAGGTTGCTACATCATTTTCAACTGGCATGTGCAAGTTCATTAATGAATGACATATTTGCTATACAATCACAAGATGAAATGATCAAGAACAGACCTGGTATTCAGCTTCAACAGGAATGCAATCAAGGGAGTACGGTTGTTGCAGGCGAGCAATAATGCGATCCTGATTTAAAAAGTTCGATATTTCAGTATACAGATTGAGTATAATTGGTTGGTTTATATAGTACTCCCTCCGTCCCATATTAAGAGACTCAGATTTGCTCAAATATGGATGTATCTATACTTAAAAATTGTCTAGACACATGTAATATTTCGGCACTTAATATGGGACGGAGGGAGTACATAGCAGCGCAGGCGTAATGTTCGGGTAAATAGAGATTCTTTTTTTACTTCCATTACCTTATTTTGAATAACATCTTTCAAAATTGCAGTAATTCTGCCCAAAGATTCACACTTCTTTTCCATTTCACTAACATGAGTCAAATGAGCAATATTTTTATCATCCTGCGATAACCAAAAGTCATCAATATATTCAATGAGAAAACATAGAGACACGAGTCACGAGCCCTTGAACGACATTATAATGAATATCCAATCATTTAGAAATGACAAATAGCAGATTGTGTTTTCTACTGAGGAAAATACCACACTTTATGAGTCATGGATCTAACATAAATCAGCACATCTACTTGTTATTAATCACATATTAATAGGGCATAAACATAAATTACATGATACTTCAACCAGTTAAAAGATTTAGCCTAAGCACTTAAGTATAGTTGAACGTTTTGACTTATTCTTCAAACATCAGGTTATGGATATATAGTTAAGTGTGAACATTGAGCACCTACCACTACCGAGAGATGAAAAATGAAATGGAATAAGGGATCTGCATAATAACCAACATATGCATATCTGATATGTAAACAAATTTAATCCCAGTTTTACCTAGAATATCTGAATAAATTTCGGAATTCTGACACCACAACTAGGGAATGATAAGGGTGTTCACTATGTGAAAGCAAAGTGATGAATATGAAAGCGGATATCTTCAGTCAAAGTGATGAATATGACACGGGATCTGAAAAGGTATAATTAAAATTGAACAAGAATTGGCATGGTTGAGAATTGATTCGCAACAAGCTGTCAATCCATCACCTTTCTTCCTTGTAGCTCCACTTGTAAATTGGCAATGTTCCGCTGCACAACAGTTAGCTCCCTCAATACCTTCACCAGATCATCACTTTTGTCTGAGCTACTTTGATCTTCCTGCAACGGTAAGTCACAGAAGGAAGTGTAAAGAGTTCAGAAACAGACCTACTGGAACAAAACTTATTCTGAAATACATTAAAAAAACATTTCATCGCCATCTCCCCAAGTTGGCACTGCAGATCACAATTCATGGCACATAGCACTGTAAATTTCATGCAATTAAAAAAATAGCAAAAATAGAGACAGACTAACACATCAATTTCAATCTTAGCTAACAGTTCTAGATGCGTTCAAAATTTGCTCCAATATAGCTATGTTTTATGACATAAAAATCATAAAGTCACCGAAGTTAGAAGCACATCCCCATAGATGTTCCTTGCAAGATTAGCCGAGCTTATGCATTCGTATGCTAGTACAAGGAAAACATGCGGAATTGCAGTGTTAGACCTCGGATTCGGACCAAAGCTTCGACCAAAATCTACATTTCACGATCCCGCTGACAATTTACCAGGAACGAAACCCTACGATTACCTCAAAAGGAACTGCGACTCGTTCGGAAGACTCGGATCTAGCGGAACGGCGGCGAGGGGAGAGAAGTAAATCGAGGAGGCGCGGAGAAGGGGCAAGGGGTAACCTGCGCGGGCGGGGTTGGGAAGCCGAGGTCCCCGGCGATGGCGAGCGCCTCCGCCATGCCGCCCAGCCGCTTGGACGGCTTCTGCGCTGCCGCCATGGCCTCGCCGGGCGCGATGCTCGACGCGGCCGGCCGCGTACGCTCTGGTGAGCTGGTGTGGTTCGCTTTCGCGTCGCCGGCAGGTGGGTGAGCTCTTGCTCTCTCAAACCTAGCGTGCTGATTTTGAACCAAGATGCCTCCAAATGTTGCCGAGCTGCCATTTTCACCCCTATTTTAATCGCTACTGTGTTCATGGGTTGTGAGCGTGTGTACTGTGTTTTCTAAAAAAAAAAAGTTTAATGATTTGTGTTTAAGAAAGTTTTGATGATCTGCAACTTGGTCAGGTTAGAATAAACATTTTCAAAGGGCTGAGAAATAGCTAAAGAGAAGATTGTTTATGCTTTCTTAGAAAATACTGCGGTATCCAAGCTGGAAATGTCATCGAAAGGCCTTGAAATATGACCGCATGTTTCAAAACTATTCCACGAATACACAAGGGCCTCCATTCGGCCTACATATGGGTATATATTTGAAATATATTCAAACTGTGTAATTATGTTGCGGATCATGAAGAAAGAATGTTTATTTTAACATAACAATCTGGTAGTATGACAACAGACATTTTCATGGTGGATGTTGCATATTATAATGAAAAAAGAGAGGCCAGTGTAGCTTCATATGAGCTGAGGAAGAGTAACAATGGATATCCTTCATGAAATGTAAATTTACATACACTGCACCGGTCTCCGTGTGTGTTACACTAACAAATTACATACCCTTGGTCCTTTGGTGGGCAAATGAAGCATCAGCAAGAAGATGGTGCTATGGTACACTAACATGAATACACAGGATGGCAGGGTCCCATTCAAATGACCCAAAACCAAGCAACAAACGAACCAATGACCAGCCCAATCACAAGGAACAACACTATGACTATTCCTGCAGTCTCCGAGTGGTGTATGGGCACAGCCTTGGGAGCAAGGATCATGAGCACAGAGGTCAGGTACCCGTTGGTGACTCCGAGAAGGCATGTCAAAAAGGTGACCGGAATCTCAGTGCGGAAGAAGCTGGGTCCATGCAAGCAACCATAGAAGAGGGGGTAGAACAGGAGCCTCGCGAACGATCCAGCAACGGCAACATTGGCATTCTGGAGGAGATAGACAGCTGGTAAACACTTGCCGACAAGATCAAACACATTGTAGGCGCTGATGAGCATGATAGGGTACCAATCCTTGAGTGCCTCAGAGTGCACGTCCTCTGTGATGTATCCCGGAAATATGGACAGGGTGACCGCGTAGATGAGAACCACCCCTAGCCCATACCACTTCACTCTCCCGACAATGCTCCATAATGTTGATCTCCAGGCAGATCCTGTCATGCCACCCCCCACCTCTGCCTTCTGAGCCCTCCTCTTGATGTTCTTGTAGTACACGACAACTGGAAGCCTGTCAGCCACATTGTAGCACACTATGCAGATGACCATGACCACAATACCGACAATGAAGTAGAGGATCGCGCTTTGCCTTAACCCCTCGGCATCTTGAGGGTAGCTCGCTTTGGTAATTACTCTCATTGCTGACACAAGTACACCTGCAGAATGCAACCCATGGACACAATGCATCTAGATTTAGCATCTATCCATCAAATAAATCCTAGTTGCTTCCTCTACATATCGACCAAAAATTGCACCATATAAGTGATTGGTAAGGCGTGGCATGAAGATGCTGAAGCACAGCCCCTGCCCCTTTGAATCTTGAAATTGCCTATTGGTTCTTACTCTTAGAGTACCTGCATTTTCAGTTTCTACCCTCTAGCTCTTGTCTGTTCAGAAGTTTTTTCTAGATCAACGTCTGTTCAGAAGTTATCCAGATACATTGGTCTGCCCTCCATTTCATCGTGTTAAAAGACATACCCAGTAGTTGTTACTCGAAAAATAACTTCAGAACTACTTAACGCTATGCCATAATTTCTGCTCCAGTTCAATACGCACATGAGACACGACCACATATTCTGCTCCAGTTTCTAATCTCACAAATTGCAAGCCGGAATGGACCATTTAAACTAATATCCGATGCGAGATATTTCGAAGAAGTAGTTTAAGAATAAGTCAATCCATATGTAAATTGGGTGCCAGATTTGTGAACGAACGCCTAAACACGGTTTTAGAGAACAATTCAAGAACTATAAAACTCAAAACTAAGGAAACAAGCAGCAGAAAGGGGAGGGGACCTGAGGCGGCGGTTCCGGCGACGACGGCCTGCATGTACCGCTCGGGGAGCTCTCCGGCGAAGCCAATAACCCCGCCCTGCACGAGCGCATCGGCGACGCCGCACATGACCGTGGCGGCGACGGTCACATCAAACGCGCCGTAGAGCTTCGGCGTGCCCTTGACGTAGACGGCGTCCATGACGGGCACGACGAGGAGCGCGAGCGTGAAGAGGGTGAGGCCCGTGTTGATGCGGGCGGGGGCGCTGGACTTGGGGAAGACGAGCACGATGAGGAGCAAGGGGAAGAGGCAGGAGAGCATGTAGGATACGGAGAAGACGCGGTCGACGGGGGCGCCTGGGTAGAGGTAGGAGAAGTAGTCGACGGCGGTGATGTAGGCGTTCCAGGGCAGCAGGAACCCGGCGCCCAGCGTGAAGAAGATGAGGTACCCGACCCCTAGCCGATCCGCCGGCGGGGGCAGTGCCGAGGGCTCCTCCCGCTCCTCCGACCCCGCCGGCGGCGGCAGCAGCAGCGCCGTCGTGGCCTCCTCGTCGCCGCCCGCCATTGCTTCCGGATTTGGGATCTCGGATGGGTGTGGACTCTTTTTTTTTTCCCCTTGTGCCTTTCGTGTAGAGCTGGAGTGGTTCGTATTCATGGGCTTTTGTGGCTTTTCGCAGATATACATACAGAAAAAAAAAAGATACAGGTGCCATTCTTTACGTCACTGACATGGTGGGCCACATGACAAGGACCTGTGTCTGTATTCATTTGCTTACTTGGAGCGCCTGATTCTCCGAATGATATTTTTCTTGGTGGCAGTGTCTTCTTTTTTTAATACAGTATAAAACTGCACCGTATTTCATTCATTTAATTTATTAGGATGCGTGTGGCTACAACTTAGGAGTAAAGAATAATTAAGCTGCAACAGCAGTATCGCGTGGAAGGTTTAATAATTATGGAACTGATAAATGGATAAACAAAACACAGACACGCAACCCGCAGGGCCTGAAAGCTGGGGTCGTTGAGTTGGGGGAGAGCAGCATAGACTGCATGGTGGGTTAGTGGTGGGGTTTGCAAAGCGTAATCCAGGTTAAAATGGTGCACCGGTTATATCTACTTATCTTTAAAAAAAAAGGGCCACCACCAGTGAAAAACTAAATTTCCGCCGATGTAACTTGTTTATCTAAGGTTTTAGGACAGTGATTGGTTCGGTACCGAAAGAATGCCATACAAGATTTTGCTTTTCCAATTTTGGTAACATCCCTTGCCGTTTATTCATGTCTTCGTTTATTACTAGAGCAATCCGCAGCCATTGTAACAGGGAATGTATAAGGAAATAGCGCATTATTTATAGCTAATTGTGCTTATATGTTGATTTTCATCTTTCAAAAAATGAAACTGCAAATTCATACTGTAGTTTTTTTGAAAATATCTACTCGGTACAATAAGTCGAAAAATGATCCTGGTGGAGTGTTTTTGAGGCGTCGTATAGTTGGACCCAATCCATTGACATTTCTACAAGATCAAGATGTTACTTACACGAAACAATCATTCGTTTCCTCGAAAAAAAAAGAAACAATCATTCGTTGCTCTCCACCACGTGCGCGCCTTGTCTGCCTCTTCACGCAATCGTCGGCCCAGAGTTACTACCCCCAGCCCGGCCCAGTGAGCTCCATTTCAGCCCATTACCAAATTCAACCAAACAAGGGTTCTTGTCCCGCAAAGCTCCATCTTACGACCCAAAACCTCCGCCCTCCTAGTCCCTCCTGCGCCGCCGCCCACCGCGCAACTTCACCATGGCCGGCGACGCCCTCCGGGTAGCCGACCTCCCGGGCCGCGGCCGCGGGCTCGTCGCTGCCCGCGACATCCTCGAGGGCGAGGTGCTCCTCTCGGAGCCGCCCATCCTCCTCTACCCGTCCTCCCTCGCCTCCCTCCCATCCTACTGCTCCGCCTGCTTCCGCTGCCTCCCCCAAGCACCCCACGCCGCCCCCTGCCCCTCCTGCCGCGCCGCCGCCTTCTGCTCCCCGGCCTGCGCCGCCGCCTCCCACCCGCGCCTCCTCTGCGCCGCGCTCTCCAGGCTCGCCGCCGCCCCCGAGTCGCACCAGGAGCAACTCCTCTTCCTCCTGTCCGCCTACTCGCTCCAAGAGCCCGCCTTCCACGCGCTCCTCTCCCTCTCCTCCGCGCCGCAGGGCACCCAGCAGCAGGACGCCGCGAGCCTCCACGCCATGGTGTCCTCGCTGGCGCCGCCGCACATGCTGCCCGCGGGGTTCTCGCCGGACCTCACGGCGGCGCTCCTCTCCAAGGACCGGACCAACAGCTTCTCCATCATGGAGCCGTACCGCCCCGACGTGGCACAGGGGCTCCGGAAGGCACGGGCCTACGCGGTGTACCACCGAGCCTCGCTGCTGAACCACGACTGCCTGCCCAATGCTTGCCATTTCGATTACCCCGATAGGCCGGGCCCAGGGAACACGGACATAGTGTTGCGCGCGCTCCATGGTATAACGGCCGGGATGGAGGTTCGCATCAGCTACTTCGCGGCAAACTGGAGGTATGCTGACCGGCAGCGCAGGCTGCTGGAGGATTACGGGTTCCGATGTGAGTGTGAACGGTGTCAGATTGAGAGCAAGTGGAAGTTTGATGATGATGAGAATGATGGCGGTGATGGTGATGATGATACCATGGAAGAAGAGCATGACAAGGAGGATGTTGGAAATGGTGGTGATGAGGGGATGGAGCAGGAGGAAGGGAGCGACGGCGACAATGACAATGATGATTTCCCACATGCCTTCTTCTTTGTGAGGTTTATGTGTGATCGTGAGGATTGCCATGGTATGCTTGCACCGCTGCCACCCTTACCAAGTGGCGAGCTGTCCCATGTATTTGAGTGCAATGTCTGTGAACAATTGAAGAAGGAAGAAGACGATGACGAGACTGGTGGTGATGATTCCAGCATGGTCAATTAGGATGACTTAACCATAACTGGCCTGTTTCCTGCTGTTTTTTGTGGGTAAGCATTTGCTACTTCTATCCGCTGAATTATTTGCCTGTCTTTGCTGATGGGGGTTTCTGGACTTGCCAAATTTATATCTGAAGCTTGTTACTGACAATGAATGGCGCTCTAGCATGCTGTTTGATATCTTAATCAGTTCAAGATAATAGTGTTCAATCCGCACATTTATTGATTTGTAGAGCATAAAATGAATGATTTTATTAGGCGCCATTGTAACCAAGTTATGATAATCTTAACCTATCATAATTCCTTTCTTATTTATGTCATTGCTTCACATGATGATATCTCAATATTGTTTGTCTAAATTCTCTGGTTAAAGCCAAAAGACCAGGAGAAATACCATGTCATCTGACCTAGTAACCTGGTTAGGGCTAGCAAGTGATAACACTACATGTCCATCAAAAGCTTACCATTTGGAGTATTGCTTGCTCAATCATCTAATCATGCCTTTCCCCCTTGGTTTGAGATTTTGAGGCTACCCTTGTTGTGGATGCTAATTCCTCAATAGATCCCTGCTTTCTATTCAATAGTATTGTCCATATGGTGCTTCATTATATATAACTATATAAGTCTGCAACGACCATGAGCTATCTTGAAGAAATTTGGGCAACAAGCCAGCGAGTAAACATTATATATGGTTTTTCCTCTTGATTTCGATACTGTCAAAGCAGACATATCAATGTTTTAGCGATAAAGTTAGGCAGTTAGCCTACCTCGGCCTATATGCTTTGGCGTTCTAAAGGTTCCAGTGCAATTTATGTTGTGCTAACTATACTGGGTGTAGACTCTGGTTGCTGATAGTTTCAGAGCACTTGTGTATGTCTTTTTTATGGTTTGACATGCAAGTTACTTTTTGGCAGAGAACTTGGTGAATGGTGATGGAAGTACTGTTCGGCATTTCCCTACTTCTGTGTTTGACAAAAAGATCTGGTTAACTGTGCGGCATTTCCATGCTTTTTGGCAGAGCACCTGAAGTCGGGAGGATGTATGTACCAATTCGTTCACTCAATATGTTTTGTAGGTAGTCATGCGTCTGTACAATTTTTTGCTGCACCTGTGACTTCCTCGGCGAAACCTTTGGCATTTGTGTAGTTAGAGACCGATGAAAATCAACTTACCATATCATCAATTGTGCCCCTCGATTCATTATTTCATTCTGCCTTTTGACATGCAGGTTCAGCTGTTGAGTTGAATTATAAACTTATCTCTTGTACCATTTGCTGCTTTTTATTTGGTGGCATCCAATATCCAGTTTCCATGTGCGATGCTTTTTTTCGGCAGTAAATAAATGCGCCTAGATTGGTGCCAGTGTGACTAGGCGCCAGTGTGCTGGAGAAGGTTGGTTTGCTATTAAGAAAGAAAAAAAAACAAATGGTGTCAAGGCATGCTTTGCTCGGCTGGCTCTGGCTGTTAGGGGTCGGAACGTGTAAAGTCTAAATTCTGATAGTGCTTCTTAGCTCCAGGTCAAAAAGAAGTAGTAGTGGTACCGTATTTGGTTAGACATCACATTATCTTACCATTGTTCACATTAGCCAACGGCCCGGTTCATTCCCAGGACTCGGCAGCGCCTAAACTTGTCGTGGATTTATACTTTTTCGTCTGATCCCAGGCATCTAGACTCCAAAATCTCAAAGTTGAGAATTCGCATACAGTTCTTGGCATACACAGTTGAACAGTTGAGCCTAGAAGAAGAGACCTTTGCCGTTATTTAGCATCGACGCGTCTACACATTTCCTCTGCTTTGTGATGCAGTTGATCAACAACAACCGCGAATCTGCGACTCGACAAATATATGCCGACGAAAGTTCGCCGCAGATGATCATGCATCAAGAAGCCGCCCCCGTGCAACCAAAACACTTTAATTAGCCGCGTGGATTTCTTTCCCCCTTTAATTACTTCAAGGAATCCGTCAACACCCGTCGATATCTTCTTCTTAATTTCCAAGATGTCGACGCGTCTAAGCAAACCCCACGCAGGTCCTGCCTCTCTCTATAAGTAGACCACCACGATCCGGCACTCCAATCCCAGCTTCCTCAGTTCTTTCTCCTGCTCCTTCTCTCTCTCTCTCTCGTTTGCGTCGAAGAACCAGAGTGTTTTTGCTAGCTTAGCTCCTCCTGCAATTCGACCATGAGCTACCAGCAGGGTACTTACTTACTTAGACTTCTGATGCAAAAATTCGATGATTCTGCCAAAATTGTGCATTGCGATTCTTGATTTTTCCGAGTTGATGCTAATCTTCTTTTTTTCCATACGGTTCTGTAGGATACCCGCCGCCGGGCACTGCGGCTCCGGCGTACCCTCCCCCGGGCACTGCAGCGCCGGCCTACGTGGCGCCGCCGCCGCCCGCCTACTCGCAGAACCAGCAGTACCCCCCTGCCGCCGCCGGCGACACCACGACCCGCGGCCACGGCCACGGCAGCGACGGCTTCTTGAAAGGATGGTAATTCAGTAGTTCTTCTTTTTGTCCACATTTTTTCTGTATTCTTGCTCAGTTCAGACTTCGGTCCTCCTTTATGCTGATCAATTCATGGCTTGTGCTTCTTTTTTTGTTGCAGCTGTGCGGCGCTCTGTTGCTGCTGCCTCCTCGACGCCTGCTTCTGATCGAGCTTGTCAGCTGCTGATCGTCCGTCAGTCATGGTGATTATTGTGCTACGGATCTGCAGTTGATGGCATTGTTGTTGCTCCCTCGCTCTAACAAAGCATGTCTCAACTTTGACTAAATTTGAATGCATCTATACATTAAGTCATGTCTAGGTATATCCAAATTTTGATAAATTTGAGACATTTTTTGTTGGACGGAGGAAGTTATCGAGTAGTTTTTGATAGATTACCTCTGTTTAGCACTAGTCGCTCCACAGAATTTGTTTGTTTCCGACAGCGAGTTATCAATGCATTTTTTTTATTGAGCATATGCAGGATTGCAGACATGGTGATTGCAGACGCTTATAATTTCGTTCCCGTGCTGAACAATTTTTTTTATTTGATTACCATGGCATTGTAACGAAGTCATAAGTTGAATATCATACACGGAGTAATTCCGTATTACGAAATGGGAAAAGATACCTAAATTTAAGGGTTTCTTCAGGCACGCGTGGCGCTAAGCAAGACGATAGTGGCTTAGACGACACGCCAGCACAACATACCAACATAGTGAATATCTTTAAACAACATATATCCTCTGCTTCGACTCACATTTGACAAATCCCGGACATCAAGAATGGTCCTTCAACGAAGTGTCTTTGAAAAGGCCCTGGATCCAACTGACGAAGACCGTAGCATGGTTTTCACCTCAGAGACCAAAACGTTTGCACATGAGATCCACGAGCAATATCCGACAAGGGAGTCCCGAGGTTTGTCGTCATTCGAAAGTCCCCGGCAAATGTAAGGAACTCTAAGAGGCATGGCTCGGGAACATAGAAAAATAGTTGATGTGGCATCCTAATTATTGAAAAAATGAAGGAATCGGTTCTTCTGTAAACGACGACCCATGGCTCGTACCCCGACGTACTTATTAATTGTAATCGATCCCGTGTGGCCAAACCCAACGGCGAGGCGATTGTTCTCTCATGGTTCTTCCCCGATGCAAAACGGCAGAGCTGGTGCCTCACCAGAGCTGGCCGCTCCTCTCTGTCCTCCACTGCCCTCCAGACACAGGTCACCGCCGCCCTTCTCGTCAGAGCTCGCAGCTCCTTCCCCGACCTGTCTTCGCCGCGCGCCCTCCCGCCACTGGTCACGACCTACCCAACCACAGTTTGCCGCCGACCTCCTCCGCGTCCCCTCTCCTTGCTGCACCCATCCCGACCATCCTTTGGCCAATTAGCAGCTTAAAAATTTCGGGCTCCACAGGATACCTGAGTTCTTCCTCTTACAAAATTCGTGCCTTCCCTGTACTCCCAGCATCGACGCGAGTCCATTTTTGCCTTTGCCGAGCTCCATGGTCTACCATGGATGCGAGATCTGGAGAAGGAGTTGGCTTGAGATGTGAGGGAAAGGGAAGGGAGAGAAAACGCCTGGAAGGCTGGGGAAGAACAGAGATGCGTAAAAGATCATGTAAGATATTAATTCTTTGGCTAGATAAAAAACGATGCACTGAAGGCTGCATCCCATCAGGCTGACGTGGCTGCTATGGACGCCTCACAAGTGACGAGCGCTGCGACCGGCCTAAGCGGTATCATCATGTCAATGTCCGGTCCATGTAGTGTCTATAAACTAGAAAGGGGATGCACATTGGCAGTGGCACCAACACAAGGTAGCACGCCACGTTGCCCAACCCAAAGTCTGCAAAACTCGCCCCCAAACCCCCACTGGCCTTGTCCTTTCTCCAGATCTGGTACGGCAAGACGTCGTGCATTGCTGTCAACACTACTTATTTATGCTGCTGTGTCAATTATGTACATGAATATTCAATTGGCCACGTGAGATTGATTAATTTGGTGACCTTATATTGATCGCCTCTTATGTTTTCACCATTGTGTTGATGATAATGATAAAATTATTTTCACGAGTGAAATTCGCTCTAGTTCCGGTGAACTTGGTAGACTTAAAGGGTTCATGTTCATCCATGCATTTCAACCGGAAATGAAGAGTTAACTCTAAACTTTGTCGTGTTAAGTAATATAAAGCCACAGAATATTGAGTTATTTTCACTCATGGAGACAAACAATGTGATTGAGATTAGTTCGATTCGGAGGAATGAATGAAGACGACGTTGAGAGTTTACACGATATCATATTCCTTTTGTTCCAAAATACCCATGGAATTGGCTTTTGAGTTTTGACACAAGAAATAGGGTGTGAGAGTAAAAAGTCTAGAAGTCTTTTACAGTGCCTTCAAATGGCTGTAATCCATCCATTTTAATAAATCCAAAGACTCATGTCAATTTACAATGGTGGTAAAAATAGGAGTAGTAAAACAGGGTAGTAGTACGATGAAGGCAAGATGGTAGAATTTTTTCCTTAAGATAAGAAATCGTCCAGGCCCATCTGCCAAGCGAGCTGTCCCCCTCTCTCTGTCGCTTGAAGCGGTGAGCAGAATTTCCTCGTCGCTCCAAACGCAGAGCAGAATCGGCCAGTTTTTTTCAGCTTCTAGGTCCAGAGAAGCTGCAGCCGAAAAGAACTCGATTTCAAGCTATTTCTGAGAGCAGCCTAACACCCGAAATCCTAAAGATGAAAAAAAGCTGGTCCAGACCGGCTTCCCGAGCTTCTAAAAATCCTGAGCACCGTGATTACACCGAAATGCCACCGTACCGTTTCACGACTCTTTTCTTTCTTCTTCCCCCCGAGCGCATAGTGCCCTTATCAGTTCCCCCCATCTCCCTCGTCTCCTCTCCTTCGCCTAGGGTTTGCACCCAGCCGCCGCCGCCGCCACTCGACGACCCAGCCGCTGCCGCTCGGCGACCGGAGGCCATGAATCCGCCCGCCGCCGCTACCCCACGAAACCCCTGCCGCGCCGTCGAGGGCCCGCCGCCGCCCCATGAATCCCCTGCCGTGCCGTCGAGGGCCCGCCGCCGCCCCACGAATCTCCGCTCTTGTGGATCCGCCGCCCGAAGCCCCTGCTCCGCCGCCTGCTGATCCGTGGAGCCGCCGCCCGAAGCCCCTGCTCTGCCGCCTGCTGGTCCGTACATGGCCGCCGCTGCCACCCTGCTGGTTCGTGGCCGCCGCGTGGGCCGCCTGAAGCATCCACCTCGACTCCTCCTCCGACGCTCATGCTGCTGCCCGGCGTTGCCCCTCTTATAGCCCTCTGCCCCCTCTGCTCTGTCCTTGTTTCGCTACTGCCTACTGCCTGACGCCGCCCTCCGCCAGCACGAGCAGATCGGCCAGGAACTCTTCATCCCCGAACTCGGAGCCTCTGGGACTGCTCTTCTCCGCCACGCACTCCCTCCCTTACTGTCCAGCAGATCTCTCCCCAACTGGCATTTTGCAATTTTGATTTTGTGATTTTCTGAAATCTATGGCATGTTGCAATTATTTTGTGATTTTGCAATTGTATATAAAAAGAGTGGCATGATATTTAACTTTTTTTTTCTGGTAAAGACATAATGTTTCAGTTTAAGGGCGTTGTAGTCTTTTCATCAGAAACCCTAGACGATCTTCTTAGAAAATAGAAGCCGAAAAGAACCGTAGCTTCTAGCTGGCTTCTCCTCGCCACAGTTTCTATGGACAGAGAAGCTAAAGTTGTTTCTGAAGAAGCTGAAGCCAAAAAGAACTGATCCTATATCTATCTCCGAGGTGTTTGGGTTTTGCAAAACTCCATAGACATGCAGAAGAGAAATGCTATCCCCACTCCGACCAATTTGATCAGGCCTACATCGTTTTTGTCAGACCCCGGATGGATCTGACTTGGATTTTAATTGGGATCGAGCAAAAGCAATTGAGAAAAGTTGAAGAACAAATAGGAGATGTATGTGTATATTGATAAAGCGCCGTATCCTGTGCATCCGCCTGCCTCGATGTTTTCCTGCATCCGCTTCATCTCCTCCGGCCGATACAAATCCAAGGCAGCATCCCCGATTTTGCAAATTTTGCAAGAAAACGCCGGCAACTTTTTATGTTAATCATGTTTATTTGGCAAACACCCACTCAGCAGACGCAAGTCTCCCAATTCCAACCTGTGTGCTACTTTTCCCAATCTCTCGGCTGCTCTGACCATCCTCCATGGCCAATGATGAATGAGCGCCTGCATGTGTGGGAGCAGCGGACCATGTCCCGGAGGCGGAAGACCAAATCTCGACGATGGCGACTGCACTGGACACCCGCGTTGGTGGGCTGCTGCACTATCCCGTTGGCACGGAGAGCTGCAGCCTGCAGAGGCGCGACCAAATCCTGAGAACGGAGGTTTGCTAGTATTCGGCGACTCTCACTCACTGTTATGCGGGCGACGACCATCACACCCCTGACTTTTTATACGTTCGATTCTTCTTTTTGGTTGTGTCCCTGCCTAGATTTCGTCTCCCATGGTGGACTGCAACTCACTTTTTTTTCTTCGTCTTCTTGTGCGTGTGCGCCTAGATGTAATTTTACAGTGTGAATGCTATTTAATTGGTGAATGGGAATTGCAAACTGCGGGGGAATGAAAACTTCAGAAATAAATCAATTAGTCCCACCGAGCATCGGTTTTCCCTTTGGCATATGTAAATCCTTGTACAATCATGCATTCTGAATTTTGCAAATTGTTAATTGACTCAAGGGGTGCAGGAGATTAAACGTATCATTGGTCTATTGATTGCATGTATAAGACAGATGACCCGCTTGCATTTGCTAAATATTGCCCTTGTATCCGGGCGCTGGGACGCCATTAACGAAAATTGGCAACATCCACTGCCGTTAATCACATCACGTCGGCCCGTGCTCGACTCCCTAATTCACCGTCAGGATATCAAGGGTTCCCTCCCCACCGAGTCAGAGATGATTGGAGACTAATGCCTCAAGACAACATGCGCACACGTGACGTCGTTGCAGTTGGGTTACCCTATCGAAGATCGTCAGAGCAGTGGAGAGATTGGGGCGAAGTACTACACAGGTTGAAAATGGAAGAATCGCGTCGAGCGGAGAGGCATTTTGACAAGCCAAAATGATTAGCGTAGAAGGCTGCGGGCGTTTTTTTTTAATATTTGCCATCCCCGGTATCCTTAGCGTTGGATTTGGATCGGCTGGTGGAGATGAAGTGTATACAAGGGTACTTCGTGGTTAAGAGTAAAATAAAAGGTAATAGTAAAAAGATGATATTAGCCGTGGGTCTTCAACTCGGTGGGTTTGTTCCATCCAATAGTACCTCCTTTAATGTGTAATATTCCACCCTTAGGTTAACATGATATCTTTTATGTGTGTAATAGAACATAACTATTTATATAAGGTAGCATATATTAAAATCTTTTGTTGAAAATTTAATAAATATATATAAATCAAAACATGGTGTTTCTCCTTCAGTGTCAAATCACCTAGCTAATGACACTGTATAGTAAAAGCATAGTAAAATAAAATAGTCATTTTATCCGTCGCAAGCTTTTATATATTACTATGCTCGTCGTTCCTAAATACAAAATGTTCTATATTTTTTCCTAAGTAAAAAGTCTTAAAGTTTGATGAATTTATAGAAAACCATACCAACCCCTACAACTCTAAATTAATCTTATCAAATCTTGTAATGATTTCGGTGGGATCTAACACCCACTCTATCTGATCTTTGCACACCTACACTAGTTGGAATATCACACTTGTGAGAACTCAACACTTTATTCACTCTCACAGTATTGATACACCACTCATTTTTGTGGCTACCCTACTATTACACATACAATTCAAACATGATAACTCGCTTCTTTTCTTGTATAGTGACACAGTACCTTTTGATGTGGTAGTGGTGGTAAACCTCATGGGGAAACACCCCTATTTATAGTTGTATAATACCATGTGGTACATACTAAACATCATATTACAATCTTCTTAAATATTCTACATGTATTATAGTTCTAGAGAGTACATCCTAAACATCCTACTACAATTCTCTAGAATACTCTACATGCATTTTAGTTCTAGAAAATTCTTGCTTATTCTGGAAGCTTCTTTAAGACATCTAATGCTAGATAGTACCCCTCTTCATGTAACCTCTGAAGCCTTCTAAAATATTCCAATCTTATAAAAGAGAAAATTACATGGAACAACCACATTCGGGGCAACTATATAGGAAAACCACATTTTTTTCTTCTTCAAATTACCACCGTTTTGGGCTTGGAGGTATTTCTGCGCACTGATTCGACAGTTGGGTGCGTTTTGATGGAAAAACTGACAGGGGGGCCCACCTGTCGGTGCCACCGTGGCTCCACCGAATCAGTGTGCGGGGACCAACAGGTGGGTCCCTCTGTGAGTTTTTTTTTATCCAAACGCACTCAACTGCCGAACCAGTGCGCGAGAGTACCTCCAGACCCAAAAGCGGTGGTAATTTGAATTTTTTTTAAAGATGGTTTTCCTAGTAGAGTGCCCCAAATGTGTTCGTTTTGTGTAATTTTCTCCTTCTCAAATTCATTAGAAGGCTCCTTGTTAATATCTTACTTCTCCAACCAAACTATCCTAAAATCTTCTCAAATTATGTATTGTCAAACTTGGTCAAATTTGAAAATTTGATTTAGAAGAAATCTGAAACAACTTATGTTTTGTGGCAGTTTGAAATAATATTCATATAAATATTGAAAATCGAAGATTGTGCCATAAAGTCATGTACCGCTGGGCCTAACCTGTTTTCCACCGCGTCAGCGTTTGCACGTGGCTATTCCTCAGCTATCAATGTAGTTGACCAACCACGAATCTGCGACTTGACCAATGGCGACCTACCACCACGCCGGCGGCGGGCCAAACGAGAGACCGTCCACGAAGAAGGCAGATAAGCCCGGGCCCGAAAAGCAAGGAGCCGCCGCCGCGTGCAGCCAACCACGAGGCGCCACTCCCTGTAAGTAATTAACCGTGTCGATCTGTTTCTTCTTCCTTTAATAATCCACGGAATCTGTACACCCGTCTAACTAGTTTTCCTTCCACATTGAATTTCTTCTTCTTTCTTCTCTCAAAAGTACTCCACGACGCGTTAAAGGAACGAAGCAACCGCGTTATCTACGTTCATCTCTCTCTCTCTCTGACTCTCTCTATAAGTAGCAGAACAGATGCTTGACGATGCTGTACTCCTATCCAGTCTCCTGTCCAATCACGCCTTCTTCTTAATTTCCTGATTAACTGTCGTTGCTCGTTTTCCACTTTCTACAGACCAGTTCTTGCTAGCTAGCTCTAGCTAGACCTTCCCGCAATTCGATCATGAGCTACCAGCAGGGTACGTAGAGCCACTCTCTCTGAATTCCATTTCTGATTGGGTTCCATTTTGGCAGTTCGAGTTCTGAACCTTGTTTCTTTTGGTTGTGCAGGATACCCGCAGCCCGGAACTGCAGCGTACCCTCCGCCGGGCCAGCAGCAGCAGCAGGCCTACGTGGCGGCGCCGCCGCCGGTCGGCTACCCACAGGCGCAGGACCAACAGTCTTACCCTGCTGGCACCGGCGACGAGACCACGAGCCGTGGCCACCACCACCACAGCGGCGGCGGCTTCTGGAGAGGATGGTAAGCTCCATTTCTTCTTCTGAATTCTCACTCTGCACTCTGAACTCTGAAGAGAACTCTAGCAAATTTAATTGCTCCCTTTCTGTTTTGTAGCTGTGCGGCGCTGTGCTGCTGCTGCCTCCTCGACGCCTGCTTCTGATCTGATCGAGCTTGTCCGATGCTGCCCGTCCGTCCATCACGATCACGGCGACATCGTGATGTGTGCTACGTACTGTAGTAGCTATCTGCAGTTGATGCCATTTTATTTTTTTTATTTTTCATGTCTGATGGCGTTGTATATATTTTATACGCTTGCCCATTCAATATATATGCTTGAAGAGGATGTGTGAGATTGAATGTTTGAGCTTTTTATGATGGTTTTCATGAGCTTTCACCGTAAAACTGGTTTTCACTGGATACTCCATCGGACCGTCATCAATACACCTAACATTAGATACACAAGTTACTCTCTAGAACGTTATAACAAGATATGTTGTGCATAACAACATCATGATCTTGTACCCTAAATTGGAATATTTATTAATGGTCATAAATGGGACATACTAGTTGCGGGGTACATATTAATATATTACCGAAAAGCAAGTTTCCCCCTTACCAATCTACTTAGGTGATGAGTAAACTACATAGAAACTTTATTGCACATGGATTAATTCCCTTTCTCTTAGATATGGTTATTAATAAGATAAGAAACAAGGGATAAGAGTAGAGCCAAATGAGCTTTTTTTTACTCAACCAATCAAAGTTGCACAACATTACAAGGCAAAAGAATTTGATAATACACCGGATAAACTGATTTTATATTAAAAAAACGTCATTTTAATATGAGATGTAGCAAAACAAACAATAACTAATAATCAAAATTTTAGACAGCAAATAAGTATATTTATAATAGTTTATGTATACTATGAGTATGAGATACAAATCTGATTAAATATTTATAATAGTTGATGATTTCTCTACATAGAATGTAAAATATGTTGAATATTAATAGTAATTATATTGTCTTTCTAATTTGTTTTTTCTAAATATGTTGAATATATATAGTAATTATAATTTCGCTACTGTAATCATCACCATATGCGCTCTGCCGGGGGATTACCGCAGAGAAATTGCGGTGACTACATCGCACTGTGCTGCCGAGGAAGCTTTGATTGTGTTATTTCCGACCATAATTCTCATGGTTGCGCCGCCGATGATGATCTTGGCGTGCCAGCTATGGCGATCTCACTACGTTCTTTCCTCACTTTCTTTTGGAAAAAGATTCACTTCCTATTTTATTTAGAGTTCTTGTATACCAACAACAATTTAGAATTTTGATTTAACCCAAAATTTTACGATCTTAATTGCATCCGAATGTTATTATATTCATCAAATGTGTTGTGGTAGCAACATGTAGTTCTAAATAAGACTTTGAATTTTAAATTATTGAGTGTATTTGAGATAAGAAACCATATAATTCCAAAATATTTTTTACTTATTTCTGATGTCAAGAGAAAAAATAACCTTTTTTTTGGGATAAAAGAGATGCTGCATATATACTTGCTGGAGAACCACAATATGTATTTGTCATCTATCCAATTCAAATAACACCAACTTCAGTGCATTGCACGAGTTCCTTTTGGCGCACCATCTATTTTACTGTTGTTATCTTCATTCATTCATTCATGTTAGGCAGCTAAGGAGCAACCTCATTGTTAATACAGAGTCCAGACATCGTTTACAAGACCCATCACGGATAATGAAGTTTAGGACCACCGCCAGGGTTGATCTAGTCTCCCAAGAGCGCAGGGCATCTAGTATCAGTCACATGTTAATGAAGACTTCCATTATCGGAAAAAGAAAAACCTAGTGCCGGTCACATATCAATAAAGGTTCTCATTATGGGGAAAACAAAACTAGTGCCAATCACTTGTGTTGTGTACTGCCGACGATGCGCTTCACCAATGTATTATTCAGTTCCGTTTGTAACTCACAAGTTTATTTGGGTGCTTCAAGCGAACAGATGGAAACAAGATGCCGAAAACTGCCGACAAAGCTGTAAGAAGGTGGCTCCTCCTGTAGCATGGTCCTCAAAGTGTACAGGGATAATTGAGTCCCACAAACTTTAACAGCCTTGTACAGCCAGCAGGCAGCCTCCTTCCCGTCTTCAAATTTCACGAATGATAACGAAGCAAATCGGCTAATTCGTTAGGATATCATGCGTAGCTACACACTGGATGTATCACCAAAATAATGAATCAAACATACTGGACTGAACCTAACTGTGAACCAAACCGGGCAAATGCATTTACAGCAATCAAAATGTAATGTTAGTTAATCGGATGAGCTCCTTAACCACCTTGAAGCAAAAATGACATCCACTTACTACTAGCTGTAATCTTGGAACGTACAAGGGGAAATAATGATCCGAAACTACAGGAACTAGACAGTGTTATATTTCCACTCCATTCACATGTAGTTTTGAAATGGCAAATGACTATACAACACCTTGCATACCGACGAAAATACTGCGGTACTTACCTCTTTATAATATATACACGTGGTATAGCACGTACTCCAATTTTATATATCAAACTTCTGGACTGTAAAAGTTCAAACCAAAGTTACCTCCAGCGCATTTTCAAACTAAATTAAGCATCCAAGTGATCTGACCCGCTCACCCTCTGTCCTCTCTCGCACAGATGCACGCTTTCTGATTCACCATCGCAGGAGAAAGGAGGAAAAGCGATGGAATTGTGTCCAACAAGATGGCACTTTAAATAAAGTTAGCTAGCAACCAATCATTTGGGAAGCTTTGAAGAAGATACTGTTGGATAAATGTAGTAGTAACGAAGATGTAGTTTATGGGAAGAATCATGTTGGCACAAGGCGAGAATAATTCTCTGTGTCCGATACAAGCTTCCTAAGCTTTGAGTGTCAGGTTCAGGAAAGAATCCCTCGGTCCAGGAAAGCTCCCTAGCAAAATGTTTGGGTTACAATCATTTTGAACAACATGAGAAACGAACAAGACAAAGGAACTTGTGATTGCCAGACCTCACACGTATTGTCCAGCTTATCAAAATCAAAAGCAGTGATGCCACGTCCTACCCTGGCGTGCTCTCTCCTATTCAGGATTCCGCCCCGGAATGCTAGCTTCTTGGACCTTTGATTTCTTGATAGACAGCTCCCAGGCTTGAGAGGCCTGCCTCCTCCTTCTGAATAGCTGCAACTATATGAGTACATAGCTGCACTGTGCTGGGTGCATTAGCTGAAGAAGTTACAAGCATAGTAGCACTTGCAGTTTGCAGACATAAGCAGCAAGGATGCCTATCCAAGAGAAGGTGACAATGATGACCGAGAGACTCAAGGCCGATTTCTCCAAGAATGAAACCAAGATCCATAGGTTTCCACAAGGGCTACGCATCGGCTGCCAAGCTGACCGATACATCGCCCCTAGTGTCGTTGCCCTTGGTCCATACCACCATGGGCAACCCCAACTGCAACAGATGGAGGAGGTGAAGCACGCGGCAGCCCACTACCTGTGCAACAAGTCCGGGCACCCAATTGAGGAAGTCTACAGCAAGATCCTCTCGTTTGTCGGTGAGGCCCGAAGCTGCTACACCGACGACCCGGTCGCAAAATTCAGCGATGCTGACTTTGCGGTAATGATGTTCCTCGATGGCTGCTTCCTGCTATACTACATATCTACGGATGTGGAGAAGGAATGCACTCTGTTGGCAAACCGGGTGTGTCTCTCCACAGGGCCATGTCTTCTCAGGGACATATTCCTTCTGGAAAACCAGCTCCCTTGGCTGGTGCTCCACGTTCTCATGACCTTTTTTACCTATGTTGCTCCCCTAGTGCCCCCATTTATTGAAGACATGGCGTCGTATTTCAACATCAGCTCGCATTCAGAGAAGACAAAGCCTCCTGTCACCCTCGAGGGGCCGCACAAGCCGCCACATCTCCTTGGACTCCTCCATCACTATGAGGTAGGCAGCCCGGAGCCTGGCAAAGTGGAGGAGAACTTTGGTGACGAATACCCTTCGCCTACTAGTGCGATCGAGCTTGCGGAAATCGGCATCAAGCTGACGGGCGCCAGCAACAAGGCATGGCTGGTGAACATGAGCCACCGAAGACGTGTCTTCGGTCAGCTCTCCCTGAGGCCACTGTTCCTGAACGACATCACTGCTTGCTGGCTCGTCAACATGGCAGCGTTCGAGACGTGCACGTCCACCAGCTATCCTAAAGATGGCTTCGTTGTCTGCTCGTACCTCTGCATCCTTGGAATGCTCGTCGACAAGGAGGATGACGTGCATGAGCTGCGAGCTAAGCATATCGTGCGCAGCCTCTTCAGCAACAAGGAGCTGCTGGTCTTCCTCAAGGGCCTCGCTCATCACCTGCGCCCTGGCCACCACTACTTCGTCATCTTGTCGAAGATTGGGGTGTACAAGCGTCACAGGAGCGTGCGCATCCTGGTGTACAAGTTCTTCTACAACCACTACAAGACCATCGTTGCCTTGATCTCTCTTGTTAGTGTGCTCGTGGGCATCTTCCAAACCCTTGCAAGTCTCAAACAACCAGCTCAGCCAAAATAGGTTCTGTGGAGTTTTGTTGGTTCATCTTTTCGATCTGCTATCCGGTGTGATGTTGTACTGTCAATGATCCAGAATTAATTGTGTCTCTTGCACTTGTATAGTTCGCGTATGAGTGTGGTGTGTCGTGTGTCTCTTTTGATTTTTTTCTGATTATTGAGTGTCCGTCCAGAACAAACTCCATATATGCAATCCTACTCCAGTATTTATCTGTATTGTTCGTAATGACATATGCACTTTCCAGGCTGCTAACAGAGTCAGTGTGATAGCCAAAACATTGTGCTGACCTCATGAAATATCTAAATGGCCAGACATAAGGTCCTAGCATACAAAATCGCCATTCTCCCAATAATATGCATATTGTAGTTCTGGGCTTCTGCCCAACTAAATATGCACTTGTACAACCTCACTGAACATGTGTTAAACCTTGCAAGGATGGTGGGCAAAGAACTATAATTTACCTTTTGTTGATGTTACAATAAATACCGAGAATTCCCCAAGAGAGCCCTTGATCCAGAACTGCAGTAGAACACTCATGTTTCAGTTTCAGTTTCAGTTATTATCAAAACAAAGGCACGGACACCAGGACCTGGACTGAAACCGCCATGCCTCCATGATGGCGTTCTCCCTAAGTGTGTCTGCTCAATCTGTCCAGGGCTGAAACCACCTCTCCTCCACAAAGGACAGGTTGGCAAACACAGAATGAAAGTTCTCTATCCGAAGTCTCCAAGAACTCAGTTTGCTGCCATGATGGAACCTTTGCAAAAACAGTCGACCACCTTGTATAGCTGGCCTTCCACTAATCCATGGTAACCATTTGCTGAAAGAACAATTGTGAGTACTATTGATTACATCCAGTCCGGGGCTAAATCCACTTCACCACCATGGTAGTATTTTGCTGAACAACTGCGACATCTTGAAATTCTATTGTAATGGCGTGCTGTCATGCGTCACATCAGCGAAAAACAAGTGATTATACCCCTGAGTAGAGTCGGCCACTGACGTGTAACCGTATCACCGCCCTTCTCCACAAGCCATTTCCGGATCAAGCTCCAGGAACATTGACAAGGCACAGACGTGAGTAAGCACATGATTAGGAGTCTCTTCATCCCGTACATGTGTCCTTGAGAGGTACTGCATGTGACATCTTACTTGTGTCGCCGCCAATTTGAACTGCAATGACAGATGGCATAGGGCTAAGGTTGACAGTGCTATCCAGCAAAGCAGAGGCCGGGGAAGAACTATGATCCATAGGAAGATTCCAGAGTCGCTTCCCGCACTAACGCAGATTTCTGCAGTTCAGTATCCTTATGGAAGCATTTCGTCGAACAGGTGGCGGGCGTCGGCATGGTCAGCTCGAAGACAGCAGAAGTAGCGCTCACAAGGTCGAGGTACACTCCGAGGAAACTTGATGAACACTCCAAGACATGACCCGCGGAAGCTGCAGCCCCAGCATCAGCATGGTTGCTGCCGGCGTCGAAGCCCAGGCCAAGTGTGGAAGTCCGTGGCCGGTGGGCGGCGCGGTGTCTCTCCATGCCCATCCCGGAGGCCAGCGGTTTGAGCCAAGGTCGCAGCAGGTCGGCTCCACCACCGTCGTGCCATGGACTCGTCGTTGATTCTTTCCTTCCCCCTCCACCCGCACAAGAGGCAACAGGTCAAGGTTCTCCTTGATTGAAGCTAACGGCGCAGCCTCTCACCCACCATGCACCTCCCCTGCCGCTGCGCGCCAGGTCAAAGAAATCCCGCCCAATCGATACGAATCTGATACCATATATGTGTTGAAAACCCGGCGGAGAGGAGGAGAAATTAGATATAGAGAATAAGGATATCCGAGGAAGAAAGAGCATAGGCAGGAGGCGATTTCATTCGTTTCACCGATGCCTTTTTTTAGTTTTTTTTCTCTCTCACGAGAACCCGATGCCCATTTTTGACATTATCGTCATCTTGTGTCAGTGTCGCCGGTAGATGGACGAAAGTTTCAAGTGTCCGCGACACACCACATATTATCAAGGGTTAATTGGGTCTATTTCATTATAATTTTTACCGGTCTTGATTTGGAAAAATGCCACTCTAACTTTCTTATACGTCTAGCCATGCCATTTTGTCCAATACCATCATGTATACTGTCTAAATACGTATATACATAGTTTTATACGAACAGTTTTTTTTCCATCCCAAGTCAAACAGTTCTATTTCTCTTGCTCTTATTATCCCCCACGCGCTCCTCTATCCTGACCCTAACGAACCCTAAAAAAAGTGGAGGCATGTGCCGTTGTACACGCTGAAATACATGTATTTTATGAACAGTAATTGGTTTTAAGCGGACAGAATGACATAGTTAGAGATATAAAAAAGTTAGAGAGGCATTTCTCCAAATCAAATTTTTGTAATGTCGTATTTTCAACCGATGGAATAAATAGTAGCATAAATCCAATTAACCATAAAAAAAATCGTCCAAACGGACCCTTTTCAATCACCGCCGACCCGCAAAGAAAAACCCAACACACGGCGCGCGTAACTCAATTCAGCATACTACCAGTAGCATCTTGCCGACGTGCCGTACCGTGCCGTGGCGTCGAGGGCGCTTGCTGGCCCGTGTCCTCTGTTTCTCATCCACCAACGGCGGCCGCCCGCGCTAGCTAAAGGGCACGAAACCGAATCAATGCGGCATCTGGCAAGCAAATGCAAGCACACGTACAGCAGCCTAGCTTGTCGGCTCCCTTTCCTTTCGCAATCTCTTCCTTCTTCCTCTTCTTTCCTTGACGCGTCTTCAGCAATCGCGTTCAGCCTCCCTATAAATGTACATCGTCACACGCTCATTACATTACACACTTCAAGCAAAGCAAAGGAAGCCGCTTCTTCCTCCTCCTCCTCACATCTTATTCAGTTATTCGTCAGGAAGAAGAAGAAGAAGAAAAAAGAGTGCTATATTCCTCTCTGCAGAGTTAGTTCCAGCGGTTCGACGGCCATGAGCTACCAGCAGGGTACGTGCTACTCTGTTTCTGAAGCAACCGCAGGCTGCGCCAAGATCTGCAATTCTTCGAGTTCGATGTTAATTAATGTTTCTTTTGGTTTGTGCAGGATACCCGCCCCAGGGCCACCAGCAGCAGCAGCAGGAGGCCTACGTGGCGCCGCCGCCGCCGCCGGCCGGCTACCCAATGGAGAAGGACGACCAGCTGCAGCAGTCGTACCCCGCCGGCGCCGGAGCCGAAACCACGACCCGCGGCCACCACCACCACCACCACCACCATGGCGGTCACCACGGCAACGGCGGAGGCGGCGGCGGCTTCCTGAGAGGATGGTGAGCTAGCTATTCTTCTTTTTCCATTAATTCTGAATCCACACCCTGTATTCTCCAGGCATCAGGATCCCCTGACATTGTTTGCTTCTTTTTTTGTTGCAGCTGCGCTGCGCTCTGCTGCTGCTGCCTCCTCGACGCCTGCTTCTGAGTTCCGAGATTGCGTCCATCGCGATCCTGGCATGCATGATGAGTAGCTTAGCTACGCGCCTATGTGCAGTGCAGTTATCTTGATCATTTGTTTGTGGGTTACTTCTCTATGTATCGAGGGAGTGTGTATACTAGTAGCTCAGCACATTTTGTTATGTGTGATGGTGGTGGTGGTATTTTTTTTTTCCCGTTCTGTATGATTCGAAATGGACGTACGTGTGCGACTCATCCGGTGGCTTATTCGCCTTGCTCGCCACTTCCCTTGTTGAATTCAAGATGATGGTGCCTTTGTTGTGAATACAGAATTTGTGAAATCTTTAGATCTCTGTGTTCTTCTCTGTTAATTTTTGAAAGCCCCAGATCTGTGTTGGAATGGAAGTTTTTCGAATTTCTATAAGTTACTACCTGTTGACCTCCGATTTAAAATAAGTGTCGCAAATTTGAACTATGCTTAGTTCAAAACTGAGACACTTATTTTAGATCGGAGGGTGTACGTATTCTAGATTCTTAAAATTTGAAATTTTATCAACAAGTTGGTTTCAAATTTGAAAGTTCAACAAAAATTTACTAAAAGTTCTTTTTGATTTTTGGGAGTAGATCTGATAATCTGATAGTTCTTTTGAAAACAAAAAATTGAAAGTTGCAGCCTTGAATTTCTTCTAAAAATTTGAAGGTTGGGTAAAATGGAAGTTGAGAAAACAAACACTGAAAACTGAACAAATTAGAAGTTGAAAAACCAAACAGTACTTTCAGGAAAAAGTGAAAGTCAAAAATTGAAATGTCTTAAAAATGTATATGTTTCTTTGCGAATTTTGAAAGTTTTGGTATTTCAAAAAAACATTTGCTCTCTGATAGACAGATTTTAAGTCGACACAATAATTGCTCACTGAAAGCTTGCGGGAGAAGGACGTAGGCCTAGAAATGGGAAAAGAGGACAACATGTATGTCCCAAAAAAGGAAAATAGTCTAGCCCAGTCGGAAAGCGACCACAGAGGATACTTGTTGCGGTCGTATTCCCCCTCCCCATCCCTGAGAGAAACGGGTTTAGCTGACAAGGAATCATGTCTTTTTAATTCTAATTTTGTTAATCCCAATAAACCTGTAAGCCTCAAATTAGGAGATATAGCTCCGTCCACTATCTTTGATTACCTTAAAAAAATTGAATTCAAAATTTGATTAAAATATCTCGTCAAGTGAATATCCGGTATTTTTCGATTTCCTGGTTGCCGCAATCCACCCCCATATCCCTTTCTAGGAAAAAGGGTATTTGGTACTCCGTATCAAAAACCTTGAATGGAACAATTATGCTACATCCAAGTCGTTTGATTTTTAGTTAGGGCTCAGTCAATTTTTCAGCCGTTGGATTTGGTTTTTGTGTTTTGATATTCAGAACAAACGACGGAGAATTGGGAGTAAGGATGGCATCTAGATACTAATCTGACTATTCTGGTACGTCGATTAAGATTTAAGACTTTTGTTTAAAAATCAAGACAACTAAGTCTCCACTAGATTAGTGCTGCACTAAGACAAGAAAACATGGAGTCCGTCAGAAAACCTTTATTACTTACAAGTTACGACGACTTCTTTACCGCTATGCTGCCGCCACCGTCGCCATGACCTCGCAAAAGAGTATCTCTTTTTTGGGGTCGCAAAAGAGTACAATTCATCGGTGCCCGTCTGAAAAGAAAACCCCAACGCGGATGAGAACCACGTCGAAGAAATAGATGGCTTAGGGTATACCAATTGATTGTGAGACGGTAATGGTGTCGATTCCGAGATTTCGTGACTCCTGTCTTTTGTGCTAAGGTTAATCCTCGTTATCCTTGATCATCATGTTAGGTTTGACCGTTGACTTTAGAGAAGCAAAAAACCAAAAGCAACCCGTTGCCACTTGTCCACTCAAGAGACGACACGAGCCATATATCCACGCGCCGACAACGAGAGCCCATGGGCTGGATCAAGGCAACGCGGATAAGCAATCTTTTGCCGCGTCGGCAATCAGCGACTCAGCGTAGCGTCCGTGTGTAGTACAGAGAAAAATCCTCTACTATAAAATAGACACCAGACGCTCAAGTTCTCAACGCAGTCCTGCTCCTCCATCCCCGTTTTCAGAGAATCTTGATCCAAAGACATCACAGTAGTTCTGTTCCGCACGATCTTCTGCACAGAGTAATTAGTCTCGATCGACCATGAGTTACCAGCAAGGTTCTTCCCCCGCAGGCGCAGCAGGATACCCGGCTGCACGCCAGCAGCAGCAGCAGCAAGCCTACGTGGCGCCGCCGCCGCCGCCCGGCTACCCACAGGTGCAGGACGAGCAGCAGCAGTACCCAGCCGGCGCCGGCGCCGGCGCCGAGACCACCAGCCGCGGCCATCACCATCACCACCACGGCGGCGGCGGCGGCTTCTGGAAAGGATGGTAAGCTCTACTTCTTCTTATTCTGAATTCTCTCCACTCTGCACTCTGATTCTTTGAACAGCAAAGTTTAATTGCTTCCTTTTTGTTGCTGCAGCTGCGCGGCGCTCTGCTGCTGCTGCCTCCTCGACGCCTGCTTCTGATTTGATCGAGCTTGTCCGATGCTCGTCTCGTGATCATGGAGCGCTTACATTACATTACATACACGCGCTCTGATCACTGGGCTGAGCAGGGAGGAGGTGTTCATCATGCACGGTTGATTGATTTGCTTTCGAGCCTGGAATGCCCATGCCGTGTACCTGATCATTCTTTTTTTTTCTCCTCTCTGGTGGCGTGTTCTGCTCTTGTTGCATGGTTTCTTCCTTGTGTATTGTAAAGTTTGTTGCTGCTTAAGCAACATTTTGTATGTATGCGCATGTATGTTATGTACTTCCTCCTTGTCATGTATGTTAAGTTGTGCTAAACCCGTGTCAATAAATATGGAACAGAGGGAGGGAGTATACTTTTCACGCGATCTTTTGTGCGTCATGTACTCCCTCCGTCCCATATTAAGTGCTGAAATATGTATGTATCTAAACGTTTTTTGGATATAGATACATGCATATTTGAATAAATTTAAGTCACTTAATATGAAGCAGAGTGATTATATTTTCGTATAATATATGGACAGTTAAATCACATTTTGAATTATACTATATGGCCGTTGAATGTGTTGCTGGATGCGACGCTGCACCCGGCCCAATTCAAGCTCTACATTAAACTGCATAACATAAATCTTACTACATTCTGTGACATAACACCAGAATTAGATGATCTGGTCACCAACATGGCAAAAGACTAAGGTTTCGACTGTTAGATGATATGATCTGCCATTGACTTCGATGATACCCTCGCCAGCTTCATGGCTCGGATTGGTCATTGCCTTGGCCTCCACTTCCAGAGACTCCGGAAGGTTGATTTTCAGCCACTGCTCGACAAGATTAGGTGCCGGCTGGCTGGATGGAAGTGCAAGAACTTGCTGAGTCATCACCATGGCGAAATCCATCCTATCTCTCTATCAAGAGCAGGCCACCTAACACACCAAAGCTCCAAAAAGTCCGAATCAAACTCAAAAGCAAGAGACCAATTAACTGGCCTAACCAGCAACAGATAAACACAGGACTTCAAATATGAGAGGGGATACAGGACCAACACAATTTTCCATCTGAATCTTCAGTGGTCATGCATAGTACGCTTTGTATTCAGAGTTGTTGACATGTCGCCGTTACCAGGATCTGATTGTCTGAAATCTCAACTTGCCTCAGAGTGCATGGCTGCGTCGTCAATACCCTGATGAGACATTCTTCTGCTTGATGTACTTCCATCTCAATCATATGAAGTCATCACTCACCAACAGGACTCAATACATACAAAAGAATTCTACATCTTTGCCACGCTGAGTCGTTGCATCTCACTGGGGGCGCCCATGTTCGTGTTCATGTTGATATCTGAGTTAGTGGTCTTTCCTCCACCGAGATTGCTCCGTTGTTTGCTACTGAATCATTTAATTGCCACCCATTCTATGTGTTACATATCACGATTTTTTGATTATGTTTGATTATGTTTTGAGGTAATTGCTTTTTCAAAGAAATATTCAGAGAGAATTCTTATTTAGTAAAAAATTGAAGAACATTTAAACAACTCAAGCACAATTATATTTTTAATTCCGCGCATTTACCTAGTTTTAAAAAATAACTGTCTGATTTTTCTAATGGCAAATGTGTGGAAACTTCAATTTTCTGAAGAATATGTGGCGGACTGCCATTCCATCCATTATGTTTCAACCTTTTTTTTATGGAAAGTTTCAACCTTCGTTCCGATGCAAAACATGTGTTATTTGATGCAAAATGGTGAAGAATACTGCAAAATGCAGCACCAAATTCTTCTCAAAGTTTTTAATCTATTTCTTGTCTTCGCACAAAAGTGAAACATGGAAGCTATTATAAAAGAAAAACATGTAAAAATTGGATTCAATAGCATGTTTTGTTTAATCTTATTATCCTATATGATTGCATACCACACGAACTTTCACGGAATCACCAAAAGACCTTTCATTGCACCATAGGAAAACCATTCCTTTTTGCAAGTTGTTTGTGCCAATGGAAAATTTTCTACTCCCTCCGTCCAACAAAAGATGTCTCAAGTTTGTTAAAATTTGAATGTATCTAGACATGACTTAGTGTATAGATGCATTCAAAATTAGTCAAAGTTGAGACATCTTTTATTGGACGGAGGGAGTACAAAATATATTGAGGCACACTTACGAAAAAAAATACTAATTACAATCGTACAAGTCAAACAAGAACCAAACAACCCGCATAGTAAAAGTTCCAAGGATTACAGTCTCCTTTTGTTTCCAAAAAATCCTTTGAAACAAAGAGGCCAGTCGTCTTCATGTTTATGAAAGAAAAACACACCAGTCTTTTTCAACTGAGCAGAAAAATTAATAAAATATGAGTACATCCATTCCAGTTATCACAACGAAATGAGGAACGATGTTCAGAAGTACAGGATCCGGGTTGTGATCTCAAACCAGAATCAGCAGGGCACAAGCATTCACCTCGCCCCACCGATCTCACCGCTAGAACAAGCCGACAGAGCCAGCGGGGAGGTGTCCCTGTGGAGCCCGGGCTTGTTGCTTGAGCTCGAAGGTGCACTGACTCGGCTTCCTGAAGACTGTTGAACTGAATACCCGGAAGAAGAGTAGCCAGTGCTCGAGATCTTGAGCTGCCAATCAGGGACGTATCTAGGCCTCATAGCTGTATCCACGTCGGTCATCTCGATATCTTCTGTGAGCATGGACACGACCTTCGACATCTGCGGGCGTTGCTGTGGCATGCCCATCGTGCAAAGAAGAGCAACATTGATAACTCGCGCTGCCTCTTGCTCATCAAATTCTGCAAGTCTAGCATCTAGCAGTTCAAGTGTCTGTTTGCTCTCGTGTAGACGCCAGACCTGCAAGCCAAAGTTAGGTTAATAAAGTTAAGCTGAGTTTGGTATTGAGGTGGATTTTGTCTGAAGGCCAAATCAGTTTCTCCATTGATTGACTAGAAACATATACAAGAGCTTACATGGGCCTTGGGCCTGACTAGACTATAGGAAAATATAAAGCTAAATACATACAAAGGAAATACTCTAATACTCTTAATAACACACACACACACAACTCAAGGTGGATCTGAAACATTGAGTTTGAGAATATGGAGTTTGTGTTGTTCTCTAGTTTGAGCTTTGTTGAAGAAATCTGCCACCTGAAGCTCCGATGGACATATTGGAGACCGATGTGTTTGGTTAGCTCATGTTTGACAGGATCATTAGCAATCTGAATCGCTGCAGTGCTGTCACCATGGTTTTTAAAGCGTCCAGGCGCTCTAAGGCGTCGGGGAGGGGGCTCAACGCCTAGGCGCTCAAAGGGCGGCGAGGCGACGCCTTAGTCATTTTTGCAATGCGCTGGGGGAACTGTTGAATATGGCCCATGCTGGCCCAACTGAACAAAGGGTTTTCTTCCTTCTCCCTCTCCCGTGCTCCCCACGCACTGCAGCCGCCACGCCACAGACCACCAAATCCATGAGCACTCAAGGGAGGGACGGTGGAGCAAGATCTTGGCCGGAGAGGGGAAGGGCCCGCGGAGGAGGATGGGATCTGGCGGGAGCTCCTCTCTCTCTTTTCCCTCGATTTATACCACTGCTGTGTTTCCCTCTCTCTCCCCACTCTGTTTGCCCCCCAATTTCTCCCGCCGATTTCTGTTTCCCGCTCGACCTTCTATCGACAGCGTCCAGAAACGAGCGAAGCGGCGATTTCAGCGCCTAGGCGACGCCCCTGGACGCTTTAGTTCGAATTCTAAGGCGAGAACGACGCCTTGACGTCGCTGGGCGCTTCGACGCCTAGGCGACGCTTTGAAAACCATGGCTGTCACAAAGAAGTGATGTTGGTGCATCACATGAAACACCAAGATCAGCCAGTAACCAACGAAGCCAAAGGATCTCTGATTTAGTCCCAAAGTCCAACACCCAAGGAGCGCTAACACTTGACACAGAACATGATGAAGCATGACTACTAATAGATCCATTCAACGATGCTTGCAACTGATTCAATTGGGTCTGAGGATTGCTAAGTTGGTTCTGAAACTGAGTCAATTGAGTTGCAAAACATTGCAAACTGATGGGGGCTGAAATGGGAACAACAACATCAGCTCTATGACACAAGGAAGGACAAGGACCAAGCAGACCGTCAGAATTCATGATGTGCAGCCAGTAATGAAAAATGCGGACCGACACGGCAGCACCAGTAGCCAACTTCTTATCCAAACAAATCAGCCCACAAGTAAAGACCTGCTTCTCTGCTCGTAACCAGCACACATACTGCAGGAACGAGCTCACTCCAATTCTGCAGCAATCAAAGGCAAACAGCAGCACATAATCTACCTTATACTTGTGTAGGAACAGATCAAACTGCAGGAAATCCTACCCCTCCTGTATCTGCCACACAAGAATTGGAAGGATGTACAGAACAGAGCAGGCCAACAGCAGGAAGAGGAAGCCAGTGGAGACGGAGGTTCAGCAAAACAGCAGCAAACCAATCGGAGGCAGGGGAGACGGAGACGACCAAGTCCGACCTGGACTCAAGCGGTCGAGGAAACAGCAGCCGGCATGGCGGTGGCCAACGGGACTAGAAACGAGGTCGGCGGCGTGACGGGAGACGGCAGCCAGCAACTCGCCGGCGGATGCAGCGGCGGCAGACATGAAGGGGAAGCTACGGAGATGGCCTAACGCTCTGCTACCATGTCTGAAGGCCAAATCAGTTTCTCCATTGATTGACTAGAAACATATACAAGAGATTACATGGGCCTTGGGCCTGACTAGACTATAGGAAAATATAAAGCATAAATGCATACAAAGGAAATACTCTAATACTCTTAACAGATTTGATGATGTAGTTTTTTCAACCAGCTTTTGCCTAGGCTAACAATTTTTTTTCCTACTTTATGTGTATTTTTTCACAGTATAAAATAAGTTCAGCAACCGTAGACTGAGCCTTAGTACACTACACAAATAATACTCCCTCCGTTCCTAAATACTTGTCGTGGTTTTAGCGCAAATTTGTACTAAAACCATGACAAGTATTTAGAAACGGAGGGAGTAGAAGATAATTTTTGTTTAAGTCAGATACGTATAGCAAAACTCACCCATCCAAGAAGATATTTCTCATCTTCCTCAAGACTGTCATCGAAATTCAGCCGTCCAGCAATGATCTCCAACACCACGATGCCAAATGCGAAAACATCAGCCTTTTCTGTCAGGTGGCCCATCATGGCATACTCAGGCGCGAGATAACCACTAGAACCATAGCATGGTAAGTGTCTGATTAAATTTTAGTTATGAAGGTGCACAAGACTAATTAAGAAGGTCAGGAGATGTTCTTACAGTGTGCCAGCAACTCCTGTGCTAACATGAGTCATGCTGTCCTTGTAATGCCTAGCCAGCCCGAAGTCAGAGATCTTAGGGTTGAGATCAGCATCCAACAACACATTGCTGGCTTTGATGTCCCTGTGCACTATACGCATGCTGGACTCCTCATGGAGATATGCTAGACCCCTTGCAATGCCTACACATATCTCAAAACGTGTTCTCCAGTCGAGGTTCAGTTCCGTCTTGCCTGCATTTTCACCGAAGCTTTAGACACCTGGAAAGTTATAATGGTGCCAGTTGAGGTGGCTAATGACAACTTGAAGTACCGAAGATTGCTCGATCGAGGCTCCCATTTTCCAGGTACTCGTACACCAAAAGTGGTGCCTTACTGCCAATGCAACAACCGTGCAACTTCACAAGGTTTCGGTGCTGAACTGCAGATATGGTGGCAATTTCTGTCATGAACTCCTTTTTCCCTTGATGAGATGTAGGAGACAGCTGTTTTACAGCTACCATTCTCCCATCATGTAGCTCACCCTATACGCAAAAGATACAGCTCGTGATTTCAGCATGAAACAAGTATATACTATATTTAGTAGATCATGAACAGTACAAATCTTCAATGAATTTTAGAACCAAACAAGCATAATTGATACTCCCTCCGTTCCATAATTCTTGTCGAAATCTTACATGTATCTAGACACTTTTTAGGAACAGATACATCCATTTTTGGGCAAATTTGAGACAAGAATTATGGAACGGAGGGAGTATAAGTTCAAAAATTCTTAGGGAGTATAAGTTAAAAAATTCAACTGGAACTGGAACTGACCATGTAAACAAGTCCATATCCCCCTTTTCCGAGAATGTTACTAGGACTAAAATTTCCGGTAGCTGATTTTATTTCACCATAACTGAAGACGTTAGGCCGCCCAACTATACTGAACAGCTCTATAAAACACCACATCAATAAAACAAGAAGGAAGCACCTGTCAATTTCTCCCCATGATTACCCCAACAATGTTAGTGTTTGTGTTACCTTCCATTTCCACCTCTAACCTCCTCCTTTTCTGTCTCCAGGCAAAAGTCCCCACGAGTGCCAGAAGGCCTAAAACTGCAACACAAACTCCAACTCCAACAACCAAACCTGTTTTACTGGCTGTGCTGTTTTTCTGTGGACCAGGATCCCCTTCATTATTGCTACCTACAGTAGGAGTAAGATAGAAAATAGAGTTTATAAGATGATTTATGGGACTAATTGAATTGTGATAAGCATAAGTAACAATACCATAAGAAGATACACTTAATGCTGAGATAGCTGGCCCGTAGTGCCCCTGCTTAGGAACACAACAGGTGCCCTTTCCAGCCCAAAAGAGACGAATCTCAATGAAATTATTCGTAATTTGAACAATATATAACTTCGGAACAACAGTGTAAGATTTTCCATTTGCTTGTTTCTTTATATCAAAATCCTTTTCTTTAAGTTCTCCCTGCATGCACCAGGCAAGACAACAAAAGATATAAAAATCCAAGGAAGAGAAAGGAAATGTTGTAGAATCAGTTTAGTTGATAAAACAAATGGGAATCATTCCCACGATTTTATGTACTATTAAGATGTTATCATTCTCTGGTATATGCACGAATAAACCACCTGAATGTATATATTGAAAATCCTCTTCCCCACACTTCTCCATGTCTGATCATCTGGGAAAAAGATCTCAGAAAATTGAAGTAAAACATTGTAATTGCCATTCTTAAGCCCAATGCCGTAGTATCTCAATGAAGAGGGTGACATTCTAGCTGTCTGAAATAGTTCAGAATCAAGTGTGTTGGTAAACCGGTTCGAAGTGTCTATTATGTAAGTCGCATCATTGGTATCAATGAATTTCCCAGTGTTGCTAACACCCCATCTAGATGAGTTCATAACGTAGTATGATGCACCCTGAAGACTGGCATCATCAGGATCGTAAATGGAGTTGTCTGCGGCTCTGATGGGTGTCTCACCACCAGAGTCTACCGCGAAGGAGGAATCTGCAAGTTAACATCAACATAGAAGTGATACAGATTTTAGTATTGTCCAGGGAAGATGCTGCTAAGGATGAAGAGATAAGGGCTCACAAGATGGAGAGCCACTAAGACATGGAGTATCACGCTGAAGGCAATTTAGTCCTGGAGGCAAAATACTGACAAAGTAGATAGCTCAACCTTCAATGACATAGTTAAATTACGAGTTGCGGTATTCCATATGTAGATTAAAAAAGATAAATGATCTAAGAAAAAAATACCTGCTGTTGGAGCTATCTATTATGAAGTTGTTCCACACCAAATTCCTAAAAGAAAACCAATGCAGACAGTTTGGTCACAAAATGCTATGTTCAGCATGCAAGTCTATAGTTTCACAGTTCAGACTCCGAAATGAAAATGTAACATAAATGCATTGATTTTGTGTGTAATTATTAAAAAACCTACACTTTTGAATTGTTTGTGTTCACCCACGATGGAAATCTTCCAGAGAGCATATTGTATGAAAGGTCTCTACAATAAAAATATTAAGGCATATTCATTAAAACAATGAAGAAAGAGAATAACCAAGATCCTCCACATATAAACAAAAACCAATCATTCATCTTCCATGGCGTGGTGCGCATACATCCTGTCAGCATGAAATAGAATAAAACAGACCAACAGACCTCTTGGAACAAAGGAAGAAAATAGATCTTTTTACTTGATAGAAGAAAACATCTTACATGGTACGAAGTGAAGGGCTTTTTGTATCCGGTAGGCTCCCAGAGAGGTTATTGCTCCCAAGAAAACTGGTCTCGATGAACCTTAGTTTTTGAAAATTGAAATCCTTAAAATAGGACTAATAGAAGAACTAGATTCTATCCAGATATCCTTACAGAAATGTGAGAGAACTCAGGTTCAGAAGAATTGAAGAAACTTCGCCTGTGATGCTGTTAAAACTTAAGTTCCTGATTCAGCCGGAAACATATAAAGATCGTTACACACAAACACTTTCCTCCCAAGTCCCAACTAAACAATTAGGTTTAAAACAATTCCCAGTAATGTTAAATTCGTAAAAAACATCCAATATTTTCTTACAGATAATTAAGTTGTGCAAATTTCGAGAAGTCCACTGAAGTAAGGTTGTCAGATATCCTGGAGTTTCTCAGGACTCTGCAGTAAGAGAATAAAAAGCTTTAGGGTATCCCACATGCCAAAACACAAAGAAGTTATTAAGTACAAACTATATCATCGTACAAAATACTCAAAGATGTCATGTTAACCACAAAATCCAAGGAAGACACCTCGCCCGTTAAATCACCTATTCGCCTTCACAATATAAAAGTTAATGAACCATATGCCCGATTTAAAGTAGGAAGAACCTACAAACTTGTTAACTTGAGTAGATTAGAAAAACTTGCAGGAATGGGACCATCAAAGTAATTTCCTTGGAGTCTCCTGCATTGACACATACATCTAATAAGCAGAGAAAGAATCAACTCATTTACAAATCATGAAAGCATAGTCACCCGGTCACTAAATGTGACACATGGGGAGATATAGAATGGTAAAAGAAAGATAGAAACAGCAGCAGCTTCAGTCTACTCCTATCATGAACCCCGAAAACATGTGGATCATTTCTCGTCACAATTATTTTTACTAACAAGGGAACTAGAGCCTGCAAAAGTAACAAATTCACCATGTGATATCTTACAGTTCTATCAAATTTGATAAAGTTCCAATGTAATCAGGTATCTTCCCAGTAAACTCGTTATCTGATGCCCATCTGAATGCATAAGAACAAAGTTACTGCACTGACTGTAGCACATCTGCATGTGCCTTTATAACAGAAAGTGCAATAAGAGAATTTACAGTATTTTCAGGTTCTTAAGTTTTGAAAAGTTAGGTGGTAGCTCTCCACTTAAACCACAACTATCAATATACCTGGAATAAAAAAAAGAGAAATGGTTATGCTCAATTTCGGTACATGTGTTTTACAAGAAAAGGTAGGTCAAGCATAACCAAGACATAACAGTTGCTCAAGTTGGGTCAAGTTTTCTACTACTTCAGGAAGTGGGCCGACGAACTTGTTGGTGCTGATGCCCCTGAAACATAAGGAAATGGAGGTTCAGAAAATACAAACATGACACAGTTGGTACATAAAAAATCAGGTGTTTGATTTATGGAGGCGGTACTTTTTCTTTACTTTGTGGCAGTAACTTCTACAAGAAATAAGCAATAAGATTCTGAGCACCGCAAATAAAATGTACTAACAGATCAACAATCTCCACATGGCTAGAATATATTCTTGTGGATTTGAGTTGCGATGAGATTCTTGAGGTGCTATGAGAGATATTCTCTTACAGTGCTATGAGATTCTTGAGGTTACCGAGCTCCCTAGGTACAACTCCAGTTAATGCATTGATTCCCAGAGCTCTTGTAATTTTGAAAAGAGCATAGCAAGTTAAGGACTCACAAGATACCAGATAATAGTACTACCATTAGTATATATTTAAATGTTTCGAAGAAACATGAAATGTAATTCTTACAGGTACTTCAACCGAGTCAGCTTTCCAATGAATGCTGGTAAAGATCCAGTTAAGTAATTTTGCACTAAATTCCTGCAAGGTATCAGATAACCAGTGTACAACTAAGGTTTCTAGATTTATCTGCGGAAACACTTATTGGGCGTCGGACAGCAGCATTTAATTCATATAGGCCTTACAATCTAAATGCAATTAGAACTAACATGTTACCAGGATGATCTGTAAAATAGAGGTTATCGATTGGCATGAACCGTAATAGTGGGAACTTATTTGTATTGAGAAAACCATTTTAACTGAAAATGGAATGTAAATAAAGGAAGTAACATATTTGCTGATGCTGTTTTCTACCTCTTGAAAATCAACACAGCCAATTAAATGACATATCTACTGAAAGCCTGACCAAGTAATTAACTAACAAACTCTATGTGCAATGTATAAAACACGGAAGCTCTCTGTTCACTCCACATAACCTATAGCTGTAAAACTAGAACAGATAGTCTACTGTACTACCTCTCGTCTGTAAGTTTCTGTAATGCTTTAAATGGATGTCCTTTAGTGTTCATACAGGTTTGTCAGGTAAGTTAGATTTTGCAATTCCGCTGGAATCTGACCAACCACATCTAGTCCGTACACTTTCCTGCATAAATAGAAGAACAATTCAATAAGAAACAGGATTACATCTCAAAATTAGTGCATCGACTAGAATGAGAACATTCAACAACTATTCACACCAATGTTATGCAAACAACTGTATGGTAAGTTGATAACCATGCCAAAATGTCATTCGGTCACTTCATTTTTCTCAACAAGTTCGTCAAAGAAGATTGCCTTATATGGATTGCTAGAACAATCCTTTTGGCATTCACCAAAGTTTGTCATAGGTGTGGTGGACTACTGGACTTTTGGCTTGGCCCACTTTTTCTGCCGCAATAGTTTATCTAATTCATGGCAGGATTTTTAGAGAAGCTCATCTAACGACAGTTGTGGCAATATTGAGTAACCAAAAAGATACCCCCTGCCTAGGATTTACTCCGATTATTTGGGATGGACCTTTACCTCCTGATTCCTGGAATCGGGGTTGAAAATATAGACTTTTTCTCTAGGATTTACTCGGAATATTTTGGGATCGAAAGGAGTGAACTCACAGTCTTGTGATGTGGCAGACGGTGCTGACGTTGTAGGAGCAGTCGCACTTGATGCCCGGATTGAAGTCGACGGCGGTATCCAACTCGGTGTCATCGACGGCGGCGCCGCTGCAGAGCTCGCCACTGATGTTCCACAAGGGCGGCGACAGCGGCGCGCGCAGGCCCCACCGCCGGAAGATGGCGTTGAGCGCGGCCACTGCGTATATATGTATGCAGCTGATCATTTGAACGCGTTAATCAGAGGAATCGAATGGAAGAGGTAGGAAGTGCCTTCGGATGGATCCGTCTCTGCTTGCCGCTGAGCTCGAGCAGACAGCGCGAAGAGCAGCAGCACAAGGCCGCTCAAGCAACCACAAGGCCAAACCAACGCCAAACCTCCATGTCTTGGCCGCATCGCTAGCTGCTCTGTTTCTCTCCCTCCCTGAGATTGAGATTGAGATTAATGGTAGAGGGTGCCTAGAATGCTATCGCTATTTGGTGGCAGAAGACTTCTTTTTTTGACAGCTGGTGGCAGAAGACTTTTTATTAGCCAGTATTCGCATGTCAGCAGCTTGTATAATGTTCTGATTTCCCATAAGTTTGTTGGAATTTGGGACTAGGGCCCAAAATCCAATCTGAAATTAATTTCTGAAAAATCTCAAATTTCTGAGGTTTGTTGGAAAGTGAAATATTCCCACCTTGCTAATTTAAGGAAAGTTGGACCAATATATAAAAAATATTGGTATCCCACCTATCAACAAGGTGAGCAAGAGAATATCCCCACACGAGCTCCTCCTACGCTCGCCTATTCAGGTGAGCAAGGGATCGAGTCGGGTCGTACTTATCTTTTTGGCATTGCGGAATCGATTTTGGTTTTATAAATCAATGTTGGTTGGTTTTTTAAACCGAACAGACATCTGCCGGCGTCGCGTCCATGATCCAATCTCTTTCTTTGTTCGCCGCCTTCTTCTACTCTATCCCGTCGGCTGCGTGCACAGCTTGCCGGGAGAGCAGACCTCCGGAACCCCGACCTTCGTGATCCTGCCCGGAAGACGGTCAATAAGATTTTTGGAGAGCGTTCTCACGCGACTGCTCGCTTCATCACGTCCATGTTTCTCCATCACCAATGGCCAACATTGTCCCCAACAACCATGATCCCGCGGCTCAGGCTTCCGCTCAAGCTCAGTAGCAGCAGGTTGCCCAACTCCAAACTCAGTAGCAGCAGGCTGCTCTACTCCAACAGCAGCAGATTGAACAACAGGCGGTTGCTGCTGCTCAGATGCAAGCGCAGGCGCTGGCAGCTGCCCAGGAGATTGCCAAGTCGGCTGCTGCAGCTGGCTGAACATCGACGCCGCTAGACTCGTCACCGACTTCAACAAATTCATCAACAAGGAACAACCAACTCAGGAGAAGGGCACCGTACTGTACGTAATCTGTTCTTTCTTATTGATTTTATTTAGTAGTTATATTACTCATGCTGTAGAATTAGACGAGTTTGATCGCTGTGCGTTGCTGTTTAGTTTGTCTAGTTTGCATGATGTAATATGCTACTTGATTTATGCCATGATTTTTTGAATTAAATATTCATCGAAAATACTTAATTATTCAACAAGGTTGACATGCCAGAACATACAATTCCTGCTTATGACTCCCACCCCCTCCCTAAAATCCTAACCACTAGATTTAAATTTAGCATTTTGTAAAACTTACATATCGCTCTGCATATCTACTACTTGTGTACATTGATTTGGCCACTAGTTATTCTGCTTACTTTGCAGAATAACTAGTGGAATGTGTGCATTTTCGAGGGCGTTAGTCCGGTAGGGGCTCAGCTTGCCGAGGATATCCTTGTCGAGGCGGACTTATGGCGTGCCGCCGGTGCATGGGCACTTGATCGCCTCCCCCTACACGCGCGTCTCCCGGACTCGGTGCTGATTTCTACCCCTTAATAGTGGGGACTCGGTGATAATTTCTACCCCTGTATAGTAGCCTTTGGCCTTTGTTTTCTTTCTTCTCTTTTCTTTGTTTTGGGGATCCGTTGGGTCCCATTTTGTTGTCTCGCTGTACTTGTGCTTCTTGCACTTTCTTCTCAATGAAAATGACACGTCGATCGGCATGTTCGATAAAAAAAAAGTTATTCTGCTGACTTTGCAGACTACCTTGTGTTGGATTCAGGCACAACTATTATTTTCTGAAATCGAGACATCAGAATAAAAAACAAATCAAGGGTTTACCACTGTTTTATGACCGGCCAGAGTAAATAAGAAATGCAATTATGCACATAAGTAGAGAAAAAGGTTCAGGCTTTTATTGCAATATGATGTCATCTAACTGTTCCAAGTTATTCTGTACATTGTCGTCTCAATCACCATTCATCGCTACAGACCTACAGTAGATCGACACTGTTTAGCTCTTCTGGGATTTGAGCTCTGCGATTCTTTCCTCTGTGCCCTTCAGGGCTTCACCATATTTGCTCACAATCTAAAAGTTGAGAGGCAGGATTTGAACAGTGTCGTGTTAGTTCAGTTGGTAACAGACATCAAAATGAAAGATGGGATAATACGCGAGGGATCTTACTTCTTCAACTTCACCAGGAGTCATTATCAGCGGTGGTGACAGCATAATGCTATCTCCAGCAACCCTGATGAGCATCCCACGCTTCTCGCACTCGGCACCAAATATCGAACCAACCCCTGAAATCACCAGCGACAAGGAGTTGAGTTATCGAAACTACCCCTGAAATCACCAGCGACAAGGAGTTGAGTTATCAAAACCATTTTGTAAGGCTTCTTTTACTCCGGAGATGGTTTGTTTTAGTAAGTCACTCCTGGCAGATAAGTTTTGTAAGTACTAACCCCAATAGAATGAGTGGTTTTTCTTTTCTCTTTTTTTTTGCTCTTTCATAGGTTTTTCTTTTATTGGTAACTGCTAAGTGATTTACTAATCTCCCATTATCATGAGCTACTCCTTCCATCCAGAAATATAAGGCTATTGTAAGATAATGAGCTACTCATTCCATCCAGAAATATAAGGCTATTGTAAGATAATTAGCTACTCCTTCCATCCAGAAATATGAGGCTATTGTAAGATTAGCAACTGACAGTAGCGAAGAACTCAAATTATCTTGGCTTAGAAAGAAGACTAGAGTAAAATTAGTTTAATGCATTTCATTATAAGTAAACTGCAGAGTTTTAGCCTGATGGGTCCTAGTTGACCTGAAAAGTAAAAACTAAATCGTTACACACACCGGTGGTCAATAACCAAATTTCATTGTCATATTATTCCTCTAGCATGAACTACAGAGAGAGATAATTGGTAGTTGAAGACTAGGCTTTTCCCTGCTAGTAAAGCCTGCTGAAATATGAAAGTTTGCAAGCATGAAAGGTACAAACCCCATTCTGCGGGAAATGGATCGTTTGGCGATTTGTTGTCGACGAATTCAGTTCCAAGTATTAATCCCAAGCCACGTGTCTGTGTAGAGGACCACACAAATTATGTGTTTAAAGAAGAAACAATTAAATACTCGCACAATAAAGAAAGAAACTTAAGAAACTAGACATCATAATTACCTCTCCGATGATTGGACTTCCTGAGAAGGCCTTGATTCCTTCCTGGAACCTTGGAGCAATTTTGTTGACATGTTCGGTGATATTTCTTTCCCTAAATAGAAATAATGGAAATGATTCATCATACATACGTACCAGCATACTATGGACTATTTATAGAAAGTGTGGTTTACTTATAAATCTTGAGAGCTTCTATGGCAACAGCACAGGAAACTGGATGGCCCGAGTATGTAAAGCCATGAGCAAAAGAACCTGTAACAAACAATAGAAGTGTCTGACAATAATACAGTGGAAAGAGAAAAATGAGTTCCTGCAATAGAATTAGCTTTACCAAGTTTATTGCTCTGCGAATGAATTACGTCCGTTATCTCTGGGCTAACAAGAATAGCTCCAATAGGCATGTAGGCAGAAGAAAGAGCCTGGCAGGGGGGAAATAGCAACAAAAATAAATCTATCAGTGTCTTAGTAGAGAAAGAATAAACGCATCAGCTATCAAAAAAGTACTCTGCCAGTATTGACATCAGTAACTCACCTTTGCTATGGAGACAAGATCTGGTTTGATGTTGTACATATCACATCCAAACATGGTTCCCAATCTTCCAAATGCAGTAATGACCTACAGGGCTGATTAAATAGCTTTTCCACCAAATGATTATTGCATTCTCTCTTTAACAAATAAACTTAAATTACCTCATCTGCTATTAGTAAGATGTCGTACTTCTTCAGCACCACTTGAATCTGTTGAGAGAACAAAACAGCACAAGGGAGGGTTATTATATAATGGAGAAGCTGGTGGAAGTAACCTTCTAAATTTAGAATGACATGCATTTAGGAATAGCATTTAAATGCTACCTATATCGACATGTACTCCATAGTAATATGTAACTGTAAGATCACCTTCTCAAAATAAGTCTTTGGAGGAGGGATGACACCACCGGCGCCCATCACAGGTTCAGCAATGAAAGCAGCAATCTGAAAACAAAAGGGGGAGAATTCTTCACGACACTTTACCAACATAGCATGTATGTAGTTATGAAAAGTTAATGAAGACGTGAACTTTACCGTTTCCGGTCCTTCTTTGAGAATAAGATTCTCCAAGTTGTTTGCCAGTCTAGTTGAAAATTCTTCTTCTGTTTCATCTATATCAGAGCAGATAAATTCATTAAACATAATATCCCAAGTTGATTGTACAGAAAAGAAAACTAACATAACGGTACCAGGAAGATGGAAGCGCCAGTGGTGAGGGCAGTCTGTGTGCAGAACAAAAGGTGCCGGTAGATCAAACTTTTGGTGAAGAGCAGGAAGACTATGGATAAATAATAAATTAGCAAATGGTTACAAATATATAATAACATAAGGAGCATGTCAACTCAGGACAAATTGAACATCATCATATAAGTTTATTAGAAACAGAAGGATTAAAAAGAAACTATTATCGTTATGGAGGATTGTTAGCTCACCCTGATAGACTAGCTGCTATTAATGTTGAACCATGATATCTGTATAAGAACAACATAGAATCAAGATCATATTGAAATCAGATCATAAAGCATAAAAATATCATAATTGTAATCCTTGGAGGATACATGTGCCCTCATGTAAATTATTACAATGCAATTCTTGGATTATTCTATTTGTTCAACCTGAAGTTGTGAAGCAAAATTTTGACAAAACAAAATTGTGCATTTTGTGATTATTATTGTGCACAACACTTTAACTGGTCTGCAATTTAATATGGTGTTGGTATCCCAACGAACAATCAGTGTGCAATGCAAAATGGAATTGGAGTATCAGGTAAAGATATGTGAAGAAATGAAGCAGCAAGAAATCTACTGGGTTTAGGTAGAAAAGATAGTAAAGAAAAAGAAAAGGAATGTTACGATTTAGAGCGTGCAATAAATTTCTTCTTCTTTGGCCTCCCAAGTGCATTGTTATAATACCACACTAGTTTAACCTGTTAATAACAAGCATGGTCAGGATTCAGGATAGGAAGAACAGAGCTAAATAGTAATAGTGGGCAAGCATTAATGGGGACAGAGAAAGTTTGGCAATAACAAGACACGCTACAGTAAAGTAGTAAACAAATTCATTACTACTCCAGAAGCTAGTCAGGCAAGGGAAAAACTAATCATTGACAGAAAATATGATAATCTGAGTCCAATATAAAATGCATAACCATCCTAGTGTCAGTGTTTCAGTACCACTATGTTTATTGTTTTGAGCACAATGCGCAGATTTGAACAGGGTATTTATATATGACTAGCATAAACTCCAAAGGATGACAGGTTTGTTTAGCTATTTACTGTACCTGAGAGTCATTTGCTTCTGAACCGCTGTTTGTGAAGAATACCTTTCCCATTTCCCTTGCAGTGAACATGTTCAGAATATCATTTGCAAGATCCTGAAAGAAACAGAACGTTAATCATCAATTTCATTGAAGCAAATTTCCAATAAACATTTTTTCCCTTTCTAGTAGTAGAAGTATTTCAAACAGGATATCATCAACAAGAAAAATACACTCTACAATTTAAATAACAAGCATGTACTGATGAGGATACTGAAAGATTAAAGAATGCACCAGTGAGGGTTTGGTAGTACGATTCCAGAAGGAATGGTAGAAGGGTAATTTGTTTAATTGGTCTGTTGCGGCTTTCACAAGTCGAGGTTCGTTACCACCTGAAAACAATGCAAACAGTAAGCTAAAAAATGTCTAAAACCATCTGCAAAATGTAGCACTGGGAAATTCACGGTGGCCACAAGCTGTAATAGACACAAATATATACTTTCCTCATACATGATAACTCCATGAAAACCTTTGCTAGATGCATGATACACATTAGAAACTAGAAATAAACTGCAACTTTGCTGCAGAAACTGCAGAAATCTAAAAACAAAATCCTTGCAAGCACGCAAAACAGGAAAATAGTGTAATGATAGCACCAGATTTCATATTAATGCTAAAACAGAACAAGAAAGTAGTTTCAAATTTATGCTAAAACTAAACAAGAAAGTAGTAAACCTCTTGTCATTGTGGCACTATTGTGAACTATAGAAATTAAAGTAGGAATAGTCTGTCCTTTAAAATAATGTGATTTGTCAATAAGGTAGCTCTTAATGGTTTTGAACTTTTAATTTTAATTTATGACAATTATTAAGTGATTCATTTTGGCACATCACTTTTTTAACTCTTACTAATCCAGAAGTGTTCAGTGTGCAACACCTACGTTGCCTGTTAATTACTTAAATACCTGTCAAAGCTCTTAAGATTGAAACGACTTTGAATCTAAATTCTAAATTTGGCTACCTGTCTACTGCACTAAGACGATGAAGAAATAATTGGTGATACAAGTCACATTCTCTAAATAATGCAACAAATTTCAGGTATATCATAAAATCTGTCTCTATAGATTGCACAGTGGACATACCTAGAGCTGTACACCACAGTCCCGCGAGAGCATCTATATACTTTTTCCCATTGATATCATAAGCATAAGCACCCTGTAATGTGTGTTGCACAATGTAAGGTAAAACATACAATCATATCCTGACAAAGTCAACATTCTTTGCATTATTTTCCAAAAAAAAACCACTAGGAAAACTAAAACAAGCCAAGGTCAAAACCTCAGATCTATCAATAACCAGCGGATGCACATCGGTGCTCTGCCATCCAGCTGTGAATGGAGCTAGCATACTATGCCCCTTGAACCTGGCAATTTTTTTGCAGCATGAGTGATAAGAAATATACAACAATAACAATCCATGTGAAGCTTGTAAGCATCCTAGTGCGCAACAGAGTAACAGACTAATATTTCTGCACATGGAGATTTTACTTACCCGATTTCTTCTGTCGAGTCAGGCTGAAGAGACGGTTCAGAGCTGAAATACCTGGCTGGTGCCTCTGAAAAACTATGCAGCCCATGCAAGCTTGGACCAGTACTTGCTGCATATTTTACTAAACTCTCAGCCTGCATGACAGCAGAAAAAAAATCAGGCATATTAACTTTTATGTACGCACAAAATTACTGCCTCCGGTTGACAAAACAAGCAAATGATAGATGCGATTTTTTAGAACGAAAATGTACTTTCGATATATTTAATTTATTTTAACATGTATTATAAATATATTTTAAGATAAAATTGACTAGTCAAAGTTGCATTTTTTGGACCATGACAATATTCAAAATGACATGCCCTATGAACTAGGAAGAGGATTAGATATGTTTCATTGTCTTTTTTCATGAACCAGAGGACTATTACATACTTTCTTGTCTCTTTTTTTAAGCATCAGGCATGCACGATTCACTTTTCGAAGAACTGAGGCATCACAGATTTGAGCTCAGCCCAGGTGAATGGAATGTCTCGCGGCATCCTCTGCTCAGTTCTGCACTTTTTATATTGTCAAAACTGCCCCATTCCCCTGACATCTTAAACCAAATGAAAAATTTCTGATCTTCAGAGCAGACACCATAACACGCTGACGTAGCCCACATGTTCACTCAGAGAATATTTTGACAAAAAAACCTGAAAGACTACTGCCGATCACACATCGACCAAATCCCATAAAAACCTGAATATTGTGAGGGAGAGGAAAGAAAATAAAAACAGAGCTCAAGTAAACTGTACGGTACTACTGTTGCTGTTGTCCCGGAAGTCCGGAACCGATCAAACAAAACGAAAACAACTTAAATCGAACTTAATCCGCCGCTCCACTGGAATCACGAACAAGGAACAACCAAGAACCACTCCACTTCCCGCATTTTCTGGGTGATAAGAACAAGAGCGAACGCCTCTCTCTGTTCCCGTATCTACAGCCGGCGATAAGGAATTGCTAGTAGATGGAAGAGGTACCACGGTGGTCACCTTGGAGGCGGCGCTGGAGCTGGATCTGAGGAGGATGCCTCGGGCAGCCATCATCTCGCCGGGATTCCGTCCACCTTCACTCGCTCGACGGGATATTGGAAGGAAGCGACAAGAGTGGGAAAATGATGGCAGGGTGTGTGACGGGATTTATAGCGGAAACGGAAAGGCAGCCCGGCCCGGTGGAACGGGAAACGGACGCGCGGCATTTTGATACATCCACCCACGAAATGCACCCTCTCCGGCGGCTTTTAATCCTAGATCGCCATGGTTGGAAGGTCTTGACGAGATCAAATCAATTTGATCAGTAATTTATTACTCACTTCCTTCGATTTAAATTAATTGTTACTCCGTAGTACAATTTTGTCAACATACACATGTATCTACTCACTAAAACACGTCTACATATATGCACATTTAGACAAATCTGTGACAATTAATTTGGATTGGAAGGAATAACGTTTGAGAAGCTGAACATTTGAGTCAAATAATATTGTCAAAAAAAATTTAGACTAGCGTTTTTTAGAATGCATGTGGACGTACGAATTATGGCACTATATAACTATAGTGGCAACTTTGCGTTAGGTGAATATGGTGCATAGCCCCTTGGGTGTTATGAGTTGCAAGAATTTGTACTCGATGCCAACAACAGAAGCTCAAAACATACCTAAATGTTTAATTTCTAGACTAAAGTTTGTGTGCAACATAGTCCGACGGACTTTCATGTTGCCACTATTGTTAAAAAAGATGTCTTTTCATGTGCAGTGTTCACGTGTCTTTCATCCATTTAGTTCATGTTGCTCTAACTGTGGTGATGTTGCATTTACATTCATATGTCTTCTATATGACTAGTTAAATGTTTAACTTTTGAGTTGCCAAAAAATGTTTAACTTTTGGTATTTCAATTCCCGGCGACATTATTTAAGGATATCCAAACTGTATTAAGCATGACACCCTTTAGGTAGTAGTACTCTTGTCAGTTCCTAGAACCCAACTTCTCCATTAATTTCCGGCTAGAATTGTCCTCTCCTCTTCCCATTTTGGAAAACCCCAAACTTCCAACAAAGATGGAACAAGTTCCAACTACATTTTACAACTTCAACAAGATTTTGGGTAAAGAAAATTGCTTCCTGAGTTTTTGATGAACGACACCAACTTCAAGAAAATGTACGCAAACTTTCAGAATTGTAAACAAACTTTATGTATACTTCTAAAATTCATGGCGAGCCTTTAGAAAAAATTGATGAACTTCCATAAAGTGTAGACCAACTTTCAGAAAGTGAGTGGACATCCAAAATTTATAATAAAATGAAAAAGTTATATATAAAAATTAGAGGCCATGGAGCTAAATTGACGGTGGTGCAAGCGCCCTGCTCCACGACGGACATGCGCCTGCGGTGTGGCAATTGTGGAATCACACGCACAACTCTCCCCAATGGATGTCGGAGAAAGATATGCGAACTCATATATGCGAACTCGTATTATGGGCAGTCCAAGTTTGGTGGGTGGTACCTCAATCTACCATGTTAAACTATCGGTTGTAAATTTGCGATTCATGCACGGTACATTCGAGGTTATGATTTCTTAAGACATCTCAATGTCTTAGGATTAGTGCACAAAAGATATATTCCAAGGTCACTGCAATACAAGGGGAGTCACATGGGCTGTATTGTCTCTGCTTTAATTGGTACAACTTATGTGTGCGCTAACCATTTATCATCCACCCCGCAACAACAAGTCCATGTCAGTTTGTCCAAGCATACAACGTACTGAGACACCGTGGGTATATGAAATCACCATGAATAAAGAACATTAACATTTGCTTTTTTTTAACCTATCAAAGAGGAAATTAATTAATCCTTTTCAAGCTCACTAATTGCCTCCATCAGTAGAAAAGGAAGACAGTGGAGTACAATAATTTATCACCCTTCCTGAAAAAATACTACCCAATTATATCTGAAAGTGGTCATTAAGGAATGCGAAAGCTTGATACAGAAAATAAGATGATAGGGACTCCTGCTAATGAGTCAGTAGTGGCTAGACACTGATGCAAGTTGCATCTGCTTTTCTGCCATTTCAGATTCCAACGAGGGAATCTGCCAAATAAATTTTGTCTCGGAGAAGAGATTGCTGTCTGCTCAACCCACCAACCATGCTGATCATCGCAGCATGTAATTGGTGGTTATAAAGGCAGAAATACTTGCTTTTTTCTACGGCTGCTTAATTTTTTTTAGAAGTGCAAGTGTGTAGGGTTTTTTTAAGTTAACATGAGAATTTGAATTGGGGAGATACAAAAAATAATTTGTTGGGAAGTAGTTTATCAGCAAATGCCATGAAGCATCTCATGTATGGATAAATTCCATGCATCTGTCAGTTCATACAAATCAAGAAAATGTGCCTATCAAAATCCGATTTTCAATTTCTAGAAATTTGCCTCAAAGATGATCCAACTGTTTAATACACATATATGTCTTTTCCTGTTAGAGGACAAAACGAACTGTTTAGCAGTTCAACAAGACAACAGGGGCATATGTAACTTTTCACAACAGATCTCATCTGGGCAATTTTCCGTTGCAACAGCAAATAAAACCAGTAGATCACAGTTCGAAAGGTAATGCACGAATAAGAGCTACATCACAGCAGCAGCAATCTGGGAGCGTCTATTTTCAACAAACTGCTTCCAGAAGAGATCAAATTCCCCTATCTTGATTGCTTCCCGTATTGACCGGAAAAAGTGAAGATAATGATGGGTATTATGTCTGCAAAGTTGGTAAAACGGATGTCAATTCACTCGGGATATATTACCACTCTGTTGAAACACATAACTGAATTTCTGAATTGGCTTACATCTCCAGTAGGATCTGAGCCAACATCTCATGGACATTGAGCAAATGATTGAGGTAAGCACGAGTGTGATTCTGGCACGTGAAGCAGCTACAGCTATCAACTATTCTTGACGTGTCTTTCCTGAAAGAATTTACCCAAAAATATGTGTTAACAAAGATCAACAGATTCAGTATTTAGATGTAAAGACAATTCAAACTACTCTGCTTCACCTCAGGGCCATTGATAATACTCCCTCCATCCCGAAATAAGTGACGTGGACTTGTATAGATTAATCCACGTCACTTATTTCGGGACGGAGGGAGTAGTTTGCATACTTCAATGTAATTTATAAACAGGGTAAAGCAGTCAACATTGATACTTCAAAATGTCATTAATTGAAAATATTACTTCAATAAGCAAGTAAAGATGCACAAAACATAATTAATGGCATAAAGGTGCTATCTCCATACAACAGGTCACCTACCGATATGTCGTTGTACGCAGGTTAATCTTTGTAAGATCTCCAGCACTATCATTGAATATACCATTCTGCATCTCTCTTTCAACCATGTCAACAGGGAAGATCAGTGCAAAACCACCCATAGTAAGTTGGTGAATGTACCTGTCGTTTCCGAAGTAATAGAATTAGAAACAATTTGATCAACAAGCTAATGGAGCCACAAATGCTAGAGGACATGATGAATATCATACGTGGAGTCGAAAAGGTCGATACCAGAAGCTATACCCTCCAAGACCTCCTCTGGAAGACATGCAAAGTACTGAAACGGTCAAACTTCTTATAAACAATAAATGTAGCAATAGTTCGCCAATACAAAGGAATTTGGAAATGGCTAGGCAAAGCTTATCATGGCGAAGAGAAAGATGAGCCAATCTAATAATAAATAACCACCATTATTTACTCACCATGTTACGCAGAATACAACAAAAGCCAAAAACATAAGTTATACATTTGGGTAATTTTATCAGCTCTAGCATCTAGCTTGTGAACTGAGATGATAAGGCTAAGTGTAAACCTATGAGTGAAGGAAGCAAAAACTTTCAGGCATGGTTCAGTTGGACATAAAAGCCAACAAACAACGAATGACCGATGGGTGAAAGCCATAGAATATAAACTTCAATAAATTAAAGCATCCAACATATATGACAAGCCATCTCAGAAATGAAAAGATAAAAGATACATCACATGCACCTGGAAGACCAAGCCTAGAGACAAGCCGAGGTTTATCCGAAGGCAAGCAATCCTGAAATAAAAACCAGATAACTGAAGTTGCATGGACAAAAAACAGAGAACACTTCTCAACAAAATTTGAAGAATACTTCTTGAAAGTATGAATAGTAACCACAACTAGAGGCTAGAGAGCATAGCGACATAGGGGTAATCTTAGACCAATGCAAATTCTTGCTTCAAGTCTTGGTGCGATAACACAGATCTGGTTAATGTAACTATTCAACACTATACAAGTTGTCAGACTTATTTCAGAAAGCACATGATGGGCAATACTTTAAACATACCCCTTAAACAACTCTAAGCAATGTGATTCGACAAGTAAGCAGTGCCATAAAGGGCACTATAGTACCATCCTTGCATTATCAAATTATGCATGAAGAATATGGTTCTCACTGTTACTGCATTGAGCAAATTGCAACGTTCTTCAACATTCTCTCCCAGGCCAAACCCTCCGATCCAAAAGCCTGTATCAAACTTCACGATCATAAAATCAGTAGAAGGAACATGCAAACCTGAGCAAAATTTAGGCACTATCCTTGCTCCAGGGAATGAGCAAATAGGCAGTAAAACGACTGAAAGTTACTTAGCAGTATGAAGTGATAATGAAAACAACCTGATACATTCCTCTTTGATACTTCAGTGGCACACCGTTTCCGTTCTTCTATACTGGATCCCCCCACAACTACACCTAAAGTGTTTTGTCCAGCAGCCTGAAATCGTGAGACACACAAAATGAAATCAATAAGCACACAAAAGCTGCATAAGATCTATAGAAAGATTTCCATCAATAGAAAGTAACAAGCAACACAAAGAGGTACAGAAAGAGATTCAGTTACTAAGGCGGCCTTGCAACATAGGCCTCTAAACTAGCAGTGCTTTCAAGTATCACAATATCACATGGGTCAAGTACTAAGGCAGCATTGGAACACAGAGAGCTTGAAAAATAATTTGGGAATGTCACTTAGTCAAGCCCTTTTTTTGGCTCTGCTAAACATCAAAGAGAAACTGCAAACCTTCAAACAGTAAAAGAAAACATATACACAAAATTCAGAAAAAGGTTTAGATGGAAAAACCTTAACATCATACCACGTCCAAAGCAAGGCATGCATCAAGCCAGCGTAATGTTCGCTCAACAGATGTTTTATTCCGTTTCTCATTAACCCAGGCTGGTACCTCATCCGCCAAGCTTGCCCACAAATTAGGTCTCATGCAGGAAATCAACTCCATGTAATCTGATGGTTTGACCTAAAATGTCAAAGGAAATTCAATTGAGATGACATATCAAAATATTTATGCTTGGGAAAATGAAGGATGAAAGCTACCAACCAGTTTACGTCCCGCTGGTGTTTCAAAGGAGGCACCGAATTTATTGCTGGCTTCACTTGACGGTAAACTCTCAATTGAATCGCCAGCTGCCGCTACAAGGATATGATCAGGCAGGCCTAGCATACGATGCAACCCTCCAATATTAGATATTGTTTTTGTTGGAGGGCCTTCTATACTGGCAAAATAAAGAGTAAGGTGATCAAACTCATTCAGAAGAAAGAAACCATCCTGCCACAGGAGAGGTTCTAGCTTTCCGATGGCAAGTTGTCAAAAAGAATTCATGGCCAGCGCAGGAAAGAAATGACTGGGAAAGGGGGCTTACAAGTGGGTTGGGCAGACATTGAGGAGTAGGGAGTCAGGAAGGGGGAGGGAAGAAAGGAGGTCACATGACATAAACGCCGGCAGCCCCTTGCGTGTGGACAAAAGCAGAGCTGGCGTCTCAACACTGGTGCTTCCAATCTGGAGCATGCCAGCGCGAGCCTTTGCCCCACCGGCGCATACTTTTGTCACTGCAAACCGCATCGTGTCAGAGCCTTCACCTCACTTTGCTGTCTGCACAACCTGCAGAACCTTGCCCAGTTATGTTCTAACTGGAAAAGTGTACTCTCCTTGATCTCTGCTACTGTTCAGACTTTGCTGATGAAGTGATGATGACAATTGATCTGTACATGTATAAATTCTGCACTTAATACGAAACACTAACACCACTCTAGGATAGCAAGTGACAATAATGAAGGCACACATTCTAATGCGTAAGAGAAATGTTCTCACTTATGGCTTGTTTGGAACAGGTGGAGTTAACAGGATTTTGAGGGATTCTGGGGACTCTAATTCAAAAATGAACTACAAACCCTAAAAATCCCGCGAAATCCACCTGTACCAAACAAGCCTTTACTGGTGTTTATTTATACATATCACTTAACACAAGTGCTATCATCAAACAGGCAGCTTCTTGCCTTACAAATTTCATTCAGACTATCAACAAAAGTGTCTAGTTCTCCTCTAATATCCAACATGCTACATGATGTCTTACAGTTCTGGTAGGTTCCATCCGCTTGTGGCTAGTTAAATCCAAGGGCTGGCACAAGAAGCATGGTGTACAAGGCAGAGTTTCGAAGCAGATATCTACATAAATTATACACTAAGCTTCAGGGTACACAAGAGTTAAAATCGTTTTTTCTACTAGCAAAGTGCATCATCTTTGCAATAAGATACAGTTTACAAAAAAAATCGCAGCTAAAACCAATAATCAACTTGGCATTTGGCCAAATTTGCGCATGCGGACGTGCACAATTGCAGGGGAAGAACTAATGTTGGGAATGGGGGGTTTAGTTAGAGCAACTCCAACCCGTGCCCCAGATGCTTCCCTATCACGAAATTTGGCCAATACACCAAAAACAAAAAAAGGGGCTCCAAAGCAGTTCCCCATACTTATAGCTTCCCTAATCGATCCCCATCCGCCAACTGCCGCAAGGAGAGGGTTCCCTCCCTCATCTCACCTTCTGTGTCCGCCAGCTGCTGCCCGCCGCCTGCCGTGCTCGCTCTGGAGGTCGAGGATTAGGGTACCCACGCTACGCCCGAGATGAATCTCATCGCGGAACGAGGGGAGGTAGGAAAGGTACGAGGAGGACGCGTTGGGGGAGGATGGGAGCGAGCGAGCTCTGGCCGGCGAGGGAGGCGGCGGTGGCGTTGTCTGTCCTGGCTGGGGAGGAGAGGAGGCGTGGGCTGGGCGGGGTTAAGTTTTGCTAAATGGTCTGGGCTTTCTTTTGGTAAGCAGTGGGCTGGCTGGGTAACCTATCGGCCGCTCCAGGCCTTAATCAATATGGGATTATGGGCTGTGGATTTGGCCCAATAACAGTACTCAACTAAAGAAACAGTATTAGTGCTCCTCTAAAAAGACAGTATTAGTGCTGGATTTTTTTTTCTTTCTGTTTTGTTTCTCATGCTACAAGTTAAGTTTGGAGTAACATAATAGATGCATGTTCTAATAGTGTTGTCAATTTCTCTCTCTCCTTATTTTAACAACTTGTATTTAAATGTGTTCCCCCAAAAAAACTTTTAAATAGGCCAAATTGAATGGGTGCACAGGGAGTACTCTAAGCCTGGGGGTACCCGATGCGTTCTCCCATCCTTGTTGTACCTTGCTAAACGGAGAAGGATTCAGTGAAGTTGGGTCGTGGGACCCACATGTCAGCCACCCAAAGTAAGGTGAAGCTACGTCACTGAATCCAGGTCCGCTAAACACAGGCATAGTAATCGCCTCTGGTGTTTCTTTTGTAAGCAAAGCCCAACAATCATTCTAATGACACATAGAATGAACCCCTCACAGTACCTAGTGGTAGAATCATCAGGATATTTGGACTGAAAACATATGCTTTATTAATTGCTTACGTATTTTCCATCCATTTTCCATACTACATAGGTTTCAAAGAGCACCATTACCTTTTCAAAAAGAATGAGCAATGTGCTATACGCACCGTAGATTTAGTATTTATATATCTGCTGCTGCATGAAAGTTTTTTTTTTAAACCAGGATTCTCCCCTTTCCATTATGCAAAGCACAACGGAGAGTACCAGCTACAAGCATATAATGCAGAGGGAAAAGGCTTAAATATATAAGTAGACAGGAAAACTTGCTGATCAACGACCGCAAGAGAAACACTCGGAATGAGACAAAAACATGTACTTAGACATCGGTTACAGAACAGGCAAACAAGAACCAAGGTCTCGGGCATAGGTCAGGCGTGCGCGGCGCATCCAGTAGGCCCCTGATGGATCTATATCCATATGGAACAAGTTCATGTTCAGTTTTCTCTAACATCTTATGAAAATGAGTATAATATAAGAACAATGTCATTGGTTATAGAACATGGTTGATTCAGCCTCCTATCAAAGAATTGCTCATTTATAGCCCCCTGTTCATGAGAGTTGTGTGGTATTGGTCATGGTATTTGTGCATCGAAATGTGGTTTCGATTCTCAGAGTGATGCGTTTAGTGCGTGATGATATGTGAAACAACATGGATGAAATGAACCGTAAGAAAAATCTTACTCCCTCTAGTCGGAATTACTTGTCGAAATATTATGTATCTTGACGCTTTTTAAACATAGATACATTTATATTTGGACAAATTTGAGACAAATAAAATGAGTTGGAGGGAGTAGCCTTGTTGAGAAAAAACAAATAAGGATATACTAAAGCTAGCATATATATGAATCTTAAGTAGTTTGATCCAAAATCAATTGACACCGAAGGCATTTTTTAAAGAATAAGTTCACAAAAATTCTTACCAGCAATTCCACATGAATTCAACAAAAGGGGTGTGACCGGACGACTTACAATGCGCAGACGCAAACTCTAAATTAAGAGATACGGAGTAGCAAAGATGAAGATAAAATAAGAGAAGTACTAGTACTGCTATCATTTTAACAAAGGAACCTTTTCCATGTGTTTCCAGTAGAATCCCTCCGGAGAGAGAGGGATCGTGACTCGTGAGAGAAGCTCTAACCATAATTCCCAAATAAAAATCGATTTTTTCCTCGAGCCCTTGCACGGTTCCACCCCCCTCGATTTTGCCTGCCCAGTGCCGCATCCGATTCCTATTGTCAAACCCGTAATTCTTTCCTCAAGCCCAGATTCACGACCTACTCCTGGCCATCCTCGGCCGCCACAGGGGCGGCGACCACTATCTCCTGGCCGCTCTCTTCGACGCGCCATCGTCGGACGACTACCGGCTCCGGATCTACTCGTCCGAGACGAAATCATGGAGCAAGGACGCTGCGCAATCCATGTCCTGGGGTCGACAAGGTTTTTATGCCCGACAAGGTGATCTCGCTTGGACAAGATGGATTACTAGGCTGGGTTGATTTGTTACACGGCCTGTTGGTGTGCGACTTGCCTCTTCTTCTTCAAGATCAAGATCCCCCTGTTCCTGGTGCTCCTGGTGCTGTAAGCTTCATCCCCTTGCCCGAGCTGTTGCCTGGAAACAAGTACAAACTAAAATATCCCATGGTCCATTATAAGACGGAACATAACCTAGTGCGGGACTACCGCTCAGCGGGCTGGTTTCGGGATCTCGCTTGCGTCAATGGCGTGCTCAAGTTTGTTGAGATGGAGAATCCCGCTCCTCCTGAAGACAAGGACAATAGAATCTACGATTCAGACTTGATCATGTCGCAAAGCCGTGGATGTGAATTCCACGGAACAGCTGTCCTCCTTTAGGGATGCCTGGAGGGCTGTGACATGGAGTCGGAAAGTTTCGTCGTCGTCTAACTATTGGCGCCAGACATGCGCTGCTCAAGTTGCTGACATAAAGGGCCAAGAGTTGACATTCAGGGACCTCTACTCAGCTTTCCCCATCCTGAGCGTGGAGGATGGTGACGATATTCTTTATCTCAGATCTCTGGTGGAACCCAGTCATCAGGATGGATGGGTGGCTGCTGTTGACATAGGAAACAAGGCACTGAAAGCAATTGGTAACTATTATCTTTCGGATGATTTTTATTACAGATGGAGCTATGACCCTGAGCATCCTTTTCGTGCTTCTACATTGTCCCGCCATTTGGATATGACTCCAGGTACCTACTCTTATTGTTTGCGCGCCTATGCAATGCTTCTTACAATCCTTATCTTCTTATGACTTGTCTTTTTCTTGTGACTGCCTTGTTTGTTTGTGTTTGATGGCGCCTGCATATTTGCCGGTTCCCTAGAAAAATCGGGATATATTGGAGTTGCTTATGAATCTAGCGGTTTCTGTAGGCAATCAAGTCTCGGCATGTCGCAAGCAGACAGAGGCTGAAAGATCTGCAAATCGTCCAAGCAGAACCTCAGTTAGTATTTCACATCACTTTTTATTTCAAAGAATGGAATTGCTACCAACTAACTTGCCCTCTCTTCTGTACATAGACCCGTGTGAGTTCCTGCGAACGAAGGGCCAAAATCCGAAGGCAAGTTTCTTATTCTCTCTCCATGGAAACTCTCTTCTGCTATATGGTCCTATTTGGATCAGTTCATTCTATAATTTGATAGTATTCGCTAATTAGTTTTAACTGATATTGCCATATTGGGATCTTTTGTTTAATTGACTTTCTGTTCCTCAGGCTATTGGAACTGGCTGGGAGAACCAAGCGTGCACAAAATTCTCCTGGGAATATTACACAAAATCATCGTATTTCCCAGGTCCGTCCTATCGAAATCAATCTGGTATGATGAATTCCATATGCCCTGCTTCCAATTCATTTTCCAATCATGACCTGTAGCTCTGGAACGGACCATCTCCACTTGTTAATCACAATATACATATATCCTTAGTAGTAGTTCTCTCGCAAGTGCTGTCATGGCCGATGGACCCAACTTTGACATGTTCTGTGCATTGTTGCATTGTGCGTTTTGAAAGTAAAAGAGGCTATCGGCATGTAGTTGTAAAATATGTCTAAATGCAACTAAACTGTTATGATAAATTCATTATTTGAGGTCATTCTAATATAATACTAAGTAATAAGGATGAAATTGTCTATTTCTGCTATGCTGTGATGTACTACTTTTGACATGTTGCCTAGGCATCCGTTTTCCCATCATCTTACTATAAGCTGTTGCCTATGATTTCAGGCACCCCAGGCATCCTTCAACAATTTCAATGGGCCGGCCAGCTTCCATGTTATCCACAACAACTTTCTGCCCCTAACTCATTTGCCTATGGCGCACACACAGGCTATGTCAACTACCAACAGCAGTGGCGGCAGCTTCCCCCTACTCTGGAGCTGCCTATTATTGGTGCGTCCTGGCAGCATCCACCTCCTCCAGGTTCCGGTGCAGCTTCAGCCAACAACTCGTGAGGTAAAAAAGTTGTTGAAAACCTGACATGGTCCTCTTTCAGGCAGTAGTCGATCATGGAGCGAACCTCTGATTAAGATTACTTGTTCAAGATAGTTGTTGTTTCTAGTATTTCTGCGCTCGTTACATATGCAAAAGCCTTGTGAGTTTCAAACTGAAATTTAAAGAGGTTTACATAGTGTCAAGACTATGTAAGGTAATATCCTCGAAACATAAACGTAACCATTTTGCTGAAATGTGAGCACAGTTTTTTTTAAAGAGGAGGAAGTTTATCGAAATGAGCAAATTATAATGTTGGAGAAAATTGTGGTAAGGCCTGGAGTAGCGTATTTCCAAAGATGTGGTGCCCAGTAGGTTGTAGGCCATACAAAGTAGGTCGTAGCACAATCCTAGCACTAACAATTTTATGCATAAAGAATATGGTTCTCACTATTACTGTGTTGAGGCCCTGCGTTGAGGTCCAAGCAATAGCGCATCTCGCACCTATTGCTTGGTTTTGTGGTGGCGATGCAGGTTTGGGCTGTCGTTTTGGGACATTGGGGTAAGCCGTTGTGGTTGCTGGCGGCACAGGAGACTGGCGAACTGGTGGACGGCTCTTGTCGTCGGTACCAAGAAGGAACAGCGCCGGAACTTGGATACAGAGGTTACTCTTGTGTGTTGGAGCATTTGGAAGCATAGGAATGCAGCAGTCTTTGATCTTGTGGCTCGGAATGCAAATTGCATCCTGCAGGTGATTGGCCTAGTCTCCTAGAAGGGGCGGCGTGGAGCAGTGCAGGTCTCTTCAAGGGTAGTGGTTACTGTAGTTTTGGTTTGGTGGCCTTGTCGTGGATTGTAAAGTGAGTAATCTGGTGTAACTGGCCTACGAACATGTACCCGCATCGCGCTCTTCTTCAATATATGATACAGAGGTGTATTCTAGAGAGAAAAAAAAGGATGACTCCCTATTTATGTGATAGCCCTTATATAATGTAATATTGTAAGTGGCGGTGTAAAAATTATATATATCATGAAAACATCATAAAAATTTATATATTGTTTTGGAGCTCTGGTTGAGATGAACTTCACTCAGCATGATACTGATGGTTAATTGGTAATTTTTTGAAAGAAGTGATTTTGAATTTTTGGATGTAGCAACTAATGCTAATACTCCATGACTTCATGAGGCATACGCCCCGGTTAGATTTCCGGATCATTCTAATGACACTTATACGAATGACACCCAGTGACGTAGTAGGATCATTGGATATTTGAATTGAAAGCATATGCATTATTTCTGATTGAACTGAAACCATATGCATTATTGCTTATTTTCCATAGGAACGAAGAGCACCAATAGTGAAGTCTATCCCTCGCTCCGAACTGAGTAAATTTAGTACAGTATGATACAACTGGACTTTTACTTCACGTGTTTTTGCACATGCTTCTGTATCGTACTGGACTCTTACTCCACGTATTTTGCACTCTTAAGTTGCAGTCTTCCGTATCCAAGCCTCGAAGGAAATCAGTATCCACGCCTCGAACGAAAGAAGATACAACTGGAGTAAATATCTACCTCTCGAAGGAAACAAGATACGACTGGACTTCTATTCCACGGATCTCTGCATGAAATTAGTCTACACTCAGTTTTCTCTAACATCTTACAAGAAGCGAGTAAATTTTCTATAACATCTTACAAGAAGCGAGTACAATATAAGAGACGGTGTCATGTCTTGCCTATAGACGAACATGGTTGATTTGGTCTCCTATCCAAGAGTTGCTTATTTATATAGGCCACCGTTCAAGAGAGTTGTGTGGGATTAATCATGATATTTGTGCGGGGGGAATGTGGTTTGGATTCTCAGCTTTTAGTGTGATGAATCTGAAACAAATGGATGAAAATGGGGGAGCTCTTTTACGGTACCTTTTAATAAATATGAACCGTCCATACGAATAGATCTAACGCAAATTGATGCATACTGTTTTTGCGCCCAGGGCGGTATATGCGTTTGAGAGGCAAAATAAAAAAAACATGAACTAGATAGACCTCTACGTGATTCGTTCTCCTCGGCGTTCTCGCCGGAGACCTGACGCTTTGTCAGAAATTACCGCTCGGAGGAATGTGAATAAGGGATATGGAGATGGGGTAGGAGGTAGCATGTGTGGGTGCTGCGCGGATCGATCCATCGCGGCGTCGCACATCCGATCTTCCACGCGCCTGGACGTTGTTCGCCAAGCTGCGGCGACAACTCCTGGATCTCGACGAGCGCACGCGAATACGATACCTTTGCTACTGGGTACTGCAGCAAACCTACGAGCCTCATACAAAAACTAAACAGCAAACCATCTCCCAGCAGTACATAGCTGAAACTAAAACCTGACTAGAAGAAATTCTAGAAAGATGATTGCTATGGGCTAGCAGTCCAAGAAATTCTTAATTCGGCGACATCAATGGTCATGGTCCTTCATGAAAGCTTGGAACACTACGGATGATAAATTTCGTTCGTGCTGATTTCTGTTGGTGTTGGACTACATACGTCTTGGTCAAATTGAGCGGCATTGGCGAATGGCGGCGACAACCGAGCCTGAGCGTCGCCGGACGGCGGGACAACAGTTGTAGAACGGCAGTGGAGGAGACCAAGGACGCCGGCCGAGCGGCGCACGCTGTGACCGAGCGCCGAAACCGGGAGGACGACGACTGAGCGGCAGCGGCGGAAAAGCCACTCCGATATGAACTGAAACAGCGGCATATTAGCCACGATCTACGGGAGAGCGAAGGGGCGATAAGCCAAAATTTCTGGACAAAAATGTCAATATTACCCTCCTAATTCAACGGCCAGATTTGATTATACTCTTCCCTCTCCCTGGACAGTATAAAGGTACCGTAAAAAAGCTCAACATGGTATGCATATACATGATACAGGGTAATGTTTTTTTTACATGCATTTTGCGAAAAGGTATTAATAATCATCATCAACAGTACAAAGAGCACTAAAAGTAATTTGAATTACAAATAGGTTATTGAACGGTAGGATGGATCATCTTGCGACGACTACAATTACCGGAACGAGCCAAAAGCTGCCGTCCTCGCCACACAACCTGATTGCAGAGCGTCAACAGCAAACCTAGGGGTTACAGCATAAGGAAAACTCAAGCCAAGAGCTTGCTTTGCAATCTTTGGCAACCAGCCGGTAGCTTGAAACCCTGGAAAAACAGAAGATGCGAACGCCATTATCATCTCTGGAGACACATGGAATCATTTGGCAAGAATAGATCTTTTCCCCGAAGCGTTGCGCGGAGGCGGAGACATAGGCGACTTCAGGTTCCAGCGACGGCTAGGGTTAAGTTTCCACGTCCTCCACCGGCCGCCCCGCCTCCGATGGCCCTCCTGGCCTTGGAGGTGCGGCGGATCCCAGTCGTTTGCTGGCGGAAGGTTCTTCCATTTCTTATTTTACATATATTTTTAGTGTCTTTTTCAAGATGGTGAAGTGGCAGGGGCATTTTGCAGTCAGAGTAATTAAAGTAAAAGTCCAGTTGTATCATACTCCCTGTCCTGTCCTCGCTCCGGCGGTGCGCCTAGCGCCGGCGGAGGGCGCCTGGAGCTGTGTGTCTGTCGAATACCTTGGGATCCGACTGGCTTTTCGAGTTTCCGGTGACTCCCTTGGGTTTGTGTCGGCATTCATATTTGTTCACGTGGTTACAGGTCTGGCTCTTCCAATGTATGATTCTCATCTTTGACGATGATTGTTGCTCTAGTGTTCTGATACTTCAGGACCTTAACATGACAAATACCCACCGTCTAGTGTCACGGGTTCTCTTTTGGCAAACTCAGCTCGTTCTGGAAAGTACAAAATTATTGTACTTCCTAGTATCCCCAGTGGTGCGGTGCGAAAACCCGCAGTGTAGGCAGTATTTATTTCTTTATTTATAGATGAGCCCAATATATAGACGGTGGACGAAATAAGAAATGTCACCACAAAGCAAAGAAAATAAAGACCGTCCTGCACCAGCCGGACGGCCCAATGCTCGGGAACTCGCTGGGCTTGCGCCCGATCGAAGCCCAGAACGCAACCCCTCTTCCGATTCGTCGGAGATCATATATAGCGCGCGCGTGCGCGCGCGAAACAAATTAACGAAATTTAGGAAACCGGAGATTCCCCCGCCTGCGAGCCGCCGCCGCTGTCTCGGTCGGAGTCGGAACTCGATCCCGTGAAATGAATCCATTTATAGGCCGGCGCCATGGCCACCGATCCAGGCGGAGGCACTACTCATTTCCACTGCTCCTACTTCTTCTTCTTCCCCTCACCAAACCCTCGATCGGAAACAGCTTAGCTTGGATCGCCATGGCCGCGGGCGCGCCCCTGTTCGAGTTCGCTCCTGGGGCGGAGGTCGAGGTGCGCAGCCGGTTCACGCAGGCGGCCATCATCTCCTCCGGCTCCGGCGCCAAGACCAAGACCCCGGTGATCTACGCCCGCGCCACGGTGCTCTCCACCGGCGCCGCCTCCTACCTCGTCCGTTACCCCGCCGGCGCCGGCAGCCTTCTTCCCAGCCGCGTCGCAAGGGTTCCTGCCTCCGACGTCCGCAAGCCCCGCCGCCGTAGTCCACTTCTTGTTCCGACGGAGCAGCACCCGGAGCAGCGCCCCGGCAAGAAGGCGACTTCCGGGCGAGGGATCCCCATGGATTCCAGGAGCACGAGCGTGAGGAGGAGGCCGAGAAGAAGAGGAAGAAGAAGAAGAAGAAGAAGAAGAAGAAGAGGAAGAAGAAGAAAGTAGAGCATCAGGCATCAGCACAGCAGGACGCCCCTGTTTTCGTTTCGATCTCTTCTCCCGGCCCTAGATAGATAGTATGGACTATATATGGATCGAGAAGGAAAAATCGAATCCAACTTGGCGCGTGCACTAGTTTCGATCTAGACGCCTAATTGGCTTATGCGCCAAGAAATTCATGCGCGCATATATGCATGGATTCATGGATCCATGGGGTGGCGCCAATATATACCATGTAAAATCAGTTTCCCTTCTTCTTCTTCTTGAGCAAATTGTGAAATATACATGTGTGTGTGTGTGTGTGAGCAGAGGAATGACATAGCAGGCGTATCGAGGGGTGAAGTTAAGCAGGGCAGGTTAACCTAAGGAAGAAAACTCTGGGGAACATATGCTTCTAATTTGGCATTCAACCACTTGTCGCATCAGTCGAACTGGTTGACCAATCATGTCAGAAGGGCCAGGCACAGGGAAAGGCCGGGGTAAACAGTACCGTCACAAGTTTACAAACAAGAGGTAATTTCTCAGTGTTGATAAAATATATGAGAGTCCTAAAAACATCAGGCAACGTATCTTCCACCGGTATGCATGATTCTTCTTTATCCATCATTGAGCCATACAACTGAGGAACGTGTTGCGAGCACAACCCTACGTGCAGGAAATGCTTCACCTTGGACAGAGAAGGTGACATAAGCCCTTTCCTTTGACGCCACTAAAATCAAGCGATAGCTGCTCTTCAGATATTAGGTGGACTTCAGATATTCTGATCGATGTTTCAAGAATATATTTTTCCATGAACTTCTCGCAGCCTGCTATGCGTTTTCCCTGTGCCTCAGAACTGGATACTTTTTGAACACTGACCCAACTCTAGGATGAGCTTCTAGGGGCATTCAATCAGAAGAAAAACCGTGCCTGGCCCTCACCTCTGCATTTTTGCTCTTGAGCTCAACATAAACTGAGATGTACCTTTTGCTTCCAACATTGTAGGGTAGTACCTTATTTCCCTGGGATACCCATCAACATTGAAGGTACTGGACCTAACCCCTTGTGCAAACTGTAGTCAGCAATCGTGAAGAGGTGCCTGCCATGGACTACTGTGGCGGCACAAGTCGAAGATGTGGTTCCAATATTCTCCATGTTTTACATCAGGCTATACAATGCCCATTGGATGACTATAATCATACGTCTCCGACTGACACAGTGACGTACTTTGATTCACTCCTACGCTGAGAACCTCCAATGGAGTAGCGCGACTAGAGAACGATCAGAACACTTATCACATGCTCTTTCTCAGAAAAATGATTTTCCACCTTTTAAGTGCAAAAATGGTGTATTTTGTGAAGGAAGTACATTGTTTATGGTTCAAAATGCACCTATCCAATTTTCTTAACATGTTTGAAGTACATTTTCTAAGTTGTTGTATTGGAATATGTGTATGAGTCTGGGAGGCGGTGTGACATACATTTTTCTAAGCGGGCGTGTTCAAATATGTGTACTAGCTTGGTTACAGTTGAACTCGTTGCAGCAGAGGAGAGGGGATATTAGGTTTTCTGGGAGGCGGAGTGTGACATACATATTTCCTAGCTTGGTTATAGTTGAACTCGTTGCAGCAGAAGAGAGGGGATATTAGGTTTCCTCACTACGGGAGAAACCGGCTTTGCCCCCGGCTTTCCGTCAGGGCCGCCGGCACGGAGCTCTACCGGCAAAGGATTCTTTGCCGGCGGCTTTCGCACGGGGCCGTCGGCGAAGCCTTTGCCGGCGGCAAAAATTATGGCCTCCGGCAAAGAAAAGTGGATCACGGCCGGCGGTGGCGTTAACGGCGATTCCACTATGGGCCCACATGTCGGGCCTTTGCCGGCGGCCCGGAAAAATGCTGCCGGCAAAGGCTGAGCACGTGGCGACTGCCGGGCCGTCCACGCGTCCGCGCGGTGGCCCACATGTCAGGCCTTTGCCGGCGGCCCGACGAAAATGCCGCCGACAAAGGGCTGGCACGTGGCACGCCACGAGCCGGCCACGCGTGGCGCGCGGTGGCCCACATGTCGGCCTTTGCCGGCGGCCGGCAGAAATACCGCCGGCAAAGGCTTGACACGTAGCAGGATCTGGGGCTGCCCACGCTTAGCCTTTGCCGGCGGCCAGGACTGTGGCCGTCGGCAAGGGATCTTTTTTTTTGTTTTTTTTTCGCAGCAATTAAAAATATTTTGACAGCACATATATATAGATATATATTCAGGCACATCACAGCAATACAACTACACAAAATCATACACGCATACACATATAGCATTCACATCACAAGCATATAAACATCTCATGAAAGTCCGAGAACATCACATATCTCACGACAAAAGTATTACAAATGTTCATCACATGGTAGCAACATATTACAAGTGTTCATACATATCTTGTCACGAACATGCCCGGCGGAAAGATCCTCTCTAGCTTGTAGAGCAACACGGGGGCTTGTTTTTTCATTTCTTCTAGCAAGGTGGGGGGTAGTTCTTTAGCACAAAGCCGGCAGAAAAAATTGCTCAACTCTGCCAACACCCACCAAATATCCTCCAACACATAGCCTCGAACCATCACCGGCAGCAAACGCTCAAGGCATATGTGATAGTCATGACTCTTGAGGCCGTTGATTCCATGGTGCCAAGATTCACTCCCCTCTTTAGATTCGCTGCATATCCATCAGGAAACTTCAACTCTTTGAACCACAGGAGTACTTCCATCTTTTGGTCCCTGTGAACGGGGCATTTGGCCTGATGTCTGACCTGCTTGGCACCTTTTTAATGTTTAGTTGTGGTCTATCGCAAAGTTTTTCTTGATCTTTTCTAGCCTTCGGGTTATCTTTCGTCTTGTCAATAATGTTGAGAATTGTGTTGAAAAGGGCTTTAGCGACATTCTTTTTGGTGTGCATCACATCAGTACAATGTGGAAGCTAGAAGAATGTCTTTGAAGTAGGGGAGCTCCCAGAAGCATGACTTGTGAGTCCAGTTGTGTGTATCACCATATCCCAGGAACTTGTCAGGTTGTGTCGGGTCGGGCACAAGAGCGTCCAGCTCAGCAAGAAGCTCAAAACCGGTGCGATAACGGGGTGGCCCCTCTTCGACGACCACACCTTTCCTGAAGTTCTTCTTGTCTTGTTTGAACGGATGGTTAGGCGGGAGGAATCGCCTGTGCAGATCGAAGCAACAATACTTGCGACCATGAGTGAGCCGATAGAACTCCAGATCAGTCCCGCAATGTGGGCACATGAACTTCCCCTGCAAGCCTTTGCCGGAGAGTATAGATCCCCCGGGTGGTCATGAATGGAGAACTGGAACCAGATATGCATCCTGAAGTTTGTCTTGGTAGCTTTGTCGTACACCATGATCCCTTCCTCCCAACCTCTTTTCAACTCCTCCATCAGGGGCCGCATATACACATTAATGTTCTTCCCTGGATATTCTGGTCCTGGAATTATCAGCGCCAAGAACATGTACTTCCGTTGCATTATTATTCCGGGAGGGAGATTGAGCGGAATAACAAACATTGGCCAGCAGCTGTATGGGGCACTCGTCATGCCAAATGGATTGAACCCATTAGTTGCGATGGCAACTTGAACATTTCGAGGCTCTGCGGCTTTCTCCGGATACTTCCGATCAAAATCCTTCCATGCTTCGCCATTCGACGGATGTATCAATATCGGCCTATGCTCCTTGTCGTTTTTGTATTTCTTCCCCAGTTTGTGATGCATCACAACTTTGCCAGGCACGTTGGATAGCATCATCCGACCAATTCTTTCTGAGAATGGAAGCATCCTAAGAACTTTACGGGGTATTTTCGACTGCACTGGACCCTTCCCGTGGTCTACCTCGACATACCTAGAGAAATTGCACTTGGGACAATGCTTGGCATCCGCGTATTCTCTGTCAAACACCGTGCATCCATTTTTACATGAATGTAGGCACTGAGCCGGCAACTTAAGTACACTAAGCATTTTGTTCACCTCGTGCATGCTTTTAGAGGCAAAGGTGGCCATCCGGGAGGAGACTACCGATAACTGCCATCATCACATCAAACCATTCTCTGCTCAAGTTGAACCGGGTCTTCACAGCCATTATTCGTGCAACGGCATCCAGCTTATTGACCTTTGTGTGAGCATGAAGATCTGTGCTTGCCTCCACCAGCATATCAAGTTAGGCCTTAGAGGTTGCCTCCGGTTTTCCTCCGTTGGAACGCGTGCTTGCTCCAAGTCATCTACCATGTCCTGAAACCCCATATCATAGTCGTCCGTGCGCCTTCGCACGACCTCCTCTCTTCCTCTCTCCTCTTGCTCACCATGGTAGCCCCATTGGGTATAGTTTGGCGTGTACCCGTACAGCAGCAAGTGATTGCCCATGTCAGCCTTTGTGTGTCGTGTCTTGTTATTGCAACGACTTCAAGTGCACCAAGCATGCTCTTCTCCTGTAGCAAATGCAACCTCCAAGAAATCTGTCATGTTTTTCATCCAATCATCATCCCGGTCTGTCCGACTACGGCGGCCACTGTACATCCACCGACGATCAGCCATTCTCTGCTATTTTGGGATACCACAGGACACCAAAGGGATACACGATTTAATAATGCGACTAGCAACACAAGTAATTAGTTTCGTCAAATTAATTACGTCACATATTTTATTTGTTCACTGAAAAGGGCATGTGCTGAACTATTCCACTAATAGGTAAGGATAGGTCCTAATCCCACCCGACGGTGTGTAGATTGAGCCGTTTCCGTGCTCCAGTCCGGCCCGAGACAAAATTTCGGCAGCACCTCCCCGCTGTTCTCCAAATACACGTCTCGGCAACAAGCCAAGAGAATGTGCATCCGGAGAACAACGAGGAGATGCTGCCGAAATCCCGTCTCGGACCGGACTAGAGCACGGAAACGAACCCAATCTACACACCCTCGGGCTGAAAACGTGGACAATCCGAAAGAGTTACGCTTATAGATATGCAAAGACTTGCATAATTATATACGTAACCCTTTAGGACGGGAGACGCATAGGGTTACGTGACTTTGACATTTAAACTACAAGTGTCGTCGGCTCGATGGTCGGGACAGAGCAAAAGGGGAAGGCGAGATAGAGGGATATGCTCACCTAGCTAAACCGGAGACGAAGTAGTCGAGGTCGAGGTCGATGTCACCTACATGAGCATGAACATTTTATAAGCATATAGTTAAACAACAATTAAACAATCACCAACATTTACCTAACTAAAAGCTAGTATATCCAAATACTCACTATCATAACTACAAACTATAAATGCTCAAGATTTATCTTACAAGCATACAAGCTAGCAAATTTATCAACCTAGTACAAGCATACATGCACATTCACAAAAAATTTATCAACCTAGTACAAGCATACAAGCTACCAAGCTACCAAGCTCGGGATATGCATTCAAGCTACCAATCTACCAAGCAAATTTATCAACCTAGTACAAGCATACAAGCTACCAAGCTCGGGATATGCATCACAAAAATTTCACAAAAAATACAGAAAAAAAATGCTCACCAATTGGGGAAGGGGGAGCTGGCGGTGGAGGAGGAGATCTAGGAGAGGGGGCCGGCGGGGAGGAGGCCGGGGAAGAGGGAGGAGGGCCGGGGAGGAGGGAGGAGGGGGCGGCTGTGGGGGTGGAGAGGAGAGGGGGGCAGCGGGGAGGAGAGGTGGCCGGGGTGGGGGAGGGGAGAGGGAGGTGGCCGGCGGCGGGGGTGGGGGAGGGGAGGAGAGGAGGGGGAAAGGTGGACGGCGGCCAGGGTGGGGGAGGGGCGGCGGCGGTCGGGCACGAGACGAGGGAAGGAGTGAGTGAGGGAGAGAGAGAGAAAGAGAGATAGGTTTAGGGGGAGGTTTTAATTTTTTTTCATGAATCTTTGCCAGCGCCCTAATAAAAAGCCGTCGGCAAAGCCGTTTCTTCCTTTTTTCTGTCTTTATTTCAATTATTCACTAAAAACAGGGTTTTTTTTCCCTGTCACTTTAGACTTCCTTTTTGTTCTATTAGGACATTTGAACATGAAAAACCAAAAGGCTACCCATGTCCTCAAAGAAATCTTCTCCATACGTGTGAGTTTTGCGACTTTTCCCCCCTAAGTCCGAAACGTTCGTGCGGGTTAGTCCAGTTTGTGAAGGAAGTGCAACCTCAGAAACTTGGATTGTGTTTTACTCTTAACACCATATTTATATACCCATTTTATGACATCGTCCAAGATTTCAAGTTCTCTAGACCATTCGTCGTGTGATTTGAGGCATCGCCTCCTCCTGCGAGCCTCGTGGCGTCTACGGGGTAGCTTTTCACCAAAACATTAGTTTTCCTGACATTTTACTCTTACTTAGTGTTCTATTACAACATGGGTACATGTAAAATAAAAAATCTACCCTAAGCCCTCACAAAATTCTTCTCCCTCGGTCCGAATTGCGTGTTTTTCTCGTTAGGACTTGGGTTTCAATGTTCCTTAGTGTTTTGTTACTAGCTTTTCACCAAAACTTGGGTTTTCTTGTCACTTTACTCTATCATAGTGTTGTATTAGGACATATGAACATGTAAAACCAAAAGGCTACCACAAGTCGTCTCATAAATCTTCTAGATACGTGTGAATTGTGAGTTTCCCCCTCTAATTCCAGAACGTTCGTGCGGGTTAGTCCAGTTTGTGAAGGAAGTGCAACCCCAGATACTTGTATTGTGATTTCATCTTAACACCATCTTTATATACCCATTTTATAACACCATCCAAGATTTCAAGTTCTCTGGACCATTCGTCATGTGATTTGAGGCATCGTCCCCTCCTGCGGGCCTCGTGGCGTCTACGGGGTAGCTTTTCACCAAACCTTGTGTTCTCATGTCAATTTAGACTTCTTTTTTTTTCTATTAGGATATTTTAACATGAAAAACCAAAAAGCTACCCATGTCCTCAAAGATATCTTCTCCATACGTGTGAGTTGTGACTTTCCCCCCCTAAGTCCGGAACATTCGTGCGGGTTAGTCCAGTTTTGTGAAGGAAGTGCAACCTCAGATACTTGGATTGTGTTTTCCTGTTAACAACATCTTTATATACCCATTTTATGACATCATACAAGAGTTCAAGTTCTCTGGACCATTCGTCGTGTGATTTGAGGCATCGCCCCCTCCTGCGGGCCTCGTGGCGTCTACGGGGTAGCTTTTCACCAAAACATTGGTTTTCCTGATGTTTTGCTCTTACTTAGTGTTCTATTACCACATGGGTACATGTAAAACAAAAATCTACCCCAAGCCCTCACAGAATTCTTCTCCCTCGGTCCGAATTGCAAGTTTTCCTCCATAGGGCTTGGGTTTTAATGTTCCTTAGTGTTTTGTTACAAGCTTTTCACCAAAATTTGGGTTTCCATGTCACTTTACTCTATCATAGAGTTTTATTAGGACATGTCAACATGTAAAACCAAAAAGCTACCAATGTCCTCAAAGGATTCTGCTCCGTCCGTCCGAATTGCGACTTTCCCCCCTCTAATTCCAGAACGTTCGTGCGGGTTAGTCCAGTTTGTGAAGGAAGTGCAATCCCAGATACTTGGATTGTGTTTTCCTCTTAACACAATATTTATATACCCATTTTATGACATCATCCAATATTTCAAGTTCTCTGGACCATTCGTCGTGTGATTTGAAGCATTGCCCTCTCCTGCGGGCCTCGTGGCGTCTGCGGGGTATCTTTTCACGAAAACTTGTGTTCTCAAGTCACTTTACTCTACGTTTCTATTCTACTATCACATGGGGACATGAAAAACTAAAACGCTACTCATGTCCTCAAAGAATTTTGCTTCGTCCGTTCGAATTGCGACTTTTCCCCCCTAAGTCCGGAACTTCCGTGCGGGTTAGTCTAGTTTGTGAAGGAAGTGCAACCTCAGATACTTGGATTGAGTTTTCCTCTTAACACCATTTTTATGTACCCATTTGATGACATCATCCAAGATTTCAAGTTCTCTGGACCACTCGTCGTGTGATTTGAGGCATCGCCCCCTCCTGCGGGCCTCGTGGCGTCTACGGGGTAGCTTTTCACCAAAACATTGGTTTTCCTGATGTTTTGATCTTACTTAGTGTTCTACTACCACATGGGTACATGTAAAACAAAAAATCTACCCCAAGCCCTCACAGAATTCTTCTTCCTCGGTCCGAATTGCGTGTTTTCCTCACTAGGGATTGGGTTTTAATGTTCCTTAGTGTTTTGTTACAAGCTTTTCACCAAAACTTGGGTTTTCATGTTACTTTACTCTATCATAGTGTTGTATTAGTACATGTCAACATGAAAAAGCAAACATCTACCCCATGGAACGACTAAATTATGTTCTGTCGGTCTAAATTTGAGACCTTTCCCCTCAAGTGTGGAACATTCATGCCCATTCGCTAGTATAGTTTGCAAAGAAAGTGTCACATGCGGGCTATGGATTTGATTTTACCATTAACACACCCTTCATTTACATATACATGGCACACCATGCACAAGGGGAGAGCCGGGAAACCATTTGTTTCGTCATTTCATGCGTCGGTGAACCGATCGTAACCAATTAACTCACGGCCATGCAAATTTATGATTTGGGAAACTAAATTTTATGAGTGCAAATTGGGTTCAATCTAAACAACAATATATATTGCTCTATGTGTTTACAATATGGTTGATTTACATCACAACCAAACAAAAAAAGGAAAAAATAACAAGCTTTGCCGGCTGCTATTTATCGGGGCCGCCGGCAAAGAGAAATTCTTTTTTTTCGTTCGGTTCAATTCGGACGGGGGAATTTTGAGAAAAAAAAATTGGGCTTTTCCGGCGGTCTTTCCGCGTAGCCGCCGGCAATGAGTAATTACCTTTTTTTATTTTCTTCGGTTAAATTCGGACGGGAGACGCGAAAAAAAAATACTTTGGGATTTGCCGGCGGCCTATTCTCGTGGCCGCCAGCAAAGAGTAATTTTTTTTAATTCGTTCGCGCGCTTCTAAATTTGAACGGCATGCACGGGAAAAACAAATCACTTTGCCGGCGACCTTTTTTGGTGGCCGCCAGCAAGGATAGCTTTTTTTTCTTTCCCGCAGGCCGTTTCGCCCACCGTTAAGCTCGCACACGGGCCCACGTGCAGGGTTTCTTTGCCGTGGGCCGTCCTGTGCCGACGGCCTTTCTTACGATTTGCCGGCAGCCCACCCTTTGCCGTGGGCTTTTCCGCTGGCCCACGGCATATTAGCTTCTATCGGGCCGCCGGCAAAGAGTGTTGCCGCCGGCAACGACAAGTCTTCCCATAGTGCCTGTTGTGCAATGTCATCTTGAAGATCTCCGTCTACCTTCCGCCGCGCTGTTGGTGTGGCCGGCACATCGCCCAGGCCAGGTCCTTGAGCTTCTGCGACGAGCCCTCGCTGTGTCGTGTGATGGACATGCTGGCCGCGTAGAGCGGGCCCCTGCCCCGATCCCTTCCCCCTACTCAATGCTGGGGCCAGGCCATGGCCTCCTCCATCTTCCTGAACATCTCCTTGGCCTGCTCCCTGACGGCGGCCGTGCACATGAGCCGGTCCGCCATGTCAGAGATAAGACAGTTGTTTTAATCTGTGTACGATTGGGGGCTTGAAAGGCCCGATTTTGTAGTAGTGCATGTACTCGTACAAAATGTTTATATGCACATCCTGTTGTCTCCCCACCGAACTCATGACAGTTGACCTCACACACAATTGTTTTAATCCGTTTAATGTTTTTGCCACATTTAATTTACCTCATGTTTGCAAATTGGTGAAAATGTTTACGACACTTTACCCCTTCTTGTAACAATTTTACGGTGTTTACCCTCACTTAACTAATTTGCCTGGTCCTGACCAGATAGGCTCATCTGTCGGCTGGTACGCGCAAGTGACCGGAAGCTTAATAATGGATTCGGTCTAGCTTGTGTGCAGAAGGATCGGCTAGCAGGCGTGTCGATGGGTGGTTATGCAGGGAGTGTTCAACTGAGGAAGAAAAAGCTAGCGAACATATGCTTCTAATTTGGCATTCATCACTTGTCACATCAGTTCAACTGGTTGACCAATCATGTCAGAACCAGACATATTAGTACGTGAACGAAATGCACAGCCCTAGGTGCACGAAATGCTTAACCTTGGACAGAGAACGTGACATCAGCCCCTTCCTTTGACGCCAGTAGCTTTGCAAATTAAATGAAGCAATAGCTCTCTAATGGTGTGCAGGTACCTTGATTTTAGGTGGATCGAATCAGTCTGAAAAACCAATGGATCTTTCAAACTAATGATGCAACATTCAATTACGAATTTAATTACGATGCGATCAGACTTCAGATATTCTGATATTTCAAACATATTTTTTCCATGAATTCTCGCAGCCCGCTATGCATTTTCCCTCTGCCTCAGAACTGGATGCCTTTAACACATCGACCCAACTCCAGGATGAGCTGCTAGGGGCATTCAATCTGAAGAAAAACTGTGCCCTCACCTCTGCATTTTCGCTCCTGAGCTCAGCATAAACTGAGATGTACCTTTTGCTTCTAGTATTTCTTCCATCAGGGTAGTACCTTATTTCCCAGTGATACCCATCAACATTGAAGGTACTGGACCTAATGAAGTTTGCACGACCAACCCATTGTGCGAACTGTAGTCAACAATCGTGAAGTGGTACCTGCCATGGACTACCGTGGCGGCACAAGTCGTAGATGTTGTTCCAATATTCTCGATGTTTTTATCAGGCTACAATGCCAATTGGATGACTATAATAATATATATCTCCCGATTGACACAATAACATACTTTGATTCACTCCGACACCCAGAACCTCCAGTAGAGCAACACGTCTGGAGAACGATCAAAACACTTATCGATATTGCTTGTGACTGCGTACATATTCACGATCCAAAACCATGACAAAAGTGATGGTATAACTAAAACGTATTCAAGAGACTATTAACAAACTAGATCTGACGTGACCAGGGGTCTGAAGCATGTGAGATTTTCTATGACAGAGTGTGACGTATATATAGTTGGATATTAGATTTTGATTGGTAGCGGAGTGTGTGACATACATTTTTTTAAGTCGTTGTGTTATAATATGTGTATGAATCTTGGAGGCGAGTGTGTCATACATTTTTCTAAGTGGGCGTGTTGAAAAGTGCATGAGCTTGGTTACATTTGAACTCCTTGCAGCGGAGGAGAGGGGATGTGAGGTTTTTTGGGAGGCGGAGTGTGAGATATTTTTTTTCTAAGTGGGTGTGTTGGTATGTGATGAGTTTGCTTACACTTAGCTCGTAATCAGTGGGGTGGGGGGAGGGTGACCCCATGTGAGATTTTCTAGGAGGCAAAGTGTGACATACATTTTTCTAAGTGGGTGTATAAGTTTGATTATGGTTGAATATGTGATCTTTTGGGAGGAGTGTGGCATACATTTTTTTAGTGGGTAGGTAGAAATTGCATAGATATACATGAAATGGTTGTGCAACTTACTTCTTAAGAATTAAGACCTGGGATGTAACAAAATAACTGCAAAAACCATTTGGTCATAAATACTTGGTGAAACCCAGAACAAACGTAGCTTACACTCGCGAGCATGTTCGCAAGAAAAAGGACCTTGAGGAAGTCCCTCCCGGATTTCTTCATACTTCTGTTTGGTAGGAATAACCCTTCATTTCTGTGGCATTTTTACATTGTTAATCTCCTCATTTTGGATGGAACAGGCCGGTCTTTTCTCCGCTACCATTCTCACAAAGAACAATTTGCTGTGTGATGCTCTTTCAGAGGAATGTTCAGCGTCATCACATTGGTCGGCAACCTTATCAGGTAGGATGTCGTAGCTCTTCTCTAAACGTAGGAATGGCAGGATTTGGTGTGCGAAACTTCATAGCACTTAGGTAATTGTTGGAGGTGATTGGAGAGTTATCACACAAGAAAAGAAAAATTGCTGATAGAAAAGCAAAAGGACATTTGAAGGTTCACTACCATAATACTTCGCCGAAGTGCCTGGGGCACACGACAAATCCTGGTTTGCTCTCGGCGAAGGCATTGCCCTGGGCCGCCCATGGCCAAAGGCAGCTCGATGAAGTCCATAACGACAGCCATGCACGTCCTTCGCCGGCTGTCTTCTATGGGCCACTCGACAATGATTTCTCCGTGGGCAAAAGTAAAGCACTCAGCGACAAAAAGGTACAAAGGGAGACAGGCAAGAAATGGAGGACGCATGTGGGTTAGAATTTGCCAAGTGTCCTGCGCAACTCTCGGAAAAGAGTGAACACAAAATTAAGAAAAATCCCATCCCGAGCTGCCTGCCGAATCGGTGCACGGAGGTAGCTGGATGCACGCAGAACAACAGTGCATGTCGCCCTCCGCCCGTAGGTAGCTGGATACATAAAACATAGGTACGCGTCGAACGAGTTGGTGAAGTGGACGAGGATCGCCGTCTCGATGGCGCCGCATCCGATGGTGCACTGCTCCAGGCAGAACATCCTCTTGGGGAGCCCCGAGGGAGGTGGTTGAAGCCGGTGGTGAGGAAGAACTGCGGAAGGGAGAAGGGCAACCTCCATCGAGATATCGCCCAGACACCGAGGGTAGTAGGCGGCGGACAGAACGTGGGGCCGTTGAACTGCATGGTTCCGGCAGGGCGCTGGTATGGTGGTTTTGCTTATGGGGGGATAAGGAGAAAAGGGAGTTTTGTAATGACGAAGGATGTGGGTGAAAGAGATAACTGGCGCTGGCGGGGGTGGGGTGTTAAATAGCAGGCCAAAGGAGACGGCAGGGAGAGGAAAAGATCGGTGTGCATGCGGAGTGTGAAAGCAGTTTGCATTCATGCATCGGGCGGCAGGCCAGAGGCGCTCTAAGGTGCATTATTTTTGTGAGAAATCAATTAATACCATTATTAAGCATCAAGAGGATTTACTGAGTGGAAACAAACACGCACACAGAGTATGAATGAGTAACATTGTCTCTTATCAACGTCCCGCGTCCATTAGAGTGTGCACGATGAAAGCAGTACGAGGAATGTATAGATCACGCATGTCATATTTTTGTTTGGAACGCCAAAATGCATGCACACCACCTTTGTGCAGATGGATATCTTGCAGGACATTAATCTTCAAGGGAACCCCACCTTCACCTCCAGGGCCCTCCAACAAGGGCTGCCTACATATAAAGTGTCTTAAATGTATCTTAAGCATTTACCGATCACTTTCTTGAAACCTTTAGATTAACATCTGATTGCCCTACTGGCGACCTTCACTACCGGATTTTCATGGCCGTCTGCCCAGTGCCCCCCACGGCAAAATGTGAGTGTAATCGTACAAAATGTTTTATATGCACGCCCTGTTGTCTCTCCCGCCCAGTTCACGAGACGCATGTTGACCTTACACACAGTTGTTTCAATCTGTTTTTTCTCGCAAAAAAAAAGTTGTTTCAATCTGTTTAAATTTGTGCCGCACTTAACCCCTTCTTTGTAAATTTGTGAAAGTGTCCACTTTATGTGATCCGTAAACTGCAATATTGCTGCTCTGAACTTCGTAATAAAAAAATGGCTGTGTGCATCGGTTGATGCAGAGCCCGGGGGTTTCCCCTTTTCGAAAAAAACATTTTAAAATTTGTACCAGATTTTACCCCTTCTTTGTAACTTTTTACGGTGTTTACCCCACTTAACTAATTTGCCGGTCCTGTCCAGATGTGCCCACCTGTCGGCCGGTACGCGCAAGTGACCGAACGCTAAATGGATTCGGTCTAGCTTGTGTGCAGAGGGATCAGCTAGCAGGCATGCGGAGGGGTGAAGTTAAGCAGGGCAGGTTCAGCTGAGGAAGAAAACGCTAGCGAAAATATGCTTCTAATTTGGCATTCAAAGTACCACTCGTCACATCAGTCGAACTGGTTGACCAATCATGTCAGAACCAGGCATGCATATTAGTTAATTAAATGGGGGAAAAATAGTACCCTCACATGTTTACAAACAAGAAGCAGTAATTTCTCAGTGTTTATAAGATATAAGAGATACCTAAAAACATTAGACAACATATGTTCCACCGTACAGCTGCGACTTAAATACCGGCGACCGTTCTGCGAGGACAGCCCTACGTGCAGGAAATGCTTCACCTTGGACAAAGAACGTGACATATATAAACCCCTTCCTTTGACTCCGCTCGCTTTGCAAAATCAAGGGATAGTCTGCTCTAATTGTGCAGGTACCTTGATTTTAGGTGGATTCGTATCAGTCTGAAAAACCAATGGATCTTTCACACTAATGATGCAACATTCAATTACGAATTAAAATGTGATCAGACTTCAGATATATGTTTTTGAACTGGATGCTTTTAACACATCGACTCAACTCCAGGATGAGCTTCTAGCTAGGGGCATTCAATCTGAAGAAAAACATTGCCCTCACCTCTGCATTTTCGCTCCTGAGCTCAGCATAAACTGAGATGTACTTTTTGCTTCTAGTATTGCTTCCATCAGGGTCTGGACCTAATGAAGTTTCCAACGACCAACCCCTTGTGCAAACTGTAGTCAGCAATCGTGAAGAGAGCTGCCTGCCATGGACTACCGTGGCGGCACAAGTCGTAGATGTGGTTCCAATATTCTCCATGTTTTTTATCAGGCTACAATGCCAATTGGATGACTATAATCATACGTCTCCTGATTGACACGATTACATACTTTGATTCACTCCGACGCCCAGAACCTCCAGTAGAGCTGCACGACTGGAGAACGATCAGAACACTTATCGACATTGCTTGTGACTGCGTACATATTTACGGTTCAAAGCCATGATAAAAGTAATGGTATAACTCAAACTTATTTAAGAGACTATTAACAAACTAGATCTGACGTAACCAGGGGTCTGACTCGTGTGAGATTTTCTGTGACAGAGTGTGACATATAGTTGGATATTTGATTTTGTTTGGGAGCGGAGTGTGACATACATTTTTCTAAGTCGTTGTGTTGGAATATGTGTATGAATCTGGGAGGTGAGTGTGACATACATTTTTCTAAGTGAGTGTGTTAAAATGTATACGATCTTGGTTACAATTGAACTCGCGCGTTGCAGCTAGCGGAGGAGAGGGGATGTGACGTTTTTGGGAGACGGAGTGTGAGGTAATTTTTTCTAAGTGGATGTGTTGGAATATGTGATGAGTTTGCTTGCACTTGGACTCGTAGTCGGCGGGGTGGGGGGAGGGTGACTCCATGTGAGATTTTCTAGGAGGCAAAGTGTGACATACATTTTTCTAAGTGGGTGTGTTAGAATATGTGTATGAGTTTGATTATGGTTGAATATGTGATCTTTTGAGAGGAGTGTGGCATACATTTTTTTTAGTGGGTAGAGACATTGCATAGATATACATGAAATGGATAGCTGTGCAACTGACTTCTTAAGAATTAAGACCTGGGAGGTAACAAAATAACTGCAAAGATCATTTGGTCATAAAAACTAGGTAAAACCCGGAACAAATGTAGCTTCCACTCGCCAGCATGTTCGCAAGAAAAAGGACCTTGACGAAGTCCCTCTCCCGGATTTCTTCATACTTCTGTGTGGTAGGAATAACCCTTCATTTTTTGTGGCATTTTTACATTGTGCAATATATGGTTAGTCTCCTCTGTTTGGATGGAACAGGCCGTTCCTTTTCTCCCCGACCATTCTCACAAAGAACAATTTAATGTGTGATGCACTTTCATAGGAATGTTCAGCGTCATCACATTGGTCGGCAACCTTATCAGGTAGGATCTCCTGGCTCTTTTCTAAGCATAGGAATGGCAGGATTTGCTGTGCGAGACTTCAGAGCACTTAGGTAATTGTTGGAGGTGATTGGAGAGTTATCACACTAGAAAAGAAAAAGGAAAGAAAAACTGTTGATAGAAAAACAAAAGGACATTTGAAGGTTCACTACCGGAAACTTACTTCGCCGAAGTGCCTGGGACACACGGCATCCTGGTTTGCTCTCGGCAAAGGCATTGCCCTGGGCCGCCCAGGGCCAAAGGTGAGCTCAAAGCCTAATTATGGTACACATCTTCAGTCTTCCTGGCAAACAACATGAAGCATAACTCCTCATCAGTATACTTAGGGCCATCAACAATCAGGTTGACAAAGTAATGGTATAACTCACACGGATTTAAGATATTATTAACAAACTAGATCTAATATATAATGGCTCGTGCCAAGAAACATATAACATAATGTAGCAATACGGAATGCAATATATACCAATTGCTATAGCAAATGACCATGTACTCTTAGAACAGTCCTAGTGTGCTAATAGAAACAAAAACACACTGATTATATATACCAAAAAATCATTATTTTCGTCAGCATTTCCATTCGTGGACTAATTGACCCTGCACAGGGATAGGGCGAGATCTATATTTCCCGGCCCTTTTGTTTTACAAGGAGGATACTACAGATTTGGCCTTTCAAGCCACACTTAATCGCACATGGAGTGCAGAAACTGTATATGCATGAGTGCGACATACATTTTTCTAAGTCGTTGTATTTGAATATGTGTATGAATTTGGTTACAGTTGGACCCGTATTCAGCTACCGGGAGACCCCATGTCAGAATTTTTGGAGTGTCGTACATTTTCCTAAGTGGGTGTGTTGAAATATGTGTATGACATATATTTTTTAGAGGCGAAATGTGACATACATTTTTTCTAAGTTGGTGTGTTGTAATTAATATGTGTATGGAACTATATTGTCGTCCTATCTTATTTAGTCGCTGTCGTTTCAGTTTGTTCTGTTCCAGTGTTTGATATCGATATTGCTTCCAACTGTAGTACCAGTCCATCGATGGTAGATATATAGCTGCTGGTAAAATATATCTTACTGCTTTTCTGTACTCCGTACAAGCTAGCAAAGGACTGTCAAGTCTTGTTGCTGCTTGTATCTTAATATCGGGGGATCCGTGACCTGAATGCCCCTAACATTGGTGTAAGGAATTCTCAGACTGAAATATAATCTGTTTTTTTTTCAGAGTTCTATTCAGCTGCTGATGTTACTGTTCACACATTTTAATTTTTTCCTTTGCATACTTTTGTTTTAGAAGGGAACTACTACAAATTTGACCTTTCAAGCCCCTTTCAATCGCACACGGGGTGAAGAAGTTTTGTGTATAAGTTTGATTACCGTTGGACACGTATTTGGGGTGGGGGATGACCCGGCCCATGTGAGATTTTCTGGGAGGTGGAGTGTGACATACATTTTCTGAGTGGGTATGTATTGGAATATATGTATGAATTTCGTTACAGTTGGACTCGTAATGAGGTGGGTTGATCTGACCACATGCGTGATTTCTGGGAGAACCATGACCCACACTTTTCTAAGTGGGTGTGTTGCACTATCACTGCTACAGAATTGGTCAGCAGTGGCGGGCCAATTTCAACACCGGTGGTGGTGGACCGGCCCGCCACTAAGCCTGCGCCACTAGTGCTGACGAGCACCAGTGGCCGGTACGACCACCGCCATTGCTAATATCTTTCTCCTGTGGTGGTCAAGAATCGCAGCCACTAGTGCTATCTCTCTAGCGGCGGTGAAAAATCACCGCCACTGGTAAGATTTAGATGAATTAAAAAAAAAAGCAGACCCATGCTTGCAATGCATCGTCACTGATGATGTTGGAGAAAAAACACAGATTCAATTCCGATACAAACACACAGATACAAATCAGACCCAGGCCGTGTGGCTCCAACAACAAGAATCAATCAAAACTATAGAAAACATTTCAGATCTAAGCACTAAGACCAGTTCGGAGTAAGTGTGCTTGAACACCTTTGGATCTAGAAAAAAAAAGAATAAAAGAAGAGAGGAGTTGCAGCCGCCCTCCTCTCCATGCCAGCGGCGGCGCGGACTGGACATGGAGGTGAAGCCAGCGAGTTGCAGCCGCCCTCCCACCTGCAAGTGGCGTTGTCCTTCTCTCCTCGCTCGTCTGCAACGGAGTTAAGAGAGGGAGGGTGTGTGAGAGGGAGAGAGAACTCACCAGGATCCGCGGCGCCAGGACCAAGAAACGCCGGATCCAGAGGCGGCGGGGCCGAGCGCAGCCAGACCCAGCCCCATTCGGCCATGGCACAAGAGGAGGGGAGACCTCGGGAGCGCCATAGCAGCAGCCACGCGCGTCGGCGGAGTCGGGGGTGGGGGCCTTGTCGGCGAAGTCCACCTGCCGCGGGGAGTAGGGAGGAGGGCGGCGGCCGAGTGCGCCGAGGAGCTAAGGAGGAGGGCGGCGGCGTGGATCTGCAGAGGGCAGAGGATGAGGGAGGCCGCTGGGAGCAGAGAGAGAAAAGGGAGAGAGGCCCACGTTTGGAAAAAGAGAGCAGATAAGAGAGAGGCTCACGTGTTGGAATAAGAGAGGAAGGGGATCAGGCTGTTCGATGGGTTGTGACAAGAAAACGAGCGGCCGAGCGAGATATACGTCACCGATCCATGGCACACCAGCTCCACCCATCGTACGCAAGCACACGTATTCCGTGTTTTTCAATTCCATGGCGAGCGAGATACAAAACCGGTGGCGGACTGGCGGGTAGTACTACGAACCGGCCACTGGTGCTGAGCTAGAGTTTTCCAAAATTCCTCTCCAGCACCAGTGGCGGACTCTACTGAACTATCCGCCACTGGTGCTGATTTTTGAAAATGGTATTAAATTCATATTATATTTTATGAGTATTAAAAAATTACAAAACCTGTACTTTTGAATGTATACCAAGGATACTTATTTGAAAGTGAAGTTTAAACTATAAATTGAAAAACTTTGTACACTAATTTGGATAATTATGTGTGATTATGTGTGGCTTTTGTGTACTAAAAAATCTATCAAATTCATTTTTACTCAGAATCTTCCCAAATTTGGTTTGGACACTTCCCTAATGATAAGAAACGCACATACAAAAATTCAAGTTCAAACTAAAAATTCAAGTCACATTTGGTTGATTGGGTTAGATGGTTTCAGAGAGTTCTACCTCGATGGCCCCAAAATGAAGAATTTTTGTGGTCAATTTGGAGTTTTGTCTTCAAAAATTATATGTAAGCTTCTTGTTGTATACTAAGTTTCCATGCAAAAATTCAGATCATTTTGAGCAAAATTGAATTTTCTAGCAATTAATAACTTGAATATGAACAACATAATCATATAAATGGTTGTTGATAATTTTTTATTTAGGTTTCAAACTTCGAATGGGACAAGATATTATCAATTTACACTCAAAAGGACAGGTGGTTTAATTTTTTGAAAAACACAGAATATAATATGAATTTAAAACCCCATCCAAAATTACTACCAATTGCGGGTTCCTTGTGCGGACCGGCCACTAGTGCTGTTTTGTGATATTGGTAATCCTTTGTTGAGTAGCAGTGGCTGTTTTGAACTCAGAACGACCACTGAAGGTGGGGCGTTACCAGTGGCGGTTTTGAACTTAGAACAGCCACTGGTAACCATTGGGGGAATCCCCATTGAACCCCAGTGGTCGTGGACGGGCACCGCCACCGGTGGTGGAGCACCGGTGGCAGTGGTTTTCTTGTCACCATCTTCACCGCCACTGGTGCTAGATCACCAGTGGCTGTGGCTGGCCACCGCCACCAGTGGAGCACCAGTGGCCGTGATTTTCTTGCCCCGCTCGAACAGCCACTAAAGGTCATGCGCCAAAGCCACATTCTGGCGTAGTGTATGTTTGTATGTGACCTACATTTTTCTAAGTGGGTGTGTTGCACTATGTGTGTATGAGTTTGGTTTCGGAGCCGGAGTGTCACATACATTTTTCTAAGTCCTTGTGTTGGAATATGTGTATGAATTTGGTTACGATTGAACTCGTAATGAGCTAGGACCGATGTGACTTTTTCTAGGCGATGGAGTGTGACATGTACATTTTGTCTAAGTGGGTGTGTTAGGACATATGATGAATTTGGTTATACATGGACTTGTAATCGACACGGGTGGGTTAACCACATGTGAGCTTTTCTAGGAGGCGAAGTGTGACATACATTTTTCTAAGTGAGTGTGTTGAATTATGTGTATATGAGTTTGGTTACACTTGGACTCGTAGTCAACTCAGGTGATGGGGTTGACTCCATGTGAGATTTTATGTGAGTTGGAGTGTGACATACATTATGTTAGTCTGTGTGTTGTAATATGTGTATGAGTTCGGTTTCAATTTGACTCTCTTAATAGGTAGGGAACCCCATTTGACATTTTTTTGGGAGTCGTGGAGCTAGTGTGGCGAACAATTTTCTAAGTGGGTATGTTGAAATATGTGTACGTATGAGTTTGGTTACAGTTGGAAACCTAGTTTTTTTAGTTGGGAAACCCCATTTTCCATTCAAAACAGAACGGAAAAAAAATAGCTGTTCTCACGCTTATAGAGAGACAGCAGAAGAGAAAGTTTGAAGCGGATCCGGCCACTGGCAGGAAACCTAGTGTGTTTCAGCGGCCGAAACACTATGGGGGCCAAAACCTGCTGTCACCCAAGTTCAGTTCATCTAGCCCTATCCAGTTAACCATAGCGAAGTATCGAATCAACATTTCTCCTTACAGAGCCACAAGGGAGCCGGATAGCAAAATGCCCAAACCTAGTAATATGTAAAGTCATGGTGCATGGGATAAATAATCATCAAACTCCCCTAACCAAATAGATCGAGGTTTGAGGATCAGTAGTTTTCTGGACGCCATTGCTCTTTGTTAATTCGATGGGTCGTCGTCGCGCCAAAATCGGAGCAAGGTTTGTTGTTCCGAGATTGGCTTGCGAGTACGTCCTTGGGCAGATTGGATCCGGGACCAGGAGCGCTAGCGCGGCTCGCAGGCCAAGAAGGAAGCACGCAATGAGAGCTGGACAAATGGTCCAGCTACGCGCTGCGCGTGTGACTTGGGCTTAGGCCTCATGTGGTGGGTACCGCGGCCCAGGTGTGCGGGAGAAGCCTGATCGAACTTCGAACAGACCAAAGAGACGTCCCGCTCAAAAAAAAAAACAAAGAGACGTTCCTCTAAAAAAAACAGACATTGTCAGAGTTCGACCGATGGAGAAAACATCGTTATCATGTACCGAACCAACACGTTTTTTTCAAATTACATGCATGTATACAATTTTCAAACTTGACATGCATCAGGGACGTTGCATATTACAAGATGCATAATAATTCTGTCTTTAATTAGAACTCGTTCCAGATGCAGAAATTACACGCCCCTGCACCGTCTTTCTCAGCGTTCCAGACGGTGATTGTACCCTAACCAGCAGTTGCTTGTCACCCAGGTAGCTGATCTGGTAAGGTAAAATCAATTCCAATGCAACGGAATGTGATTGAATCTGAATCTGTGACATTTGTCTCGTTAATGTTGGATTGCTCTCTGCTCCGTCGGTTCAGCATGGTTCAGCATGGATAACAAACTAGCTGTATGTTACAAAAAAACTAGCTGTCACCTCACTAAATAAAACTAGTACTTTGTTGGACGGAGGGAGTAACAAAGCTGCAAATACAAGCAAACTATAATTGCACCTCAAAACTCACTATTCGAAGAACACTACAAATTAACTTCAGTTGGCACAAAATTTACCTGAAGTGGAGTCGATTCACTCCTACCACTATTGTGAGCCACAGCGATGGCACGATGTCTTGCTATATTGTTTGAATTGGAGAGAACTAAACGTAGCTATGATATCCAAAATCCAATCTTGGTCTGTTCTAAGCCTTGGCACCATAATGCATCAGTTTGCTCCAACGTCCTAAGATTGGATTCAAGGAGAAAAGAATGGTACAGCGTACATTGTGGCTTTGTTTCCTTCCTATCTCAAGGTGCTCATTTATGCCGGGCCTCATGTTGATCATGGCAACTGTGCTGCCAAATGTGATCCATTACTTTCACATGACTAGTGTGTTCATCGAATGGCGAAGTAATGTGCTTCATGTTGCATGCTTTCTTTCTAAGACGAACTGAAAAATGCTATTCGTGTGAACCAATGAACATAGAAAAACTAGGCTTGTTGGCCACGCACCAAGAACAGCTCTATGCAAGAGCAACAACAGTGATAAAATGTATTCCCGTATAAAAAGAACAAAGTAATTGGGGCAAATCAATATAATGAAGAACAACTGAGTTCAGGCAAAAATAGAAAAACTGGGAGGACATCTCGCTGTAGAACGGAGGTGGGCTCTCCGAATATCAAATCGAACAAGCGGCTCCGTACAATTACAGAGTAAAATATACAGTCTCCGCTTCTCGACAGCTTATATATAAACTGTAAGCTTATAGGTCGGGTTTGTCCGACGTGTCACCTGACAGATGGACCCGGTCTGTAATGAAAAGTGTCAAATTGTCTAAACACTTCATTTCGGGCTTGTTGCTACATCGTGACCGGAGGACTGTGGTTTTCCGGACAAATTAGCAAAAGTAGAGGCTGCGTGAAAACAATGCCCCGAAATGTATGGTTCTGCGAAATTTACTCTAATAAATTAGTCGTCGTGAAACTACGCCGCTGCTTCTGTTTTGTTGTGGAAGGTATGAGAAGTTAGTTCTCTTGGCAGCTAAGTAAAACACAAACGTGTCCTTCAACTTGGACCAGCCATGTCCATTTCTCAGTTTCCTCCCACATCTTAAAATTGGACAACGGGCGAGGGAAGCATGGTTCCTTTTTATCTCTATGATCGCCCCGTTCACCTTAGGGATAGGGATTGATCACGAGGGATGTGCCTTTGCGTGATTCGCATTTCTCATGACTAGATCATACCCGCGGCTTGTTTTCTTTACGTCTTTTCTTGCCGAATTGGAGCATGATATTCGTATACAGGGGCTTATCCAAGGCCCGCCGGTCGATTCCTTGGCGGCCTGGTTCAGCACGCTAGCTAAACGGTAAACAGTAGCAACGTTGGGCCCTTGGCGTTGGGCTTGGAGCAAAGAGGTACCAGCGATCATGTTGATTAAAATTAATGTTTCTTCCCACAAAAACACCATCCCAGCCCAATACTGTTTGGGCCTCTCTCGGTCGAGTTTTTAGCCCAATACATGCATTCAACCAATATATACATCCAGTTAATTCAGCCCATACCACATTCAGTCCAACAATGCAATACAATACACAGAGACAGAGCACAGTAGATGAGACATAGAACTCGAATGGTCTTGGCAAATATAAATTAGTGTACGTTGGTAGCAAGCCTTGCAAGGATGGCTAGCCTAAGTATGACGCTGCGCTTCTTAATGATCGATCACAACAAAGCATTTTGGCGCCTGCATCTTGCATGCACTACATTCCTCCTGCATAATGTTGGCATTAGTGTTAGTTGTGTATCTGCACAATAATAAATTTACAAAGCATGAAGCTCGGGTGGACTAAGTGTAAATGTAAATAAATCTCATCACCATATGAGCTGACAGTATAGTAAATGAAATAATTATTGACAGGCAGACAAACAAAAATGACAAAAAACATCTCTAAGCATACTCAATCCACAGACTAGACCGCCACACATTGTGGATAAAAAGTCCCTGGCCACAAGCTTCAAACTGCTACAAGTCATCAAAGCCAGTTGGCGATCCACGGTTTGAGAAGAGTAGACTAAGTACGGAGCCAATGAGTGCGTGAATATAAAACCTGCATATTAGAGAAGAGTTCTTTCTGCTTAAAACCATGTCATTCTTGCAAAGCCAAATTGCCAACATAAAGCAGCCGCCCCAACCATAAGAAGCGCACTCAATCTTTTATTACACCCCGTAACCAAGACCCAAACATATGAGAGACACCACGAAGGGAAAAAGATTAGAAGTTATTTAGACCATTGACCACATAGAACATGTGACATGACACCCAAAAAAATGTGTACAGTAGTGTCATCTTCAATACAAAAACCACTTAGAACACTTAAAACTTCCATTCCAATTCCGCTTTAGCAGGTTGTCTTTAGTCAAGGTGACACCCCGTCGCAAGAACCAAAGGATTTTTTTTGGAGGAAGCTTAATTTTCCAAACCTCCTATTTTTTTGCAATCGGTACATCCAGAATGAACGAGCCTGGTACATTGATGTGACCCAAAATACGCCATTGAGATGGAGATTCATGGAAACTCATCTCGCCCAGGAAAAAGATTCACATTAACAAGACGATTCAGGAGTTCAGTCCAAGCCACCAATTTGTGTCGCCTGAAGGACAAGAAAGAAGCAAGAACATGTGCCAAAGTGTCACGCTTATTACGTACACTGAGAAATAAAGACGGATATTGCTCTCCGAGAGAGCAACCTCTGAGCCAAGAATACTCTCAAAATCTCACTTTGGTATCCGTCCTTGATAGAGAAAGAACCGAAACGGAGAAAATGCCGTTTGGCTAATCATGATAGTTGTGCAGAATGCTAATTGGATTTCTACAAGTCGGCATCGTCCACTGCGCTTCCCTACTATTCGTCCCTGGCCTGAGCTCTCTTGTGGCACTTACGAAAGCACAGCCATGTTTTTTTTTCCGTGACCAATGTCGTAGTGCCAACAGGATGACCATTCAGAAATATATCGTATACAACTTTGCAAGTAAGTTCAAAGTAACATATTTTCGCGATCGAAACAGCTCACGGAAAAATGTCCTCACACCAAGAACAACTCTAAACAAGAGCAACAAGAATGATAAAATTTAAACTGCTGTAGAAAAAGAACTACTCAGGTCAAGCAAACATAGGAGAACTCGATGACACCTCGCTGTAAAACGGTACCGATAAGGCTCTCCAAGTAGCAAACTGGATAAAACGAAACAGCTTAGGATAAAAATGGACTGTACTGTACACTTACAAATTAAAGCAAAATATACAATCTCTTAGGATCTCGACAACTTATCTACGAACTGTAAACTGATAGATAAATCCGTCGCGATGAAACCCTCCCGCTGATCAAAGTTCTTGTTTCTTTGGCTCCCAAGATATGAGAAGTTAGTTCCCTTCACAGGTAATAAAAATACAAAATTCTCGTTCAACATCGATCATCCTTGCCATTTCTCAGTTTCCTCCCACATCTTAAAATTAGAGAACGAGGGTGAGCCGGTTAGAAGGACGGTTCCTTTTTATCTCCAGTTTCCATGTTCACCTTAGTAGGTGACTCGCATTTCTCATGACTAGATCACACCTTTTTATCTCCAGTTTCCTTGTTGCTTCTTTTTTCTTCTTTTTTTTAGGGGACCATGTTGCTTCTTCTTGTTCTTCTGTTTGCGACGAGCCGATCCATTGTCCACCGATCGATTCCTTTGTCGGCCTGGCCCAGCAACAAGCTAGCTACTCAATAAACGTAGCAGCATGGGCCCATAGTTGTTGGGCTTGGAACAAACAGCAAATTCTGGCCCAGGAGCCTTCAAGCACTTGTGCTTGTCGAACTTTTCCTTTTTCGGTCCAGAAGGCATCGGTTGATTCAGAAATCAGAAAATATTGTCCATGTGTTAACCTTCGTGCAAATTAAAAAAAAAATCCCTAAAAGAAGCCCCGTGCGAGGAAGAATCAAGTTGCACTGTAGCTGTGATTCCTGAGCATGTATATATGCACGAAGCTGTACGTTAGATCGGATCTAATGTCATATTGTCAACGGGCGAACGATTACACTAGTACTTTCACCAAGAAAATTCCAAATCTGAATCTCAACTCGAATGAGTACTACAGGCCACGAGGCTTCTTGATCCCTACTCCGTTCAGGTAATTAAGTAGCTTGAGTAATTAATTGTCTGTCCAGCACCCTGTCAAAAAAAAGTAGGAACACAATGGCCTTGTTTTCTTTCTTTTTGCTACTTTCAGAAATCAGCCAAAAGCTGGTTTGTGTGCAAGCTAGCCTGAATGGATCATTCGGAAAGTTTGTATGTATCCAAGAAAAACATGGTTTAATGCCAACATATCTAGTGATCATGTTCAAAAAAAATATGAACCATTGCTGTGTGGTACGCAAAAAAATAAATAGACATGTACGATAATCGATAAGCATTATTAAAACAGTTTCCATTTGCCAACATTCATGATCATAAGCATAATTAAGGTCCATGTCCTGGTCCACAACAATGTAGCACAAGCACAAATTTATATCAAAGGAACAGGGGTGTCCCCATGTTAAGAATCTATAATTAGACAATCTAGTGAAAGTAGGTGCACAATTTGTTCCTTCTACACAAATGGCCGGGAGGTAAAAGAGAACAAAGCTAGCCATACATATTTTTTTTCCAGCATGTCGCAAAATCGGTGGTTCAATCATTAATATCTTCGCATATATATCTGCATTTTTGTTTCACGTGCACGCCACGCCTCCTAATCCTACTCTTATTGTTCAATGATTATACTAATCCGGTATAATTAGTACCCCACAAGCTTTTGATTTGGGGCAAAGCTAGTAGCTACAAGGCAAACCGAAACTGGAAATCATGACGTGCACAAGGTCGAGTACAAGTTAAAGAAAGAGCCAACAACTTGCTTGCATCAACAAGCGAACGTACGTACGGCTCACAAATTTCAACGTACTGTTATGTCATCCTGAAATGGTTTGCAGATTTTGGACGGATAATATCATCCTGTTAGAAATATATAGAGTATTGATATTTACTTCCTCCGTTTCTAAATTTTTGTTGTTGTTTTAGTTCAAATTTGTACTAAAACAACGACAAAAATTTAGAAACAGAGCAAGTATCATTCATGTGAGGATACCAAAGAATCTGAAGCCTCATCATGCAACGTGTCGTGTCAACGTTCTTGATTTCCAATTTCCAAAATACAAGATATATAGATCGGTAAAATGCTAAAATTGTTCAGAATGAAGAAGCTTCATAACAACTTGATCACAAAGAAGAAGATTTGTTTTTACAAATCACTGTATTTACATCCTTATCATCGTTCTCAGGCATGAGAAACCTACTGATCCGTTAGCTGTTCATGGGATACATGTGTGCATTGAATCGTTGATGCATCATCATATTGTCAGCAATAAAATGGGAAAAATTCATCTATAGGAAAAAGGCCTTTGGATGCTTGAAGAGACACATCCTTGAAGTGATTGGATCGAAAACCTTGGCTCAGCTTCTTATATTTTCCTTTAGTTTGCTAATAATTTTTCTTTGCCATGCACATCGATTTCTTTTCTTTTTAATTAAGCATGCATATCCCCATGGATATTGATCATCGAGAGACTCCCCTAGATACAACCTAATAAGAGATCGCACCAAGATTTCACAAACTATTGTTTTTCTTCTTTTGTCTATATATCCTTGTTAGATGCTGAAACAACTTTTGCTTATTGTGGTTGCTATGATCAACTCTAACCATATATATTTTAGTACAAGGAAGCAACATTCTTTAGTACAATGACAATGCTGACACGGGTTTCTCTGTTTACAAGAAACACACGTCAGCAATGACAAGTGCAACTCAAATATTACTTCTTCCGTCCCGAATTAACTGACATGGATTATACAAATTCGGGACGGAGGGAGTATTACTTTAGAGCCTGTACTGGTCAAATATTTTTACCTTTGCTTTAGCCATCAACATAGAAAATGTACCAGCATCGAAGTACTAATTATAAAAACACAATGTTTAAGGTACTCCTGTGTCAGAAGGAACGAACAGAAAGTAATAAACCAATCTACAACAACGTGATCACAAAGATAGGACACGTGCCTGGATTTGTCTTATACCTAAAATGGACACGGACAGGGACGCATCACCATGCCGTCTCGATCTAAAGGGTAGTAAACAAACACTTCTTCTTCTCATGCGACTTGGACTAAACATAACCAAGTTGTCCATCACGTCTATAGTATCAGGACTGTGGATTAATAAATATTAGCAAAAAGCTCCGTGCGTTGCTACGGAAGAAAATAAATTGAAAAACATGCTAGCTTAAGTTTTTAAAAGTGGTGTCTTTTGCACGTAACTACGTATTGAGAGCAACTCTAGCAGTTACCGAAATTTCTGATGAAAAAACGTTAATTCAGTCTACCGAAAACGTCTTTTCCGATATAATTTCATATTTTATAATTTTTAGCCCATATGAAAATTATGTTAGCCCCGACGAGATGCTGCTCTCCCTTCGCTCCATCACGCATCTATGCGATGCCATGCCACATATATTGGGCCTGTTTCAACCATCATCGATTGGTCAAATGATCAAGTCCAATCGGGTCAAAAAAATAGATCCAGGAAAATGGTAAAACTAAAATCATATACGGAGGGAAATTAAATCAATAAATTTTTCAGAGCAGATCCATGTCCTAATTATATTTAGAAAGCATGGTTTGCATGTACCATCAATTAGGCCAAGATTTCAGCAAAAATAAAGAAAAAATAGAGAAAAGCGTTGGTAGTAGCAACGTAGAACGCCCGCTCGGGAGCAGCTGCTGCTGCGCCGTCACTGGAGGAAGGCGCCCGCGCTACCGCCATGCCCATCTCCACCCTCGCGCATCGGATCTGCGGCTGCGACGCGCCGACGACCAACTAAGGAGGCGCCCGATCGACCCGCCGAGGAGTGGGCGCCGCGGAGGATCTTGACGACGCAGGCCGGACGAAGGAGCGACACTGTTGTCTTCCCCACGCGGATCCTCGTCACTGGGATCTGGCCGTCAACGGGACCCGGGCGCTTCGCAACTGGCAACGTGTCGTCCTACGCCTCCACCTAGTCGTCGAACGCCACCCGGCCTCTCCCGATCTTCTGCAGCACTACCGTCGCGCCTCCGTCTTCAGACTGCAGCGCCGCTGCCGAGCTCCGCCTACCTCGCTCGTGGCTCGCCCCGCCTCTGCCAGAACACACTGTCGATCTCCTCCACAGACTACAGCCACCCGTCCAGATAGATGAAGAGGGAAGGGGGCAGGGGCTCAGCGTCCTTGGTCCAGATCGGGAGCACTGGAGGAGCGAAGAGGGCATGGGGCGCTGGGCCGCCAGATGCCCAGATCGAGTCTCCTCGGGACTCGGGAGGAGGAGACGGGGCAGGGGATGAGGAGACGGGAGTGGCCGCGCGGGCCAGATCGGTAGTAGAGAGACCAGAGAAGGACTGGAGAGAGGGCGGCGCGGCGGGGGAGAGTAGTGGCGGCGGTGGCATGGAGAACGAGCGAGGATGGCGATGAAGGGAGGAGTCGGACTTCATGGAGGAGGCGGATCGAGCGGTGCGAGGAAGAAGAGTTCAGGGGGGATGAATCGAGGGGATAGGTGCGAGAGGGAAGGGGACAAGGGTCGGGCCACGTGCCCGCATGAGAGGGAAGGGAGGAGTCGGACTTCGTGGAGGCGGATCGAGCGGTGCGAGGAAGAAGAGTTTGGGGGGGATGAATCGAGGGGATAGGTGCAAGAGGGAAGGGGGTAGGGGTCGGGCCGCGTGCCCCCGTGCCCGCGTGAGAGGGTCGTGCAGAAAGTATCGAGGACGTACGTCGGTGGTTAAAATCAATCGGATAAAAAAACGCTTCGGGATTAAAAGTGGTGACAGCAGTGGCAAACTGGTAATTTTGGTCTAGCAGGTGTTGTGCCAGTGCGTTGCTACGGGTCAACAAAATCACAAACTATTTATTTTTATTTTCCATGTAGCCAACTCATGGCGCCGTCGAGGTCGGCATGTGGGTGTGGTGGCGTCGGTTGTAAGACGGGGTAGTAGAGAAATCGTGAAAAAACTGGAGGAAAAGAAAATAACAGACAATGACATATTGGTTGTAATTTTAACGAAGTTAACTTACGGTGACGACGACCGTACCATCACCGCCAACTCCAATTTAATAGATACGAAGAGAACTGTCAACTAACCAGTGGAGTACTCACCTAGCAGCAATTTAATTGTGTGGGGAGCAGCATGTGGGTAAGTATACTTACGTAGCATATCTAATCCAACGGCCACAGCCTAAAGCAGAGTCTCTCTGTAGAAAGACCACTTTCAACTTGACGAGCAATAACATTTGAACAAAAAATTTGCCCAACCTTCGACCAGACTCTCATCACAGATATGGAAACGTGGAACATGTATATATGGAGGAAGAAACGTCATTTTTGGGGGGAGTTGTAGCTTTGCGTGAGAGCGCTCGATTGGCGCCAAAAAAGATGAGCCGAACGTTCCAACGCTGAGAGGCTGGGTTTGTTTGAGTGCCAATGAATGCCGCTTTTGGAATCTTGCTTGTGTGCACCGCTCAGGCTAAAGCACAAAGAACCTATTTTGCCTACGTGCCTTGGTGGCTGGTGTATATCTCTAGCCCACGCTAGTCATCTTCAGAGAAGAAAAGATTGTAGTACCTTTCTTTAACAAAACAGAGTAATTAAAGAAAAACAGAGTCAAAGCATTCTAACTCATGGCAGTGTATGGTATCATGGTGTAGCATGAGAGAAACAAAATGCTACATAAGTAGTACTACTTTTTCCGTCCAACAAAATATGTCTCAACTTTGTCATAATTTAGATGTACGTAGACCTGACTTAGTGTATAAATGCATTCAAATTTAATTAAAGTTAAGACATACTTTGTTGGAAGGAAGAATAGTAAATTTCACTATTTCAGTTGAATGAAGTTGGGAGCAGAAATGAGTTGCACAGTGGCGCGGGTAACCAAAGAACGGTGATAACCCTCCTTGAGTTCCTAAAACGTTGTTCAAAGCTCTTTAGTGAAGGTTCAAGGTTGTGCAAATTTTTAGGACAAAAACGATGACGACTTGTGTCATCGTCATGGGTTGATGAAACGGTTGCACGGGTAATCAAAGAACGGTGGTCTTGTCGTTACATGTATGAGAGTTTTTAATGTCTTGTTTAAAGTCTTTTGGAGACGACTCAATCCTATGTAAATTTTCTAGTCCTTGCTCATTAATATCAAATATGTTTAGTAAAAAAAAGCTGGATCCTTAAAAAAGAAAACTCCCACATTAGTTATTTTCCGTCAACATGCGAATAACGAGGTCTCAAGCACTGAATAACGCGTGGATGTAAAATAAAAAAAATAGACATGCGAAGATAAATTAGCAGCTCCCGAAGTCCAAAAATTCAAAATCTGGATCTCTAGATATAAACAAGAATAATACGTGTCAGCAACAGACTGGCAAATTCTCTCGCTAATTAATTGTGGAGAGTTGGTCCCTGCTGAGAGACCCCAAACCAGAAAAGGAAAAGATCAATTAATCTAGCTAGGTGAGCAGCAAAGCAATTACAATACCAGCAGCTAGCTGACAGCAAGCAGGACCAGCAAGCAAGCAAGCAAGCCTTGCTGGCTCAGCACTCAGCAGGCAGCTGGGGCCTCGCCGCTGTGGGGACTAAAATGTCTGCAAGGTTCCAAAAGAAAAGAAGTTGATATACGCTTGATTTAGCTGGGGGGAGCTCTTTTGGTTTGTTGTATTCATCGGCATTTGGCATTTTAGTACTGCATCTTGTCCTTGTGTATAAATATGTTTTGATTAGGCTGTCTCGTGCCATAATAAAGGAACACAAAAGGAAAAACTGAGTTGCCACTGTGGACCTCATTTTTCCTTCAGAATACCCAATCAGCCCTTGAACCGTATGACTACGAAGGATGAACAAAATCCGTACTTCTCCAGTAGCCAATAGTGAAAAAGAGTTTGTTTAACAGGGTAATAGAGTCATTTCCACTAGTCAACGGTGGTCATTGTTGGAACAAAAAATTGACTGCGTGACACCAATTCTGAACAAATTTCAGTTTCAGAGTTTCTTCTCAGTCAGAATTTTTTGGTCAGCGTGTTCTCTCGATCTATGCTACGGTTAAAATTGGAAACTTCCAATTCCCGAAGAGAGAAATTAATTCTAGTTCCAATTTGTGGGCTCCTCACCAACCTCTCTCATGACTCATGAGGCTAGAGCCTCCAGCATATGCTCTTCCTGCAACCCCTCCCTCTCTCGCTCCCCCCTTCTCTCTCTCTGCACCATGAATAATTTCGCCTCACTCTCTTCTGTCTAGATTTCTGCGCCTTTGCCAATTGGTGGGCGGCCCACCTCGGTGCTCGTGCTCCCGGCGCCCACTCTGGTGGCGGACAGCATCGAAGCTTGATAGTGTTGCCGAGGTTTTGAGAGGCGAAAGATTGGGTTTTTGGTTGGGTTTTCCTGGTTCTGGGAATCGCCCTCTCGGTTAATCTCTCTTGCGGGGGAGTCTTTGGGTCTGGTTGGAGCAAGGAGTTGCTAGCCCAACTCTGCCGAATCCCCGCTCCTTGGCTCCGATTTGGAGATTTCTTGCTGCGGTTCTTCTTCCTCCCATTTTCGGTTCTTGCCGTGAACAGAGAGGGGGGGAGTTCGCTCTAGGGATTTGAAGTGGCATTCTGATTTGGATGATTCTTCTCCCTTTTCTTGGCCCTTCTTCAAAGGTTGCCGTTTGCACAAGGCCAAGGCGACGCTCGTAGATTTGAGAGAGATCGGGGATTCTGGAGTTCAGTCTGGGAAGTTGAAAGCTTGCTTTTTTTTTACTGTTACAAAGATCGATTTCGGTCATTTGGGGAAATCCTGGTGTGAGCTTTTGAGGCTGAAGGGAGCTAATGGCGTCGATATCAGATAGCGAGACGACCAACCATGGGAGCATGTGGGAGTTGGATCAGGATCTTGATGAGCCCATGGATGAGGAGGCTAGCCGGCTGAAGAACATGTACAGAGAGAAGGTTTGCATATGAATAGTTATCCTTGCTTGCTGAATTTTATAGTATTTCTGTCTACTTTCCTAAGCAATGAGTATCTCATCTGTCTTTTTGTATCTATCTGAAACAAAGTTGAGTGCCACTATTTTAATATAGATAGAATCTGGAAATATATGAGTGGTGATCTTATTCTTAGTATAAATACTGTTTTGCTCTATATCTCTGGCATGTTCTTGTCTTTCTGAAACTCATATGTCCCTTCTTTTTGTTTGCAGAAGTTTTCTTCAGTTTTGTTACTGCGGCTTGCATTTCAGAGCCTTGGTGTAGTCTTTGGTGACTTAGGTACATCACCATTGTATGTTTTCTTCAATATCTTTCCGCATGGGGTCGACAATGATGAGGATGTTATCGGAGCTCTTTCGTTGATCATTTACACCCTCACGCTCATTCCTCTGATGAAGTATGTTTTTGTAGTATTGCGGGCAAATGATAATGGTCAAGGTGAGATGTTACATCCTTGCAAGTTTACCAAATTTGTTGCTTTTTAATGAGTTTTTTTTTGGTATTTGCAAGAATATCGGTCCAATTGTCAAAAAAGACTGATTTTGGCATTTGCAGATGTATTTAGTAGGATTGTATTTGACAGTGTTGTTAGAATGTTAGTAAGAGTTTAGTACGGGCAATTTCAAATGCTCTGTATTTTATTATTTTGTTAGGTTGGCGCTGGCAGTATCTTGCATGGTCACACCAGCAATACTGGTGATGTAGTTTTTCAACAGGGTTACATGATTCAACGTTGTAGGGCTTTAGTCTTGGCAAATGCAAATTTTCTGCAATTTTACCATTTGATTTGATTGACTCTGGTAGAATCTCGCTACATGGCAACATTCAAGTGATACAATTCGATCAATTGGATTTGAATATTAGATGCCACAATCGCTAGATAGTACTCTATTAATCATGAATATCTGTAGAGGGTGAAGTCAAAAGTGGATTTATTTTGTGCTCAGGCAAGAGTTATTTAACTATCCTTAGATCCCATAGTTTGTTTGCACAATTTCAGCTAACTACTTTATCATTATTTACAGGTGGAACCTTTGCCCTTTATTCTCTACTTTGCCGGCATGCGAAGGTCAGCACTATACCCAACCAACATAAGACCGATGAAGAACTAACAACATATAGCCGACAGACTTATGAGGAGAATTCACTTGCAGCAAAAGTAAAGGGATGGCTAGAGAGGCATGCATATACAAAGAACTGTCTTCTTATTCTCGTTCTCATTGGTACCTGTACTGCCATTGGAGATGGGATCCTTACTCCTGCTATATCAGGTATTCAGCTACATAGGTTTGTAAGTAAAACCAATGCAATTTAGATCGTAACTTGTATGTTTGTGTTCTGCAGTTCTCTCTGCAACAGGTGGGATCAGAGTTCAGAATCCAAAGATGAGTACAGGTAATTCTGCTCTTTTGTATGGTTTATCTTTGGGGCTGGTGTTGTGTGAAGAATTCTTAAGTGGAGTTAGTATACAAGAATGTGAGCTTGACCATAATGAAAGAAAGAAATCGGTGTCTGACTGTCTGTTATATATCCAAAACAGTGCATATACAAAAAATTTTATCTCTGGTAGCTGGGCTGCACCGACCATTTTTCTTGTGATCTAGTTAGGTTCTTTAAGCATGTTGTTCTAGTATTGTCATAAAATCTTTTGATATTTGTTTTCTTACATATCCAACAGATGTGGTTGTAGTTGTTGCGGTGATCATATTAATAGGCTTATTCAGCATGCAACACTACGGTACAGATAAAGTTGGATGGCTCTTTGCACCGTTAGTGCTCCTTTGGTTTATTCTAATTGGGAGTGTTGGGGCATTCAACATACACAAGTACAACAGTTCAGTTCTGAAGGCATATAACCCAGTCTATATCTACCGGTTTCTCCAGCGAGGAAAGTCGATCTCGACCTCCCTTGGAGGAGTCATGCTTAGCATCACAGGTCATTGGCAACTCTCTTGTAAATTCCATTGATTGATGTCATTTTGCGTTGATCATATGGTGCAGCAGAATTACTTATATGACTTTTCTTTTCAGGGACCGAAGCATTATTTGCTGATCTATGTCATTTTCCTGTATTAGCTATTCAGGTATTGAACATGAACACATTCAGTTAATCGATTATGATCGATACATTTGCTTTGATATTAATATTATCTATGCGCAGATTGCTTTCACTGTAGTGGTGTTTCCTTGCCTTCTCCTGGCGTACACTGGGCAGGCTGCTTATATTATTGCCAACAAGGACCATGTAGCCGATGCCTTCTATCGCTCCATTCCAGGTCCAAAAACAAAAAATGCTGTCTTACAAGATTATATCAATGCATCATGCCCACTATGTGCAAATTGGCATAGTGCTTTACTAGTGCTGTATGCACTATGATATACTCATGGTAACATGTTTGATCACTCACTGCAGATGCCATATACTGGCCAGCCTTCATTATTGCAACTCTTGCAGCAATAGTTGCGAGCCAAGCCACCATATCTGCAACTTACTCAATTATAAAGCAGGCTCTTGCGCTGGGCTGTTTTCCCCGTGTGAATGTTGTACACACCTCAAAAAAGTTCCTTGGTCAGATTTACATCCCTGACATCAATTGGGTACTTATGATTCTTTGCATTGCTGTGACCACTGGTTTCAAGAACCAAAGCCAGATAGGAAATGCATACGGTAAGCTTTACATTTCAAAAATTCCTTGAGTCTACGAATTCATGATTGAATAGGGAGAAATTGGTTTTGGTATTTCTACTTTATATGCAACTGACTTAAATTTGTAAGCTAATTAAGTTTCACATTGCTGCAAAATAGAGGATAGCTGTGGTACCTGTGGTTCATTTCACCACTAACTACAGAGTCAGCATTTTGTTATCAATATTTTTGTACTTTATGACATAATATGACCCAGTGAGTCCGATTCTAGAATACCTGAACAGAAGATATAATTCGCACAAGAACTAATAGCTAGAGAATACTAGATGTACTTCTCTGTTTCTCCTCGTTACTATTTGGGCCTTTGAACTTTTGTTTCTCCTCTGTTACATCGGTAACCCCAACATGGCGTGTCATTTTTTGCCTTTCTAATGATGTGGGTCATGGCCCTTTGGCCTAAATGATGTTACCTTTCTAAAAAGTGAACTAAGTCAGCATCATCTAGTGAGTAGTTAGCCAAAACAAAAAAACTGAAAGCGTTAAGGACACTTCGTAAATTGACAACTAAAGTTCTAAAAGCAACTGCAACTGAACCTTCATGATGAACTCTGCATTCCATATATTACGCCCTACTTACTTGCATGTGCATGCTATATGAACAGGCACTGCAGTTGTGATAGTTATGCTGGTAACAACATTCCTCATGGTCCCAATAATGCTGCTGGTATGGAAGAGCCACTGGATCATTGTTGTCACCTTCCTCGTGCTATCGTTGATGGTGGAGTTCCCATACTTCACAGCCTGCATTAACAAGGTAGACCAAGGTGGTTGGGTCCCACTTGTCGTTGCAATCACTTTCTTCATCATCATGTATGTGTGGCATTTCTGCACCGTAAAGCGGTATGAATTTGAGTTGCACAGCAAGGTCTCCATGGCCTGGATTCTCGGACTCGGGCCGAGCCTTGGCCTTGTTAGGGTCCCTGGGATCGGCTTTGTTTACACCGAGCTGGCAAGTGGTGTTCCGCATATCTTCTCCCATTTCATCACCAACCTCCCTGCCATCCACTCAGTTGTCGTCTTCGTGTGTGTAAAGTATCTTCCAGTGTACACTGTCCCAGTCGAAGAGCGGTTTGTCATGAAGAGGATTGGGCCAAAGAATTTCCACATGTTTCGTTGTGTCACGAGGTATGGGTACAAGGACGTCCACAAGAAAAATGACGACTTTGAGAAGATGCTTCTTGACAGGCTCATGGTCTTTGTCAGACTGGAGAGCATGATGGATGGCTATTCTGATTCTGAGGACTTCACCATGACGGAGCACAAAACTGAGAGATCCACCAATGCATTGCAGCTGACTGAAAAGGCTGGGAGCAACACAATGTGTTCCGCTGCTGACCTGAGCTACTCTTCACAGGATTCCATTGTACCGGCCAAGTCACCCCTCACGGGGAACAGCTTGACAGGGTACTCGATCCAGACATTCGACGATGAACTGGAGTTCCTGAACAGCTGCAAGGATGCGGGCGTTGTGCACATCCTCGGCAACACCATCGTCCGAGCGCGGAGGGATTCAGGGATTATCAAGAAGATTGTTGTGGATCATCTATATGCCTTCCTTAGGAAGGTATGCAGAGAGCACAGTGTGATATTCAATGTTCCCCATGAAAGCCTTCTCAATGTAGGCCAGATATACTATATATGAGACCATCTTTTTGTTTCCTTATGTTCGAAGTGAGCAGTTAACTGTGTAGGGCCGCTGAAAGTTGTACTGATCAGCTCTGGAGTTAGCTTTGTTCGTCATTTTGTTCTCGTCACAAACCATTTATTTTGCAGATGGCATGCTCTACATAATCTTCTTAAATTGACGTATTAGACAGAAAAAAGTTGTTGCAAAATCCGAATGCTCGTTTACCATCCATATACATTATGCCATAGAATAGGCCTGGAAAAAAAGTAATGTCCTGAATCATCAGGAAGAAAACCAGAAAAAACATGAAAAACAAAATTCTGACAGATCCACAAAGCAGGAAAAAATCCTGAGTCCAAGAGAGACATGAAGAACTTTTGAGCATCCAAGCGCCTCATACTTATTTCTTGCTATCAGTTTCACTGACGAGGTTTGTTGTGTCAGCCGACAAATTGCTGATAATATTCAACCAAAGCTTCAAACCAACACATTAATTCACTACTCCCTCCGTTTCAAATTATGGGACGTTGTATCTTTGTACTAAGTCAAAATTTTCTAAACTTGATTAAGGTTATAGAAGAATATATACTAACATTTACAATATCTAATAAGTATACTATATAGGTATATATCATGATGGATTTAGTAAAACTAATTTAAAGTTGTAGACATTGGTAGATTATTCTATAAGCTTATTTGACAGGAAGTCAAACATTAAGAAGTTAAACTTACGACAAAGCTAGACCATTTTATAATTTTGAACAAAGTAAGTAGGTCTGTTAAAAAAATATGCAGGGACCTGACACCAACAGATATTCATGTCGACAGCTGATGAGGTTTGCATCAAAAGGACGGTCTTTTTAGACCTACTATCACAAACAGAACGAGAAGAGTCAATCACACTTAAAAAATTCCAGCCAAATCACACCAGAATGTTAACTAAGTACAAACTCTGTAGATATCTGTAAAAAAGCTATGCCACTGCAAGACCTGAGACTAACAGAGACATTCATGTCAAAGCCTGATGAAGTTTACATCAAAAGGTAGCTCAGTTTACCTACTATCAGAAACAAAAGACAGTTTAAATAAGCACAAATAGTCACTTTCACCAATGTTCCAGCCAAAGCACCCCAGAATGGTAACTATAACATACAAATGCGCCGAGTCAACCACATTAGGACACTAATCGCACGGCTTGATTCTCCCGCTTTCATCAGCTACACTCATACGTCTTGTCCACCGTTGTAAGGCGGCTCCTCCTCCTCCTCCTCCTCCTCCTCCTGCTGCTGCTCACCATTGTAAGGGGGCTGCTGCTCCGGCTGCGGCCAAGCGAAAGCAGTTGGCAGCTGGTTTCCATACATTCCAAAGGGAATGCCCATTCCTGGGACCATGGTCTGCAAGGTCACAGGTGGCAACACCGCGCCATTCTCCTGCATGACGTCCACCAGGAAATCAAAGTCGTCATTCCTGGAGACCACAGTGGCGATATCATTTTTCTGCAGTGTATTCCTATTGTTCTCTCTGGTTTGGAGCCACGACCTCAGCGTCAGCTCCAGAATGAACATCTCGCAGGCCTTCGCGAAGACCGCTGGCGCCTCACCAGCGATCATCTGGACGTCCTCATCAGCCTTCATTATCTTCTTGATCCTCGCGAGGGGTAGGCTGTGGGTCTTGCAGTCGGTTATCTGCTCGATCTCAGTCTTTCGGTCGGCCCAGAAGGTCTGAAGCTGTTGCTGAACCTCCTGCTTCTGTTGGAGTGGAAGTTGCTGCTGTAGTGGGGCGGCCGCATAAACGACTGGACCACCATTGGAGCCTGCAGGAAAGGCAGTGCCTGCTGATGGAGCTCCAGATACCATCACTACATCCTCTACCTTTGTCTGTGAGTGTTGATCCATCGCCAAGATGCACTTCAGTCTGAACCTGCTATAGAACGTCAAAACTTGTCATTTACAGGAGCTTACATGCACAATTCAGTTGAATGATGTTGGTAATTTAACCAAGAGCTACATAAATTACATAAATTACATTAAGCTAGGTATCCTTCAAAAGTAGGTAAGCTCCATTCTTTTTTCTAATGAAAAGCATGAAGAAAATATTGCAGCAAAAGAAACAAATGTATAAACATGGCCAATGAAAAAGCTGTGAATTTGCCTTAGTAAGTAAACCTGAAAATAGTAATTTCATAATTAAAAAATTAAAAATATTTCTGCAAGGTGTGGAAACCCTGCAGGCAGTTTTATTATGAGTCTAATTTTAAGTTATATATCTACTCTAACTTCGAAGGTAAATCGACACCCACGCCCTTCCAAAAGAAAAATCGATACCCACAGACACAACTTGTGCTGGGGACGCCCAGGCTGCAAATGTTACACCAAAAGTTGGCCAGAATACACAATTGGCCCAACAGAGCAGTTGCACAATTCATGGGACACAACTATATAACTTTCTTAAACAAAAGAAAATATTAGACACGTCACTTTCCTAAAAAAAACCTAGACACAACCAATGTACTGATATCCACTCGCACCTGAGGTTTATCCTCAAAGGTATAGGTAAACACATACTGATTTTTAGCTCACTTCTGCTTAGATAAAATTCAATCTACAATTCTAAAGAAAAGAAAAACATTTACATGTACTTTTGTCTACATGGAAAATGCTTTCTACTGCCGCGGTGCTAGCTGGGTAACCAACAAATAAAACCAAACATGTGCCAACATACTATAGACTATGAACATTGGCTCTTCGTGAACCCACATAAAAATAAAAATAAAAACTGCAGGGCCACATGCCTAAATTCACATCTCAAAGCAAGGCAAAAATACCCACATTTCTGGTTCCATCCAAACTCAATTTGCTAGTGTTCTGACCTGGACCGCTGTGGTTTAAGTAGCACACGGCGAGACAACGGCGATCGGCCGACCGACCAACCCGCGGGCGCCGAAAGAATTGGAAACGAGACGCACGAGACAATTACCTACCCATCCATATCCAGCATCTACACGGCCCCGATCTCGCCCGAATAACAGTAAAAACCACACAGCATCTAGCATCGCTCCACGCGCCCAAGCGGCGGCCGGATGAAGGAACCGATTATCGGTAGCTCGGGGCAGAGCGCACGATCAGGAATCGGGAGGGAGGTCGATGCTTACCAAGGTGGTCGGGGCGGCGGAGGACAGGGATGGCGGCGGCGCCGGCGTGCGATCGCCGATGGAGCCCTAGCTAGGAATTGCAGGTGGTGGCGACGGCCGGGAGAAGAGAGGAAGACCTAGGCTTGACCCCTGCTGGACTTGGGATTGGGACCGAGCGCCTGGGAGACATCTGGGCCCGGTGGCATCGCGGCCTGTAAGCCCGCCAGCCGGCAGGTGGGCCCTGCGAGATTTGGTGGGGCCTTTGGGACACACGTGCCCACCAAAAGCCAAGAACGAGGAACCAGGGAGGTTCTTCTCTTCGAGCTTTTTATTTATTTATTATTATTAGCTGAAAGCGCTATCCGTTGTTTATAATTGTTTTTTAAACAACGGGGTCGAAGCATCCGAATAAAAAATTATAGAATAACTAGTACTATGTTCATGCGTTGCTACGGAAAAAAAAATTAGTTAAACCATCTTCCTACATTTTTATCTGCGGAGAGATTCACACATGACCGGATGGCCCCTCCCCAAAAGAGGATGCCATTTAAACATTATTTGATCAAAATGTCTACATTTTAGAAGGTAGAACGAACTGCAAAGTGCTCGATTGGTGCAAAAATTTACTTCATAATTTATTGATGTTGTGGTATGATGATGTTACTGGAACTTCGTTAGGGTGACAAGCGCAGGTGCGACTCCTTGTTGGTTGCTGCTGCAAGGGTAGACTATCACCGAAAAGATTGGTAGCAGCTTTGCCACCAGTGCAAATGGGAACCGTCCAGGAGCAAAATCACACAAGGAGCACTCAGAATCAAGACGCATATATCAAGGAGTACGTAGAAGATAACAGTTCGAACAAGCCAGAGCTTCTTCTACTTCTTTCTCTTGCCCCAATCAAATCAAACAGGCAAATTAAGATGCCATGTCCCTTGGACGCAGCTCTCTCCACATCCATCCCTCCTCGCTATCTAAAACCTGCAGACGAAAATGGTGGTGGGCGCAGTAGCTCACGTGCGTCAGAGACGGACGGCGTGGTTTTCTTTCGGACGGACGACGGAAGCGATCAGATTGCGCATGGGCTCGTGCTATACACTGCTGCCGTGTGCGAGGAGCGAGGAGGAGGTGACGATGGAGAAGAGAGAGATGTTCGGATCGGGGCGGGCTGTGTACCAGGTGGAGGTGTTCGGGGTGGAAGGAGGGCGAGGGGGTAGGATCGGGCGGCCATGATGGTATCGTTGTAATTTTTATGAAAAAATCTACCGACGTCTGCCATCACCACCGTTTGTAATTTAATCTATCTAGCCCTTATTTTTTTTAATAACTTCGTTGTCGTCCGTCGGTTAGTTTTACAATTGAACGCCATAGTACATCCAGCAAGGAGTAGGGGAACGCGGTCTATTTCCTTCGTCCGCCGGGCATCCAGAAAACGAGCGTCCTCTCTCCACCTCCGAAGTCCCTCTGCCGCCCCTCTACCGGCCCGGCAATCGCATCCTCGCCGCCCCGACCTCTTCCGTCCGTCCCGATCTCCGTCGTCCGGCCTCGGTTCCAGCTTCACTGATGTAGGTAGGGCTGGGCGAGAAAGGGTCCCCTCTTGCCTATTAGTAAGCGGGCCTTCAATTCCACCGGGGTCTTACGGTCTCATAGAGGGGGGAGAACTACCTAACTAAAGAAGAATAGTGCTCTTTATAAATAAGAGTAGGCGCGGAGATTGAGCTTTTTGCGGGGAAACTTGCAAGTCAAGTTTGGGGGGAGGCGGGCGTCGACCCAACCTTATGAGTATTCGGACTATAATAGTTCTGATGAACAGTCACTCACTTTTGACAGTTATACGATTCCAGAAGATGATCCAGAATTGGGTCAATCACGTTTATTAGAAGTTGACCCTTCGAGACTTGGACTCGAGAAGGGTAAGACACCCGAAGGGACTTCGGTTTCTGGTTCGGAGACAGACAGTGACTTCGGTTTCAGGTTAGGAAACAGACAGTTTCGGCCTCATAGGGAGCGCCCGGGTTCCGGTTCGGAGACAGACAGCTTCGGCCCGATAGGGACTTCGCCAATCAACAAGGAAAGCCTGTCAAGCAAGGAAGCCACCAAGCAAACCTTTAATAAGCATCTCTAGCGCAGTCACTTCTCTATAAAAGTTATTTTCCAACCACTGCTCCAGAAAACCCCTCTAGCGGCGGTCAAACAATGGGGTTGGTGGCGGTGATCACGCCCGCCATCAACTCTGCGTCACTGGAGATTTTGGCACCGGTGGCGGGTGAAATACCCGCCACTGCTGCTCCGAGATCACCAATGGCGGGTAAAATACCCGCCACCGAAGACACACAAACCGCCACTGTAAATCCCTCCGGCACCAACCGAAAAGTGCGTGGAGCACATCAGTGGCGGGCGAAGAACCCGCCACTGGACATTTTCGAGTGGCGGTCTATGGCCACCGCCACTAGAACCTTTTCCAGTGGCGGTAGTGTCTAACCGTCACTGCTATGTGTTCAGTGGCGGTGGCTTTTAACCACCATTGGTACTATTTTTTTCTGAAAATAAATAAATGAATTCTTTATAAAAATAAATATTCCTATAGCACAGAAATAGCAGGAATACAGCACAGCACAGATAATACCAGGAATACAGCAGCACAATATACAACACCAAAGAAACAGAAATAGCAGCAAATATATTACAAAGTTTCACATGAGTTAAACATTCAAGTCACATGCATGTGTATACAAAGTGTTTGAAAGAATGAGCCAAAAATAAAAGTATTCCACACAATTTAGCCACTTTTGGCGACAATCCCGCCACCGTAGTAATCCCCGCTCGATTTGAGGACCTCCTTGTTGAGGATTTCGCCGATGTCCTTCTGGATCTCGTACACGAGAATTTTTGAGTTGTGCCCTAACTCGGCGTTGGCCAGAAACCAATTTCTCACTTCTTCGAAGGTCTTCTTCCCCTTCGGCTGGAAGTCGTTGATGAACTGCTGAATAGTGTGTGCGCAGTAGTAACCGCAGTAGACGGATCCTTCAGGCTGTTGCTCGCAGGGGAAGTTGAAATTGTGCCTGAGGGGAGCGTCAGGATTGCGGCTGAAGTCAGTCATCCCGTACCATTTCACCGCGTCGCGATAGGTTGAGTCGATGACATATTTGATCGGCCCAAAGTCACATTGTGGTTCATTCTCCTTGCGTCTTAGTGGATCAAGATATGTGACCCCTCTCATATCGAGGCAGATGGCGATTGTCATCCGATGGCCGCTGTTTCACAAAAAGACGCACATTGTATTAGCCAAATAATATAACAAGCAAGTCTTCTGACGGAAAAACATTTATGTATTCAGACGAATTGAAAACAACTTACTGTAGATGGTACAATCATTATGAAATGGCGGTCTCTGTGCTTCGAGATGAATTGAGTGAGGTATTCAATCGCCAACCTTCTACTTTCGGCCATCCCATATTGCTTCACCCTATAGACCTCCCTCGTGTAGTGTACACACCACAGTCTTAATATGGCGTTGTCGAGGCACTTGCGGTTGAAGAGGTGAAACAAGTCGAGGAAGTCAATGCCGAAGGTAACGTCGTTTTCCTTCTGGATTTCCCCCGTATTGGAGTCGAAAAAGCCATAATACTTTGGCACTCGAACCCTGATTTCCAGATTCTGGAGGTCTGTGCCTGATGATGTCACATTCATGTATTTATCATGGAGCTCTTGCATCTCCCGTGGCAGGCGATACAGGTCATCCTGGGTCACCATCGGTTGTCCGGGGTGGAACAACAAAAATTGGGAGAATCGCCTATCCACGAAATAAGACCCATGAGGCAATCTATCTCCAACACGGGGGTGGGTGGGCATCTTCAGAATGTCTGGCTGCTCTTCCCTAATCCCTTCTATCTGTGGCACGGTCTTTGGTTGTCTTCCCGTAGAAGACGACTCTTTCGCCTCCTTGGAGGAGCCCTTGCTTGCCTTGCCGCCTGTCCCCCTTTTGTTTTTCCTGCGTCTCAGGAAATCGGAACTGTCCGGTTTCTGGGGGACCTGCATCCCAGCAGGGGCACTTGGACGGCTCTCCAACGGGGCCGATTGTGCTGCGGCTCTCCGAGGGACGGGTCTTGGTGCGGATGGCTTCGGGGCTTCGGGTTTGGGCGGCGATGGAGGATTTTCGCCTGCATTGTCGTCGCTGCACTCCGCCGCAGGGGAGAAGTCTCGTTCCGTGGGCTCGTAGTCGAAAGGACCGGGTGAGGCGCCAAGCGGCGATGGAGATGTCATGCGCCGGGCGGGAGGTGACGGACCGAGGCGGGGGGACGGAGATGGAGACGGTTCCGTAGTGAGGACCACCAACCTCCTAGGCCAGATGAGGTAGGAGTTGATGCAATCCCTTAGGGTCATCGCCTCTTCGTGCGGAGGATAAGGGACCGGTTCGTCCTCAAAGCCCCTGAGCACGGAGTCCACCTGCACCCTGACCATGTCGTCACGTGGTGCACCACGGCCGTACGCGGCATCAGCAACCCGCGCGTGCCCAGAGGGTTCCCCACCGTCGGCGTGTGTAGCCGGCATTTGACGCCCTTCTGCGCATGACAAACATGGCAACATCATTAATGGATTGGAGCATGATAGTGGTATTTCACAATTTTTCTGAGCGCGCGAAGACACTTACCGTGAGGTTCTTGTCGAGTGGCCCAAGCGGGTCAAGCTGGCACTCGGTGCCGGAGCATCAGGTGCTCTTATTCTACAGCGGGGACGGATCCGATGCGGGTGGGGTTGGTTGGATGGGCGCCTCCGGGAAAACACCGTGATCGATGAAGTTGTCGACGTCACGCTGGTCCCTTGCAAGCCGCATGAACTTCCTGAGCTCCTCCCTCGCCAACACCCGGATCTTCTCATCTAGTTCCTCTGAGCTCTGTTCTTTGCTGGACGCCCTTCTGCATTTGCGGGAACCTTGCTCTTTCGCCATCTGCCTGCGAAAGGGCCCGGAATCGACACCTCGCATATGGCCCCCGTGCTCATTTCGTTGTAGAGCGTAGCTGATGGCATCATCCCACTATTGGTTGATAGACGAGTGGGAGCCATCCGACTCCCACTCTGCCATTGCACCCTGTATACAAAAAACAACATGCTCGGTGTTAATGTTATATGTGAGTATAAGAAGCCCAACCGATAAAAGAAGATGTCAGGACGAGGCCTTACGAGTGCAGCCTCTTGCTTCTCTGACATAGGCTCCAGGCCCGCCCACCGCGAAGCAAAGTTGGGACCCTCACAGATTTGCGGTCATGGACGACCACATCCATTTGCTGGAGCGCTCACCGCGAAGCAAAGTTGGGACCCTCGGCTGTATACCGGCTTGGTCCAATGCGGCGTCCTCCTTCGCCCACACCTTCTCCTTTCCGGGGCCTCCACGACTGCCGAGGCGGTGGTCGAAGGGCCTTTTCTCACGAAGTTCCTTGCACCATTTTTGGCTGGCCTTGAATTCATCTAACCTGACCCACTCCTTGAACCTCTCCCAGTCCTCCTCTGAGATCCCCTTCCAGTGCTTGTTCACCTCTGTCTTCCAGTCTTTGCCGATGAGCTTCCGACAGTTATATTGCCACGTGCTCTGGCCCTTCCTCATGATTTGGTGCATCCGCCACTCCAACCGTCTCCTGATCTCATCATTGGCAGGCACGAACCACTAACTTCAAATTTCAAAAATTATAAACCCTAACACTAATTAACAGCAAGGGAGAGAGAGGCCATACCGTCGCTGGAGTTGGGGCGGCGACAGCGGGGGTCGGGGCGACGGAGACGGTCGGGGTCGTGGACGGGGTTGGGGTGGCCGGGGCGGAGGGGGCGGGGGCGGGAGCGGCCGGGGCTGAGGGGGCCGGGGCGGAGGTGGCCGGCGCGGGGGCGGCCGGTGGAGGTGGCGGCGTCGAGGCGGCCCGGCGGGGGGCCTGCGGGACGAGGGGCTTCCCGCTCCTCGTCGTTCGCTGCGACCCCCCGGCCCCAGATTTGTCGTTCTGTGACATGGCGGCGGCGGGGAAGGGTGGCGGTGGCGGAATTGGGCAGGGCTTTGCCTAGGGTTTCGGGGATGAGCGCTGCTGGTCTGTGAGAAAGACGCGCGTCTCGGATACAAAAATTTCGCGAAGTCTCGCCCTGTAATATATATAGGAAGGGTCTCCAATGGCGGGTATTCCGCGGATGCCGGCCACTGGAGACCCTTCCTAGGGTTACCGGTGCTGGAGACCACCGGTGGCGGGTATCTCCGGATACCCGCCATTGGTGAACTACGAGTGGCGGGTATGTGGAAACCCCGCCACTGGTAATTTGAACAGGAGTGAGGGTTAACCACATCCCTGTTCCACGCACCAGTGGCGGTGGTGTTGCATATACCCGCCACTAGTTATTATTTTGGCTCTAGTATTATATTGTTATTATATTTTGTGTCTCTCTGAAAATTATGGCACCTGTACTTTCAAGTGTATAATAATTATTTCTTGTCTCACTAAAGATTTCAATGCTAAATACATTGCTGAAATTCAAATACTTATGCTTTTGTAGTGTTTACTATGGTTAAAAATTGTTATAAATTACAAAATTGCTCAGAATGGTCTGATATTTGGCATGGAGGCTGCTCACACAACAATATGCCTGTATATGAAGTTTGGTGTCAAAATTCCAAATGAAGCACATAAGAATAACATATTGGGATCATCTAGGTAGATATCTCTGATACCTTCTAAGCCAACATCCAAATGGTAACATTATAACAACTTTGGGCTTGATTTTTTCCACGTGGCTTCATTGGACTGAGAGGTGTTCTCATGCTAAGTTTCAGCTCATTTTGATGAAAATTGAATTTTATGGAATTAAATTAGCACCAAAGCCACACATAATCACAGAAATTTGTATGAAATACTATGAATTAATGTCTAAAACTTGTATTGGGAACAAAGAATATTACTATACACTTAAAAGTACAACTGCTATATTTTTTGGAAACGCAGAGAATATAATAGGATTATAATAGTGCATTCTGAAATCATTACCAGTGGCGGGTTTCATGAAAATAACCGCCACTGGTGATTTGGAGAAGATGTGGGGAATCCCAAGTCCTGTAGCACTCACCAGTGGCGGGTTTCAGTGAAATCACCGCCACTGGTGGTTGCTTCCGGTGGCGGGTTTACCTGTAATCACCGCCACTGGTACCCCTTGTGCGGCCTCGCTAGTTTACGAGCGATTCGACCAGCATAAATAGCTTCCTCCCCTCCCTTTGCAGATTCCAAATAAAATCAAATGCCGCTCTCGCCTCTACTCCCGTTCGCCTGGCCTGTGGGCTCGGTACTCTCTGTGTGCACTGGTGGGCTCGGATTATAGCCCTGTGGGCCCGTGCTCTTCTAGCCTAGTAGGTAGTAGGCAGCTCCCATGTTCTCGTCTGGCTGGGCTCGAACCTGAAACAGCCTAGTTGATCGGGTGGGCTAATTTTTTTTTTGCCTCCTTTTCTGGTAGCACGCAACAATGGCGGGTTTCACGGAAATCACCGCCACTGCTGTCCATTCCAGTGGCAGTGTTCCTGGTAATAATCGCCACTGGTACCCTTCCAGTGGCGGTTTTCCTTGTAATAACCGCCACTGGTGTCCTTCTGCGGGCTCCGTGCGAGGCGAGGTGGGAGTTTAGTCCCACCTCGCTAGTTTACGAGCGGTTCGACCAGCATATAAGGCTTTCCTCCCTTCTCTCATCAGCTTCCGATGAATCCTCTCGCCTGTCTCCTGTGCTCCTCGCCTGGCCCGTGGGCCCGGTGCTTGTACTGTTCTTTGTGGGCTCGGATAAGAGTCCCGTGGGCCCGGGTCCGCTCCGGCCTAGTAGGTAGTAGGCTGCTCCCGGGTTCGCCTGCCTGGGCCCGAACCTGAACAGCCTAGTTGACCCGGGTGGGCTTTAAAACTTTTTTTTTCTCCTTTATAATGATGAAAGAAGCAAATAAAATATGCATTCACAGTAGAAAATTATTGCGAACAAATTTACGGCATTTGTTTTCAAATTTGAACAAGTTAAAAGATTCGAACCTCGTTAGAATTTAAATTAAATTGAAAATAATCAACGAGCATAATTGATCAAAATTACACAAATAGTGAACTATTGGACAATCTTGTCTTTCTTCTTTGGTGTCTTCTGTTTCCTCTTATACGTTTGGACCTCATCGTGGCTGCTTCTGGCGTAGTTTTTCGCTATCGGGTCTTCTACGAAGAAGACTTGTTTGCATATGGAAGCAAACTTCCATGGTTCATGCAGTGCCAACATTCTTTTGACGTTCACCTGATGACGGGGAATCTCTTTTGGCAGAATCATTGTTGTGAACCTATGATCTTCATGCGTGACATCGTGTGCCCTCTGATGCGAAACATGACGATAGTTGTGAAGGTGTAGTCAAGCTCCCAGATCTCTTCGACCACGCTGTAGTACGCTTCAGTCTGGCCTTCGCTGGCGGTCCCCGTCTCAGCTACGAGCACTATACCGCTGTTTTGGTACGTACTCTTACGGTCTTGAGCCTTGGTGTAATACGTATACCCATTCATTGCGTACGACTGGCATGTCACGACGTTGCGGTCGGGAAGCCGTGACAACTTCTGGACAATCTTCTCATCTTCATTCGCCGCAGCCCTCAGATACCAAAGATCCTTGAGCCACATGGCGAATGTAGAATTGTGTTTTCGCTGGATCCAATCATCATTACTGTTAGGGTTGAGGTTTCGAAGTTCTTCGATGTGCATGTCGATGAACGGCTCGACCTCTGGCGTGAGTTGCAGCACCATTGTGTGTGCTCTTATAAAGTCGTCCGTTCTTTGGCGGGCATGCACATCAAGCTCCTTCCGGCCAAGACCACCTTCACCTTCTAGCTTCCCCTTATGTCGTGATTCGGGGACCCCTATGGGTTTGCGGTCCGCCAACCAATCAGTGCAGAACTGAACACACTCTTCTGCATGATAGCCTTCCATGATGCTTCGTTCGGGACGCCCTCTGTTATGAACATATCGCTTCAGCACCCCGTTGTATCGTTCGGGCGCAAACATGTTGTGCAGGAACGATGGCCCTAACAACAAGATCTCATCAGCGATGTGGACCATCAGATGGACCATAATGTCAAAGAACGTTGGGGGAAAGAACATCTCACATTCGCACAATATCTGTATCATTGCATCCCTCGGTTGCAGGCAACGGTCCACCGTGATGGACTTCTGGCCGATCGTGTCGAAGAAGTCACATAGCTTCATGATCGTCTCTCTCACCCATGGCTCCATGCAGCCTTTTATTGCAACCGGAAGTAGCTGCGTGAGAATCACATGGAAGTCATGAGACTTCATGCCAACCAGCTTATGGCTCTTCATGTCAACGAGTTTCTTGATACTGGATGAGTAGTTTGATGGAACTTTGATGCCATGGAGACACTCGCACATTCTATGCAGCTCGGCTTTGCTCAGACTATAACACGCAGGTTTGCATCGCGTATATATCGTGCGTTCACCATTCTTGTTTTCCTGCGGCACCTCTTCCTCTATCGGCCACAGCTTCTCCTTTATCCCCATCCACTGCAGGTCCTTCCGTGCCTTTGGTCCATCTTTTGACTTGTCCGCGTGGTGCATCATCAAGCCCAACAGGCTGTCGCACACGTTCTTCTCGACATGCATGACGTCTATGGTGTGACGGCTCTGTAAGAACCTCCAGTAAGGCAGGTCCCAGAACACGGACCTCCTCTTGTACGTAAGGCCGCCACCATCTGGACCTGCAGCCGGCTGTGCTTTCCCGGCCACGACTTCGAGGTTCCTGACAATTTCGTATACTTCGTGTCCAGTCAGCTCCCTCGGTTTGTGCCGCCTCTCTGCCCTCCCGTTGAAGTTTTTCTTATCATCCCTCCACGGGTCCTTCATCTCCAGCCACTTACGGTGTCCCATGTACACAATCTTTTTTGATTCTGGCAGGAACAACCCGTCTGTCTCGTCCCCGCACTTTGTGCACGCTTTGTACCCATGCGTTGACTGGCATGATGAATTCCCGTTCGCCGGGTAGTCATGCACACATGTCAGGAGAGCTGCTCGAAGGGTGAAGTCCTCCTTATGAGCGTCTCAAACCTTTCGACCCTTCTCCCAAAGCTCCTTGAGCTCATCCTTCAGCAGTTCCAGATACACGTTCAGATCAGCTCCAGGCTGCTTAGGGCCCTGTATGAGCATTGATAGGTGGATGTACTTCCTCTTCATGACAAGCCACGGGGGAGGTTGTATATGAACAGGATCACCGGTCATGTGCTGTGTTTGCTGCTCAAGTTTCCGAACGGATTGATCACGTCCGTACTCATCTGAACCTAATGTTCCTAGGCTCTACGCCGAACTCGGGGAATTCGTCGTCCAGAGTCCTCCATTGATCCGCATCTGCGGGGTGTCTGAGGACACCATCATCGTTGCGGTACACGCCCTCAGGATCGATATCCGCCTGAGTCGCGTCGTGGTAGATGAACCACCTGGTCTCCTTCTCGTTCTGGAACCAACGCTCCAGCCTAGTGCCACAGGGGAGATACCAGACCGTCTTTGCCGCCGCACCACGCTTCAATTCTTCCTCCTCGTCGCCGTCAGGATTGGGGTCTTTCTTCCTGTATCGGGCTGTTTTGCATACTAGACAGTTGTGCATGTCTTTGTAGTCGCCCTTATATATGATGCAGTTCAGCGGACAAGCATGGTATCTGATGACCTCTAACCTGAGTGGGCATGTAACTTTCTTTGCCTCGTACGTGCTCTTAGCCAACTTGTTGCCCGGAGGAAGTACCGTACGTAGGTAACTCAGAATCTTCGTGAATCCCGAGTCCACGATGTTGTATTTTGCCTTTATACGCAAAAGTTCGAGCGTTACTTCTAGCAAACTCTTATCCATGCCGGCATTTTCATATAACGGTGTCTCGGCATCCTCCCTCAGCTTCTCTAACTTATGGGAACCCTCTCATCCTTGGGGTCATCCAACTGATTATGCAGATGCTGATCGTCCAGCATTTCAACCATCCTACCGGTTGGAACGTCCTATACTGGATCCAGGCCACGGTATGCTTCTTCACCAGGCTGGTCGTCAGACTCCATGTTTTCCATCTCAATGCCGCCATTGGCTTCAATGCCATCCTCCCCGTGAGAAGTCCACCTTGAATAACCTGACACAAATCTCCGCATGAGCAAGTGCATCTCCACATCCTCTGCCTCGTACAGCTTGCTGTTCCGACATCTCACACAGGGACAACACATCTTATCACCCCCTTTCCTATGCATATCTTCCACACCGGCATCGACAAAAGTCTTCAGCCGCTCTATCCACTCAACACATAACCTGTCCTCGTACATCCAAGCACGGCCCATCGAGCTACAACACAATTTTTTTAAAAAAATTAACAAATCAGCTTGCTCGACAAAAATAAAGAATTTCGGCATGACCTTTGCTTAAAAAATAGCATTTTGCACTACGAAATTCGATGCCTGCATCAAAAAAAAATTACCCCCACCCACATCGGCACGACGGCCGGTATCACATCGCATAAGAAATACACGGCACGAAGGCCGGTGTCAACACACATTTAATATGTTTGAACATGCACGTACACCGGTCCCGAGGTTAAGCTTAACCCTAGGGCTAACCCCCAGGGGCTAAGCTCCCCCATAAGCAGCTATATAGAGAGAGAGCCGCAGAGAGAGAGAGCTAGAAAGAGAGCTGCAGAGAGAGAGAGAGAGCTAGAGAGAGAGAGGGAGCTCATCCGAGCAAAATTAAAGCGCGCGAGAGAGGGAGGATCATCACTAGGGTGAGGGGGAGCTCCAGAGACAGCGGGGGCAGCCCGGGAGAGCCGCCGGAGAGAGATCGGGGCCCGATTTCCCGCCGGCGGCCAAGGCACCATTAATGGCCATTTTACAAAATTGGAGAAGAATAGGAGGAGGAAGAAGGGAGAGGAAGAGGGAGGAGAAGGAGGGAGAGCTACCTTCCTGCCGCCGCCATCAAATTTTGACAAGGCTTCGCCGCCGGTGAGAAGCAGAGCCGCAGCTGGTTCCAGACAGACGCGCGAGCTCGAACAGCTTCGGGCTCGCACAGGGGTTATATACAGGGAGGTCTCCAGTGGCGGGCAAATAGAATAACCGCCACTGACGACCTCCAGTGGCGGGCGGAGAAGTAGACCGCCACTGGAAGATCACCAGTGGCGGGTAAGTTTAGACCCGCCACTGGTGATCTTCCACCAGTTCCCCAACTTTAGTCCCACCTCGCTAGTTTAGAGGAGTTTCGACCAGCATAAATAAGATTCAGCCGTCCCACCTACCGGTGGTTACTACTCAGTGCTCAGTGCGTTCTCCGTTCCGGTTGAGTTCTAAACGAGTGATTGGGCGGTGCTTAAGGGGTTCAGGGAAGGGCACTGAGACTGAGTAGTACCATCATGTATCAGGTGGTCTACCAGTGGCGGGTATTTTTTATGGCCGCCACTGGTGGTTGTTAGGGTTTCCATGGCCATTACCAGTGGCGGTGACAAACACCGCCACTGGTGATGGATCACCAGTGGCGGTGACTTGTTTCGGGACAATATTCACCGCCACTGGTGGTGGGGCAGCAGTGGCGGTGATTATCACCGCCACTGGTGGCGCTCGTGGATGCCTCGGGAGGCCTCCAGTGGCGGTGTGTTTTTTGGTCCGTTTTAACCGCCACTGGAGGGGGATCACGGATGGGGTTTTCTGTAGTAGTGCTTGCGTCACGTCTCCTATCTTCTATGTCATCATCAATGGCCATCCTTTTGGCAATTCCACGGCAGCAACGGAGGAATATGACAAGGATGTCCTCTCTCTCCGTATATTTTTGCCCGAGAGTGGATTTGTTACTCTCGAGAGCACATTGCATGCCCCTATCCTAGCTGCACATTTCCGTGGATCCGGACCGTCCTCCCACCCTTCTTCTATCTCTCCAGCGTGCCCCACACTCCGTCCTCCCTTCTCTCCCAACGCCGACACCCCTGTTTCTCTGCATGCGTCGCCTCTCTCTCTCCATCCGTCACCGCCCCACCCCTCTCTCCTGCCTCCATGCGCCGCCTGCCGTCTCCATCCCATGGCCAGGCACATCGGGCAGTGGCATCGCCCCTCCCCTCTCTCTCTACCCCATGTGGCAACGACGTCTCCCCTCCCTCCCTCTCTCTCTCCTCCATATGGAAGCAACAGGAATCTCTCTCTTCCATATGGCAGCGGCTTGGATTCTCTCTCCTCGATATGGCAGCGGCAGCGAAAACATGGTGGGCGCGTCGGGCGAGCGGTATGGCGCAAGTGCGGCGGTGCATGCCCCTGTGCTCTAAGCTCCTCCATATGTTGGGCACGAATCTCCAAGTAATCAAGGGTGGGGATAGATGGCGCAAAAAGCTCGGGAGTACGTACCTAAATCTTTCCTTTTTGCCCTTGACAACAACGAGCTTTCTATCAGTCTGCAAGAGGCTATATATATGCTGAATCACCACCTTCAAGGTATTACTCTTCAGCCCCACTATCTGCACATTCACTCTGTCACGTACGCTGGCGAGCTGCTTAATTATCTTCAGGCACGTTAGCACCGTTGAAGCCAATGCTATTTTTGTTATCAACTCTGGGAAAAACTCACTACTACAAAATACCCCTTCCGTGAACCCCCTCCAGTGGCGGTTAGAATGGGCCCAAAAAATCACCGTCACTGGTGGTCGTTCCGGGCATCCAGGAACAGTACCAGTGGCGGTGGCAAATCACCGCCATTGGTTGACCACCAATGGCGGTGATTCCCATTTCAAAATAATCACCGCCACTGGCGGTCATTAGGACAGCCATTGGTGACCTCTTAGAACAGCCACTGATGACCCCCCACCTACCAGTGGCGGTTCTAATCTCAAACCCGCCACTGGTGATCCCCCGAGACAGGCGAAACTTGCAAAAATCATAACTAATTCAAAACAAATTGAAACGATGTGATTCTTTTTGCTTAAGTCCTCATTTTTATTGATTAACACGTTGGAACAATAATATCACATGGTCTTTCTCATAAAAATATGATTTTCCATTTTTTCAATGCAAAAAATAAAGTATTTAGTGAAGCAAGTACAATTTTTATGGTTCAAAATGACACCTATACAATTTTCACACAAACTAGAACATATTTAAATGTCAGTGTCCAAAGGCTTTGAATTTTCTAGCTATATTTATACTTTTCCTCATATAGATGAATTTCCAGCGCTTTCCCAAAAGTAATTCAAATTTGAACTACAAGTGTGTGATAGTTTGTTCCTAAAAAATTCAGAAAAACATTTTAAGCTACCCAAGTAAGAATTATGCAAGATTCATATAGGGAGTTGAAATATTCAACATTTTTCTATGGAAACATGTGCCGACAATTTTCACCCCATCTTGTGAAAATTCAAATAATATGAAAAAATTGTCAAAAAAGTCAATTCTTCGGCATGGAGTCCTTCTATGTGTACTAGTTGACATGAAAAATGATAAACTTGTATTTTGACAAATGTTCAAAAAAAATCCTTCACAAAATGGACTATCAAGTATCAATGTTTATGAGTTTCAAGCCAAATGACCAAAACTACGGCCATTTCTATGTCATAGTTTGTGAGAATGAATCCAATTTTTGCACAGAGGTGCGTCTTCGCCTGCCGAACAATGTTGTCAAAGAGTTTAGAAATTTTTAGTTTTAGAAAATGTTGTTTTCATTTTCTAAACACAATAAGCGAGGTATTTTGTGAAGCAAGTACTTTAAATATATCTCAAAATGGCGCCTAACCAATTGTAACACAAAGTAGAGCATATGTGTAAACTTATAAACCAATTTAGTGACATTAAATACATGTATATTATACTGAAAATGAAAAAAATATTTTTTTGTAAACTCAGTAGTGGCTGTTTTTTTTTTGCAAAACCCGCCACTGGTGCTACGGCATGGCCCAGGAACAAAATTACATAAGTCACCTGTGGCGGTTTTAGGGTTGTACCCGCCACTGGTACTTTATTTGAGCCCAACAATTTAACTGGGCCGGCCCGGTTAGACCTAGGGTTTTCACGGATGGTATAAAATACCCCATCCCCACCCTCCCTTCTCTCCGGTCTCCCCCCGATCTCCTTTCTCCCATCCCCTCCCCGATCTCTTCCACGAACATGTGCTGCTCCCCTCCATCCCTCCCCCTTCCCTCATGATCTCCTCCTCCTCCTCCTCCTCTCCTCTCCAATCGACGCCCTCCTCCCGTCCTCCGCCACGATTACGGCCGCGGCCCCTCATCCCCGCACGACAAGGCCCCGCCTCCGCCCTTCACGACTGGCCCCGAGCAACCCCGGTGCCGGCAGATCTGGCCGCCACGGCCCCGAGGACGGCGGATCCGGCCCCGACGCCGCTGGATCCGGCCCCGCCACCACGGTACGTCCTTCCCCTCTCTCCTTCTTTCTCGGTTCTCTCTGCGTTCTCACTCTCTTTCTCCTCTCCCGCAGAAGAGGAGGACGCCGCAGTGGAGAGCTTGCCGCCGGATCTAGCCGTCCCCGGCCTCTCCACCGCCGGATCGGACATGCTGTATGCTTTGATGATGTGTATGCCCTCTGTAATTTATTTGGTTTCTCGATTAATCGATGTGTATGCTTTCTATTCTCTGTAATGCTCCAGATTTCTTTGTTAGTATGTATGGATTTGTGCCTGTGTAATTTGATCGACCATCGTCGACGTTCTAGTGCAATCCAGGCCCGTGTTTTTGTGTTCATGGCATTTGTTGTTGATTTTAATGAAGAATTATTTCTGTGCAATCCAGGCTACACGGGTGCTTTTTGAAAAAAACTCCTGAAATTCGTACCAGTGGTGGTCATATCTACCCACCAATACTAGTGGTAAGCACCGGTGGTGGGTTACAGCACCGCCACTGGTGCTAATATCACCAGTGATGCGTGGTTGGTGGCGGGTCTTTTACCCGCCACCAACATTGATTTTCAACCGCCACTAGTAGCTGTTTTTGTAGCAGTGACTCCTGCTACCTGAATAAATATACCATTCCTTTTCAGCAAGCATGTTGACCACGACTCTACCTCTCAAATCAAATCCATTTTCCCCATCCGGCCGGCCAGCAGAACCTCAATAACAGTACTGTCTAGGACACCCCTTGAGCCTCCCTAATAAGGATAGATTCTCTGCTTAAACTTCATCATCGATAAATGATAAAATCAGGCATAAACTCAATTGCTTCATGATGATGTTGGAAGACTCTAATTATTAACTCGGCTTTTCCTCCATCCCTACTGACTATATGTCTCGGTGTCATCCTTGATCGTGCATCCGCCGAATTTCGCAACACTTACTACTATTATTGTGAACTTTTGGTGGACACAAGTGTCAGGGAAGGATAGGGAAAAAAAACACTTTGTCTTAATGATGATGACATAGCATCCGGGTATAGTCTCAAGGAGGAAAAACTCGGCCCATGGAGTAGAGGGTCTGCCAGGTCATCTATATGGAGTCTGACTGCTACACCTGGGCGCCTCATTGACTTGGAGTGCAAGATAGGGAAACTCTACTACCCAAAATACCACTTGAGATATGATTCTAACCGATTAAATAATCTATTCCGTATAAACCGACTCAGGGTCTTGTAACCTGATACGTCCAAAACATACTATTCCTTTTTAAGTTTCCATCTTTGTGTTCTATTGCTTTTATCGATTTTCATTAAAGCTTTGAGCTTAAATGTAGTTAACAGTCATTAGGAAGTTTCTTCTTTCTTTGTTTTGTTAATTTCAGGTATATAACGCAAGAGGAGAGCCCCTAGAAAATTAGGAGGATCATATATCGGAGTCCAATGCAGTATACAAAATGAGGGATCGACAAAGGCCCCCACGGAGGTCCCGGTCAGCCAAGGGTAGGTGCCCCGGGCCGAGGGCTGCTTGCCTGGGGCTTGGGAGACTGTTGCTTTTCGATGTACTCTTCCATAACACTTTGGGACCCCCTAAAAATTCATGCACAAGAAGATGACGAGAACGAGGCAAAGCAGCACAGAAAGTAAAACTACCAGAAATTATGCTTCGAGATGGTGTAAATCAAGGGGAGACACGTACCGCCAGAATTGCCTCTGGTGCTTCATCAATCACCCCCAAATTGCAACTCTGTATGAGTAGGGAGTAGTTCTCCTGTCACTACAAGTAATACGCTGATTTTACCCCCCGCCCCCTCCCATTTTTGTCACTAAATTGTCACTTTTTACATTTATGATGTTTTCATGATGAAAAATGGACGATAAAAAACTGACCGTCACTAATAAGGACACCTAATGACCTTTTTGGAGAAATGATCATAAACTGTTATGAACGATTAGGATCGTTATAAATTTTATGATCAATTTTTTGGTCGCTAGTCCACCCTGGACACATAGGATCCGATGTGGCAACCTTAGTGATGAAATTAAATGGCCGCAAACCAAATTTGGCCCGGTCTAGGTTGTTTGTCCATATATGTCGGCCAAGCCCAAAAAATCAATCCATTTTATCAGTCCTGTCTGGTCTTCTAAATGGGCCATGACCATCATTTTGGCCCACGTTTTGTGACCCATTTGTTCAATTACAACCATTTTTATTTACTTTTTCCCAATTCAAGTCCAATATTAATTGGGCCAAGGCCTTTTTATAATTTATAGTCCAGTCTATTACTATTTTAAGTACATTGCTCTTATGTCGAATATTGTTTGGTCCGTTGGTCACTATGTAAAGTATATTTTTGGCCCATATGTCCAAAGTTCATTCTTTGGACAATTTTGCTAACAAAGCAGCAATCACAGGACATCTCCCTGCAACCCTAGCCATCAAGAGAAGACCTAGCCGTCCTTTGTTGAAGGAAATTTCATCTCCAGCGGTTCCCCTCGTCTCTGACTGCCGTTTCAGCGTTGAGAGACGGGGGGGACCACGGATCAACGTCTGGCATCAGTTTTGCAGTTTCCTGATTAGGTTTGTGTGTTCTTCACAGTGGCATCTTGACGGTGGAGATGACGTTGTCTAGAAGATTTATGTGCTGGCTCCGTCCTTGTCCTGGCGTAGGCGTCGCGTCCTACTCCATGGAGTCAGTGGTTCTCGCAACTCTTCTTTTGGTGTTTTTGGTTTTTTTCCTTGTCAATTCATCAACAGAGAAGCAGTTTCACAGCTTGCCTTGTAAGGGGTGTGTCCCCGGCCGTGGTGCGTTCGACGATCTTAGGTTCCCATTGTTTGAGGTGGGCGACTCAAGTGGCTTTTTAAAACCTATAAGGTTAGTCCAGCTTGTGCAAGCATGATGTTCTGCAATTCCGTTACCGGTTACACGGAGAAATGTCAAGATGCGGAAGATAGATCTAGAGATGTTGATCTCGGAAGACCATGATGGAGCTTTTAGTTCTATAGTGGATTTTTGTTCCTTATGTTCGTTTAGCTTGTTTCGATCTATTGTACTTTCTTCTATGAATCAATAAAGCCAGAAGGTTCTCAAAAAAAAAAAGCAGCAATCACAGAGAAAATCAACACTCACACAGGAAAACAACACATGATTATAAACAATTGCAGCATTTAATGCTTGTAATTTCAGCACATTACATTTTATTTTTACTTAATATATCAGACTACATGACAGAGATACAACTCAAAGTATAAGTAAACACTTGCAACGAATAGAGGCAACAATTGGCTCAAGATTGGGAGTGACAACCTAAGAAATTAAAAGACATTACAGAGAGAAAAAACAATAAACATGAAACTAAGCCCCCGAGGGTCGAGTCGGCGCGATTCGAGCAAGCTCGGGACTTCTTTTCTTGATAAACAAAATGATTGTAATCCCCGAGGGTTGAGTCGGCTTATCTGAAATGTCCCCAAGAATCAATCTGATTTTACTCGTCTCTGTTTCTCAGAGTCAAAATCACCTATATAGATAGGGAAAAAAAATCTATCCGGCGCCCGCACATCCAGCGCATCCAGCGCCCGCGCGGCCGCACATGAAGCTATCCGGCGCCTTGCCCAACGGCTGCGTCTTCTTCGCCTTCGCTCACGACGCGGCTGACGGCGGCCGGTCGTCCGCGAGGAGCAACCGCGTTGTCCTCGTCCTCGTCAACCCCATCACCGGCGCGGCCCAGAGCGTCGAGGTGTACACGCCCGAGAGCCTGTCTGGGTTGATCCATGCATGGCCAAGGTGTTGTTTGTGGCCGTGAGTGTTGATCCATGGCCAAGGTGCACTTCGTCAGTATGAACCGGCTTGCTGCAGAATGTCAGAACTTGTCATATGTTGGTAATTAAATGGAGGTTACTTCAATTACTCGAAGCTATTGATATCTTCCAAAAGTATGTAAACCCCATTTTTATCTATGACAAGCAGGGGAAAAAAATGTTAAACACACAATTAAAAGAACTAACTTCCCTAATAATTTTTTTAATTGTGGTTTTAACATTTCTTTTTATATACCAGCTTCTCATAATATCTTCCAAAGGGAATTCCCATTCCTAACCATGGTCTGCATGGTGGCAGGCGGAAACCTAGGGTCATTCTCCTGCATGATGTCCACCAGGAAATCAAACGTATCATTCCTGGAGACCATAGCGGCGATGTCATTCTTCTGCAGCGTCCTCCTATTGTCACTCCACGATGGTAACTAGGTACGGTACAACATACAAATAAGCACAGTCAACCACAATAAGACATTAATCGCCCGGCTTGATGATTATTCCGCCTCAGCTACGCTCATTCATCTTGTCCACCACTGGAAGGCGGCTGTTGCTGCTCACCATTGTAAGGCGGCTGATGCTGCTGCTCACCGTTGTGAGGCGACTGCTGCTGCTGCGGCTGCGGCCACGCGAAAGGAACTGGTTGCTGGTTTCCACAGTACATTTCAAAGGTGCCCATTCCTGGGACCATGGTCTGCATGGTCCCAGTCGGCAACCCCGCACCATTGTCCTGCATGATGTCCACAAGGAAATCAAAGGCCTCGTTCCTGGAGACCGCAGCGGCGATGTCATTCTTCTGCAGCGTCCTCCTATTATTTTCTCTGGTTTGGAGCCACGATCTCAGCGTCAGCTCCTGGATGAAGATCTCACACGCCTTAGCTAGGAGCCCATGCGCCTCCCCCGCGATCATCTGGACATTCTCCCCGCTAGCCTTCATGATCTTCTTGATCCTCGCAAGGGGAAGGCTGTGGGTCTTGAAGTCGCTCATGTGCTCGATCTCATCCAGCCGGTCGCTCCAGAAGGCCTGAAGCTGTTGCTGGTGCTGGTCCTCCTGCTGCATTGGGAGGGCTGCATAGACTGGACCACCATAGGGTCCTACATGAAAGACGGTACCTGCGGGAAAGACGACGCCTGCTGGCGCAGGTCCAGATTCCGTCCCTGCCAAATATGCTACAGATGTGTCGTTTGTGGCATCCGCCTCTGTCCTTGGCTGCGAGTGTTGATCCATGGCCAAAAGATACATGCACTTATGTCTTAACCTGGAACATAACGGGAGAACTTGTCATATGTTGGTAATTTAAACAGGGTTCCGTAAAACATGATGCTAAGTATATCTTTCAACGAGTAGATAAACTCCTTAATTTTTTTCTATGAGAAGCACGAAGAAAATATTAAAACCACAATTAAAAGAACTAACTTTCCTAAAAAACAGACACAATTAACTTCCCTGAAAATTCAAATAACTAGACACAATTACACAACTAATGTATTATCATATCCATTTGCACCTGGAGTAGTTATATGTAAATACATATCAATTTTTTTTTGCTTTTGCTTACACATAATTACAGCGTCCTCCTATTTTTTTCTCTGGTTTGGAGCCATGATCTCAGCGTCAGCTCCTGGATGAAGATCTCACACGCCTTAGGTAGGACCCCAGGCGCCTCCCCCGCGATCATGTGGACATTCTCCCCGCTAGCCTTCATGATCTTCTTGATCCTCGCAAGGGGAAGGCTGTGGATCTTAAAGTCGCTCATGTGCTCGATCTCATCCAGCCGGTCGGTCCAGAAGGCCTGAAGCTGCTGCTGGTGCTGGTCCTCCTGTTTCACTGGGGTGGCCGCATAGATTGGACCACCACGGGGTCCTACATGAAAGACGGTACCTGCAGGAAAGATGACTCCTACTGGCGCAACTCCATATACTGTCCCTGCCACATATGCTACAGGTGTGTCGTTTGTGGCATCCGCCTCTGTCCTTGGCTGCGAGTGTTGATTCATGGCCAAAAGATGCACTTATGTCCTTCGGGGTTGGCTCCTATTTTTCTCTCTGGGTTGGAGCTACGATCTCAGCGTCTCTAGGATGAAGATCTCACACCCCTTAATTAGCCAAGACCCCAGGCACCTCCCTTGCGACCATCAGGACTTCTCTGGGGCAGCCTTCATGATCTTCTTGATCCGCGGCCTCGCGAGAGGAACGTTGTGGGTCTTGAACTCCGATATCTGCTCGATCTCAGCCATCCGGTCGGTCCAGAAGTCCTGAAGCTGTTGCCGGGGGGTTGGTCCTCCTGCTGGAGTGGGGTGGTCGCGATTGGGACACCCTCGGAGCCTATAGGGTGAGTAAATTATGGATTAGCCATACTACGTTGAGTAAAGAAATTGTATATGTATATTTATTTAGTTCGTTTTTGCTTAGATTAAGGTTTACCCTTTCAAAGAAAAATGTCCTCTTTCTGGATTATGCAAGACATGGCTTGTGTCATATGCACATTGGGTTAGCCAGGATGTGTCATTCCCACATTGGATTAGCCAGGATGTGTTATACACACATTGGGCTAGCCATTGTGTCCTACACACATTGGGTTAGCCATTGTGTCCTACACACATTGGGTTAGCCATGATGTGTCATACACACATTGGGTTAGCCACACTGTGTCATACATAAATTTCCTTTCCCACGCAGCCATTTCAAGGTGATGTAAAAGGGTCTAGGTATTTGAAAAAGATGTCGATGTTGGTTCCTGGAGTCCAAAGATCTATCGTTCGTTTGAAGAAGAGAAATGAGTTGAGAGATCAATTCTTCATGCTTTAGGAATTAGGATGTAGCATGCAGGTTCGAATCATAGTGTTGTAGCACACTAAATATAAAACTTCTGTTTGTCGATCCGTGGCAATGCATGTGCATTTTACTAGTAGATACTAGTAATTAATAGATAATGGGAGAGACTAATTGGCGGTCGACCGCCAAAACCTACCTCGGCAGCCTAATCCCAATGGTTTTTCTTTTGCTATTTTTGGCAACTTCATATTTTTTTTGACTTTTTATTTTAAAATAGCTTTAATTTTATTTTATTTTACTTTTCATTTTTTGATTTCGAGCTTTTAATCTTTCAACCTTTTATTTTAAAAATTAAATTTTACATGATTTTGACTTTTTATTTTTTGTTGTCGGGCTTTTAATCTTTGTGGTTTTTATTTTTTGAGCTTTCTACTTTTTTCCTTTTCATGATAAATTTGCAAAAAAAAAACTCACCTGGGTCTACCTCCCGGGCGGTGGCGGCCTTCGGGCGGCACAACATCGTGCGCAGCCAGATCTGGCACGGTGGAAGGGTCGGCGGGGGGAGGGGGCAGGTGCACCATGGCCGTCGCGGCCGAGCGCGAGGGGGGGGGGGGGGGGGCGGCGCCGACGGCCCAGCGCGAGGGGCAGGAGGGGGCCGGCGCGTGTGAGACTAAGGAGCCGGGCGTGGGAACTGGGAGCGCGTCAGGAGTCTCTTAGACTCACTACTGCAAAACAGTGTATATGTGACGAGTCATCAGTGACGGGCCTCTCGCACCAGTCACTGATGACCCCGTATCAGTGACGGGCGCATAAAACCCGCCACTAATGACCCCTCATCAGTGGCGGGCGTACCACGCCCGTCACTGATGAACCCTCACCAGTAACGGGCGGGAAAGCCCGTCACCAATATCCACGTCTGAAAAATTGCAAAATTCACCAAAACACACATCAGTAGCGAGCTTTTCATCTAGGCACGCCACTGATGACTGTTCGAGGCCAGCTTTTTTAATGGGCCGGCCCAGCATTTTAGGGTTTGAGGGGGAGGTATAAAATACCCCCTCCCCCAGCTCTTCTCTCTCCCTCTATTTCCTCCCTCAGCCCCGCCGTCACCCAACTCCCTCTGCTCTCCTCTAGATCTCCCTCACTTCTCTCTCTTTTCTCCACTGCCAAGCAACCCTCTCCTCTCCCCCTTCTTCTCCACTCCCGAGCAACCCCCTCCTCTCCCCCTTATCTTCTACACGAGCCGCTTCCTCTACTCCCCTAGGTCAGGCCGCGGGCATCGAGGGCCACTCCGGCACCGCAGGTTTTCTCTCTCTCCCTTTGTTCTCTCGTTCCCTCTTGATTTCTTCTCTCCCTCGATCTCTTTAACTTGCAGATCCCCGTCGGCGGCCCATGGGGATGAGATGGCAGGGTGGCACCTCCTCCACCGCAGGAATCGTCGTCACTACCCCGGCCACCGCCAGATCCGGTGTCCCCGACCTCGTCTCCGCCACCGCCTCTGTGCAGGTACCCTCCCTCACTCTCTTTCTCTCACGCACTTTCTCCATCTCTCGGTTGCTTTCTCTTTCTCTCCATTGCAGATCGAGCCCGTCGCCGGAGTTTGAGCTTCACTGCGGAGGAGGCCGTTTGTCACTAGATCCGGCATTTGCGCTGCCCTCTCCACGTCTGGTGTCTGCCGCCGCCATGGAGACGGCAAGACGATAGGATTTGGGCTGCAATGGGCTGCGATGGGTTTGGTAGGTTTTTTTTTTTGTTTTTGCGAAAAGACATCGGTGTCGGGTGGGTATTTGTGACCGCCACTAATGATGGTATCATCACTAACGGTCGCTCACTGGCAGGAAGTTAGTGATGGGCGGGGATGCGATTTCTTGACCGTTACTAAAGACCTTTTCTGTAGTAGTGACTCTCTTTTCATCCGCCAGGAGTGGGATGGGCGATCGTTTGCCAAAGAGGAATCTCCAATAAGAAGTGGAAATAATTCTTTGGTCATGCTTTCTTGGTTAAAGTTGATATCGCCAAAGATTTTGGGAGGCTAGAAATGGCACTTCCTCTAGCAAGGACTTCTACGTAATTGGTTGCATGCATGGTCATTTTATTAATTCAGGTCTGGATCTGACTCGTTAAGGCAACCATCCACTCATGACGTGTCAAAGAAAACGGGTCCACTACAAAAATTATGTTGATCCATATGACGTTCACATATCATCACGGGCACACTCAGGAACGTCATCGTGGTGTATCTGTGACGTTTCCTAGGACAAACAAGAACGTCATGAACCTCACGTCATATATTGAGTCCAAAACTTTTCTCATATAATTTATGAGGAAATTCCCTAATTTGCCACGAGCCATAGGTCCAAAGTCATTGACAAAACGCCCCATTTCGTCATAGGCCATGAGCTCAAATGCATCGGCCCAACCCATGCCCAAATGTTAGTGACAACTTTTTTGATCCCTAGCTATCTCAAGTCTCTCCACCCTCTCCCCCCGATTCCTCCCATTTTTTCCAACGGCGTTGCCTCCAAGCTCCTCTGCCGATGACGTGTGTGTCCCCCAGCTCCATCTCTCTCGATTAATTACAGCTAGCAATCAGTTCCTCGGCCCGCAGGTGGAACAAAGCTCTCCCTGTCCCACCTGCTTTGTCCTGGCTGGGGTTTTTTGGACAGACGTGCGAGGAATGGGGAAAGGAATTATTTTCCGATAAAGGGAGCTTTTATTAAACTTAAAATTCGCATGAAGAAGATACGTACAACAAACAAGTTCGCACCGGCAATAGGGAAGGAACTAGTTAGGGTGATTCCACTGCGCCGGCCACCGGTTCTTAGGCGTCCGCGTAGGCATCGGAAACGGACAGCTTTGGTGCGCTGCAGATGAGAGGGATGGGTGGCGCGCGGGCCCAGGGCGTTCGACGATGGAGCCCTGCTGGGCCCGGTGCCGAGTCTGGGCCCGGTGGGCTGTCAGCCTGGCACTACTCCATCTGGCAGGCGTTGTTTACTTGTTTTCGTACAATCGCTCAAAAAAAGAAGCTTGTTTTCGTACAGCACTGCTGAAGCATCGGAATAAGAAAGTTGGCTAGCTGAGCCAACGTTTACCATCACATCTATATGAATACTACGGAAACAAATTTCTTGGTTAAAAGGGGCATTATGAAAGAGAGGGGATTTTCTATATGGTCAGCAAGATGTATACAATGAGAGGAAATAATTCTATGGTCTTAGTTCCTGGAATCAGCATGGATGTTAAAATCAATCTCGCGCCTAAGCTTTTTGAAAGGCTAGAGTGACACTTGTCTAACGACAAGCGCTTCTACGTAAAGGGCTGCATGGTCATTTAATTATTTTAGTTATTTTTTGCGTCATGTCGCCTATCTTCTTTAACTTGTCGCTATCAATGGCCGCCCATTTAGCAAATTCCATAGCTGTCGAGGAATACGACGATGATACCCTCTCTCCTGGTATCTTTTTGTCCTTGCCGCTAACTCCTGGAGGCTGCCGCCATCCGAAGCGAGGAGGGCGTCCGCGTCACCGCTGGCTGCCCACCACCACTCGATTTTGTCTCCTTATGCTCAAGGACCATGGGCTGGAGTAATTCAGACGATTGGGCGCAGTGCGTCGGAGCAGGGGGTCGGGTGGCGAGCCGGATTAGGAGGATGGGGCGGCACCGGATTAAAAGGACAGGGCGACGGTGCCGCAGCAGAAGGGGTGCGTGTGATCCAAGGAGAAACAGTAGAGCTTTTTTTGATAATTATGAGGGCCACAATGCTACTTTACGAATCTACGGGAAACCATGCATGTGCTTTTCTACCTGTGTGAGGACAAGGGCGTGATAGTGACGTACCACGGGATGAGACATACAAGACGCAAACTGTAAACTAAGAAATTGTTAAGATATGGTAAAAATAATTAGTCCCTTTGATGAAATGTGTCCTATAAAAAACTAGGATCAGGACGTGTAAAAAGCATTCTAATCCAAAAGAAGTACATGCCAGTCTCTAAAAAAGACTTGATGAAGATAAATGGACGTAGATGAAAAAAAAAATCCTGCAAAATCCAAATGCTCGTTTAGTTATTACCACCCAATCACCCATATACATAAGCCCGCAAAAGATAAAGATAAGTCTGAAATCATCAGGAAAGCCAGAAAAAACATCATGACAGATGTACAAGATCAGGAAAAAAAATCCCTTAGTCCAACATAGATACCCTTGCGCATCCAAGATCCAAGCGCGCACTACTGCGTTACAAGATGTATTTATTGATATCAGTGTCTCTGACGAGGTTCCATTGCGTCACCCGACAACTGCGGATAATATTCAACCAAAGATTTAAACCAATAAGTTAATGGCGCTACACAAAACCCTGTAGTGGCAATTCCAATAGCCGTAGAAAAGACGATGCCCCCTGCAAAGACGTGAGAGTCGGGGACTACCAAAGATTAATGTCGAAGACAGATGAAGTTTCACATCAAAAGGTAGTTCAGTTTAGACTTTAGACAAACAACCACAAACAAGCACAAACATTCACTTTCGCCAAGTTCCAGCCAAATCACCCCATAACGGTAACTAGGTACGGTACAAGATACAAATATGAAATAAGCACAATGTAGTCAACCACAACAGGACATTAATCGTGAGGCTTGATTATCCCCACCTCTCAGGTACCCTCATTCATCTTGTCCATCACTGGAAGGCGGCGGCGGCTGCTGCTGCTGCTCACCATTGTAAGGTGGCGGCTGATGCTCCGGCTGCAGCCACGCGAAAGGAACTGGCTGCTGCTGGTTTCCATAGTACATTCCAAAGGTGCTCATTCCCAGGACCGCGGTCTGTACGGTCGCAGACGGAAACCCCACGCCATTGTCCTGCATGACATCCACCAGGAAATCAAAGGTCTCATTTCTGGAGACCGCAGCGCCGATGTCGTTCTTTTGCAGCGTCCTCCTATTGTTATCTCTGGTTTCGAGCCATGACCTCAGCGTCAGCTCCTGGATGAAGATCTCAGAGGCCTTAGCCAAGAGCCCAGGCGCCTCGCTGGCGATCATCCGAATGTCCTCCCCGCTAGCCTTCATGATCTTCTTTATCCTCGCGAGGGGAAGGCTGTGAGGCTTGATCTCGCTCATGTGCTCTATCTCAGCCAGCGTTTCGGTCCAGAAGTCTTGCAGCTTTTGCTGGTGCTGGTCCTCCTGCTGGAGGGGATGACGCACCTGCTGCAGCGGGGTTGCCGCATAGACGACTGGACCGCCACTGGAGCCTGCAGCAAAGACTGTACCTGCCGGAAAGGCGGCCGCGCCTGCTGGCGCAGCTCCAGATACCGTCCCAGGTGCCACATATGCTACAGGTGTACTGTTGACGTTTGTGGCATCCGCCTCTGCCCATGGCTGCGAGTGTCCATCCATGGCTAAGTCTGACCTTCTACATAATGGGAGAACTTGTGTCATATATATGTTGTTAATTTAAACAGGGGTACACATAAAACATGATACTAACTGCTAACTAACAAAAGTAGGTAAACTCCTTTTTTTTTTCTATGAGAAGCACGAAGAAAATGTTACGATCACCCTAAAAGAATTAACTTTCCTAAATAAGAACTAATGTGCCAACGGTTCCATGCATCTAAACTCAATTGCTAGTGTATTGCCTAATCTGTCGCGTGGTTCCGTATGAAAACACAAAAATAGTTACGAGGCCACCTAACGCTGGCAGATTTCTCGGCCCCTCCTTGCGTGTCAGCAAACGCTCCTGTATCCTCCCTTGTCTGGTGCCCTTAAATTTCAGGCTTAATTTCTAAAATGCCACTGTGCTACAGTCCCCCGAAGTCCCAATTGGCATCCTTGCGTGCCAGCAAACCAAGACTGCTGTCATGGCCGCCGCGCCGCCCACCGGGGATCGAGATAGAAAGAGACAGAGGGGGAGGAATAACCCCGTCCGGATCTCGATCTCAGCAGCGATGGCACTCTCTCCAACCTCGATCTCCCAACGAGAAGATCAGGATGCTAGCTAGGGTTTGGCTGCTGCCGCCGCCCCTAGTAAGTACTCATGTGTTAGAGTTCACAGAGCGAGACAACGCCGATCGATCCATCGATCGACATCTGAATGAGCACGCGCGGCGAGACTTAACAGGGATCTCGCAAAAGAACATGGCGCCGACAGAATCGGAGACGATAACACAGCAGAATTTCAGAATTACCGACCTATCTATCTACACGCCCTTTCCTAGATCTCGCACGAACAATTAGTACACACTCCAATTGAAGTACAACATGTACAGAAGCTAGCATAACACGGATCTCGCAAATAGAACATGGCCGGCGCCGACAGAATTGGAGACACGGCAAGACAACACAGCAGAATTTGAGAAACGGCCTATCTATCTATTGTTCTACACACGCCCTTTCCTAGATCTCGCACGAACAATAGTACATATACACAACACAGCAGCTAGCATAAATTGGAGGAGATGCGAGAATAGATGCGATGTTGAAGCTTACCGGGGCTTGGGCAGCGGAGAGAGACGGGACTGGAGCACCGGCCTGGAGATGGAATCCTAGGAGGAGGAAGATGGCGACGGCAAGGAGAGGGACTGATGAGGGAGACCTTGGCTTGACCCTTGTACTATATATCCGCCCACTGATGGACTGCGATCCAGTGCCTGCCTACTGGACTGGGTGTCAGGCAGAATGTCTGAACTGGGAGACTTTTTGTCCATGCCTTCCTTATTTGGGATATACTATGTACTTCGAGGCCCAGTGGGCGGCGGGCCGGGGCCTGTGTGAGTGTGATTCGGTGGGCGCTTTGGGACACACGTGCGACGGAAAGGGAAGGAACTAGCTAGGGTGATTCTGTCTGACAGAGACATTCTCGAGAGCAATTTTTTATCTGAAGACTCTATATAATTTTTGTCAACTGACAAAAAAAAACTGCGGGGTCAGAGAGCACCACCCTAGCTAAAGCCCCAGCACCGATTACCGCTATAAATATCCTATTAAGATGTTCCTCTCCATGATCAAACATTACTCATTGACAGTATGTGTAGTTCTCTGCAACGAAATATAACTTCTTCCTATGTAACACCTCCAAATGGACCTTTTTTTTTACTGTACACATTAAATAAAGTCGACAAGTCACATATTTTAGAAAGAAACCCCAGAAGACACATAATCAAATTAAAATGTTAAGATATCTTGTAAGTTGTAACATGAATTATATTATGATCTAAGATGTTATGACCAGTAAAATAAAAAACGGGCATTATTTCACTGACTTTGCTGAGATTGTTAGGATGTACTCTTTGTTGGTAGGAGTATAGAACAAGAAGTAATTCTTTTGGTCTTAGTGCCCCGAATCAGCATACTTTCATGGTTAAAATTGATCTGACTAAATCTTTTGATAGGCACTTCATCAGACAAGAGCTCGTACGTAAAGGGTTGCATGGCCATTTCATTAATTTAGTCACTTGCGTCACGTCTCCTATCTTCTCTGTCATCATCAATGGCCACCTTTGGCGCGGAGACTTAAGCAGGTGATTGCTGGAGCATACGCGGCGCGGCATATGGATCGCTTCTACGTAAAGGGTTGCATGGTCATTTCATTAGTTTAGTTATTGCTAGCGTCACTTCGTCTATCTTGTATGTCTTCATCAATGGCCACCCTTTTGGCAAATTCCAGAAAAGTAGAGGAATACGACAAGGATGCCCTCTCGCTTGGCATCTTTTGTCCTTGCCGTTAACTCCTGGAGGCTGCCTTTGTTCGCGGCGAGGAGGGCGTCGAAGGTGTCACCGCCGGCTGCCCACCATGAGTCTATCTAATCCCCTTATGCAGTTATGCTCAAGGATCGTGAGCTGGAGTAATTGAGGCAATGGGGCCGTGTGTCAGAGCAGGGGGTCGGGCGGCGAGCCGGATTAGGAGGATGAGGCGGCAAGGAAGGAGAAACAGTGGAGTTTGTCTTAACAATTATGAGGGCCAAAATATTTTTTACAAATCTACATGAAACCGTATATGCGTTTTTCTTCATATGTGACAAGGGTGCGGTAGTGACGTACCACGGGATGAGACATATACAAATGCAAACTGTAAACAAAGATGTGGTTTAGATATGTTTTTAGTCCATTTGATGAAAACGTGTCCTATAGAAAGCTAGGATCAGGACGTGTAAAGCATTCATATCCAAAAGAAGTACATGCCCGCGGTCTCTAAAAAAGACTTGAAGATACGTAGATGAAAAAAGTTGCTGCAAAATCCAAATGCTCATTTAGTTACCACCAAATCGACCCTATGCATAGGACCAGAAAGATAAATATAAGTACCAAAAATCATCAGGAAAAAACCAAAAAATCATGAAAAAACATCGTGATAGATCCACAAGATCAGGAAAAATTCCCGAGTCCAACAGAGATATGAAGAACTTTCGAGCAGCCAAGCGCACTGCGTCAACAAGGTTCCATTGTGTCAGCCGACAATTGCAGATAATATTCAACCAAAGATTTAAAGCAACAAGTTAATGGCTACACAAAACCCTGTAGTGAGAATTCAATAAAACTGTAGAAGAAAAATACCCCTGCAAACACGCGAGAGTCTGAGACTAACAAAGATTCATCTCGAAGACCGATGAAGTTACACATCAAAAGGTAGTTCAGTTTAGACCATCTCTACAACAAACAAAATACAACAAACAAGCACAACTTTCACCGAAGTTCCAGCCAAATCACCCCATAATGTAACTAGGTACGGTACAACATACGGATAACCACAGCCAACCACAATATAAGACAGTAATAACCCGGCTTGATTATCCGCCTCAGCTCCGCTCATTCATCTTGTGCACCACTGGAAGGCGGCTCCTGCTCCTCAGCGTCGTTGTAAGGTGGCTGATACTGCTCCTCACCATTCTAAGGCGGTTGCTGTTGCTCCGTCTGCGGCCACACGAAATGAACTGGCTGCAGGTATCCATAGTACATTCCGAAGTTGCCCATTCCCGGTACCGTGGTCTGCATGGTCCTAGTCGGCAACCCCACGCCATTGTCCTGCATGACGTCCACAAGGAAATCAAATGCCTCATTCCGGGAGACCGCAGCGGCGATGTCATTCTTCTGCAGCGTCCTCCTATTATTTTCTCTGGTTTGGAGCCACGATCTCAGCGTCAGCTCCTGGATGAAGATCTCACACGCCTTAGCTAGGAGCCCATGCGCCTCCCCCGCGATCATCTGGACATTCTCCCCGCTAGCCTTCATGATCTTCTTGATCCTCGCAAGGGGAAGGCTGTGGGTCTTGAAGTCGCTCATGTGCTCGATCTCATCCAGCCGGTCGCTCCAGAAGGCCTGAAGCTGTTGCTGGTGCTGGTCCTCCTGCTGCATTGGGAGGGCTGCATAGACTGGACCACCATAGGGTCCTACATGAAAGACGGTACTTGCGGGAAAGACGACGCCTGCTGGCGCAGGTCCAGATTCCGTCCCTGCCACATATGCTACAGATGTGTCGTTTGTGGCATCCGCCTCTGTCCTTGGCTGCGAGTGTTGATCCATGGCCAAAAGATACATGCACTTATGTCTTAACCTGGAACATAACGGGAGAACTTGTCATATGTTGGTAATTTAAACAGGGGTTCCGTAAAACATGATGCTAAGTATATCTTTCAACAGTAGATAAGCTCCTTAAAAAAATTTTATGAGAAGCACGAAGAAAATATTAAAACCACAATTAAAAGAACTAACTTTCCTAAAAAACAGACACAATTAACTTCCCTGAAAATTCAAATAACTAGACACAATTACACAACTAATGTATTATCATATCCATTTGCACCTGGAGTAGTTACATGTAAATACATATCAATTTTTTTTTGCTTTTGCTTACACATAATTACAATTTCAAAGAAAAAGAAAACATGTTTGTACTTTTGTCTACATGGAAACTGCAATCTACTCGTGCCGAGCAAACAATCCCCATAAAACAAGGAAGTAAACATATATACCGGAGTATAGACTACGAATATGGGCTATAGACTACGAACATGGGCTCTCTTGTGAACCCACGCGGAAATGGAAGAAAAATAACCATGGTATACGCGGCCAGAGGATAGCCCCTCCTAGATTTGCATCTAAAGAACAAATCTTACAGCAAATTAAAATACCCCACGACCTTTTCATCTAAACTCGATTGCTAGTGTTCTCTAATCTGTCGTGGTTTCCTAAATAAGAACTAATGTGCTAACGGTTCCATGCATCGAAACTCAATTATTGCTAGTGTATGTATTGCCTAATCTGTCGTGTGGTTCCGTATGAAAAAACAAAAATAGTCACGAGACCTAACGCTGGCAGATTTCTCGGCCCCGGCCCTCCTTTCGTGCCAGCAAACGCACCTGTATCCTCCTTTTTGTCTGGTGCCCTTATATTTCTAGCTTAACATAATTATTTCTAAATGTCACTGTGCTACTATACCGAAGTCCCAAACCAAGACTGGTGACATGGCCGCCCCCCAGCAGCGAGAGAGAAAGAGACAGAGGGGGAGGAACAACCCCGGCCGGATCTCGATCTCAGCGGCGATGGCGCCCTCTCTCCTCAACCTCTCCTGCTAGGAAGAACCTAGTATAAACTAACGAATCCATTGTTAGAGTTCACACTTCACAGATCGATAACATGTAAAAGGGCACGAGCAAGCGCAGCCGACGCGGCGAGACAAACGCCGATCCATCGATCGACATCTGAAACATGGCGAGACAGCACGGATCTAGCAAAAAATCATGGCACCGACAGAATCGGAGATGACAAAACAGCAGAATTGGAGAACTGGCCCTATCTATCTACATGCCTCTTCCTAGATCTCGCACAAATAATACTACTCCGTACTACATACATACCAAGACAGCAGCTAGCATAAATTGGAGGTGATGCGAGATGAGGCCTGAGGGTGGAGGTTGTTGATTCTTACCAAACCAGGGGCCGGGCGCTGGAGATGGAACCCTAGGAGGAAGATGGCGACGGCGAGGAGAGGGACTGATGAGGGAGACCTCGGCTTGGCCCCTATATATTTGCCTACTGCTGGACTGGGATCCAGTGCCTACTGGACTGGGAGTCAGTGTCTGAACTGAAAGACTTTTTGTCTATGCCTTATTTGGGATATACTATGTCGATCGAGGCCCAGTGGGCGGCGGGGCCTGTGAGTGATATTCGGTGGGCGCTTTGGGACACACGTGCGACGAAAAGGGAAGGACAGGGAAGGAACCAGGGTGATTCTGTCTGACAGACATTCTTGAGAGCATTTTTTTTAATCTGAAAACGCTATTTGGTGAACTGAAAAAATCTACGGGAGAGAGGACCCTTAAAGCCCCAACAACGAACACTGATATAAATATCCTCCGAAGATGTTCTTCTTGATGGCCAAACCTTACTCGTTTCGTTGTCATTTTGACAGTAGTTCTCTGAAAGGAAATATAACTTGTACACTATATTTAATGTGCTCTTCTTTGCTACGTAAGACCTCCAAACGGACCATTTTTTACTGTACAAATTAAGAAAGTCGACAAGTCACATTTCTTAGAAAAAAAACTCCACAAGACATAATCAAAATTAAAAATGTTAAGATATCTTGTAAGTTGTAAAATGAACTGTAATCTAAGATGTTATGACCAGTCAAATACAAAACGTGCATTATTTGACTGGATTTGCTAAGATTGTTAGGATGTACTCTTTGTCCGTAGGAGTATAGAACAAGAAGAAATAATTCTGTGTGTCTTAGTTTCCCTGAATCAGCATGCTTTCATGGTTAAAATTGGTCTGGCTAAAGCTTTTGATAGGCTAGAATGACACTTCATCACACGTAAAGGGTTGCATGGCCATTTAATTTCATTAATTTAGTCGCTTGCGTCACGTCTCCTATCTTCTATGTCATCGTCAATGGCCAGCCTTTTGGCAAATTCCACGGCAGCAACGGAGGAATATGACAAGAATGTCCTCTCTCTCCGTATATTTTTGCCCGACAGTGGATTTGTTACTCCCGAGAGCACATTGCATGCCCCTATCATAGCCGCACATTTCCATGGCATCCTCCCACCCTTCTTCTATCTTCTCTGTCATCATCAATAGCCAGCCTTCTGGCTAATTCCACGGCCAGCAACAGAGGAATATGACATGGATGTCCTCTCTCTCCGTATATTTTTGTCCTTGACAAGAACGAGCTTTCTATCAATCTGCAAGAGGCTATATCTATGCTGAATCACCACCTTCAAGGTATTACTCTTCAGCCCCACTGTCTGCACATTCACTTTCTCACGTACGCTGGCGATCGAGCTGCTTAATTATCTGCAGGCATGTTACCACCGTTGAAGCCAATGCTATTTTTGTTATCAACTTAACTTTTTTTTCAATCTGGGAAAACTCCTGCTACCTGAATAAATCTACCATTCCTTTTCAGCAAGCATGTTGACCACGACTCTACCTCTCAAATCAAATCCATTTTTCCCATCCGGCCGGCCAGCAGAACCTCAATAACAGTACTCTATCTCGGACATCCCTTGATCCTCCCTAATAAGGATAGATTCTCTGCTTAAACTTCATCATCGATACGATAAATGATAAAATCAGGCATAAACTCAATTATATTGCTTCATGATGATGTTGGAAGACTCACGCTTATTAACTCGGCTTTTCCTCCATCCCTATTGACTATATGCCTCGGTGTCATCCTTGATCGTGCATCCGCCGAATTTCGTAACACTTGATGGAAATATGAGCAATTTACCACAAGATTTAATAGATAAAAACAGTAAATAAAACATGTGTAATATTGCAACCATGAATAATTCGGCACAAGAATTGATCAACATAAATAGTGGGTAAAACATGACTAGACCAAACACAGTAGTCATGCAAGCATATGAACAAAACACATCTAAATCAAGAACTAAACATACGAATTGCAGCATGATATCAAGTATGGGAAATAATGACACGTGCGGTGCAGAGGCGGAACCGCTCGTGTTCCCGTTGCTAGACATGTTGATGTCGAGGATGTCTTCAACCTCCGGGAAGAAGTCGTCGTCGGGGAAGGAGTCGTCGGAGTCCAGTGCGTTCGCGGCGAAGAGGAAGAAGACAGTAGTCGCGCGTAGCGCTCCCCAAAAACCTTATTGCCCTTCTCTCGTACAGGACTCGTAGAGGCGGGGTTCCGGAGGCCTACTATCCCGACCTGCGGTGCACGCCACGAGACGAGATGGGGAAGAACGGAGCGGCAGTGCAATGCTCTGGAACGAGAGGAGGCAGGAATGCTGTTTCGGTGTGCTTTCTGGAGAGGAGCAGGCAACAGAGGGAGGCAAAACGAAGAGGACAAATTCGTTTCAGCTTCTGTGCAACCATTCAGATTATTTTCCATTCACGCGTGTACAGGACTCGAAGAGGCGGGGTTCCGGAGGCCTACTATCCCGACCTGCGGTGCACGCCGCCAGACGAGATGGGGAAGAACGGAGCGGCAGTGCAATGCTCTGGAACGAGAGGAGGTAGGAGTGTTGTTTCGGTGTGCTTTCTGGAGAGAAGCGGGCAACAGAGGGAGGCGAAACGAAGAGGACAAATTCGTTTCAGCTTCTGTGCAACCGTTCAGATTATTTTCCATTCATGCGTGGCAAAAAGATAGAGAAGCTCTCGGCTCGAGGCATTCCCGCAACCCGCGGCGCGTGCGCGTCGTGACAAGACGAGGCGGGGGGCGGAGGAGCGCGTAGAAGCTCTCTTCTTCTCATGCTCACACAACAGGTGGAAGAGCCCCCCCCTTATAAGGTGGTGCAAACTCTCTTCAACTAGCAATGTGGGACTAAACTTTTGTCCCACCTCTTGCCATGCATGAATGGGCCGAATGGGCCTTTGGGATTTTCAGGAATTTATTGGACTATAAATTAAATAGTGGGCTGGGCCACATAAATTCCAACAACACTTACTACTATTATTGTGAACTTTTGGTGGACACAAGTGTCAGGGAAGGATAGGAAAAAAAACACTTTGTCTTAATGATGATGACATAGCATCCGGGTATAGTCTCAAGGAGGAAAAACTCGGCCCAAGGAGTAGAGGGTCTGCCAGGTCATCTATATGGAGTCTGACTGCTACACCTGGGCGCCTCATTGACTTGGAGTGCAAGATAGGGAAACTCTACTACCCAAAATACCACTTGAGATATGATTCTAACCGATTAAATAATCTATTCCGTATAAACCGACTCAGGCTCTTGTAATCTGATACGTCGAAAACATACTATTCCTTTTTAAGTTTCCATCTTTGTGTTCTATTGCTTTTTATCGATTTTCATTAAAGCTTTGAGCTTAAATGTAGTTAACAGCCATTAGGAAGTTTCTTCTTTCTTTGTTTTGTTAATTTCAGATATATAACGCGAGAGGAGAGCCCCTAGAAAATTAGGAGGATCATATATCGGAGTCCAATGCAGTATACAAAAGGAGGGATCGACAAAGGCCCCCACGGAGGTCCCAGTCGGCCAAGGGTAGGCACCCTGGGCCCAGGGCTGCTTGCCTGGGGCTTGGGAGACTCTGCTCTTTTCGATGTACTCTTTCATACTCCCTCCGTTCCAAAACACAAATCATAAAGATTTGTGCACTTGGACCAAGGCAGCTCTCATTTCTAGTGCTTGACCACTCATATTGGATTAATAATAAATGGATGTGAGTAGTTATTTGCCGGGTGCGGGTACCAAGAGAAAATAAGGTGTGTTTTGGAACAAATGAGAAAAACCTATATGAGTTGTGTTTTGGATAGGAGGGAGTAACACTTTGGGACCCCCTGAAAATTCAGACACAAGAAGATATCGATTACGAGGCAAAGCAGCACAGAAAGTAAAACTACCAGAAATTATGCTGCGAGATCACTGCTTCGGAAAAGGTTAGCAGCAGCGGTCCGAATTACACACCGGTGGCGGTAACCCGGACCGCCACTAAGCCTGCGCCACGGTAATACCCGCCACCGGTGCTAGCCAGCACCGGTGGCGGTTTGCACAACCGCCGCTGGTAATCCGTAGGGAGGTTAAGAAAGTGCACCGGTGACCGTGGGAAGAACTGCCACTGTTCTTTTCCGGTTTAAAAAAAATATTTTTTATATTAGAACATTCCTGTAACAGCAATATATCACATCACAGCAATAGATAACAGCATGATAGATAACAGCAATATATATGAGAAAATCACACATCCATGATAGATAACAGCATCCGTTCACAAAACTTATTACAAAAACACAGATATTCAATATTTAACATTGTCCATCAAAGTTTCAATACATCGGCACAACCCCGCCTTCATAAAAATCACCGTTCTCCTTCAGGACCTCTTTGTTGAGAATGGTGGCTATCTTCCTCTGAATATCGAACACAAGAACAGCTGGGTTGTGTTCATATTCTGATTCCGTCTTGAAGTAATCCACCATCTGCTGGTAGGTCGTCTTTGTCTTGGGCTTGAAATTGGTGACCCAATTGCGGATGATGTACGCGTAGTAGTATCCACAGAAGACCGTACCTTGCGGCTGTTGTATACATGCGAAGTTTCTGTGATAGGTTATTTTCTTCCAGCCGTAACTTGGCAACTCATAGTCAGTCACTGCCTTTTTCCACGCCTCTTCGAAGAGTGTTCCGACGGTTTAGAAGTCGCGCGGCTCATAGCCTTACTTCCGGCGGAGTGGATCAAGATACGTCACCGACCCTTCTTCGAAAGAGAAGGCCACCACCACCCAATGTTCGTTGTTTACAAAAAGAACACACATTTATAACCGAAATGAGAACAACTTAGTGGAACGAGAAAGAAAGCAATGGTCTTGAGAACAACTTACTCTAAATGGTAGAGTGTAAGAACATAACGGCGTTGCTTGTGCATTGCGAAGAACTTAGCCAAGTATGAGCCTTCTCTCTCGAACCCCGTTTCCATTCCTCTAGACCGATGGTTGCTTTGCTGAATAAGAGAGGATCGGCGATGGCAACGTGTGGTTCTTTCAGGCGGAAGGACTCCCTAGTGAAGTATACACACCAGAGTCTTAACATGTTGTTGTCTAAGTACTTCTGGTTGAAGACGTGAAACAAGTCAAGGAAGTCCACGCCGAAGGTAAGTTCCTTCGTCTGCAGGTCCCCCGTTTCGGCATTGTAGAAGCCATAATACTCTGGCACCTTCACATTCATCTGTTGGCCATGTTGTGTAGAATTAGCTGATGCTGCCATGTAGTAGCCATGTAGCTCTTGCATCTCTTGCGGCAGGCTCCTTAGGTCCTTAAGGCTGACCATCGGTTGTCCAGGGTAGAACATCAGCACTTTATCGAATTTCCTGGCCACGAAGTAGGCTCCGCCGACTAAATCACAAGCTATAGGGGGGCTTCATATTCAAAATATCTAGCCGGTTTTCCCAATTCCCTTCGATTATTGGCGGATTGCTGGGTTGCTCGCCCGTTGAGTCCAACTCTTTACTCTTCGAGTCACTGGATCTCTTGCTGATTTTGGACCCCTGTTATTGGTGCGCCGGCGTTTCAAAACCTCGGCCTCCTCTTGATCCTTGAAGGTCTGGGAGACCTGCTTGCCAGACGTGTACTCCAGCGCGCCCGCCACAGATTTCCGTGGCACGGGTGCAGGTCGTGGTGGTTGTGAGGGTTGGCTGTCTTTACGGTGGGGCGGCGATGGATTAGGCAGCAGCACATGAGCCGGTGCAGCGTCATCATCGCTGCAGTCTTGCGTTGGTCCGAAATCGAAGCCTCCTTGCCCCGACGTTGGTGAATCCGGACGTGCTGGCTTATTGGGGGATGGGCCAAGGGGCGATGGAGAGGGAAGTCATCGAGCGGAAGCCGGTGGAGACGCTCCGGGACACGACAAAGAGGGAGAAGGTTGGGTAGCGAGGGCAACCAACCTCCTGGGCCACTGGATGTACGTGCCCCGGCATTGCCCTAGAGTCACTGATTCCTCCTCTAGAGGATAAGGGACCGGCGTCTTGTCAAATTCCGGGAGCACGGAGTCCACCTGCACCCTGACATGATCCGGGGCCATGGGCGTGTTGTGCACGACCGGCATTCTTCGCATCAGCAGACCACGTGCGCCTAAGGGATTCCCGGTGGATGGCATCAATATCCGGCACTTAATACTCTTCTGTGCGTGACAAACAAATTAACATACGTACGTTAGTGTTATGGTGTGAAGAATGACGTAATTGAGTGTATATATACTATGGTACCAGTAAGGAGCTTACCAGGATGTTATCAGATGGGCCATCAGGGTCATCCGAAGTTCGGTGCCGGAGCCAGCACTGCTCTTATAAGGTGGCGGCGAAGGATTCGGAGTCGACTGATGAACATGCGGAGTCATAGGCCTCGGTGTCACGCCCCGGTTGCCCTAATATGTAGCAACGAACTCCTCCATAGTCTGGCCAGAGTCCCTTGCTTTTTTCAAGCAAGCGAAAAACTCCTCCCTCGCCGCCCTTTTCGCCACCTCTACAATTTCTTCGTGCTTCTCAGCCTTTCTTTTACGGCTCCGGGCTTCTTTCTCTTGAGGAAAGACTTTGCGGCAAAGGGCCCCGGTTCCTAAGGCTCGAATATGGGCCCCGTGCTTATTTCTTCCTAGAGCATAGCTTAGTGGTGAATCCCACTGTGCACGGAGCTCGTCGTGGGAGCCTTCCGACTCGAACTCGGCGACCTTGTCCTGAAATAAGACAAAGTCGGTGTCAATTTATAAGTGAGTGTGTTAGAAGCTAAACTGAAAAGGAAGTGGCGGTTGAGGCCTTACGATTAAAACTTTCTGGTCATCGCGGATAGGCTTCAGGCCTGCCCACTGTTCTTTTGTCATGGTACTCCGCACAAAGGTTGTGAACCGGTCATGACGGAGCATTGTTGGGACAGGAGGGACTATCCCTCTTGCCGCAAGCTTGGCGTCCTCCTTCTCCCACACCGGCTTCTTTCCCTCGATACCACGACTACCAAGGCGGTGGTTAAATTTCCTCTTGGCACGTAGCGCCGCGTACCACTCTTGGGTTGCTTTGAAATTTTGATCCTTTTCCTTCTCCTTGAACTCCTCCCATTCCTCCTCTGTGATCCTCGGCCATTTCTTATGAATCACCATCTTCCAATCTTCGTTCAAAAAAGCACTGGCCATGGTACCCCAATTGCTGTGACCCCTACGCATTGTGGTCTTCATCGCTCCGAATACTTCTTCACGGAGCACGGGATCAGGCACCTCGAACCTCTCCCATCCCTTGGCGTAACAATCTTGCTTTACGCTCTCCGGCACCTCGGTCCATCTTTGATTGATGTTCGTGAACTCGCGAACGATTGCATTGCAAGTGTTGGCGAAACACGACGCGGCCCTCTTTGGTGATTTGGGTTCCCCCACGTCGTCAGTCCTGGTGACGATGAATTTCTCCTTCGTCGGCTTGTTAGACCCACGCGGCGCCTTCTTCTTCTTCTTCTTAGAAGTAGCCTGCGACGTGGTAGCCTCAGAGCCTGCATTGAAGCCTGAAGGATCACCGCCGCCGTGTTCAGGCTCGTCGTCTTGGCTATGTGCTATTGGTGTGCCCGACGATGAAGAACCCTGAGGGGAGTCCTCAGGGTGTTCTCCATCGCGACCCTGAGCTTCCTATACAATGCCCTTACATGGATTACTTTAAAAATTTGAAAAATTCGACATGACCCGTAATGTAAATCTAGAAAAATTCGGCATGACCCGTGCTATAAAGCTAGCGAATTGGTCTACCCGACAATGATACCTGCATAAAAATTACCCACCCACATATACCCCCTCGGCGCGATGGCCACCCCCCTAAATTTCAACGGCCTCGGCACGATGGCCGGGCCCACATCATGCATATGCCACAAAATGCATATTTAAGACATTTGATATTTGCTACTCAAGGATATTTGCTCAAGGATATTTAAGACAAAATGCATACCTAAGACGAAATGCATAGTCTATTAATATATAATTATATGACATAGATTCATATTCATTATATTCCTAGTCAAGGATATTTGCTCATGGATATGATTTTGATCACATTAGTCACATATTTGCTACTCAAGGATATTTGCTTGACACTTTACCCATCGCCAAAGCAAGGAAAAAAAATCCTAACCCTAGAACATGGATCACTAAACCCTAGAACAGTAAACTTAAAAAAACAATCCTAACCCTAGCACTGACCTTGTCGCCGGCAGGCTCTCCCTCGACGCCGGCGGCCGGGGACCCCGGCGGTTTGTCGTCGCGGGGGAGCTTGGTCTCCAGATTTTGGACCTCGTCCACAAAATCCGGCGGGCCCGAATCAGCCGTGCGGCGGGGCGGCAGGTTTGCCGTGGCTGACGCCGTGGAGAAGCCACGGCAGCGGCCCGTGCCGCGTGTGCGCACCATGGCGGCAGCGGCGGTGGCGGCGGCTCGGGGACAGCGGGTCGGGGAGGAGAAGGCCGGGGAAAAGGAACGGGGTCGGGGAGGAGAAGGAACGGCTTCGGGTCGGGGTCGGCGACGCGGGTGGGGGAGGGGAACGGCGGCGGCGGCGAGTCGGCGGCGGGGCAGGGCTTCGCCCGCGTTAGTGTTCGATGTGCCGCTGCTGGTCTGTGAGACGCGCGGGCGAATGGTTCGAAATTTCGCTAAGTCCAGTCGCTATCTATTGGCCAAGGGGATTTTTGCACCAGCACTCGTGGCGGTTCACCAAGTAAAATAGCCACCGGTGCTAAGCACCCGTGGCCGGTTGGTGCTTTGGACCGCCACCCGTGCTTCTCAGTGGCTATAGCACTGGAGCGAGCACTGGTGACGGTCTATTTGCAAAACCGGCCACTTGTGCTGCAGTGGCCGGTTTTGCAAATAGACTGTCACCAGTGCTCGCCACCAGTGCTCCTCAGTGCCTATAGCAATGGAGCGAGCACTGGTGACGGTCTATTTGCAAAACCGGCCACTGGTGCTCCACCTGTGCTCCTGCATCTAGCACTAGTGGCGGTTTGACCGCAAAACCGCCACTGATACTAATTTCTGAATCAAGTTTTAAATTCATATTAAATTATGTGTACATCCAAAAATTAAAGAACCTGTCCTTTTGAGTGTAAACTACTAATATCATGTCCCATGCAAAGTTTCAAACCTAAATACAGAAATATCATCAACCATTTATATGATTATGTTGTTCATATTAAAGTTATTAATTGCTATAAAATTGAATTTTGCTCAAAATGACCTGAAATTTTGCATGGAACATTTCTATCAATAAACAATCTTACATATAAATTGTGGTCCAAAAATTTAAAAGGATGCACTTTGGTTCTTCATTTTTTTCACATTGCTTCTTCATTTTGGAACCATCTAGGTAAATCTCTCAGAAACCATCCAACCCCATGAACAAAATGTGACATGTTTTTTTTGATTGAACTTGAATTTTTTTTATGGGTGTTCTATAGCAATAGGGAAGTGTCCACACCAAATTTGACAATGTTTTGAGAAAAATTGAATTTTATAGAATTTTTATAGCACAAAAGCCACACATAATGACACTTAACCATAGAAATTAGGGTATATAACATTTGAATTTATGCTTCAAAACTTTATTGAGAATAAACACTCTTATTATACACATAAAAGAACAGGTGGTGTATTTATTTAAAACCCAGAGAATATATTATGAATTTAATAGCTTATTGGAAATTCGTCACCAATGGCGGTTTTTGTCGTGAGAACCGCCACTGATATGCGGTACACAAACTTAGGTTCTCCAATGCTCCTGCGTATCATACTAGTGGCCGGTTTCTTTGCGAGCACCGCCACTAGTGCTCCATGCTAGTGGCGGTTCCCAGCGTAGTCACCGTCACTTGTGCTCCTGCGCGTGAGGCGAAGTTTTGCGCCAACACTAGTGGCGGTTTGCTGCGTTTTAACGGCCACTAGTGCTTCATGCTAGTGGCGGTTCGTGCGTTTTCACCGCCACTAGTGCTCCTCAGAGCGAGCTTTCGCGCAGTGGGTTGGGAGTTTTAGTCCCACCTCGCTAGTTTACAGAGAATCTGACCAGCATAAATAGCCTTCTCCACCTGCACTCTCACTTCCGAATCACATCTCTTCCTGGCCGGTGGGCCCGGTTGTCCTCTCTTCCTGGCCTGTGGGCCCGGTTGTCGTTCCGAAACTTGGTGGGCTCGATAAAAGCCCTGTGGGCCCGGTCAAACCTGCCCTAGTAGGTAGTAGGCAATTCCCTGGTTCGCCGGGCTCGGCCCGAACCCGAAAAGCTGTGTTGACTGGGTGGGCTAATTTTTTTCCATGAAATTTGATAAAGTTATTTTGAAATTCAGAACATATCTAAGACATTTGATTTGAAATTTGAACAAGTTATTTAATACAACTGATTTCAAATTTGATCAAGTTTCTTCAAATTCAGAACATATTTAAGACATTTTATTTGAAATTTGAACAAGTTATTTAAAACATTATGATTTCAAATTTGAACAAGTTATTTCAAATTCAGAACATATTTTTTATTTCAAATTTGAACAAGTAATTATTTAATACAGTTGATTTGAAATTTGAACAAGTTGTTTAATACAATTGATTTCAAAAATCGATCAAGTTACTTCAAAATCAGAACATATTTAAAACATTTTATTTGAAATTTGAACAAGTTATTTCAAATTCAGAACATATTTAAGACTTTTGGTTTCAAATTTGACATGATACAAGTTACAATTTTCATTCAAAAGCATCGTGAAACATCAACTACGAAAAGATACACAAATATTTAACTATTCCACAATCTTGTCCTTCATCTTCTTTCTAGTCTTCTCCTTCCTCTTATATGTTAGGGTCTCTCTATGGCCGCTTCTAGCGTATGCCTCCTCTCTTGCCTCAGGTCTTGACTTCTTCCTTGTCTGAATTGTCCGTTATGCTTCTTCTTCTTCTTGGTTTGACGTTGGATCAGGAAAACCTTCATAGTCTTGTTGTGAAGTAACTCCGTCGACGCCAACTATGCTTCTTTTCCCTCTCCTTACGACAACACGGTTCTTGCTTGTCGGGTCGTCGATGAACAAAACTTGTTTGCATTTTGAAACAAACTGCCATGGTTCCCATCTTGCCGGGATTTTCTTCACGTCCACTTTATGACGAGGAACCTCACGAGGCAGGGTCATTGTTGTGAATCTATGATCTTCTTTTCTGACATCACGTGCCCATCTAACACGGAACATGGGGATGGTGGTGAAGGTGTAGTCAAGCTCCCAGATCTCTTTAATCACGCCATAGTACGCTTCTGTAGTGCCTTAGTTTTCAGAACTAGTCTCAGCAACCAGTACTATACCGCTATTTTGGTAACTGCTCTTACGATCTTGATCCTTGGTGTAGTACGTATACCTGTTCATTACGTACGACTGGTAAGTCACTATGCAGCCGTCGGGTAGGCGCGAGAACTTTTGAGCGGTCCTTTCTTCTTCATTTGCCGCCACCCTGGCATAGCAAAAACTCTTGAGCCACATGGCGAATGTTGCATTGTGGGTCTTGTGTATCCAATCAGCACTCCTGTTAGGGTACCGGTTTTCAAGTTCTTCCATATGCATGTCGATGAAAGGCTGGACCTCGTACATATGTTGCAGCACCATTGTATGTGTTCTCATATAGTCGTCCTCTCTCCCCAATGAATACACATCTAGAACCTTCCGGCCAAGCCCACCTTCACCTTCTAGTTTGACCTTATGTCGTGATTCGGGTACTCCTATGGGTTTGTGATCCGCCAACCAATCAGTGGCGTACTCCACACACTCTTCTACATGGTAGCCTTGCATGATGCTACCTTCCGGATGCCCTCTGATACGAACATACCGCTTCAGCACCGCGTTGTATCGTTCGGGCCCATACATGTTGTGCAGAAAGGAGGGCCCTAGTAGGATTATCTCGTCGGTGATATGGACCATCAGATGTACCATGATATCAAAGAATGTTGGAGGGAAGAACATCTCACATTCACACAAAATTTATATCATTGAATCCTTCAGCTGGAGGCAGCGTTCCACCGTGATGGACTTTTGCCCGATTGTGTCAAAGAAGTCACAAAGCTTCATGACCGTCTCTCTGATCCATGGCTCCATGGCACCTCTTATTGCAACTGGAAGTAACTGCGTGATAATCACGTGGCAGTCATGAGACTTCATGCCAACAAGCTTGTGACTCTTCATGTCAACGAGTCTCTTGATGATGGACGAGTAGTTGGATGGAACTTTTATGCTGTGGAGACACTGGCACATTCTGTGTAACTCGGCTTTGCTCAAGGTGTAACACACAGGTTTACATCGTGTCGTTATCGTGACTTCACCATTGTGGTCTTCCGGTGACTCTTCCTCTACCGCCCACAGCTTCTTCCTTATGCCCAAGAACTCCAGGTCCTTCCGTGCCTTTGGCCCATCTTTTGTCTTGTCTGCATTGTTCATTAGCAAGCCCAACAAGGTGTCGCACACGTTCTTCTCGACGTGCATGACATCTATGGTGTGACGGCTTTGTAAGAATTTCCAGTAAGGCAGGTCCCAAAACACCGACCTTCTTTTCCACACAGGTCCATCGCCATCCTTCTCTTTCGCTTGCGGATTTGCTTTCCCGGCAACAACTTCCAAGTTCCTAAAAATTTCATAGATTTTGCGCTCAGTCTTTTCCCTGGGCTTCGGGCGAGGCTCTGTCCTCCCATTGAAGTTTTTCTTGTCCTTCCTCCATGGGTCATCGCGTTGCAACCACTTTCGGTGTCCCATGTACACAATCTTCCGTGAAACTGGCAGCCTCTGTGAGTTCGTTTCATCCCGCACTTTGTACACGCTTTGTACCCATGTGTGCGTTGGCAAGATGCGTTCCCGTTCGCAGGGTAGTCATGCACACATGTCAGCAGAGCTGCCCAAAGGGTGAACTCCTCCTTCTTGTGAGCGTCCCAAACCTTTCGGCCCGTACTCCAAAGTTCCGCAAGTTCATCTTTCAGTAGCTCCAGATACACGTTCAGATCAGCTCCCGGTTGCTTAGGGCCTTGTATGAGCATGGATAGGTGGATGTACTTCCTCTTCATGATAAGCCACGGAGGAAGGTTGTATATGAACAGGATCGCCGGCCATGTGCTGTGTTTGCTGCTCATGTTTCCGAACGGATTAATTCCGCCCGTACTCATCCCGAACCTGATGTTCCTGGGCTCTGCGCCGAAGTCTGGAAACTTCTTGTCCAGGGTCCTCCATCGAGCCACATCGGCGGGGTGTCTAAGTACACCATCGTCGATACGGTACACCCCATCAAGATCGATATCCTTATGAGTCGAGTCGTGGAAGATGAACAATCTGGCCTCCTTCTCGTTTTGAAACCAACGCTCCAGCCGCCTACCACACGGGAGGTACCATACCGTCTTCGCTGCTGGACCACAAGTCACTTCTTCCTTTGGGAGGCCCTCAGGATTGGGGTCTTTCTTCCTGTACCAGGATGTTTCGCATACTGGACAGCTGTGCATGTCTTTGTAGTCACCCTTGTATATGATGCAGTCCAACGGACAAACATGGTATCTGACAACCTCTAACCCGAGGGGACATGCAACCTTCTTCGCTTCGTACGTGCTCTTATGCAACATGTTGCCCGCGGGAAGAACTGTAGAAAGGTAACTCAAAATATCCGTGAATCCCGAGTCCACGATGTTATATTTTGCCTTCATTCGGAGAAGTTCGAGCGTTACTTCCAGCACACTTTTGTCCGGCCCTGCATTTCCATAAAATGGTGTCTCTGCGTCCTCCCTCAGCTTTTGGAATTTACGGGACACTATCTCATCGTCAACGTCATCTAACTGTTTACGCAGGTGCACATCATCTAGCATTTCGGCCACCCTGCCTTGCGGAACTTCTTGATCTTCGCCACGGCATGGTTCGTCAGGTGGATCATCATGCTCCATGTTCTCCATTTCTGGGTCGCTTTCAACTTCAATGGCATCCTCGCCGTGACAAGTCCAACGTGAATAACCCAACAAAAAACCGTGTAGGGGCAAGTGCAACTCCACATTGCTTGGCAGAAGCATCATTGTGTTACGACAATTGCTACATGGACAACATGTCATGCCGTCCCCTTTTCTCAGCATATGTTCCGTGCCGACATCAGTGAAGTCTTTCAGTTTTCTTATCCACTCTTCGCAATTTCTTGTCTCATCGTACATCCAAGCACGGCTCATCGAGCTAAAACACGATAAACAAACATAAATCAAGTTACATATAGTATCACACAAAATTTCGGCATGACCTTTGCTATAAAATTTACAAATTTTGCAAAAAAATTGTCAAATAAACACCCACCCACACCCACATGTGAACACAAATGGCACGATGGCCGCGGAACATGCACATTCAACTCATATTTTATTGAGAGAGAGCTTAATTAATCACAGAGAGAGGGGAGCAGAGAGAGAAAGGGGACCAGAGAGACAGAGGGGAGGTGGCGCACGCAGCAACCAGAGAGACGATAGAGGGGAGGGAGAAACGGAGCTAGGGGAAGAGTGGGGGCCTCCCAAGCAAGGGGGCCGGCCGGGATAGCTCCTGGAGAGAGATCGAGCTCTCCCGGCCGCCGGCGCCATTTCAGCCACATCGAGGAAGAAGAGAAGAGAGGAAGGAGCTAGAGGAAAGGAGAGGGAGAGGAGGAGGAAGGAGAGGGAAAGGGAGCAACCTTCCAACCTCCAGTGCCATGGAATTTTGGCAGAGCTTCGCCGTCGCCTGTGTTGAGGAGCCGCAGCTGGTCCAGAGACGCGCGAGCTGAGGAAGATAAGGCCACAGTGACTTTGCTTTATAGATAACTTACCAGTGGCGGTTCAAAAGAATCAGCCCGCCACTGGTAACCGGGATGGGAATCTCTGAGGAGCACTAGTGGCGGTTAACTGATGCGGCCACTGGTACTAGGAGCACTAGTGGCGGTGAAAGCCGCATGAGTGCTGGCACTACCACTAGTGCTCCACTAACAGCGGCGGTGGAAGCTAACCGCCACTGGTACTCGTTTCAGATTCTTCCAGCTAAAGCACCGGTGGCGGTGCTGCTCGTGCGAGTGCTTTCACCGCCACCGGTGCTCCACTAGCAGTGGCGGTGGTTGCTCATCACCACTGGTATTCGTTTTGGATTCCTCCAACGACGTCCAGTGGCGGTGAATTTTTTGGACCAGCTGTACCGCCACTGGAGCTCGTGCGCCAGTAACCCATTATGGCGTAGTGGTCACTAACGACACCTAATGACCTTTTTGGAGAAATGGTCATAAACTGTTATGAACGATTAGGATCGTTATAAATTTTATGATCAATTTTTTGGTTGCTAGTCCACCCTAGACACATAGGATCCGATGTGGCAACCTTAGTGACGAAATTAAATGGCCGTAAACCAAATTTGGCCCGGTCTAGGTTGTTTGTCCATATATGTGGGCCAAGCCCAAAAAATCATTCTATTTTATCAGTCCACTCTGGTCTGCTAAATGGGCCATGACCATCATTTTGGCCCACGTTTTATGACCCATTTGTTCAATTCCAACCATTTTTATTTACTTTTTCCCAATTCAAGTCCAATATTAATTTGGCCAAGGCCTTTTTATAATTTATAGTCCAGTCTATTACTATTTTAATAAATATACTGCTCTTATGTCGAATATTGTTTGGTTCGTTGGTTTCTAAGCAAAGTATATTTTTGGCCCATATGTCCAAAGTTCATTCTTTGGACAATTTTGCTAACAAAGCAGCAATCACTGAGAAAATCAACACTCACACAGGAAAACAACACATGATTATAAACATTTGCAGCATTTCATGCTTGTAACTTCAGCACATTACATTTTATTTCAACTTAATATATCAGACTACATGAAAGAGATACAACTCAAAGTATAATTAATTAAACACTTGCAAAGAGTAGAGGCAACACTTGGCTCAAGATAGGCAGCGACAACCTAAGAAAATAAAAGACAATGCAGAGAGAAAAAACTATAAACATGAAACTAAGCCCCCGAGGGTCAAGTCGGCGCGATTCGAGCTAGCTCGGGGCTTCTTTTCTTGATAAACAAAATGATTGTAACCCCCGAGGGTTGAGTCGGCTTATCTGAAATGGCCCCAAGAATCAATCTGATTTTACTCGTCTCTATTTCTCAGAGTCAAATCACCTATATAGATAGGAAAAAAAATCTTTGCACACATGAAACTTCATCAGGTTGCGAGAAATATCGAATAAATTGATATGTATCTGTTGTGATTGTTACTCATCTATGTGACTCGTGGCAATTTTCGCACTTTTGGCTATGTCTTGTGACAAGCTTTATACTTTTTCTCTTTGTGCCATGCTGTAATATATAGTTGTGCTTTGACACTCTGCAGCAAGTCTGCATTTTTCTGTGCCTCTTGGATTAACCACAATGTGTCATACACACACAATGGATTAACCACAATGTGTCATACATACACAATGGATTAACCACAATGTGTCGTACACATTTTTTTTTACGAAATGTTGTACACATAGTAGCTAGCCGATAGTTGGAGATAATAATCAACAACTAACACTTAAACCAGCAAATTAATGGCTACACAAAACCCTGTAACGACAATTCACTATATCTGAAAAATTCCCCTAAAAAAATTGTATTCTGTGAAAAATAATAAAAATGATGCCACTGCAATATCTGGGACTTAAATAGACATTCATCTCACAGGCTAATAAAGTTTACATCAAAAGGTAGTTCAGGTTTAGACCTACTGTTACATACATAATACAGCAAATAAGCACAAAATAGTCACTTTCAGAAAAGTTCCAGCCAAATTACCCTAATTAAAATATTTAACTAGGTACAGCAACAAAAGAGCAGTAGATCACACTAGGTACACTCATCTCATCGCCAGGGCTTGATTCTCCCGCTTTCAACTTTGCTCAATTTCTCTTGTCCACCATTCTAAGGTGGCTGCTGCTGCTGCTCCGGCTGCGGCCAAGTGAAAGGGAATGTCTATCCCCGGCCGGGACAATAGTCTGCATGGTCGCTGGTGACAACCCAATACCACTTTCCTGCATGAGATGTCCACCAAGAAATCAAATTAAGGCGTCATTACTGCAGACTGCAGCGACGATGTCATTCTTCTGCAGTGTTCTACTTTTTTTTTTGGAACATGCAGTGTTCTCCTACTGTTCTTTGGTTTGGAGCAACGAGGCTCGGCCTGGACGCCCGAGCTGAGCTTTTGGGCTCGGGCTTGGCCCGCATATCCCCAAAGCCCGAGCCGACCATGCGAAATGGGCGACGCCCGAGCTGAGCTTTTGGGCTCGGGCTCGGCCCGCATATCCCCAAAGCCCGAGCCGACCATGCGAAATGGGCCTGTTTTTAATTTCGCGTCAAGCCCAGCTCGGCTTGGGATGCTCGCAAGAGTCTGAAAAAGAATCAGCCTGGTCCTTTTCCCAACGGTGGCCCAGCCCAGTGCGCACCCCGCACTCCTCCTCTGCCCGAATCCGCCGCCGCCGCACAGCGCGCAGACGCGCACCCACCTCGCGCCGCCCTCCGCCGCTCGCATCCCTCTGCTCGCCCGATGAAGAAGGATGGCGAAGCCGCCGCCACAGATCGAGCTCCGCCGCCGCCTCCGCACATCCAGCGCCCGCGCGGCCGCACATGAAGCTATCCGGCGCCTTGCCCAACGGCTGCGTCTTCTTCGCCTGCGCCCCCACGATGCGGCTGACGGCGGCCGGTCGTCCGCGAGGAGCAACCGCGTTGTCCTCGTCCTCGTCAACCCCGTCACCGGCGCGGCCCAGAGCGTCGAGGTGTACACGCCCGAGAGCCTGTATGGGTTGATCCATGGCCAAGGTGTTGTTTGTGGCCGTGAGTGTTGATCCATGGCCAAGGTGCACTTCTTCAGTATGAACCGGCTTGCTGCAGAATGTCAGAACTTGTCATATGTTGGTAATTAAATGGAGGTTACTTAAATTACTCGAAGCTATTGATATCTTCCAAAAGTATGTAAACTCCATTTTTATCAATGAGAAGCAGGGAAAAAAATGTTAAACACACAATTAAAAGAACTAACTTCTCATTCTCCTGCATGATGTCCATCAGGAAATCAAAAGTATCATTCCTCGAGACCGTAGCCGCGATGTCATTCTTCTGCAGCGTCCTCCTATTGTGATTCCATGATGGTAACTAGGTACGGTACAACATACAAATAAGCTCAGTCAACCACAATAAGACATTAATCGCCCGGCTTGATGATTATTCCGCCTCAGCTACGCTCATTCATCTTGTCCACCACTAGAAGGCGGCTGTTGCTGCTCACCATTGTAAGGCAGCTGATGCTGCTGCTCACCGTTGTGAGGCGACTGCTGCTGCTCCGGCTGCGGCCACGCGAAAGGAACTGGTTGCTGGTTAGGTTTTCATAGTACATTCCGAAGGTGCCCATTCCCGGGATCATGGTCTGCATGGTCCCAGTCGGCAACCCCACGCCATTGTCCTGCATGATGTCCACAAGGAAATCAAAGGCCTCGTTCCTGGAGACCGCAGCGGCGATGTCATTCTTTTGCAGCGTCCTCCTATTTTTTTCTCTGGTTTGGAGCCACGATCTCAGCGTCAGCTCTTGGATGAAGATCTCACACGCCTTAGTTAGGACCCCAGGCGCCTCCCCCGCGATCACCTGGACATTCTCCCCGCTAGCCTTCATGATCTTCTTGATCCTCTCAAGGGGAAGGCTGTGGATCTTAAAGTCGCTCATGTGCTCGATCTCATCCAGCCGGTCGGTCCAGAAGGCCTGAAGTCGCTGCTAGTGCTGGTCCTCCTGTTGCACTGGGGTGGCAGCGTAGATTGGACCACCATGGGGTCCTACATGAAAGACGGTACCTGCAGGAAAGACGACGCCTACTGGCGCAACTCCAGATACCGTCCTGCCACATATGCTACAGGTGTGTCGTTTGTGGCATCCGCCTCTGTCACTTGGCTGCGAGTGTTGATTCATGGCCAAAAGATGCACTTATGTCCTTGGGGGTTGGCTCCTATTTTTCTCTCTGGTTTGGAGCTACGATCTCAGCGGTCTCTAGGATGAAGATCTCCCACGCCTTAATTAGCCAAGACCTCAGGCACCTCGCGACCATCAGGAGGACTTCTCTGTGGCAGCCTTCATGATCTTCTTGATCCGCGGCCTCGCGAGAGGAAGGCTGTGGGTCTTGAACTCCGATATCTGCTCGATCTCAGCCATCCGGTTGATCCAGAAGTCCTGAAGCTGTTGCCGGGGTTGGTCCTTCTGCTGGAGTGGGGTGGTCGCGATTGGGACACCCTTGGAGCCTATAGGGTGAGTAAATTATGGATTAGCCATACTAGGTTGAGTAAAGAAATTGTATATGTATTTATTTTTTAGTTCGTTTTTGCTTAGATCAAGGTTTACCCTTTGAAAGAAAAAATGTCTTCTTTCTGGATTATGCAAGACACGGCTTGTGTCATTCCCACATTGGGTTAGCCAGGATGTGTCATTCCCACATTGGGTTAGCCATTGTGTCAGACACACATTGGGTTATCCCTGTGTCAGACACACATTGGGTTAGCCACACTGTGTCATACAGACATTGCCTTTAGCACAAATTGATGCAAGACACGGCCACGCAGGACCTACATCGACCAAGTCATGTACGCTCAAATTGGAAGCACTGTATAATTTCCCACATGTACATGTCAAGATAAAAACAATGGAATGAAGGTGTAATTTCATTTCCCACGCAGCCGTTTCAAAGGAGATGTAAAAGGGTCTAGGTATTTGAAAAGAAAAACTGCGAAGCCTCCTCCGCGTGCGCATCACCGGCCGCCTCGCGAACTTCAACATAAAACGAGTAAACAAGCAAAAACACACCCGATTACAAAACAGTCAACATAAAACCCTAACCCCCATGATTGAACAAGCAGATCAGCACAGCTTAGCATAATATACAGCAACGGTCATTACTCGTACAACTGTGCATGAGAGAGCATAACCCCCATGATTGTACAACGGTCATTACTAAACCTCGTTCCTCGTAGTCCCGAACTCGTCGATGTAGTCAGCGTGTCCGTCCTGGTCCTGGGTGTTGGTGTCATCGAGGCCCAAGGGGAGCTGGACCTCGGCGAGCACGAGATAGTTGGGTGCCTGGAGCAGCATCTTCTGCAATTTGAGCATGTGGGAGACGACGAGGTCGTAGAGGAACGTCGCATTATTCTTCCAGATCCTGAATTCCTCATTGATCAGCCGCCGCTGACCCCCAACAGTTGGCTCAGCGTCGCCGTCCCCCTGTCCATGGTAGGCTTAGGGTTTGGTTTGGGGGGACTACGGGAGCGCAGGGGGAATTGGAAGACGGGAATTGGCAAGCTGTGCGGAGGCCACACTTCTCGATCAGAAGTATAAGGTAGTACTGTAAGTTGTACTTCTCAGGTATTTTTATTATGATCGAACCAATGCAAGGCACAAAATTGTCTCATCGCAAAAGATATAAGAAAATCCACGGTTACCACGGAATGAATGTTGAGGAATCAATATATGTCCAACACACATAGGACAAAGAAATAAGTCCAGAAGCATGCATACACGTATTGAAAGCGTCGAGTCTCCAATCTCGTCCGAAACTAGATTATGTACCGCGCTGCAAAGGAGTGATTAACGAAAAGAACTTTTGTCGTTCAGTTGGAACGCAAGGAATTTCCATCGAACCAAATATTGCCGGCCAACAGTTGATTGGGCCACGTGTGGTGAAATATTTTAGGGCCAAGCCCACAAATAATGCCTCCTTCTTTCCCTCGCTCCCCAAAATCCTTTGAGCGCCCTCACGAGACAGGACACCACACACGCCGGATCCCTATCCTTTATCGGGCCAGCCCACGAATAACCCTAAGCCCGCTTGGTGCCAGCCCAACTACATGCCGAAAGCGACACAATCGCGCCACAACCTCTCTTTTTTATCTCTGAAAATCTTGTCTTCCATTGGCTCTCCAGCCTAGTTTTTAAAACCAGATCGGTGATCGAATCGGCGAGGCTCTCGATTCAGGTTTTTCCGGTCGAACCGTCGGTTCACGGGTTGAACCTGTATGGTTTTTTAGATACAAAATAATATATATATATATATATATATATATATATGTGTGTGTGTGTGTGTGTGTGTGTTTTTTAATAAACAGATCTTTCTTTTAGAATCTCCCGTAACTTTATTCAAACTCGAAAACCATTACAGGTATAGACACAAGAAACTACAAAGTAACCCCTATGACTAAGAATTACAATGAAATTTTTCGAAAACATATTCTCCGTGGCATCAATTTTTGCAACACGAAATACTCGACAGACTTCAACAAAAGAACTGCAATTAGACTGGAGCGACAACATCGCCACTTGTACCCCTGCACGAACTTGATTACCTTCAAAGGTTTCAGAAAGCCCCTTGAGTCGCCCATCTAAAAAGATGAGAAGCCGTGAGCGTTGACGTAGTTAGGTCGGGGATGATCCCCTAGAGGTGCAGGTCGTCGAACCACATGATTTTCACGAAAACGCCAGAGAAAGACTCCAAAGTCACAAAAGATCAGACCAACAAAAGCATCATGACACACTGACAAAAACTCATAAAATCCGTATGAATAGATCTGCGAGGACATAAACTCAAAATCCGCTTGATCGGACACATCGAATCCACGGTGAGTAAAACTCTTTGGCCTCGTGGCACTGCGCATTAAGACACCGCCACAGCAGAGGAAGAACCAGAATACCTTTATTCTCGACGCATCGCACCCTCCGCTGTTAATAAACAGATAAAATCCTTTAAAAGAAAGGCCTTGTACTCCTCCCCCAGCCCACCATGAGAGCCCATCCAAGGGCCACAGCCCACCTTTCCTTCCTTATCCTCTCGCTAGAGCCCAGGCCTGCGCGACGGGTCGGCCTCGGCCAGGGCCCAGGAACGACGGGAGATACCGCCCATCGATCCCTCCTCGCGCGAGCGCCGCCACCCCTCCCTCCTTCTCTCCACTCTCCAAGCAGAAAGCAAAAAGGAGACAGAAAAGAATACCACCCTAAAGTGCCGGAATTTACGAGGATGCCACTTTATCTCGTCTCCTCCTCTCCCGCCGCCGCCAAGCTCGCCGCCGGCGCCCGGGCGTCCCTTCACGGCCGCCACCTCGTCCGCGCCCCCCACGGCCCGGTACTCTCTCGTCTGGCCGCTCTTCTCCGGTTTTCTAGTCAAGCTCTCTTTCTCGGTTGGCTGCTTGGTGAGCGTAGCACGTTCGGTTTTGGTTTTGGTTTCCTGCAGAGCCGCCGCGTCTCCTTGTCGTCGGAGGCAGCCGCGGGGCGTGCGGCGGGTCCAGCCATGGCGGCGGCGCAGCCTGGCGCGTCGACGGCACCGCAAGCGAACTCCAGCGGTGAGTGTCTCTGCGCTCCTTTGGTTTGGTTTAGGGGATTTTTAAGTGTAAAAGATTGGGCTTTTATTATTTTGTGAAGTTGCGACAGGAGTAAAGTGTTCCTACTTCAACCTCCAAGCAATTTTACTTCCATGATGTTGGTCTGAGTTGATTTTGCATAAGTTTTTGTAGTACGCAGGAGTTGATTAATCACTTAAACCCTCTCAAAACCCGGACTAATGTGGATGTGTCGGGAAAGGATAAGTAGCAGTTTATACCATCACAATAGCTAGGAGTCTGACGGAAAAAAAAGCTAGGCAACTTATTCCCAGGTTTTTTAAGAGTGGGTTGTTGATTCTTGACGGTTGTGCAATTTATGAAAATTTTCCTTCCGGAGCTAAGAGAACTTGGCAATTAGATATGTGTTTTGTTGATAAAAGCCACATGACCTTACAGCCTAATTGTTGCCTGGAAAAAGGCTGCTTCAATTGTCATGTTCCAATCGGTTGTTTAGTATATGGATATACTTGATTTGTTGATATGTGCTAATTGAGTAATCTTGTTAGGGTTCATTTGTTTGAACAATTATTCGAGTAACATGGGTCCATTGTACATTTATGCCCGAGAATTTCATATTCTCTTCATTTACTTTATCTTCTTCATATCTTCATTTACTTTATCTTCTTCGTAACTTACGGACATGTTTTAAGCAATGAACTGATGAAAGTTCCAACAGCAACAGGAGTCAAGCAAGCACTGATATCATTGTCGGATAAAACAGACTTGGCCCATCTTGGAAACGGTCTTCAAAGCTTGGGGTAATAATGTAGCGCTTTCATCTTGTGGGATGTTAGCGCCAGATTGTGTTAGTCTTGCTGTATTTATAGCTTGTCCATGGATCACCATCATGAATTATGTGCCACATCGATGCCTACTTCTTGAAGTGCTAATTTATCACATATAGTGCATTTTCTCAAAGTTAGGAATTGCTCGCCGTAGGCATCTTATTAACTAGTTTTTCTCACCTAGCTGGGTGTATTTTATATGCTGATAGTTTGGTCAGGGTTTGGATTTGGTGAAATATTTATCAAGCTTAGTTTTGTACAGGAAGAAATATTATTCAGCTTAGATTTTCCTATGTTGTTGTTTTTCCTCCATTCTAGCTATGAACGATCTTATGAAGAGTTTGCTCCTGTAGGTTTTCCATCATATCCACTGGTGGTACTGCATCAAGTCTGGAAGCAGCTGGAGTGACTGTTACAAAAGTTGAACAGATTACACATTTTCCTGAAATGGTAAAACCTAATTCTTATGTTTACGTGCCGCAGCATTTCTTGATATATTTTTCAAGCATTGTGTATCATAGTCAGTAAAGTATTCCTGAATCAAGTTTGCCGGAAGTTTTGTAAGATTGCAATTCATTAAGTGTTTCCATGTGCATTGCCCATTCATATAAAAAATGGCATGCTCTGTTGGTGTAAGAATCAAGTTTGCCCACCATATAAGGTGTAAGAACCATTCTGCAAATTTCTTCTGTTCCATATCTCCTGAAACCTCATAATAGTTATTTTAACTTTGAATGATAGATGGATGAGACCTTCTGTTCTGCCTCTGTCTGACCACTTAATGGTATTGCATATTGAGTGTAAATCTTTATTGGCATCTCCATTTAATTTCTGTTTTCGTGATTTCAGCTTGATGGAAGAGTAAAGACACTGCACCCCAGTATACATGGTGGTATTCTTGCCCGAAGAGACCAGGAACATCATCTGAAAGCATTGAACGAGCATGGCATTGGTGAGTTTGTTAGTCCATTTGTATTATCTTCTTGTAACTAACCATCGTAAAAAAATTCGAGGTGTCATGCTAGCAGATAACAATCGTTGTCACCCTATGAGATAACAATCGTATTGTCAGCTTACTTGGACATTTGTTTGGGCACAGGGACATTTGATGTGGTTGTGGTGAACTTGTATCCATTCTATAATAAGGTTACCTCCGGTGCAATTTCTTTTGAGGATGGTATCGAAAATATTGATATCGGTGGGCCTACATTGATCCGGGCTGCAGCGAAGGTAACCTACAACTGTTGTTTGGACTTATATACTCATCATTTATCAAGGCTTGTTGCAGTTTTGCAAACTAATTTCGATATTGAGTTTAGTAAACATATCTAATACTTGATATCTATTATAATGTGCTTACCATTAGTTTATACTAGGTGATTCCCCGCGCCTTGCCGTGGATAATTTTATATGCACGTCTGAATATGATTTTAGAAACAAATGATAATAATATGATTTAATGTAAAATAAATACGAATATTGTAGGACAAAACGATTTTATCATTCATAACACCTATGCAACAAAACAATAGGTGTAATTTTGATGTGCATGAACATTAACAATTTCGAAGAAACCGAAAAGTGAAGTTTCGTCAACCTGAATTTGCAGATCTTAGTAAAATTGACATATGTATCATGAAAATATGTGTGTTTGCTGAAATATTTATATGCAACGTGAAGATGAAAAATCTTAGGTATCAAAATATTAAATTCAAATGGACCACCAAAATGGATTCCTGGTGTATAATAACACATGATGTGGATGGTGATGTAGAGCCTTTGAATGCCCATAATGTGCATGATGTGGATGATGATGTGGACACCTTGCATGTCAAGCTTGCAAATATTAATTGTAGTTAATGGGGATCAACTTTATAGGTTATATAGATTTGTGGAATTTATGTAGTACTTTAGTTGGAGCCTGTACACTTTTGGTTGATTGCTGTCTTTGTTATACCTGACAGAATCATAAGGATGTTCTTGTCGTTGTGGATCATAATGATTACCCTGCTCTATTGGAATATCTACAAGGAAAGCAACATGACCAGCAGTTCCGTAAGATGCTGGCATGGAAAGCTTTCCAGCATGTTGCTTCTTACGATTCAGCCGTCTCAGAATGGTTGTGGAAGCAGTCAAACAAAGGTATCACTCTACTTTTGGTGCATGATCTGATGCTTACTTAATAGTTTTGCCAACAAATTTTCAGATATCACATTGTCATGTTCTAATTTATGTAGGAGATATATTTCCCCCAAGCCTTACTGTGCCCCTTTCGCTAAACTCTACACTTCGTTATGGTGAAAACCCTCATCAAAAGGCTGCTTTTTATGTTGACAAGAGTCTTTCTGTATTTAATGCTGGCGGTATTGCAACAGCAATTCAGCACCATGGAAAGGTGAGAAGATAATGCTTTTTTTCAGTTCTTCAACTAAATGCTGCACAAATTGTTGGTTTCTGTGACCTGAGTATTTGATTTACTCTTATTTCTGGATGTTTCTTCTTTTTTGTTGCTAAACGCCACAAATTGTTGGAACTTAGGCTCCCTTTGTTTAGGTGGAATAGAGCAAGTCAGGACACACTTCATACAACTTGTTTCTGAGTATTGCCTAGTCATGCTGCTCAGTGCTCACAAACACAGATGTTTCTTCATGGTTTTTTACAAATGTTATCCTTCCTCTTTGCAGGAAATGTCATATAACAACTACTTGGACGCCGATGCTGCATGGAACTGTGTGTCAGAGTTTGAGAATCCTACTTGTGTTGTGGTCAAGCACACGAATCCGTGTGGTGTTGCGTCCCGGGCGGATGTTCTTGAGGCCTACAGGTTGGCTGTAAAGGCAGATCCTGTGAGTGCATTTGGTGGGATTGTCGCCTTCAACACCACAATCGATGAGGTATCCACTAAACTCTGAACATACTTATGTTTTGCAAGTTCGTTTTCTTTTCCTACTTCTGTCGCTGGCTATGCCACATTTAAGCATTTGTTATTGCCAAATTCCCGATTAGTCATGAGGTGGAGAATGGCAAATAATCATTTTCCCCCTGTGTAGGATCTCGCCAGGGAAATTCGCGAGTTTAGAAGTCCTACAGACGGCGAGACGCGGATGTTCTATGAGATTGTGGTTGCACCTGGGTACACGGAGAAGGGCCTCGAGGTCCTGAAAGGGAAATCGAAGACGCTGAGGATACTAGAGGCGAAGAGAAGCGGGAAAGGGATGCTGTCGCTCAGACAGGTCGGCGGCGGCTGGCTAGCTCAGGAGTCGGACGATCTAACGCCTGAAGACATCGCCTTCACAAAGGTTTCCGAGAGGGCTCCGACCGACAGCGAGCTCTCGGACGCCAAGTTCGCCTGGCTCTGCGTGAAGCACGTCAAGAGCAACTCCATTGTGATCGCCAAGGTTAGTAGTGCTTTTCTCACGTTGTGCCAGGGAAAAGAATTATCACCAGCGAATTGTAGTTTGCACCAACAAAATTTGGTTCCTTGAATTGAATTTTAACATGTTATTGGCCACCATTGATGATTTTTCATGAGTGCAGAACAACTGCATGCTGGGCATGGGTAGCGGGCAGCCAAACAGGGTGGACAGCCTGAGGATCGCCTTCAGGAAAGCAGGGGAAGAGGCCAAGGGCGCTGCCCTAGCTAGCGACGCCTTCTTCCCATTCGGTGAGAAGAAAAGAAGGATCGTCCTAAGGGTTCTATTTTCCTTTCTCCGTGCTTGTCGATCTCAATCTGACCTGTGAAATTTTGCAAACAGCCTGGAAGGACGCTGTGGAGGAGGCGTGCGAGAAGGGCATCGGCGTGATCGCAGAGCCCGGCGGCAGCATGAGGGACAAGGACGCCGTCGACTGCTGCGACAAGTACGGCGTCGCCCTCCTCTTCACCGGCGTCCGACACTTCAGGCACTGAAACCTGAAAGAGAGAACTAACCAATTGGTCGACACTCGCGCCCACCATTATTGGATCAGTATGGTGGCTAGAAGAACATGTCTGAGCTTTTTCTGTTTGCAATAAAACGCACGCAAGCAGGGTTGATCATCTTGTCTCTGCACCAAGAGCTAAAGCCCAGCTGCCCCAGCAGAAACAACAACGATAATGTGCCATTGAAAGCAGCTAGAAGCTCGCTCACAGTGTAAACCAACTGTTTGAGAGAATCTCAATGTACGGTAACATGTCTGAGCTTTTGTGTTGTTGGTGTGCGATCTCTGGTCTTTTTAGTTTGCAATAAAACGCACGCTGGTGTCCATCGTTGTCTTGCACGAAGAGCTGGAGCCCAAGTAGAAATTAAGAACAACGATGATGTTGCCATTGGGAAGCAAAGCTTGCGTTATACGTACAGGCATGATTATGCTTACATTACACGGGTGACTATCGTCACGCTTTTATTACATCGAGTGGGATGCGTGGTGGTTAAGGTGTATCTAGGGGCTTGTACCGCCGGCGTCGATGACCGGCCGGGCCGGCCGACAGACGGCGGTGGGCGGCCGGAGCTTGTACCGCCTGCGGGCCGGGGGGGTAGGGGTTCTAGCAGGCCTTCTGGCAGGTGCAGACCCTCCAGTGGCAGTAGCCGGCGGTCCAGCCGCCGTTGTACTCGCGGACGCAGTCGCTGGTGCAGTGCTTGTCCGAGACGCACGGGAAGGAGTGGTGCTGGCTCTTCCCCGTGCACAGCCGCGCCTCCACCACGCCCCCATGCTTGTCATCTGAAAGTAACCACATGTCACGAGTCAAATTTTATACTCCATTAGCTGCTGCAATAGGCTTGAACATTTGAGTGTTTGTTGCGAGTACTGATGTGGCGATTGAGCTTACAGGAAGAAAGCAATAGCAGCAGCAGCAGCGCCGCGCACACGGCCACCTTGGGCTTGACCAACTCCATCTTGTTTCTCTTCTCGATCTGGGCAGCTAAGTTTGATCAGGCCTGTATATATGTTGTTTGTGCTCGTGGTGAAGAAGGGAATGGGAATGGGAATCATGAATCATCCCATGCGTATCTGCTTACTTATAGGAATGTTTTGGGCTAGAGCAGCACCAAGAGCCGGCCGGGTGCAGTAGTACACGTGGCAATCTGCATGCGTAGCTTGTGACAGCCGTGCAGTGGCCGGGGCTGAGATCAGGTCGTGTCCATCCGCTAGCTCTTGCCTTCGTATCACAAGACGAGTAAAAACCTTAACTAAAACAACGACAACAATTTAGAATCGAACTAAGACACGTACTCTTTTCGTCTAACATGTCTTGGGTTTGTGAAAATTTGAATGTATCTAGATATGACTTAATGTATAGAATATATATGCATTCAAATTTGATTAAAATTGAGATATTTTTTGTGTTTTTTCAAAACAGACATCTTTTGTTGGATGATGAGAGTATTAATGTTCGCTTGCGCGGTCAATAAATTCTGCATGTGAAATTCTACTGAGATCATAAGACGAGATCTCACAGGCAATTAAGGTAGCCGCTTGTACCCCCGGACCGGCCGACAGGCAGCACCATGCATCGTCGAGACCTTTCAAAGGGCATGCATGCGCTGCCGCCGATGCATGGTCGGAGACACGAGTCCACGACAGGTCCTGCTGGGTCTATTCAAAGGTAGCCCCACTCCTGCCCATATCCCCCTACCTGGGGTAACCTGGCATGCATGCACCCATGGATCCAAAAGCGAGCGAATATTTGCGCTGCATGCATCGTGGCATCCCGTGCCACGTGTACCCGTGGTCGCCACGTGTCCTAGACAGCTTTCCACGTACACTCGGACGATTCTAGTCGATATCCACGGGCCAGGGCGCCCGGCGCGTTTGTGTATAAAAGCTGCCGGCCGGCTGGGGGAATATAGCACCTTAATTATAACGCCACGGTAAGAGCTAGCCATCGGTCCTTCGTTACTACTCCTCGATCCAGCTATTATATTAGCCCTTAACACTCGCTCTCAGTAGCTAAGTCGTTAATTAAGCAAGCCATGTGGACGAAGAAGAATGTGGCCCTCGTGCTGATGCTCCTGATCATCCTCGCCGCACGTACGTATATACATACATGCATGCATATGCCTGATCGAAGAAGCAGTCAAGGAGTACTCCATCCGTTTCATAATTTTTGTCGAAATATTACATGTATCTAAATGTTATTTTTAATAAATACATTTAGTTTTGGCAAATTTGAGACAAGAACTATGAAACGAAGAGAGTACATTCATATTACTTTCTCCGTCCAACAAAGAGTTTGTCAAAATTTGAATGTATCTAAACATGACTTAGTGTATAGATGTATTTAAATTTAGTCAAACTTAGCTAATTTTGACAGCTTTAAGTATATTATTATTAGCACATGCATGCATATATACGGCCGGTCATTAAGTTATTTTGACCGACGGCTTTTGTTGTGTGTTGGGGAATATATGCAGAGGAGGAGGGTGGTTCGAACGTGGCGGAGGCGAAGATCTGCCGCAAGAGGAGCGCGGGGTACCACGGGATGTGCATGTCGGACCGCAACTGCGCGCAGGTGTGCCAGGCCGAAGGATGGGGCGGCGGCAACTGCGACGGCGCGGTCCGCCGCTGCAAGTGCTCCAGGGAATGCTAGCTACTTCTTAATTCTCTATCGTATATCTACTCCACCTTGCTAGCTACGGAGTAAACACGTACGCCGTACGTACATGTATGTATACAAGCACGCGTGTACGTATGTGTGCGTGCATGGTCTACGTATGTCATGTGTACTCGTGTTGCTACGTACAGAGCTAGCTCTGGCCGTGGCCGGGCTAGCAAAAGATGAGAAATAAAAAAGGTACTGCCTGCGTAACTGCGTTATATGTGAAGTAAGTTCAATAGAAGAAATAACGCCTTAAAAAGAACAAGTACGTGAAGATTGGTACACGCCGGTATGTACGTTAACAGCCTTCTGAATACGTACGTACGTACACGTACGCCGGTATGTTTAACAGCCCGAATGTCTAATTGGTGGCGCTTTATACTCCAATTACAACCAAGCTCCCAAACATTTTAAGAGGATTTAAGAGGAACACATGGTATTGTTTTTTTTTTTTTGAGAGGAGAGGATATTGTTTTTCTTGAGAGTGATGACCAACACAAGATCAGCAGCAATAACTAGCCAGCCCGGTCCGGAGCCTTCAGCATCCAGGATGGGCCTAGTTTTTGTCTTTTGGGCGGGCCCAAGTTATAGAGGACCAGCAGCAACATAGCCCTACCACGGTCCAGACACTACGGGAGAAACTGGCCCCCGGCAAAGGCACATTTGCTTCCGGCAAAATACTCTTTGCCGGTGGCTTTCTCAAGAACCCGTCGGCAAAGCCTTTGCCGGCGGCCGAAGCGACGGCCTCGGCAAAGAAAAGGAGATCACGGCATGCGGTGCTGTTAACGGCTGGCACGTGGCAAAGGCCCGACACGTGGCACCCCCGGCTCACGTGGCACACCGCGAGCCGGCGGGGTGGGCACGTGGCACGATCTGGTGCGTGCCCGCGCTCAGCCTTTGCCGGTGGCAGGCCTTTGGCCACCGGCATAGGGTATTTTTTTTATCGCAGCAATTTAAAATATTTTCACAACACACATATATATACAGACATATATTCATCCACATCACAGCAATACATCCACACAAAATCATCGACGCATTCACATCACAAGCATATATATAAACATCTCATGAAAGTCCGAAAACATCACATATCTCACAACAAAAGTATTACAAGTGTTCATCACATGCATGGTAGCAACATATTACAAGCTAGCTAGTGTTCATACACGACAAACTGGTGACTCGGGCACCTTCAACATCTACCTCGACATACTTAGAGAAATTGCACTTGGGACAATGCTTGGCATCCACGTATTCTCTGTCAAACACCGTGCATCCATTTTTACATGAATGTAGGCACTGAGTCGGCAAGTTAAGTACACTAAGCATTTTGTTCGTCTCGTACATGCTTTTAGGCAAAAGGTGGCCTTCTGGGAGGAGACTATCGATAACTGCCATCATCACATCGAACCATTCTCTGCTCAAGTTGAACTGGGTCTTCACAACCATTATTCTAGCAACGGCATCCAGCTTACTAGACTTTGTGTGAGCATGCAGATCTGTGCTTGCCTCCGCCAGCATATCAAGATAAGCCTTAGAGGTTGCCTCCGGTTCTTCCTCCATTGGAACGCGTGCTTCCTCCAAGTCATCTAGCATGTCCTGGAACCCTGTATCATAGTCGTCCGTGCGCCTTCGCACGACCTCCTCTCTTCCTCTATCCTCTTGGTCACCATGGTAGCCCCATCGGGTATAGTTTGGCGTGTACCCGTACAACACCAAGGGATTGCCCATCTCATCCTTTGTGTGTCGTGTCTTGTTATTGCAACGACTGCAAGGGCACCAAGCACGCTCTTCTCCTCTAGCAAATGCAACCTCCAAGAAATCTACCGTGTTTTTCATCCAATCATCATCCCGGTCTGTCCGACTACGGCGGCCACTGTACATCCACCGACGATCAGCCATTCTCTGCTATTTTCGGATACCACATGACACCAAAGGGATACACGGTTTTATAACGCAACTAGCAACACAAGTAATTAGTTTCGTCAAATTAATACGTCACATATTTTATTTGTTCACTGAAAAGGGCATGTGCTGAACTATTCCACTAATAGGTAAGGATAGGTCCTAATCCCACCTGACGGTGTGTAGATTGGGCCATTTCCGTGCTCCAGTCCGGTCCGAGACGAAATTTCGGCAGCACCTCCCCGCTGTTCTCCAAATACACGTATCGACAACAAGCCAAGAGAATGTGCATCCGGAGAACAATGGGGAGATGCTGCCGAAATCACGTCTCAGACCGGACTAGAGCACGGAAACGAACCCAATCTACACACCCTCGGGCTGTCCAAAAAACGTGGACAATCCGAAAGAGTTACGCTTATAGATATGCAAAGACTTGCATATCTATATACGTAACCCTTTCGTATGGGAGACGCATAGGGTTACGCGACTTTGACATTTAAACTACAAGTGTCATCGGCTCGATGGCCGGGACAGAGCAAAAGGGGAAGGCGAGATAGAGGGAGATGCTCACCAAGCTACACCGTAGACGAAGTAGTCGAGGTCGAGGTCAAGGTCGATGGCACCTACATGAGCATGAATATTTTATAAGCATACAAGCATACTTGCATGCACATTCGCAAAGAAGCATACATGCATGAGCATGAACATTTTATAAACATACAAGCATACATGCATGCACATTTTCATCCAAGCATATATGCATACAAGCTATAGTTATGCATACAAACTATACAAATTAAGCTACTATACATATGCATCCAAACTATAGTTATGCATACACAAATTAAGCTACTATATATATGCATCCAAACTATAGCTTTGCATACAAACTATACAAATAAGCTACTATATATATGCATACAAACTATAGCTTCGTATATATGCATACAAACTACAAACTATAGCTTCGTATATATGCATACAAACTATACAAACTATACAAACTAAAATAAAAGGGGGATGCTGGAAGATAGTATGCCAAAATTCTAATCAAGCATGGTACAAACACTAGCTCTATACCGTCGACATTTTTATAGCAGTCTGGAAAAAAAAACACTGACCTGATTCCTTGAGCGATGTTGCTCACTTCGTTTGATGAGTCACCAAACTCAATGCTGATTTCTCTTGGAACCTAAACTTCCAAGGAAGTGTATCCAGAAGTCAGAACAAAAGGTTTGAAAACAACAAAGCATTGTTTCAGATGACAATATAGATATGCAGATAAAGGATGAAGAAAATAACACTACGAAGGAACAATAGTTTTTTTTTCAGATAAGACCTGCAGTAGATCTAGCTGTACAGAGCATCAGGTTACAAACAAGAAAATTAAAATGCCATATGGACATGCATTAACAGTCAAGTTGCTTCAGATTAAACAAATTGGAAAAGGACAAGCTGCATTCTCGGAGCAGACAATTCCGAGTCATATATTTAGAGGATAGAATCTACCGAGAATGATATCATGTGGGTGCAGAATACTAGACATGAGAAGGGATTTCAACCAATGTTTGTTCCAGCATAAAGCACCTTAGGTTCAAACCAAGAAACCGTTTGCATAGAACTAACCACCAAGGCTTAAATTATCAACAATGCACCATTGTTTATGTGATACAAAATTCACATAGCACAGCTTACAAATAGCACAACACTTGCAGAAAGCTAAGCATCAAAATTCACTACAACATAGCACAGGGAAAACATCAGAATACCCATCACAAAAGCCAAGAACCTAGGAGAGATAGAGGAAAGTCACCTGCAGTCACCGGCGTTGAGATGGGACGCGATGTAGAGGGAGGTGGAAGGAGACGATGTGGAGCGCCGAAATCAAGAGGAGGAGGTCCAAAGCAGGTGTGGTGCGGGAAGCCGGTGGGTAGCGGCGGGAGGGTGGAGGCCGGGGAGGAGGCGCCGGCGGGGAGGAGGGAGGAGGGGCCGGCGGTGGGGGTGGAGAGGAGAGGGGGGCCGCGGGGAGGAGAGGTGGTCGGGGTGGGGGAGGGGAGGCGGGGCGGCCAGGGAGGCTGCGGGGTGGGGGAGGGGAGGCGGGGTGGGGCGGGGTGCCGGGAGGCGGGGGAGGGAGGCGAGGCGGCCGACGGGGAGATGGGGGGAGTCGGGGGCGGCGGAGAGGGAGGGGGCAGCCGGATCCGGGCGGATCCGGCCGGGGGGCGAGGGGCGGGGGCGAGAGAGAGAGTCAGGGGCGAAAGAGAGAGAGAAAGAGGGGGGGGGCGTTTTTTTTAAACACCCTTTGCCGGCAGCCCGACGAAAAGCCGTCGGCAAAGAAACATTTGCCAGCGGCCCCGCAAAAAGCCGCCGGCAAAGAATTTTTTCATTTTTTTTCCAGTTTTTTTTTTAGAAACACAGTACAAACGCAAACGCTTTTCGAGCACAACCATTTCGAGCACAACTAATATATATTAGAACCCCCTTTACTTGCCGGAGCACTTTTTGGATCTGTCAATTATGTTATGGTCGGAGTCCTACTCATACTGATCTGGTCGAATTGGGAGAAGCCGTAGGTATTATTGCGGGTCAATCAATTGGGGAGCCTGGGACACAACTAACATTAAGAACTTTTCATACGGGCGGAGTATTCACGGGGGTACTGCCGACCTTGTACGATCCCCTTCGAATGGAAAAATCCAATTCAATGAGAATTTGGTACGCAGACGTTCACAACACGTGCGTACACTCACCCCTATGAACGCACACACGCACACCCTACCCCTATGAGCACCTCCGAAAGACTGGGCCGGCAGATCTTGAGAGATTGATGAAGTCACCGCAGGCGTCTCGCTGTTGACGGGTACATCACCCACCACTGAAACAATAGCGCCGGTTAAATCATGGAATAATCCAGAGACATGTGACACCCATGTCAAGTCTAGGACTTGAACCTGGGTGCTGGTTCCACCACAAGGAACCAGACCACCTGAGTTAGGCCCAGTTCACTTTTTTTTCCAGTTTTTACTTTAAGTGTCACACAGAACCTTGTGGTTTTCCTGTCAGTTTAGACTTCCTTTTTGTTCTATTAGGACATTTGAACATGAAAAACCAAAAATTTACCCAATTTCTTAAAGAATTCTGCTCCGTCCGTCCGAATTGCGACTTTTCCCCCCTAAGTCCGGAACTTCAGTGCGGGTTAGTCTAATTTGTGAACGAAGTGCAACCTCAGATACTTGGATTGTGTTTTACTCTTAACACCATATTTATGAACCCATCTGATGACATTATCCAAGATTTCAAACTCTCTGGATCATTCGTCGTGTGATTTCAGGCATCGCCCTCTCCTGCGGGCCTCGTGGCGTCTCCGGGCTAGCTTTTCACCAAAACTTGTGTTCTCAAGTCACTTTACTCTATACCTTTGTGTTGTACTAGCACATGGGGACATGAAAAACCAAAAGGCTACCCAAGTCCTCAAAGGATTCTGCTCCGTCCGTCCGAATTGCAACTTTCCCCCCATAAGTCCGGAACGTTTGTGCGGGTTAGTCTAGTTTGTGAAGAAAGTGCAACCTCAGATCCTTCGATTGTGTTTTCCTATTAACACCATATCTATGTACCCATTTGATGACATCATCCAAGATTTCAAGTTCTCTAGACCATCCGTCATGTGATTTGAGGCATCGCCCCCTCCTGTGAGTCTCGTGGAGTCTACGGGGTAGCTTTTCACCAAAACATTGGTTTTCCTGATGTTTTTCTATTACTTAGTGTTCTATTGCTACATGGGCACATGTAAAACAAAAAATATACCCCAAGCCCTCATAGAATTCTTCTCCCTCGGTCCGAAATGCGTGTTTTCCTCACTCTAGGGCTTGGGTTTGAATGTTCCTTACTGTTTTGTTACTAGCTTTTCACCAAAACTTGGGTTTCCATGTCACTTTACTATATCATAGTGTTGTATTAGGTCATGTCGACATGAAAAAGCAAACATCTATCCAAGTCCTCAACGGATTCGGCTCCGTCCGTTCGAATTGTGACTTTTCCCTCTCTAATTCCAGAACGCTCGTGCGCGTTAGTCTAGTTTGTGAAGGATGTGCAACATCAGATACTTGGATTGTGTTTTCCTCTTAACACCATCTTTATGTACCCATTTGATTACATCATACAAGATTTCAAGTTCTCTAGACCATTCGTCGTGTGATTTGAGGCATCGCCCCCTCCTGCGAGCCTCGTGGCGTCTACAGGGTAGCTTTTCACCAAAACTTATGTTCTCAAGTAACTTTACTCTACGTTTGTGTTGTACTAGAACATGGGCACATGAAAAACGAAAAAGCTACCCAAGTTATCAAATGATTCTGCTCCGTCCGTCCGAATTGCGACTTTTCCCCCTAAGTCCGGAAGTTCCGTGCGGGTTCGTCTAGTTTGTGAAGGAAGTGCAACCTCAGATACTTGGATTGTGTTTTCCTATTAACACCATCTTTATGTACACATTTGATGACATCATCCAAGATTCCAAGTTCTCTAGACCATCCGTCGTGTGATTTGAGGCATCGCCCCCTCCTGCGGGCCTCATGGCGTCTACGGGGTAGCTTTTCACCAAAACTTGTGTTCTCAAGTCACTTTACTCTACGTTTGTGTTGTACTAGCACATGGGGACATGCAAAACCAAAAAGCTACCCAAGTCGTCAAAGGATTCTTCTCACTCGGTCCGAATTACGTGTTTTCCTCACTCTAGGGCTTGTGTTTGAATGTTCCTTAGTGTTTTGTTACTTGCTTTTCACCAAAACGGCCGCCGGCAATGAGTAATTAATTTTCTTTATTTTATAAGTGAAAATTGGGTTCAATCTAAACAACAATATATATACGCTCTATGTGTTTACAATATGGTTGATTTACATCACAAAACAAACAAAAAAGAAAAAAAAAGCTTTGCCGACGGCTATTATGTTGGCCTTCCGCAAAGCCACCTTTGCCGGTGGCTATTTTACGGGGCCGCCGGCAAAGGGTTAATTTCTTTTTTTTTCTTCGGTTCAATTCGAACGGGGGACATTTGTGAAAAAATAAAAAAAAAGACCTTTGCCGGCGGCCTTTTCTCGGGGCCGCCCGCAAAGGGTTATTATTATTTTTTCTTTCCGGTTCAATTTGAAGGGGGGACATTTGGGAAAAAATAAATAAATAAATAAAAGAAGGCCTTTGCCGGCGGCCTTTCCTCGGGGCCGCCGGCAAAGGGTTATTTCTTTTTTAAAAAAAAATCGTGCGCGCGCGTCCAAATTTAAACGGATTGTCGCGGGAAAAACGAATCTCTTTGCCGGCGGCTTTTTTTTGTGGTCGCCGGCAAAGGTAGTTTTTTTTCTCCCCCCACCAGCCGTTTTGCCCGCCGTTAACCTCGCACACGGGCCCACGTGCAGGGTGTCTTTGCCGGCTGCCGCCCTTTGCCGACGGCGTTTCGGAAAATTTGCCGACGGTCGACCCTATGCCGTGGGCTTTTCTGCCGGCCCACAGCATAGGGCCTCTTTGCTGGCGGCCCGATAGAAAGCCGCCGGCAAAGGCCATTGCCGCCGACACAGGCCGGTTTTCCCGTAGTGAGAGTTTCCTGTAAGATGCATGCGTCTCTTGCGCCGCCTGAATCCAAGGCCTCTTTGGTTGGTTAAGGGTATTTTGAAACTACTACAGCAATAAAACTAAGTCCCTTTCAAAAGAATGTGTAAACAAAGAAAAACTAGACTATTTTTTTAGAACACACGCTCACAATACGCGCATACACTCACCCCTATGAACGCACAGACGCACACCCTACCCCTATGAGCACCTCCGAAAGACCGAGCCGGCAATTCTTGAGACTATGAGCACCTCCGAAAGACCGAGCCCGCAGTTCTTGAGAGATTGACGAAGTCACCACTGGTGCCTCGCTGTTGACGGGTACGTCACCTACCACCGAAAAAATAGCGCCGGTTAAATCCTGAAATAATCCAGGGAAATGTGACACCCATGTCAAGTTCAGGACTTGAACCTGGGTGAGTTGATTCCACCACAAGGAATCAGACCACCTGAGCTAGGTTCAGTTCACGAAACTATACCGTTTTTGATAGTTTGATTCATATCCTCATAGTTGAAAAGGCAAGAGTGTATTTCTGGTGCCACTTGAGGCGATTATAGGGCCCCATGGAGCCTAAAGCTACCACAATTAGTAAGGCTTGTCTAAGTCAATGCAAGAGAATCTTTGGTTTGAAGCCCCTAAAACAAGACTCCTAAACAATATTTGGGAGTTTCTCTCAAATTTTAGTGTCCCAAAAGATACAAACATCTTTAGCTATTCTACAACACTTTTTTTTAGTACAAAGCTGTAACTCCATGTGCATGCGCGGTGCCAGTCCATGTGTACATTTGCCACCATTCACTTTTGCTTGTTGTCCAATGACCGCAGCCGGTTCATTCTTGCCGGCACCATTTTCTTCGCCTATTCAAACAACAAACAGATTGAAAAGAAAATCAGAAAGCGTGATTAATTAGTGAGCTAAACCAAGGGATGACGTAGAAGCACCATAATGCATACCTTTGCTTTAAACCCAGTTATGTCGCGGTCAATCGGGGGGCACCACGATTTAAATTTCCTTCCACATTTGATTGAAATTGAATTTGAGATCCAAAGTTGCCATTGTTTGCGGGCGGAAAGAAGAGGAAATGATACATATGGTGGCCAGAAACTAGAGATCATGCCCTATATAAAGAATAAGACAACGTGGCCGCAAAAGTTTCATTCCCTCCAATTAATTCTCCTCAGAAGTATGAGAATTATAAATTTGATTTCTCTTCGAATCGCAAATTCAATTTCAATCAAATGTGGAAGGAAATTTTGGTGCGCGAGATCACCGATGCATGGAGGCTAGCATACGTATGGGGTGGACGTGCATGGGGCATGCAAAGTGTGAGGTGGACGTCCGTTTCGCGGTGGGGAAGGAAACCAATTCGCAAGCGAAGTGAGATAGACGTGCATGTCCCTGTATGTTGCACTAAATATCGCCTTAATTGTGTACATAGCGAACAAGTACATATTGTGTAGTGATCGACAACCCTATTTAATGTGCACTAAAATTATACGGTTAGGAACTTCAAATGTTAATGATATAATTTTTAAGATATAATAATCACGTTACATTATTACATTACTTAGATCTTCAACCTAGGGATGCATTGGGGCCCCTTATACCGAAACGGAGGGAGTACCGAATCTTTTATTTTGACACAAAAAAACTACCGAATCTTTTTTTACAGCAAAAAATATTACCGAATCTTATAGGTACACAGTGCGTATTTTTCTCGACACTCTTGCTCTTGTGGGTTGATTTGCAAAACGATAAGACACTCCGGAATGATCGTCATCCTCTGAATATATACGCCGGTATGTTAACAGCCCGAATGTCTAATCCCTTGCGATTTTTACTCTCAACTCCGAACAAATACCGAAGCATCCACTCCCTCCAATTCTAAATTCTTGTCGTTTTTTTATTGCAAACCTGCACTGAAACAACGATAAAATTTATTGCAAATTTGCACTGAAACAACGACAAAAATTTAGAACCGGAGGAAGTAATTAATAGGATTTTATCTCAAGAATCAGGTACAAGCGAAGATTAAGATTAATAGGAGGAAGAGAGGAATAGAATAATTTTTTTTTTGAGAAACATGTTTTTTTAGAGAGAGGAGGAACAGAATATGAGCAGCAACTGGCCGGTCCGGAGCCTTCGGGTTCCAGGATGGGCCTAGTTGTTTGTAGCCTCCCGTGTCTTTGAGCGGGCCCAAGTTCAAGAGCCACATCCATTCCAGCCCAGTTGTAGAGGAGCAGTGTGAGTTAACACAACCTACCACGGTCCAAAGCTCCCTGTAACAAAATCGGTTCAGTCCATAGCTCCCTATAAAAAAGAACGGGGGACACTCCCAAGATTCATGCGCGTTTTAACTTTAAAAAAAAAAGATTCATGCGTGTTTTAACTCTTGAGACGAATCTAAGCCCTCTTCGGTTCACAATATTTTGAAAGTGTAAACACCCTTTTAAAAAAAAAGTGTAAACAAAGAAAAACATTGAATATGATACTTTGAAAGTTTACTTCACAGAATTTTGTAAACCTAAGTTTTTTTAGGAAACACACAGAAGTATGAAAGGCAAAAGAGAGGATTTTGATTCGTAGAAATAAGAAATAGAAAAAAATAGAAATATTAATAATCTTTGCTAAATTGAGTAGAAACAAAGTAAAGTTGTGATTGCTTTCATCATGTCCTATGTGGCACCTCACTTTTTTTTTCTCCTTTTAAAACACTCGTTTCCCACATACTTAACTAGTGGATGGGTTTAAACCGGTCTAGGATAATGCCTCGCAAGATATCTTTACTCCTATAATTCAATTGGTGGCGACAGTCCGTCACTGGACCTTGGGAACACGTCATTGTTTTTTTCTCTTTTGTTTGCATCAGTTGTTGACTGGGCACAAACTACCTGAAATGGGAATGAATAATGTTATTCTAAACTTTTCTTTTGTCCGTAGCCACGCTGTGCTAGTATATGATTTTTTTTTCTATATCCACTTGTTTCCCGCTGCAACCTTTTCATCCAGTTTGTGAAGCATTTGGTCTACCGTGTCATGTGTCCACTCATCCTCACCTTCATCGGCCATCGTCGATGCTGTTTGGCACCACAACCACTGACGCTTCCTCTTGATTGGTATGAGCACTATAGACATTCTCATGTTCCTACCTCGACAAACAACGATTCCTCCAGTGTAGGATTGACACATAAAATACATGGTGCGGATCTTAATTCCTGGTTCATTCTTGTCGGCACCATCTTCTTTGCCTTTTCCATCAATAAATATTGAAAATGAGAGAGCGTGATTAATTAATAGTGAGCTAAACCAAGGGACAACGTAGGAGCACCACAGTACATACCTTTGTCCTTTGACCCAAATTGTGTCGTGGTCGATCCTTGAGACATTTAGATTTTTTGGGTGAAAGAAAGAAAAGTAAAAGAGACATATGGTGGCTGAAAATTAGAAGTACGTCATGCCCTATATAAAGAATTCGTATAAAGAATTGCAAATTTGATTTCCCTCCAAATCTCCAATTCAATTTCAATCAAACGTGTGTGGAAGGAAAATTTGGTGCTTGAGAATTACCAATGCATGGAGTTTGGCACACGTACGGGACGTGCATGGGCATGCAAGCTGTGAAGTCAACGTCCATCTGATGGTGGGAAGGAAACCAATTCGTGAGCCGAGTGACGTAGGCGTGCGTGCTCTTGTCTGCCGCGTTTGATATCGCCTTAATTAATTTCATGCATAACGAACAAGCGGACATACATAGTGCAGTGGTCGGCAACCCTCTTTAACGTGGATCATTCATGTTAAGCCGAGTAGCTAGGAAAAATGCTCCCGCACTATACCTACTAGGTACGTCGAAAAAAAAAAACCTAACCACATTTAAATTAGATACGAAGGGAGTTCGTTGCAATTAAGCCAAGCAAGCCAAAACCTATGCATCGCCACATCAACATTATCTGCAGGCAAGGCTAGCTAAATTCGGCATTGCCATCTTGATTCGAGGGAAACAATTCGCTTCCCTTAAGCTAATTAATCTATGACAAGTGATATGCGTGTAACATGCAGGATTTCTCGCTCTCTTGGCTCCATCTTTTGCTTACAGAAACAGTAACAGTGTCCTTGCAGCATTGGTCAGCGTGACCTACCAAAAATACCTTGCAATTTTGGTCAGCTCGACGAAGGGGATATTATCGTACGGAGTTACTTATTACTTTTACTTTTCACCGTCCGGAAGGGGAAACTGCAACCAAATGCGGCGGCGGCGACTTGTTGAGTCAAGCAAGCGTGCGTCCTGTGTGGCGGCGTCTAGCCCAGTGAGCCGAGCACCCCCAACACACCTCGCCCCTCGTTCATCTCGTCGTCTTCAACGGACGAGTCTCTTTCTCCCCTCCTCCTCGCCCAACCAACGGCGCTAACCCTAGTCAGTTCCGGCCTTCTCGTCCTCACCAGAGCGGCGAGGCCCGCGGCTTCCGCTGCCGCCGGAAGGACGGTACGTTGGTTCTCCACTCATCCTCGATTTCGTGCTGTGTGATTCGGGAGGGTGGTCTGGGGGTGGTCGGGAGTACTTGGGCGGAGACGCTTGCTGGTGGTTGGCGACGGTAGGTGGCCTCCGGGAACGTTCAATTCGGTGATTCGTGTGTGGGGATTTCGTGGTTGGTGATTCGTTTCTGCTGGCTGGGGGTAGGGTTGCTGTGGCCGGAGTAGAGCGGGGGCTTGGGTTGCGGGAGAGATGATAGGTTGTGGTGCTGGAGTGTGATCTGGTCCAGTAATCCGAGTGAACCTGTGACTGTGAGTGGATTGATTTGTAGAGCGGGGGAGGGATGATAGGTTGTAGTGCTACCTGGAACGCGATGTGCTCTAGTAATCCGAGCGAACTATCTGCTGGGCCGATGGCTGTCTGATCCTGTGATTTACCTTCTCTCATGTCACTAGCTGTGCCACAAGTTCCATATGAACTTTTTTTTGCCTTGAACCCATAGAAAGTTTGTTTATGGAGGACGGTTAGTGTCCGGAATGAAGGTCGTACACGGGCTCATTTTTACAAATTTTATCAGAATGTTCATGGAGGACGGTTAGTGTCCGGAATGAAGGTCGTGCACGGGCTCAGCGGTGTAGGTATACCGAACTGGCGAGACTCACTTGGTTGTTTCCTCAGACTTAATTACAGCCTGGCCTGACTGTTTGGTGTCTTTTGCTGATGCATATATAGCAACTTATCTAGGAGTTTCTTAATTACAGCCTTGCCTGACTGTTTCGTGTGATTTCAAGGTTGACATGGTCATCTTATTGGCGGTGTACTGTATGGATTGATGGGAATGGGATTGACAGGGGTGTAAGGTGTTGATTATAGATAGAAACTTAACGTACGGTGTGTCATTTCATGGTGTCTCCATAAAGAGTTGTCACGTCTGGGTGCGTACGTGCTTAATATGATTTCATAGCTCTAGTTGGATTATTGTGTTGTGCAATAGTAACATTTTAGTCATTTCTCATGTATGTTCTATTGTTTCTGTTAGATGGGCTCTTTGAACAATATATAAATTTACGTAAACATCTCTAGGGAGGTATACTGATTGGCATCCATCCAAAAATTGTTGCTATAACTTCTTACATACTCCATTGAAAGTATCACTTACAGGTTTTCCTTGCCGGCGGTAGATTCTTAGCTAGTTAGAGACATGAACACATTTTACCTGTTTAGTGTTTGGTGGAGAAAGCAAACATAGTGTGGTTATTGACAACTGTACATCTTATTCCATTACTAGTAAAGATATATACATGAGAGTTGTGGGCCACATTAGCCTAGCCATCATGGAGGCTCATATTTGCCAAGTAATCCTGTATACTCTCTCCATTCCTAATTAGAGGACACACTCCCCTCTGACCCGCAGACCAGGGACGGAAGAAACAAGTGCTACAATCCCTAATGACGGATCAACTCCCACAGCCTCGTTCGCCCATGTTGGCCAACTAAGCAGGATTGCATGCATGCATAGCCAATCGCCCGTGTAAAGTGTCTTGCATGCATGCAGAGCCAAATCTCTAGAGTAAATGCAGGGGAGCTGAAAGGAGCCAGCTGAATGGTAATTGCTTTTCAGGAGAAGCACACGCCTTAGGTTTTGGATCGAAGCAAAAGAAACTTGCATGCCCTTTTTTAGGGAATGGATGGAGTATAACGTGCCATTCTTAACAGTATTAAGGAGTGATTGAGAAGAATAAAGTATATTTTGATGATCTCTTTATGACTTCCCTTTTCCAGAGAAATGAGTGGAGTTATAAAAGGTCGCAAACATGTTTCCTGGATAGGTTACAGAAAGCTGGAAAGAGTGGCGGTAACAAGGTTAGACTGCTGAAGAATAAAACAATTTGAACTGCCCCCTGTTAATCAGATAAAGTTAACTTATGTACCCTTTAGCTTTTCAAATTACTTTAATACGTCAGAAACAATCTGGTAACGTTATCACAATTGTCGCAACCATTTTAATGAATAAGATTTTGTGTTTCAGTAAGAGGAATAAGTTTTTGTACTTTATTAGATATAGTCATGCAACATCTTATCTGTTTCTCATACATGTCTGTTTGTTTTGGCAACATTGTTGCAGGACGAGTTCAGCATGTCCTTATGCGGCTACAGCAGAATTTATGCTTTTGTTTTCTTTCTGTGGTTGGACAGATCTTTGTGAACTGAAGTAACATCAGTATGTATTCCGGCGGGAGGACTCGGAGTGGGCTTGTCAGACGAAATGGCATTATGGATTCCAGCAACAATTCATGTTCTAGAACAAGAAGTGGGCTTGTCAGAGTAAACAACATGATGGATCCTAACAAAGAATCATGTTCTAAAACACGGAGTGGGCTTGTTAGGGTGAACAATATTGTGGAATCCAGCGATAGTTCTTCTACTAAACCACAAAGTGGGCTTGTTATGGATGCTATGGTTAACAAAGTGGTGGATTCCAACGATGGTTCATCCTCTAGAACACGAAGTGGGCTTGTTAGGGTGAACAACATCATGGATTCCAGCGAGGCTTCATACTCTAAAACTCGCAGTGGGCTTGTCAGAGGAAACATTGTTATGAATTCCAATGATGGTTTGTGTTCCAAAACACGAAGTGGACTTGTTAGAGAAAACATTGTGATGGATTTGAGTGAAGATTTGTGTTCCGAAACACAAAGTGGAATTGCTAGAGGAAACATTGTTATGAATTTCAATGAAGATTCATCTTCTAGAACACGAAGTGGGCTTGTTAGAGGACACACTGCTGTGGATTCTAACAAGGACTCATGTTCTAGAACACGAAGTGGGCATGTTAGAAGAAGCCTCTCTGTCAAGGTATACAAATCTAACTTCTTTTGCTATGCATTTATTTTGGGTGCAACCTGACAAGTACAAAATTCTTCTCTTTTTGTTACTAGGTAGAAAACAAGGTTGGACCAGTCATTAAGGGCCTACCTGATGGATGCAGCGAACCGGCAAGTCCAGTAAATTATGGATCAGGTCACAGGAGTGATCTGGTATGTTGTAGTGACCCTTTATTGTCTTGTGTTGCATCTAACACTATATCTAAGTAACTATAGTCTCGCCAGGTCCAAATCAAGGATGACCCAGTCATTAAGGGGTCAGATGAATGCTGGAAAGAAGACACACCACCTTTGATGAACCTAGTAAATCACAAGAGTGATCAGGTATGAGACAACTGTTCCTTCTTCCCCTGCCCTGCTCTATCTAAAACACCATGGGCCGCTTTGATTCAAAGGATTTTCAAATGATTTTTAGGAGGATTCAAATCGTTAGAGAAATTTCTGATCTGAGTTGTTTGGTTTTTAGGATTGCAAACCATAGGGTTTTTTCCTAAGAATTCTTCTGCACTACATTTCATAGGAAAATTCCACTGGGTCCGAAATGTTGATATGTTTCTTTAGGTGCAAACAGACATAGTTTAAATCCTGCAGGATTCAAGATGGTATAACAATGTAGGATCATATGTTTTTCCTATCCTGTGTTTTTGGAATCTTGCGAATCAAAGAGGCCCTATGACCCTGTGTTTTTCATAAAGTTAATAACTATTCTGTTACTAGGGTCAAAGCAAGGATGAACCAGTCATGAAGGGGCCTGATGGATGGTGGAAAGAAGACATTTCCAGAAAGAACAAGTCAAGTCAGAAGAGTGATCTGGTAAGCTTTTCTTATCTTTTTCTTTTTGCTCCTTTCTGTCTACGACAGCATGTCTAAAACCATTATAATTTTTCACTACTAGGTTAAAAACAAGGATGAGCACATTAAAAGGCAGTTGCCTGATGGATGGCGGAGAGAAGACAGGCCAAGAAGGAATGGATCAACTAACAAGACTGATCCGGTATGCCACCAAGATATCTTTGAGTCTTTTCTATTTAAAAAACATAGGGATCTGCAAGTCATTTTAACCAACCTAATTTTTGTTTTGAACTGCGATAAATATGTCCCCAGCATCCATATCAAAATATCTTGCCCAGCATTGTACTACTAGCACTAGTCCATGGTAATACTCCGCGGTGCTTCATTTTCATCAAACGAATTTCACAAGTCACCCTTCTGAAGTCATAGTTCAGCTCTTAAGTTGAGAATCTGTCTTTCTTTCATGCCTCATAGCTTGCTTTTACTTGGATCTACATGATTTTAAGTGGTACTGTAAAATAAGCTATTAACTGATTATACTTGCAGTGCAATTGTTGTCGAGGATTCCCTAGAAGTTGAGGATCTAAATTTGTTATTAGTCTGTATTTGAGGCGATAACAAGAAGCTTTAACCAATTATCGAGCTTTCCACGTACTTTTATTAGATAAACTTGAGTTTGCCATGTTATAGAATGCCTCCCTAAATCTAATTATCTTCACATCATTTTCTTTATTTTTATCGGAAGCCTTGATCTGCCTCCTATTCTTTTGATCTCTGCAGTACTACATTGATCCAGTAAATGGTTATGAATTTCGCTCTATGAAGGATGTGCACCGTTATATTAAATCAGGAGACATAAAGCAATGCAGTTTTAGGCCAAAGAAGAGAACTATCCAAGATGTCTGTATTACAGACAACCAAGCTCATGTGAGTTCCTTGTAGCACCTCTTGTTTTCACCTGATTTAGCTTGCATATTTGTTCCATTATAACATAGAAGGATACAAATGCTAGGTAGGCATAATTATCATCCACACCTCAAGTCGAATCTTTCTGTTCTTGATGAATATAGGCAAGTTTGTCCCTTGTCAGTCGCTCTTATCCTTCTTGTCTTCTTGTAGAGAAAAAAAATGCAAATGCACCTTCTTTTGTTTTGCTTATGCAGAGAATCAGAGTTCTTGCACCCTGGGTTGTATAACTGTAGATCATCACAAAACCCCATAGCTTTCTAGATTTTAGTTTCAGTAGATAGATCATATATGAAACTTTCGGAGATGGGCTAAACAATGATCATTTTGTGGAAATGAAAATCAGCCGAGAACATCATAAGAAAACACATGAGCTTTGATACACAGACCATAAATTTATTACTTTCTGAATTGTACTTTCGTTAGATAGATCATGCATGATAATTTAGGAGATAGCTTAAACAAGAAAAAAAAGTTATATATGGTATTTTGCCTTCTTTTTCCTGATGATTACAACTTATTAGATCATTTTCTAAAAATCAGACAAGCACATCATCAGGATACACAAGGCCAGGTACCGCCGACAAAGCTATCCAATGTGAATTACTGACTTCAGAAGGTATCATGCTACCATGGGGTGGACTGTTGAGCCCACATACTGAAAATATGATGTTACCGGAGTCTGATGGCATGAAACCAGTGGAAAGACATGCTAACAAGGTTGATCCTTTGGAACACAAGAGTGCACGACCGGTCTCTGCAAAGTGTCGTGAAGGGGAAAAGAAATCTATTAAACGAAAAGAACAAAATACGGAGGCGAAACCCAAGAGGCGTAAAACCAGGCGTGAAATAAAGATTGCTGCACCTCCCCAAGCATCACCCCGCTTAGCTGCACTCAAGGTTAATCCTGAAGGGAACACTGAGCCTGATGATGAACTGACCAGTGTAAATTTTGTGAATGAGGTACAGCCTATTCAAGAAAAAATTGTGTATCAGTCACTGAGCCGCGCTGACACTGTCATCCAATCACAGAACAATCAGGAGAGCACTGCCGATAAGTTACAGTTGACCCAAGGAGTTACTGTCGTTCCCATGCAGACTAATCATGAGGGCACTGTTAATCAGTTACAGTTAAGCCGAGCTGATACTGTCATTCCAATTCAGACCAATCATGAGGGCACTGTCAATCAGTTACAGTTAAACCGAGGAGACACTGTCATTCACATACAGACCAATCAGTTACAGGCGAGCCAACCTCAAAGTGCCTATCACTTGCAGGAATACACTACCAATTACTCGCAGATGAGTGAAGCAGATAATGTGAATAAAAAACAGACTGATCAGGAAATTTTTGCCAATCAGTTACAGTCGAGCCAAGAAAAGCCTTTCATTCAAATGCAGACTATACAGAATAAAAAACAGACTAATCAGGAAAATTCTGCTGATCAGTTACAGTCGGGCCAAGAAAAACCATTTATTCAAATGCAGACTATACAGAATAAAAAACAGACTAATCAGGAAAATTCAGCCAATCAGTTGCAGTCGAGCCAAGGAAAGCCATTCATTAAAATGCAGAGTATACAGGAATACATTACCAATTACTCACAGTTGCATCAGAGTCATGCAGACACTGTGAATGAATTACAGACTTATCAGGAAAATGCTGCCAATCAGTTACAGTCGAGCCATTCAGACACCGTCATTCAACTACATACTACACAGGAATACTTTGCCAATCACTCAGCGCTGAGCCGAGCAAATGCTGTGAAGCACATGCAGATCAACCAGGAAAACACTGCTGTTCAGTTACAGTTGGGTCAAGCTGATAGTGTCAATCAAATGGAAACTCTGCAGGAAAACAGCACCAACCAGTTACAAAATCTCCAAGGTTTAACTGTTAATCAAGTAGAAACTACACATGATTACATCACCAATCACTCTCTGCCGAGCCCAGGAGATACTTTCAATCACATGAAGATTAACCAGGAGAACACTGCCAATCCACGACAGTTGAGCCAACCTGACTCTGTCAATCAAATGCAAACTATGCAGGAAAATACTGCTACTCGGTCAGAGCTGATCCAAGGATTAACTGTCAATCAAATACAGGCTATTCGGGAAAACAATACCAGATACTTGCAGCCACGTTGTACTGAAAATCCTATCCGGTGGTCTGGTTTTTCTTCGTCTCCTGAGAGGGGACATGTAGAACCTATCCCATGCTTTTGGAGAAATGTTGAAAATCAGAAGTCATCGGTTCCCGTGCAAATAGATGGAACACTTATTGCAACCTCCTCAGCAAATATTCAATGCCAAGATGCCCCTGCCCCAGAACCAGCTTTGCCAACACCGCCTGCAGTGCCTGGAACCGCCGGCCTATCTGGGTTTACCCTGCCGTTATTTGGAAATTCCTGGTCAGATCCATGCATCGAGTTTGCATTGAAGACTCTTACAGGTGACATTCCTGTTGTGGATGACAGTCCAGCTGTTGCAGACTACTTCCCTCTGCAACATGACCTGAATAAAATCGCACCACCAGATAATTCTTCTCCCTTCAGTGAGGATACTAGAAACTATACACAAGTCGACCATGCCAACCACCGGCCAGCGCCAAGGCCATCAGACAGGTTCTACAATGGTGGTTGGTTCCCTCCACAGTGAGACCACCCACCGGATAGGTTCTACAATGGTGGGAGGAAAAACAGAAGAACTGTTTGTGCCTGCGAAAGGCTAATGGTTAGAGGAATGATCGAGTGACCAAAGCTTGAACCAAATGGTCTGGCGAGCGTCTCTTTGTGTTTTCATGACCCCTCTGTAAAAAGGCCTGTGACTTGTTCTAACTTTGTTAGAAACAACATGTACATCTTACTGGATGGGTGTCAGCTTGCTTTAGGGATCTAGGGATCGGAATGACAGTTTTATTTTCTCTTTTGCTTTTTGTGCAGTTGCCTGGTAAATTTCATTTGCTCTATCATCAGGGTTGACCCAGTTTGGCGTCGTCGCTAGCAGTGTTGTTTATTTATTTTTGCAAGTGAGTCTTGTGCGCATGAGACGATCAGCATCTTTGGGCTCACTTTAACTGTAATAATTCTTAATAGTTGATGTAGCATTGGCTGCCCTTGGTTTTGTGGTTCTGCTGGGCTTGTCGTGATGCTCTGTTGCTTTTATGTTTTCAGCTATACAAACCAGTACTAACTCCGTCGAGGCAATATTAGGATTCGGTTGATCAAGCCTTTGATCACAAATTATTTCATGAATGTGTAATTAATGTGATCAAAATCATAACCATAAGCAAATATCCTTGAGTAAGAACATAATGCAAATTACTTCATGAATGTGTAATTAATGTGATCAAAATCATAACTATAAGCAAATATTCTTGAATAGGAATATAATGCATATAAATCTATATCATATAATTATATATTAATAGAGTAATTTGTGGTCAAAGCATTGGTCAAAGAAAACTAATGTTGAGTAACACATTAGTGGATTTGAAGCATATTTTCGGTTGTCAAGTAACAACCTTGAAACTCCGTTGTCTAAGATCTGAAAAGCAGTTCAAGCCAGGGGGCAGTGTGGTTCCCGTTACCACGGTAGTTTTCTAAACGGGGAGCAGATCTTGCTTTTACCCCCGTCGTGGGAATAAAGAAGAGGGGAATTATATTATGGCAGAGATGAGATGCAACAGCAGCGCGCTGACAGACAAAAACAAAACACGCGGCTGACGATCCAATCGGAACACCATCATCATCATCCATCACACCCCAGCCCAGCTGGGCTCGAGATCGGATCGCTGCCCAGTCCGTCGCAGATCTCCTCTCCCGCGCGGCCCTGATCCGCAAGTTCCTTCTTTGGCGGAAGATACATGGCGGAGCTGGTGGTGGCAGCGGCTGCGCCGGCGCCGGCGGGGAGGTGGGGCGCCGCGCCGCCGCAGGAGCTGCTCGAGAGGCTCAAGGACTACGGCCAGGAGGGCGCCTTCGCGCTCTGGGACGAGCTCGCGCCCGAGGAGCGCGACTTCCTCGTCCGGGACATCCAGGTACCCAAACTCTTGTTCCACTCCTCGTTCGGAAAATTTGTTAGGGAGGGCTCAAACCCGTGTAAGGATTCCAGACATCCTGTGTTGCGGAAAGATTTGTGCGCTCTGTGTTGCGCTTGTGCCAGAATTCTGAAATCCAACTCATCTCACTTGAACTGGAAGTAGGGAAACAAAGCAGTACTCCGTACTAGAAATACATGTTACTAGTTGGTTGGTTCGTTGGTGATGCCATTTGAGTACTAGTCACATTTGTAACTGAGCAGCTGCTGTCTTTAGACGTTGAGCTAGCCTGTCATCTCACATGCAAAGTGAATTGGTGGCGTCAATGCATTTCTATCTCTAATAACTTAGCTGATCCACGGTACCGCTAACTGAAGTTGATAAACTGCATTTCAGAGCATAGATCTTGCCAGGATCGACCGGATCGTTCGATGTTCACTCAGATCGCAAGGTGAGGGGCCTTTTCTCCATACACATTTCCCATGCTTTGTGGGTTTCTGTGAGGTTTTGCTCACATGAATTTGTGTCGATGCTTGGAAGCACAGGTGGTCCTGTGCCGGTTGTTCAGCCTGTGCCGGAGTCAAGTGTGGCGACAGTGGATGATAGAAGCCCTGAGGACAAAGAAAGGTGGTGGAGGAGGGGTTTGAAAGCCATTGCAGAGGGAAAGTTGGCTGTCGTACTTTTGGCTGGTGGTCAGGTACTCGGAAGCACGGTTTCCCCTAGCTTGCCTAGGTTGTTTAGTGATTATACACAGTACACTGTACAAAATTTCTCTTGTAGTAATATCATATATTTTTTAATTGTGAACAGGGAACACGCCTTGGCAGTTCTGATCCTAAGGGATGTTTCAGTAAGTCTCTCCACTCCAAGTTCTTGCATGTTGCTTTCACTGTATGACACAAATGTTGTTTAAATCTGAATATGTATTCCGTTTTTATTACTTTTTGTTTGGCAGAACTCTTTATTTTCCTGATTGCATATTTCCAAATGAAAGTTTATGTTACCCTACTTTTCTATGTTTCCCCCCACAGTAAATATGAACGGAAACATTTGCAAATTTTATGTATTGCATTTATGTTCATGCCTTGGTACTTTCTTAGTGATGCCCAAGTTCTAGTTTTCTCTTAATCTCAAATTGGTCTTAAGAATAATCTCTGATTTATGTTCAGGTATTGGGCTTCCATCTGGAAAGTCACTTTTCCAACTTCAAGCTGAACGAATTTTGTGTGTTCAAAAGCTGGCTGCTCAATCCACTGATGGTAATTTTGTCTAGAGCGCCTGTTAACTATTTGTGGTGTTGTTTGCTAAAAATTCCCATGCTCAAATTATTTATATTTTGCAGCTCCAGGCAACACTCCGCAGATCCACTGGTATATAATGACCAGTCCCTTCACTGATGAAACCACCCGCAAATTCTTTGAAAGCCGTCGATATTTTGGCTTAGAGCCTGACCAAGTAAGTATTAGATGGCTTTTTATGGTGAAAATGACGACATGACTTCCTGTACAACTCCTAAAAATTATCTTTGGCTGGATTTTTTATTTGTAGGTGACCTTTTTCCAGCAAGGCACACTCCCGTGTGTTTCTCCTGATGGAAGGTTTATCATGGAGACACCATATAAGGTACCCTTTGTTTTAAATTAGAATTTCATATTCCTCATTAAAGTCGATGCATTTCTTCATTACAAGTTCGCAACTAAATATAGGTTTGACTAGCAGAATCAAAATCAAGTACTATTTGTTTTCTGTGGTAGTGATATCATTTGCAACGTTCTTAACAAAACCAGGTGGCAAGAGCCCCGGATGGCAATGGGGGAGTATATGCTGGTAATTTTATCCCAATGCATCATTCATTCAGTTTTATATATTGGTATTTGCCACAATCTTGTTGCTTATTTTTCTTTCTTTTTTCTTTCACCGTGTCTCAGCTCTAAAATCTAAAAGGTTGCTCGATGATATGTCTGCAAGAGGTGTGAAATATATTGATTGCTATGGAGTTGATAATGTGTTGGTGAGTACATCTTTTATTGGAAAAAATCTCTGATGGAATTATAGTCTCCTTTTTTAATCTGTTAATTAACAGTCTATCTCTATGGTACCAGGTCCGTGTTGCAGATCCAACATTCCTAGGATACTTCATTGACAAGGGTGTGTCTGCTGCTGCGAAGGTTGTAAGGAAGGTATATCAAGATAAACCCAATTCCTAGCAGATTGATAAGTTACTCTTTAAATCCAATTATGCGCCTTCTTGATTGTTTATGGTTATGTGTTCTTTAGGCATACCCACAGGAGAAAGTTGGGGTATTTGTTCAGCGTGGTAGGGGTGGACCTCTCTCTGTGGTTGAGTACAGTGAAATGGATGCATCTATGACTACTGAAATCAATCAAACAACAGGACGCCTTCGTTATTGTTGGAGCAATGTATGCTTCTTCTATCCCCTTTCCCCTGGTATCTCCTCTTTCTGCACTAATAACGGTGTATTCCTTTTATTTTGGCAGGTGTGCTTGCATATGTTCAGTTTGGAATTTCTCAATCAAGTAACCAATAGTCTTGAGAAGGATAGCGTGTAAGTATTTGTATCAAAGCACTTTTCTGTTCTTGCACTTTATGAATTCATGAGGTTTGCTTTTGTTCCGAGATATTTTTATGCACACAAAAGCATGCTTGCAGTCCATATCAATATGTAATCACCATAGTTTATGTAAATTTACGGTTGTCGGTGCAATTACAGAGAAAAACTTTTCTATGAGTTCACCAGTGTTATTGGCTTTATTTATTTTGTACTGAAAATGTAATAAACTTAGTTACTTCGAAAAATCATTTTCTACTAACTTCTGATAAATCAGCTGTTTCTATCTTTCTGTTTTACCATGTAATTCCTGCATATCATAAACCAGCAATTACCAATTTAGTATCAACTTATGGTTTGTTCCATCCCTGTTTGTGCTTAATTGGAAAACCTTGTGCCAGTTATCATCTAGCAGACAAGAAGATTCCTTCAATTCATGGGTACACAGCAGGCCTAAAGCTTGAACAGTTTATATTCGACGTGTTCACCTATTCTCCATCGACAGCTCTTTTTGAGGTTTGATTCTATTCACTAATGCCTGAATGAAGCTGACTTGTTCTTCCATTTCATTCCCATAAAAGCAAACATTAGTGTGAGGTACTTGTTGACACCATACAATTCAGGTCATGAGGGAAGAGGAATTTGCACCAGTAAAGAATGCTAACGGTGCGACCTACGACACTCCTGATAGCGCCAGATTAATGCTACTTCGCCTTCACAGCCGATGGGTTGTTGCTGCAGGTGGCTTTTTGACGCATTCCGTGCCCTTGTATATGACAGGTAACTTTCCTTCTGTTTATGTGCTTGGAACGTTCGAAGACTGTCCACAGCCAAAGATTTTCGTATACAAACTCACTGATTGCCGTGATAACTTGGCTTGTACTTTTAGGTGTTGAAGTTTCTCCCATGTGCTCTTATGCTGGAGAAAACCTAGAAGCCATATGCCGTGGACGAACATTCCATGCACCAAGTGAGATCTCACTCTAGGCGGAGGTTGTTCCAAGGAGCAGTTGCATACAAGAACGGCAAAGTCTGTGAATTTTTGTTAGGACATGGGATCAAGATGGCAGGACCTGAGCACTTTCAATTAGAGTGTCAATATTAGTCAGCCTGTTGTATGCTGTGTGAGTACAGAGTATTGTAATGCAACACTTGAGGCTATCTTTTCCCCCCTTTTGGTGATATTTATCATTTGTTGCTCAAAATGTAGATTGATCAGAGGGCACAATTCAATCTTTATCAAAATCAATGTATTTCTGAAATTTTGAATACTGTTCTTTGCACAATTGATTTAATGTGAGAAAATCCAAAGAATGGATTCTACTAGTTTCCTCCTTTTTTTCTGTTACACGATGTTGGATAACTGTAGACTGAGCATCTATGATTTCTTTTCTTCAAGCAGATATCAGTGAGTCACAGTATGGTTTCAGCCATCGGTCTCCGTCGATGTAAGATGTGTTCAAGTAAGGCAATGCTTGCTCATCACTGAGCTTCAAAGAATATGGCACTCTACCTGCCAGGTTTGCACCATCACCTGTACACTTGTACTCTCCATAAAATACACTCCTGTCAATGCAAATAAAACAAAAGCTGATGTTAGTAAGCTTTCTGCAATAATCTCAATAATTAACACCGACAGTGAAGGAGGCATACTGATCTCTTGAAGGATCATTCCAATCATTCCATCCTTCAGAGGCGATGATGTCTGACATCAAAGTGTATGCAAAGACGACACGGGAGTAAGGTCTCCATGCTCGCCCAAGCCATATCCTACCTGTGCCGCCGATGCTACAGTTGACAAATGAGTAACCGGTGTTGTCACCATCAGATTCTCGGGCATGCGCTGTAATTGCACCGGTGATGGTTCTCACCCCTGCAGGCACAGGGTCTGCTATGGAAATCAATCTGCAATTCTGACAAGTACAAAAGTGGAAGCAGTTAGTGAACTCAGCACTTTTCGGTTTTGCGTTCCCGTCCTTGAGATATTATAGTGTCTTTTACTCACTTCATACAGTGACCTGGCATCTCCAAAGATGAAATCAATGGAGCCCTGAATGAAACATTCCTTGAAGTAATGCCGGCCTCGATCATCGTGAAGCGTATCTTGCGCACCGAAAAAGCCGCAGCCCCAGAATGCTGCCTGGTCACCACCGATCCTGAGAGCGACTGCCTGAGCATCAACAGCGCCAGGTCTTGGGATAGGTGCTACATTCTGTTGTCAAAATGGTTAAGAGAGTTACATTGGTACTCAAGGTTCACCTGTGTGACTTAACAGAAACTTGATGTGCAGCGTCCATGATTACAATGAAGCTAATGTTCTTTGCGACAAACCCTGCCGCGAAGACAGTGACCGAAGCGCTATAGAAGGTGCCATGCGACGAGTTGGCGGTGTCATTCCACGCAATCGCCGTCAGGTCAAATCCCTGCCCCTGAAATGTGATGTTGGGCTTGGTTGCAGGGACTGTCACCTTCTCGCTGTAACAATGCAGCTTCAGTAACCACACTATTATTACTTCTGTACTTTTGGCAACTGGGTACTGGAAGCCTGATCAAAGCAAGATTTCTTACAAGTAGATGCCCTTGTTGATCCACACAACATTCCTCTTGTGGCTGGATCTTGGGACAGCATCTACCGCATCCTGCACCTTGGTGAAATCGCAGCAGCCGTTGGGGTCGACGCAGAAGATTGATGTCTCCGCCATGTCAGGAGGTGGGAAGTCCGGCGGGAAATCGTCACAAAGCGGGTTGTATTCATCGGGGAGGCAATGATCATTGGAGAAATAGCCAACTGTGAGCAAATGAAATGGAAGGGAAGGTGTTGCAAGATCAAGCAAGGCTCTCAGGAACGAAGTGTGTGGGTTATTCAGATGAGCAAACAATAGCAGAACGACAGGTATCAGGCCAGAGAGGGAAATGACTTTGGGGCTCATTTGTATTGCGGAAAAGCTTTCACTGTTTCATGGGGAATATGAGATGACTTTGGTGCCTTTTAACAGGATAAAATGCACTTTAAGAAGACGCTTAACTTGCTTCCCTTGCAAACAACCAATCTCGTTTCTTCAAGCTTGAGACGCGGCGCAAGTCAGCAGTCTGCCAGAGGCAATCATGCAAAACAATGAAACACCCGTGAATGAAAAGAGTATTCACGTCATTGTCAGAATCCAGATATGATATAATAAAGATCTAATAAAGTAGTTGCTTCAAAGATAGGTTCACCACGGCAATTGGCAACCATCCGTACAGGGAAACCCATGGGATCATGTGAAAGCGATGCGTGTTGTTATACAAGAAAATAACCATTATACAAAGACTAGAAACGGTTACGAACAGAGAGTATCTAATTACCTTTAAAAGTCGGTAACATGGGTGAATATTTAATTCCCTTGACCCCCAACAAGAGATAAGCAAAGAGAAAGCACATCCACCAAAATAAGATAAGAAAACAAGCTGCTGATGCCATTGCTTCAAATAAGGTGCATATGGTACACCATCCGACCAGCCAACCAGTGGGCAACAGCTACCACAATTTGCATGACCAGTGATATCTAAACAAAACTTGCACGGATAGATTTCATGAACATGTTCAGAAGAATGAACTTTTATCTATAACTACTTCTAGACTAGACAATTTCGGTAAGCTCAAGCAGCGGTGAATGCCTTCTTCCCAGTGCCACCTGTGGATCCCGCTGGAATGACTTTAAGGATGTTGAACCTCACAGTTTTTGACAAAGGCCTGCACCATATACAGAAAAAGAAAAAAAGAAACAAATCAGCATCCAATAAAAGTAAAGCCCTGCAGTTCAAGAAACCAAAACCAACAGGGGATAGGTAAAATCCGATACAGTTCCTGGAATCACAGTAAGGGGGGCAATGGCTAACCAAGGAAAACCTATTTTTTTTCCATAGAAGGTGAAGTATAGATTAAATGTTTTTGAAGAGTTCGTGTGCTGCTTTAGTTGCAAAACCATTTTAAAGTAAGCGGAAGACTGGCATAACTCGGGTTGTAATTTTTAAGCCTCGCATTCCCAAGAGGTCAAGACCCAAGTAAAGTAACAGAACTGAAACCATGAACTAAATATACAATTATAAATAACACACCAGTTAGAGAGAATTACCTGCACTGACCAATGATGACATGGTCTCCTTCCTTGACCCGGAAGCAAGGATAAATGTGAGCTGGAATGTTGGAGTGCCTCTTCTCGTACCTGCAGGATGAAGGAGGTCACTCAGAAGCAGCATGAGTCTATATTCCTAAACTCCTCCAGTGCTTTACTTACCTCTGATACTTCTTCACAAAGTGTAGGTAGTTCCTGCAGATGATGATAGTCCTGTTCATCTTGGCACTGTGGCATGTTCCAGCAATAATTCTGCCTCTGATAGAAACAGTTCCAGTGAATGGGCACTTCTTGTCGATGTAGGCCCCTGAAATCAAATAAGTTCATGACTTAATTCCATTTCCCTGGAATGGAGCAAGTTAATAATTTGATTACATCTTTATAAGTAGCTATTCTTACCCAGTAGCTAAACAACATAAGCCACATGCAGTGCCAAATAAATATCACATGCTAGATAAAGGAAGATTTTATATAAGTTATTTCTTTATCTACTCACTTCAAATTACTGCCTTAGCCAGGAAGAATATCTACTTTCATCAAGTTTATGAATTGCAGAGACACTAGCTAACAAAGCATACTGCTGAGTAGGCCTGGCTAACGAGCATGCTCGGCTCGTTAAGAACTCGGCTCGTTAAGAGCTCGGCTCGTTATGCTCGTTAACCTTAACGAACATCAAAGCCTGTTCGGCTCGGTTCGTTTACTGCTCGCGAGCGCTCGTTAGGGGTGAAAAAAATGGGCAGCATGTATGCAGAAAAAATGACAAGCAAAGCATGTGTACAACATTATATAATAAGTCCATAACAAATAAGACTAATAACCATTACAGGCTACAACACAAATACTCATAAGACCAGCAGCCATTACAGCTTCGGTGTCCTCATACAGTACAATACAAAAGCACTAATAAGACTAATATTAGTTTGACGAGAGTACGAAACGAGGAGGAGACTGGAGGCCCGACTGACCTAATAACGAGTCTTGGGCTTGGGCCGCATTCAGGCAGTTGGGCTGTTCGGGAGGGTGTGCTGGGCGCCTGGGCCTAACAAGTCGTGGGTTACTGTGTTTAGTTCGACCGCCAGACGTCAGATAACGAGCTAACGAGCATGCTCGCGAGTCTCGCTAGCTCGGCTCGTTAAGCTCTTTAGTATTAACGAGTTTCAGGAGGTGCTCTACTCTGCTCTTTAGTCTAACGAGCCAGGTACCAAACGAGTCGAGCTACTCTCCGAGTACCGAGTAAAATGTCCAGGCCTACTGCTGAGATAAACAACTTCAGGAAGAGAACTTGAGCACATTAAAGCTACCTTGAAATCAGAAACTCATCTGACTAGTCATTCAAGAGGCATCTAGTTTCATATCAGGCAACCACAGTTCATGGTGTTGGGTAAAGGAAACATGAATAAGGGGTCAGAATAGAATGATCAATAGTATTGTCTTTAATCATTTGATCTAATTTTTTTACAGTAATACCTCAAAAACTAATCATACATGGGAAACTTGAAAGGCGCATGGATTGCATAATGACAGGCAATATATTATTTATACCTTCAATCGCTTCCTTGGGGGTCTTGAAGCCGAGGCCAACATTCTTCCAGAAGCGATTACCTGCCTTGCCAGGTCTCTTCCCCTTGTCAGATTTCTTTGGGCTGAAATCAAACATAAGAGTTGTTAAACATACACATGCTGTATGCAAAGAGTACCACTAAGAGGTAGATGCAGAGCCCTCACCAAAGGAAGACCTTTGGCTGCTTCAAGAAAGCCTTCTCAGTCTGCACAAAACAGAGGATATCGTACATCAAAACTTGGAAGCCAGTGTCAGACATTTACATTCTGCAATGCTGAAAATCATGCCCAAAAGATGCCCTAGAGGCAAACTTCCAAGCAACACAAGTACAGCAGCACAACACAGTTCTACTCGTAGACCAAAATTAAGGCTCATATACCATGATATACATTGACCGGCTACAGGCATCTAGTGACCTTAGAGTGCGAAACATCACTGCTCGCTAGGCACGGTACTATATGCATTTTTTTACTTTCTATGTATATGCAGGTTACGTCAACACATACATTCATCACGCAGCGATAACCAAGAAAGGGATCACAAAACACAAAGTATGGCGACAAAGACCATCACTTGAGATTTGGAGACTGCTAAGTTGCAACCAAAAATTACAGATGGTCACCAAATTACATTAAGAAAAACAACGCAACATAGAGAAAATCACAAAATCGCCACTTTATGATTTGGAGTGTCCCAATTTTGAAATCAACCGCTCGTCGCCGATTCATTTCACCCTAATCCAAATCACATATGGACATAACCCCGCCAGTTATAAATAGGAGAAAGACGGTCCACGAAATCTATCAATCTTTCCTAGCCATTTCCTAACAATCTACTACAAGTGAGAATGCTATAGATCCAAGACTCGGACACGAGTAGGAACCTGTGCTACACTGGATCAGACCGGGAGATGTGCCAATTGAACACCTGTTCCTGCAGGTGCGGCACGAAAGAGGAGGCGGAACAGAGATCGATTGGAAGAGCGCGAGACGGGGATTTACCTGCTCCGCCATTGGAGACCGGGAGGTGTCCGGCGGCGAAGGGCAGAGCTGGGGCGGGGCGGTGACGGCTCAAACCAGGCGAACCCTAACGCCAAAGGTGTGATGAACGAACTTCAACAGAAACAAGAAGTTTTGGAATTTAGAACGTTCTTTCTGTTTTGTTTAACAAAATACTCCCCTGTTCCTAAATGCAAGACATTTTGGTATTTAATTAACTGTGTAACCTTTTTTCAGGGTGATTCTCTCAACCTTCTATTGGCAATAAATAGCTCGTTACGGCTGTTTCGTCAAAAAAAAGAGACATTTTGATATAGCTCAAAAGGTACTCTCCCTGTTTTACTCCATGACAAGATGTTCTAACTTTACGCTAAAATCAGGGATGAATTGATCAAGGTTGTAGAAAAATGCACTAATACCTACAGTATCAAATAAGTACACCATCAATGTAAATCATGACGGATTCTATAAAACTAATTTATAATAGTAGATATAAGTAAAAGAAATTGAGAAAAACATCAATAGATTTTTTTTCTACTTGTATAAATTTTCGTCAAATTTACATAGGACAAAAACGGAACATCTCATAATTTAGAGCTAAGGAAATATAATAAGTCAGTGAACACAAATCACATGAAAGATGTCTGACCTGCCCTGACATCTGCTTTGGCCTCACCACGGAACATCTCATCACTCCTTCCCTGCAGCTGCAATCAGTGAAAAAACAAAAGAACCGTGGACCAAGGAATCGTGAAATAGTACGAGACAACGGCCGGCCCCTACAGCCGAGCGACCTGCTGCCGTGGATCACGAGCCGGAGCAGAGTTGTTTGTCTCGTACGTACAAGTCCAAGACACGAAGAAAACGTGTGACCTTTGGTGTCTGCTTACTGTAACTGAACACTGCACTTACGGCCGGAGCACTCCACTGCTGAATGCATCGTGCGATCTTGAATGAATTTTGTCCATCACAACAGGTTACGTGGCTACATCGTCCGGCAAATCGAGCCAGATCGATGAGCTTGGTAAATCAAAAATATTGAAAGCGTCGTGCAATCAATTCAAAGCCACTTAAAGACAAGATATCCTAGGAATCTTAGATTTATAAAATAGTTATGGGAATAACACCAACATTCTTATAGAGTTTCAATCGGATTAAAACGGATAAGGTAAACCAAAGTCGGATACAACCACATTCGAATAAAGAGGGAAATAGATAACTAAATAGATAATCTCATATTATTGGACGGGGAAAATGTTGATTTCAGCATGCTCAGTTGCTTCTTCGCCATGGCAATCACATGTTGCTTAAAATGCGAGGAAGAGAATTCAGGCTGACAGGTTTCACAATGCAATCCTTTGCGCCTGCGTCCAACAATCTGACATGTGTAGATAATAGTAGATGAGTACACTAGAATAATCATATATATCCAGTTATCTTTTGGCAAGTTTTAGCAATTAAATAAGTAAGGAAATAAATATGTAAATATTACCCATCTCTACTCACTTTTGAATCTCTTCTGGGATGTTGTCTAGTGATGTAATCAGAAATGGAAGGTGTGCCAGCTGAGTTGATTTCTAGATGAGAAAAGGAGAATACTAGTTGATATTTTTTTAAATAATTAGACAAATCTGAATAAAATGTATGACATATATATATCATATGACTGCTTTACCTTCACTTCCACAAGGAAGTCATAGCAACTCATCTCTGGCAAATGATCATCACAGATAATCATAGCAACATCATTTCCCTGTTGAAACAATGACAAAGTATTCATGCATCTTAGAAATTCAAATAATTAACCACAAAACCGCAAAAAAATAAACCTAGCTCTAGTAGAATAAAGATGTGAAAAATTGATCAAAACTACTAATTTACCGAGTCCAAGAACTTCAAAGCTTCCTCAGCACTTTCTATTGCAGTCACTGCATAAGTGAGGCATGCAAACATTAGTGTCGAAATTATAATCTATGTGTTTTTGGGCAAATATTTGATCATCATACACTCTAAAAGGACATCAATTTGGAAATGATGGTATAGCATCATATTCTCAAAAAGAATTGTTTGGAATATGTATGTGATAATGCATTGTAAACTGATAACAAAAGCAGGAATTTGTGCACCGCTGAAAGTACCTCGAAGGTTGCCACGCTTTAAGACTTCAAAAAGAATACGACGTTGTATACGTTCATTCTCGATTGCAAGAACGTGAGGAAGGTCACTATTGGAAGCATTTGCAATCAGAGGTGTCGACATCGAAAACTACGTACAAGCACTACTATGCGAAGTTGTTGGGATACTAGCTCACAAAAAATTTCAGGCTACCGGCTTACTGTGTTGAGGAAGGTAAGGCATCACCCAAATTTATATTGTTTCATCCAACCTCATTTTCGATGTGCTAATAAATGAATATATTTTGAAAATTTATTGTATAATCTCAATCAGTAAATAGTGCATGCATCTCTCATAAATTTTGCTTCGATATAGATTTCTCCATGATCTATAATAGATACACATTTATGTATATTCATTTGTTAAAAAATCAATACACATTTATGTATATTTGATTTCTTTAACACAATTTGTCTAGTTGCGGGTGCGTGTTGCACTATGACGTCAGATGGTCATGAACATATCTATTTCTTTTATGCGTAGTAATGTCTCTTCATGAATATCTCATCACCGTGGATTTTTTTAGTGGTTACTAATGTCCTGACAATAATTGTCATTGAATGTATATAAAGACAACATAAAAAGAAAATCTTGCGGATTCGAGATTGTTTCAGAGGTGGGTGTAACATGGAAGTATATCGACAATTTGGGGATGTGTAGGCCTTGTCCACTAAACACTGTTTATCCTAGGTCCCTCATGTGCCATGCCTCGACCTACGACACGGTAATTATACTTGGGCATGGGCAGCTCGGCCCAAAAAACCGAGTCGAGCCAGGCTTCCTTCCGGCTCGGGCCTTGATTGCAGTCCGCACAATTTTTGGGGCCAGGCTCAGGCCTTTCCTTTACAGTTTCTTTGTTTATTTTTTAGAAAGTTTATTCATCGAGAAAATAAAAATAAAAATTCAAAAGATTGATTCTTTTTTGCCACTAGGCACTAGCTGGGCAAAAAAAAAGTGAGCCTCCTGATATCTCCATGATGTTGTTGTGCCTTCTCTTAAGTTCTGATGGTTGGCATCGCCTCAGAAAGACTAGAGAATTTAGTTGAGTTGAGTGTATCATATATGCTTGCGCATAGTAGTTGGTATTTGGCACACATCACAATCAAATATAAAGACCAAGGGAATCCGAGAAAAGGAAAAAAGGTGAGTGATTTTATTTACGCATGCCACTTAACTACAACAAAACATGCCTGTAGAGACGCTGAATTAGCAGGCTAAAGACATGATATTTCATCTCTAGTGGATTATAGAGTCGCTTTCACAAAGCGTCCTTGGAGTGTCTCCTCTGGAACCGTGTCAAGTTACGTAGAGACGCTAGCTAAGCGTGATTACAGGATATGAGACGTTTCATAGAGACGTTCAAATTCGTGTCTATACATGTAAGGACGTTTTATTTGACATGCTTCAATCACGTCTCTATCAACATTTTGACACGCTCAATTTGCGTGACAACAAAGATAGAGACGCTTTTACAAATTTGGCCTAGCCCATCTTATGAGTCAGTATTGGGTTAGGTTGGGCTGTAGTTTGGCCCACCTTTCTGTCGGCCCATCATAATTGAAAACTCATGGCACATGCCAAGCCCATTTCTGTAAAAATATGTTCGGATAGCCTATTTTAAAATTTTGAATTTTCTAGGAAAATAATGTTTTCTTAAATTTGACGGATAATCACACAATCAGTTGTACGAGGACACACGATCAATTGTAAATATAATCTGCATCTTCCTTTCATATATATGACCATATTCTCATAACAAGACTAGAAAATACTGTAGCCTTCGATTGACTGCAACAACAAATATGATACATTAATAGAGCCCACAAAACACAGCTGAATCAAACATCCATGCAGATGAAGGTGCAATACATCAAGAAAAGATCATATATGTACATTTTCTTTCTAAATAGTTGTACTATCTATAAGCTTTTGCTGAACTAAAACTTTTTTGTTCATCCATCTTTCCATGCCTCTTGGCCCCAACAGTCCTGTAAATTAGGCATATAAAATGAATAAACTACATAAAAGTATAAGCTCTTTTGGGAGTGTAGAATGACATGTTTAATTTTGTGATGAAATTAAAATACCTTGTTGTTTGTTGGCTGGCTTGAAGTCATTCTCTTACGAACTCTTTTGACCTATAACATAACAATACCCTATCAGATATGTCAATACTAAGTTGTTTCATGCTTGAATTAAAATAGACTTACGTGTGACCAAGGCCAAAAAATAACACAACCAATAGCATCTTGTAGCATTTGACAATTTTCATATGGTCTAGGCAATCTTTTGTTTCGAATTTTTGTAACAGCACCTGCATAATATTTGGTTGAGCATGAGGATTGCGATATAATTCTTCAACTTCATGTTTCTTTAAACACTAAAGATCCGGCGTTGAAAGACTACAAACAACACAGCCTAAAAATAGACTACAAACAGCACCTGCATAATATTTGGTGGAGCATGAGGATTGCGATATGATTCTTAAACTTCATGCTCTGATTCATATGGGATGTCACTGCCATCACCTCTTTCATAGAGACATTCTGAAATGAGAACATGATCAGAGTATACTGATAAAGAACAAATTATATTTGCAGAATTAGAGATGGAGTTCAAATACTAACTTCATTATTTTCTGTAGTTACAGCTGCATTTCTCCAATCTTAGAAAATCTCTGGAGTGCCTTGTAAATTTCCACCATCTGATTTCACATTTTCTGCATTCTCTAATGGAATATTCAAGTTTTGTAGCCATCTAGGTAGCCTTGCCATAATATCTTCACTACAGCAATGCAAAGAACATATGTCAGACAACAATCTAATGACAGGTAATTATGTGCATAACCAAAGACCTATGATCTGCATTTGTTTAGAACTCTTTGCATTACTGCAATTTCAAGTTAAAGAATAATAGTCAGGCCGTTACTTCTAAGCACAAGATCCTAGAGTGTAGTGCATTATCTAATATACAATTAACCCATGTGAGATCCAACAGGAACATAATATCAAGCAGTAGAAAATGGTTGATGACCAAAGAGGTAAACCATACTCACATGTCAGTTGGCCGCTTAATTAAAATCAGAGTACAAAGGTTAGGATAGTGGTGACTACGGCAATCAGAAAAAAATGAAACACATGTGCAGCAATTAGAGAAATTTTATCTAAATTGCTGGCCATGACCATTGGTGCGATTGAGGTGTCAGATCTACAGATGCAATTGATGGATTAGTTATTCTCTGTGCAGATTGAATCGGAAAGGGAAGGGAGGGAGAGATGCTGCATAAATGCAGAGTGCCAACGGAATCACAGGGGAAGCGGATATATACGAGGGTATTTTCTTCAAAAAAATGCGGAGAGTTCATCTTAGCTGCAAACTTATCAAAAAAAAGAAAAACGAGGGCGGCAAACATAAAAAGGTGGGAGCGGCAAAGAGATTTAGTTACTTCCAATAGAAAGATTAAGACTCATCTCTTATATAGCTTCTCAAATGTCATCTTTGCCTTAAACATAAATATAATTGTTTAATTAATTGCTAATAAAAATTAAGAGTCGTTTTATATAGCGTCTCAAATATCGTCTCTATGTTAAACATGAATATGATTTTTTTAATCAATTCTTGGTTTGTAAGAGTCTGTTGTGACATTATGTAAAACGTTTCAAAAAGCGTCTTTATGTGGCGTTCATCGTTGAGGGTTGAGACGAAGTACATTGGCGACTTTAGAAAAACGACTACTCCAACAATGACAGAAAAATCAGATTCTGAAAATAAAACCTCCAACAACACAAACCAACACATGCACGCACGCAGCTGATTCATGGCCTAACACTAACTGTGTGGTAGGATTTCCACAATGGGCGTGGCGCTCGTTGGTGATGAGGAACTTCTCCCCCGCTCTGCTGCTTAAATATGAGATGCTCCTAGGCAGTCATACTAAATCTGAAATTTATTTATCTGTGGACCGGCCGGGTGATTATGGCCCTGTTTGTTTGGGTTTCTGCTTCAGCTTGTGGTGCTTCTAGCAATTTCAAAAGCACTTCTCCCGTTTGCACATGAAGACGAGAAGCACCTCCAATTCCAGAAAATACACGAGTTTTCAAACAAATACTAGCTTGCCAAACGACCCCTATCCAATTCCCGACAAGTACAATACTACGAAGTGGAGGAACAAGAATGCTACGTCAGACGTGTCACATGGCATTAAAAGAACAAGTGTTGCATTTTATGATGGTATCGTCCTGATGACGAACAATATTTTTTTACACCAGTTTAATCTCGTTTTAGCGAGGTTGTTTTTAGTTGAATCATCGAATCACGCCAGGACACTTTCCTTTGTTTATTTTTCAGAATGTTTATTCATCGAGGAAATAAAAGGATTCTTGTAGAACTAAAATTTCGAAAGAGCGATTTCTTTTTGCCACTAGGCACTGGCTGGGCAAAAATTGAGACTCCTGATGTCTCCGTGATGCTTTTGTGCCTTCGATGTTCCGATGGTTGGCGTTGCCTCAGAAAGGCGAGATAATTTAGTTGAGCGTATCATATATGATTGCGCACATTAATTGGTACTTGGCACACATCACAATCAAACTTGAAGATGAAGAGAATCCGAGAAATGGAAAAAAGTTGCACGATTTCACGTGGGCCGCTTGGACTGTGAAAGACAATTGCACTCTGAGTCCGATCTAGCGAAAAGAGAATTGCACATTGGAAAGGCGAATATAAAATGCTTTTTAAAAATCTAGAGAAAAGCATTAACAGTCACATGTATAATTCCTGAGAGAATCCGACTCTGCAAACACTAGCGCCTGTATCCACGTGCCAAAATAGAGTAAAGTTCATATTAAACCTTGACTTAGTAGAGCAAGTCTGGAATGAGCTCTAACTTTCTAGTCCCTGAAATCAGCACTATGTACTTGTTAATCCCGTCTAATTTCAACCTTTGGTAATCAAACACCGTTTCGGAGAATGGGATTGCTGACATAGCGGTTAAAATTTGGAATTTGTTGACAAATTCAGTTCGGTTTATTGCTACCCAGATTCGCCACCCATATTTAGACTAATTATATAATTATTGTAATATAATAAAATCCTTACATGGGTCGGGCCGTAATCCTACGTGACGACGACCAAGTCAATAAATCCGAAAGACCGGTCAAATCGCCGACAAGGCGTAGCCATGCCAACTAAGCGCCGGTCAAACGAGTCAAAGGGTCAAGCCTCACATGCCATGGTCAAAGGAGGTAGAGTAGGGACCAAGAAAGCTCTAGCGATGAATTTACCACTTTACCCTCACTTTCCCTCTCCCTCAAGGGTAGCCATGGTCTTTTGTCATGCACCCCTAGGCTATAAATTATCCCCCCCACGGAGCATGTGTCATACATTCTTCATTGGAATAAGATCAAAGGGAGAGGGCTAGAGCAACCTCAGGAGCCTGCTCTCGAGTGCTTGGGTCGAGCTTAGTCTCGACTCAACGACGTGGTGGCAAGGATCGGCGAGCTACCTGCGGTTACCGCACCCGCAAGGGACGCGGAACTTGCTATGCCTCGTTCGATGGGCTTCGCACCACTTCCCCTGCAACCGGTGGTAACCTTGTCTTCGGAACCTACAAGGGGAAACAATGTGGCATCAGGAGGATCCGCGCCAGAAAACCAAGAAGTCTCGGCTTACGACCCCTCCAACCCTGGAATACCTCCATTAGCGCTCGTCACGATCGCCCATGGAGCTCCTTGGTACCACCCATATTGGGGACTTCCGCCGCATGGCGCTCTCCAAGTCGCGCACGCTCCGAACCAACCTCGCTTTGCGAGCGCACCGCAAGCGCCCCTTGCTCCCCCCGCCGGGGCCGAACAAGGTGGCAACCAAGCTCCGCCTCAAGGTGTGCCCCGCGGAGAATGAGATCCCAGCGTACACGGAAACGAGCAAGTGGCGGAGTCCGGAGCTCTCGCCGGCGGTGAAATAAATCCTCGCCGACGCTCCGAGCCCCCAAGAAGACGCCGAGATCCCTCTCTGAGTGATCCTTCTAGCGATGAGAGCGACCCCGACGAAGGAGGATCTCGTCGCTGGAAAAAACAGAAGAGCCGACCATCTTGTAACCCGCTCACGCGGGAGATCCAAGACGCGGCTTTCCCGCCAAGGTTCAAGACGCCGACGATACGGCCATACGATGGAGAGTCCAACCCTCTTCAGTTCCTGGACGTTTACTCCACCGCCATACGAGCGGCGGGTGGAGGCCCCACCGAGATGTGGAACCTTTTCCCGCTCGCGCTCACCGGGATGGCGCAAACTTGGTTTTATAACCTTCGGAAAAATTCCGTGCATTCATGGGAGCGTCTTCAAGAGGTCTTCATCGCAAACTTCCAGGGAAATTTCAAAGAACCCGTGCAAGCTCACGAGCTTTACGCCATGAAACAAAGGCCGGGAGAGTCTCTCCGAAGCTTCTTTCATCGCTTTGCAAAGGTCCGAAGCCAAATCGCCAACCCACCGTCGATGACCGTGATCGACGCTTGCAAGCAAGGCCTTCTCCAAGAAGTGAATCGCGCTCTAAGTCGCAACCTCCAAAGATGACCGAAGAGCTCTACCGGATCTTGCAAGAATACGCACGGGGCGAAGATGGAGACATCACCAAGAAGGACACACCACGCGGCGCGCCCGAAGGGACTCCTTCATCAGATCAGCCCCAAGCATCCGCACCATCTTCCAAGAGGAAGAGGAGGCGGGGGAAGAAGGTGCCCGGTGATCAAGCTCGAAAGATCTTCACCGTGAAGGGCAAAAGTCCCAAAAGACTTGGCAGCCCAAGAAGCCTCCCCGCCCCGCTGAGGGAGGTGCCGGAAGATGCCTTATCCACAACTCGGTGAGCCACAGCACCGAAGAGTGTAATACCCTCATCGCAGCTCGTGAAGAGTTCCAAGAACGAATGCAAGCCCGACGCAGGGACGAGAAGGCGCCCGAGGCTCCGCGCCCCGCCAACGTCCTCCTTGCCGACCCTGCGCCCAAGGAAGAGAACCTCCCGTTTCAAGAACCCGCTCACCATGTCGGGGTGATACTCGAGGGCTCCGCCACAGGCCGAGGGTCAAAGAGGCAACGCAAGGAGTACGCACGCGAAGTCAACGTCGTTGGAGCCTTCACCCCAACACCAACACCCAAGTGGGCGAGTGTACCCATTTCCTTCACCGAAGAAAACGCTAAGGGGATACGCTTCCTGCACGACGACGCCCTCTTCGTGACAGCCATCGTCTCAAATTGAGAGCTCAAAAAAATACTCGTGGATGGCGGAAGCTCCGCCGACATCTTGTACCTGAGCACGCTAAAGAAACTGATGGAGCCACAAGGAGGATACAAGAACGGTTCCTTGCAGCCGTCGCTTTACCCCCTAACCGGCTTTGTCCCGGGCAAGTCCATCCAGCCGCTCGGCCAAATCGAGCTCCTCATGACCTTCGGAGATGCCACTAATCACCGGACCGAGCTCGTGCGTTTCGACGTGGTGGACATGGAGGCCTCCTTCAACGCCATCCTTGGCAGAACGACCTTGAACCGCCTCTGCGCTGCCGTCCACCACAACTTCCTGTGCATGAAAATCCCAGGCCCGAAAGGCGTGATCACGGTCCGTGGTAAGCAATCCTCCGATAGGAAGATGCTATATCGCCACGAGACTAAGTGCGCCGAGAAGGGAGAATAGTCCAAAAGTGTCCACATGCTCTCGGGCACGGGGGAGTCCAAGGCCGGTCACCCAGAGCGCTACGTCCCTAAGCCCCTTCCCAAGAGAGAGCTTAAGGAGATACGCCTCTCCGGCAATGACGCCACGCACATCGTGAAAATCGGGGTCGACCTCTCGATCAAACTCGAGAAGAAGCTCATCGACCTACTCCGGGAGAACTCCGACCATTTCGCTTGGTCTCCCTCTGACATGGGAGGAGTCTCACGTGATGTCATGGAACATCGACTCGCGTAAGGCCCGACAAGACGCCCGTGAAGCAAAAACTCCGGAAACTCTCCACGGAGCGAAGCGAGGTCATCAAGCAAGAAATTGCAAAGCTCTTCGAGGCCGAACTCATCCGAGAAGTTTGGCACCCCGAGTGGTTGGCCAATCCGGTCTTGGTGAAGAAAGCCAACAGCAAGTGGCGGATGTGTGTCGACTTCATCGACTTGAACAAGGTGCGTCCCAAGGACGACTATCCTCTCCCGTGGATCGACCAACTAGTCGACTCCACGGCGGGATGTGAGAGGTTGAGCTTCTTGGATGCCTATTCGGGGTATCACCAAGTCCACATGGCCAAGAAAGACGAAGAGAAGACCAGCTTCATCACTCCCATTAGCATCTTCTGCTATCGCAGAATGCCTTTTGGTTTGAGGAACGCCGGTGCGACATTCCAACGCCTCGTCAGTCTCATCCTCAAAGAGCAATTGGGGAGAAACGCCGAAGTCTACGTTGATGACGCCGTCATCAAAAGTCAAGTGGCGAATACCCATCCCGAAGACTTGCAAGAAACCTTCAACAACCTCCGCAAATACGGCGTGAAGCTCAGTCCCGAGAAGTGCGCGTTTGGAGTTCGAGGAGGAAAACTCTTGGGTTTCCTCGTCTCCCAACGGGGGATTGAGGACAACCCGGAAAAAATCCAGGCCATCCTAGAGATGGAGCCTCCTCGCTCCGTCAAAGACGTGCAGCGCCTAGCAGGGAGGATGGCGGCATTAGGACGATTCGTCGCCCGATCAGCCGAGAAGGGTCTTCCTTTTTTCAAAATCCTAAAGGGCCTTAACAACTTTGAGTGGACCAATGAAGCTCAAAGGGCCTTCGAGGAACTCAAAACCTATTTGTCGACTCCTCCACTCCTCACAAGCCCGAAGCAGGGAGAACCTTTACTCATGTACCTCGCCGCGACTCCGGTCGCCGTGAGTGCAGCCCTCGTGAAGGAAGAAGATGGGTCGCAACACCTGGTGTACTACGTGACCGAAGCTTTGGGAGGAGCAAAGGGTCGATACACCCAGATCAAAAAGATCGCGTATGCCCTCCTCATGGCCTCTCGGAAGCTCCATCATTACTTCATGTGCCACACCATCATGGTGCTGACAGCATTCCCACTCAAAGAAGTCTTCGGCAACAAGGAGGCCACCGGGAGAATCGCCAAATGGGCAACGGAACTAGCTCCCTTCTCGCTAGAGCTCACTGCGAGAACGGCTATAAAATCCAGTTCCTCGCCGACTTCGTGGCCGAATGGCATGCACCACTAACCTCTCCCAAAGAGACGTCGCCCAAGGGCGGGCCCCCGAACCACATTGGATAATGAGGTTCGATGGCTCCAAGCGGCTCAACGGTGCCGAGGTGGGAGTTGTACTCATCAACCCTGAAGGGAAAACCTTGGAGTACGCCGCCCACCTCGATTTCAACGCGAGCAATAACATAGCGGAGTACGAAGCACTCATTCTCGGACTCCAGTTGGCTAAGGCCATGGGTGTTCGACGCCTTCTCATCCAAGGTGACTCCCAGCTGGTGACAAACCAAATGGACAAGTCATATCAATGCCTTGATGAAAGGATGAAGAAAGTATATTGAAGAAGTTCGCAAGATGGAGCCGTACTTCCTGGGCATGGAGGCGCGACGCATCCCACGAGGAGAAAATCACCTCGCCGACAGATTGGCCCGAACGGCCGGTTCCAAGGAACCGCTGCCACCCAGTGCATTCTTCAAGGTGATCCGTGTCCCGTCCATAGGAGAAGAAGCCGATGACCCTGACGAAACTTCGAAGACCAGCATGGTCATCGACAATCCACCCTCTTGAATGATGCCAATCATCCACGCCTTGAAAGGAGAGGTGGATGAGAAGGCGGAAGGCCCAAGCGCTAAAACTTTGCTTGCAAAAGCAAAGATGTACATCCTCCTTGACGGCATCCTTTACAAGAAGGGTGCGGCCGCGCTACTCAAGTGCATAACCCCCGACAAGGGGGCTGAGCTCCTCCAGGAGATCCACTCCGGAGTGTGCGTCCATCATCTTGTGCCAAGAGCCACCACGGCGAAGGCTTTACGACAGGAATTCTATTGGCCCACCATGGTGCAAGACGCAATCACAATATTGCGAAGATGCGAAGCTTGCCAAAAAATGGCCAAGTCAATCCACGCGCCGGTGATGACACTGAAGAATATCCCAATAACTTGGCCATTTGCACGCTGGGGAATGGACCTTCTCAGGCCTTTCCCCGCATGCATCGGGGGCTGCAAATATCTTGTGGTGACGATTGATTACTTCTTAAAATGGATAGAAGCTGTGCCACTCGGCAAGATCACGTCACAGGCCATCCAAAAACATTTCTGGGAAAACATCATATGTCGATATGGTGTCCCACGAGATCTAACCGTGGACAATGGCAAACAGTTCGATTGTGCGGAATTCATTAAATTCTACGAATTCCTCGAGATCAAGCTGCACTTTGGATCCATGGCCTACCCCAAGAGCAACGGCGCATGCGAAAGAGCCAATGGACTAATCCTCCAAGGACTTCGCCGAAGGGTAGAACACACGGCCAGCAAGGCAAGAGGAGCAGGGGGGGACGAACTCGCCAGCGTGGTTTGAGGCATACGCACCTCTGTAAGCCGCTCCACAGGCTGAACACCATTCTCTTTGATGTATGGCGCCGAAGCAGTTCTTCCCGCCGAGGTAGAGTTCCGCTCACCTCGTGTCGAAAGACTCCAAGAAGCTACTCCACTCGCCTTCATCGAAAATGAAGAGCATCACAAGACGGCCATCGATCTTGTGGAAGAAGCTCGTGACAAAGCCCTCATGAGGCACGCCATCTACGAGCAGAGCGCCGCACGCTTCTACAACACGAGGGTGCGGGAAAGAGCTTTCTCCCAAGGAGACCTCGTGCTGAAAAAGAACGTCGACCCAAAACTCCAGCGCAAGCTCGACCCCAAATGGGAAGGACCATACCGCATCGCCACGGTATTGGGCAATGGTGCATACCACCTCGAGAACAGGGAAGGCAAAAAACCTCGTCCATGCCTGGAACGGCGACAAACTCCGACGTTTCTACGCCTAAAGAGGAACCTCAAGGATGACCCTCGCCGCTCCCAAAAGAAGACTATCAGCGCTCAACCGGCCACTTCCCTACGAAACTTCGAGGGATCGTAAGCGCCAAAGAGGCCACGTCTACATAAGACTTGTAAGTGCCCAACGGGCCATACCTAAAGACAGGCAAGCGAGGGATCAATAAAAACGAATCCTTGATGAGAGTGACACGAGACACTCATACGACCCACCGTCGTAAAGGGAACCCCGTCGAACGGTTATGTCGCAAAGGGGCAATCCCCGAAACTGAGTCGCTGCCCTAGTGCCGCTCACCAAGGGACGCCGAAAGGCCTACGTTGGCCCAGGCATCACCTAGAAATGCCTTCGGACATAAGTCGCCACCCGTAACCCGTTCCTTGGTGGATCCTAGCGTGCCTCGAGGCCATCCGCCAAGTAGAACCAAGTCCCCCGAGGGCCAGAAGCTCCTTAAAACGCATTTAAGGAGAACCGCAAATAAGCGAGCTATGCATGAGCTTACTTACCTCGGAGAACCATGCTACCCGCGTGCGAGACGTCGCGCACGGGCCTGCATGATACTAACCGAGTTAAGGCTCTATAATAATCGTGGGAAAGCATAGCTTCCTGAAGTCCGAAGAGGAGAAATTCCGCATGAATTTCCCTGAACTACAGGTCGAAATGTCCGGATCACTACCGGCATATCGATAGCGACCCCCACCAGGGTACTAGGATCCATGGCTGGTAACCATGGCCTAAGGCACCGAAGCCAAGTCGTATCCCAACGGCGACAGCAATTGATTACGCAAAAAGTGTGATCATAGCGAACGATCGCGAGTTGTATAAACTGAGGAAATATAGTACTTCGCCAAGAAGGAAATATAGTAATCCAAAGAACACATGTTGAGCCAAGTTAACATTTCCGATAATGTTGACTACATGGTGAAAACATAAGAAAATACATGCCGAGCTAAGTCGACATTTCCGACAATGTTGACTACATAGCAAAGCATGAAACACATCAAAAAAGATGCCTTACAACCTCTATGTCTAAGCCTAGAGCATGCAAGTCATGAGGCTATGTCATAAGTGGATATGCAACATCGCATAAGTAAGCAGCTGGGGTACCTTGTCGCCTCAAAAGGCAACAAGACTCAAGCCCCACCATCGCTCTCCTGAAGAGCGGGCTCAAGGCAACGCACGAAGCGTCGAGCCAGAGCGCGAAGAGGAGCTCCCTGATCCGCCAGAAACTTCTTCGCCCCGTGAGTCATCTCACCCTCAAGTCCACTCGTCCCGGCACCGCCGTCCAGGACGGCCGCGACTGCCGACGAAACAAGTCAGGCACCCGTACTCAGAAGGCACCTCTTCACGGCAGGCTCAAGGAGCTCCACCTGTGAAGTGAGCACCCTACTCGCCTCGTCCGTCGTGCGACACGAGGGAAGATCCGGCTGAGGGGAGCCCTTCAAACAGAGTATCATCTCTCGAATCTCCGAAGCCTGGGCGAGCATAAGCGAGACCACCTCCGGACGGCTGTCCGAGGGGGCGCGGACACGAGGGGCGAACACCGGTCCGAACCTGGCGTCCTCCAACTCCGCCTTGAGGGAGGCGACCTCCGCTCGAGCGTGCTCCACGTTGAGGCTGGCCACCACCAAGTCCTCCTCGGCACGACGGGTCTTCGCGATCACATCCTTCTGGCCCTCCTCAACAAGGTGAGCCCTCGCCTCCATGGCCGCAAGCTCCGCCGACACCCGAGAAAGCTCCGTCTCAACGGCCTCCCGCCGCGCCCTCTCTGAAGCCAACTCACTCAGAGCAAGGGTAGCCTTCGAGGTCTCGGCATCCAAGGCCGCCGAAAGCACCCCAACCTGAGCCTTGAGAGCGGGAAGAGTGCCCACGGCCTCGACCAAGCCTCTCACCTGGAAAAGGAAGAGAAATCATGAGCGCTGACCGACAAAATGGACCTAGCAAGAAGGGAGACGAGAAAAGCGGACTCACAAGCTCCAACGCCTCGAACGGGTCTCTCACTCCTCCCTCGGTCCTCGGAAGCACCTCTCCCTCCTCCGAAATCGGGGGCTCGGCCTCGGGAGCATCAGGCACCGCAGGCCCCGTACCTGAAACAAGACAAGAGAACCCCGTGAGAACATTCCCGAAAGGGAATTAAAACGCTCAACATGCGCGCACTCACCGGTGGCGGGAAGCCCCTCCTCGACAGGCCCACGAGCCAAAGAGAACACCGGAACACCCGTGCCGCTGGCTTCCGAGGAGGTATCCACCACAAGCTGAAGCCCGTTCCTCTGGGTAAAAACCGCACGCTCGTGAGGCGACGGAGGCAGGATCTTCTCAACGTCGATCTTCCTGGCTAGGTGCATGTCCATGGACTCTCTCAAGGGAGACCTCGACTCAGCCACATCGGCTAGGTCAGGAGAAGGAGCCTTCCTCTTGCGTGAACTCGGAGGACGAGGGATCTTGGGCATTGGGGCCACTGGCACACCCAACCCAAGCGCAACCTGAGGCTTCACCTTCCCACAAGTATCTCTGAGGTGAGAACCAACGACGATCATCGACGGAGTCGCAAGACGAGAGTACCGCTCGCCGGCCTTAATGAGCTTCCCAAACTTGGGATCCGGGCGCATCGGTACCGAGTCGTCGAAGCACGTTGCCACGACGTTATGGCATCCCCCCTCGCTGATGGTATCGATGTAGGCCCGATGCTCCACCGAGTTGTACGGCCCAACAATCTGGGAAGTCCACTCGGCCGCCTTCTCTCGGGAGAAAGCCGCTGAAAAACAGGCACAAGCAGCAACCAGGGTTAGTGTCAAGCAAACAAAAATACTTGAAGCAACGACTCAAGTGTCACGAAACTCATGCTTAGCCGCACGGCGTGGGTGACGAAAGGCCAAGGGGATCCCCAACTCCGCCTGTGGTCGCACCCTCATCATGAAGCGGCCCGCCATCACCATCTCCTCGAGAAGGTCGGGGAAGCTATGCTCCGAACGAGCCGACTTGATGCCGGCAAGCTCCCACTCCTCGACCAAGGACGTGCCCATGTGACGGACGACATCCCGAAGCCCCCCAGGCCTAGAGTGTCGAGGGAGCCTACCGGAGTGACGCAAGCTCGCCTCTGAAACGTCGAGGAAGAACCACTGCGAGTCCCACCCGTCGAACAGACGCACCGCGCTCTTCGCCGGCATCAGAGGGAACTCGTCGTGGAAGCCGGGACGGAGCCTCACGGCGACCGACCCAAAAGCACTCCAAGTGCTCTCGTCAGGGGTACGGCGCTCCTCCACGTGGACGATGAACAGCAACAAGAACAACCTCATGGTCGGAGGCTCCCACAAGGAGGTCTCACAAAGCCATCTGAACACGTTCAGACGCAGGATCGCCGAAGGAAGCAACTGCGCCAACTCGATACCATAGGTATCGAGGAACTCCAGCAGGAACGGGTGGACGGGCAGGCACAATCCGGCATGAAACCAGCTGGTGAACACGACGATGTGCCCTCAATGCCTCTGTGACTCCAGTCGAAGCTCACCCTCGTTAGGAAGCGCAGCAAGGCCCTTGCCGAAGTAGCCCGCCTCCACAAGGTCCGACAAGTCCTTCTCGGTCGTCACTGATGCCGGAAGGATGTCGGGAATCTGTCCCGGCATGGCCGGATGCGGCTCACGCCTAGGTCCTCTCTCCGGGCGCATGACTTTCTTTGACCTTCGTGGCTTGCCCCCCGACGTCCGCACCTCGGCCCCGCTCCCATGGGAGGCCTCTCTCTCGACGCTCCCGCCGGCGCCATCGCGACGCTCCACGCCGTATCCCGCCATCTCGCCTACAAAAAGACGCCAAAGGATTAGTACAAGTTGCATAAAATCCTAAGGAAGCAACTAGGGAAAATCCACGTCGCAAGGCCATACACGACCGCCATCAAAACACAAAAAAAATGGGGAGGAATCCCCCTTGGAAACGGCCTATGGCCCGGGTATGCTACCGCCGGCCCAGCCCAACGCAAAAAAAGAGGGGAGGGGAGCGGAGGGCGAAAGCCTAGCTCCCCTCGCCGGCCTCCCACGCATCGGCCCCGCAGCATGAATAGAAGGGCCGGCCCAAGACCGGCGCCCAGCCGCCGGACCGCATCGCAGCAAGGGAGTGGGGGCCCAGCTTCCTCGGGCGGCTCAGACGCTCTCCAAGGCCTGTGGGCTACTTTCGGCCCGCCCGGCCGAAGAACGGAGGCCCAGCCCGCAACAAAAAAAAAGAAGAAGAGGAGAGGAGAAGGACGGATGCACGCAGCGTGTTCGGCCAAATGGCCGACGCTTCACCCCCGCTCCAAGCGTGCCCCCCGCGCGCGCAAGGAACGTCCAGACCGCGCCCACGCCATGCGTGGCATGCCGGCCGAACCCGCACGGTCAAGCTCGCCAGACGAGCCATCAACGGAGTTCGGCGTGGCCACGCCCGTGTCGCCCCCGGCGCGCCAGGCCCGCCTCCCGCCGGCCCTGCGCGCGTCAAGGCCACGCCCGTGCTGCTCCCGACGCGTCACGGCTGCCGTCCCTCGACGCCATGCGCATCGTGGCCACGCCCGCACCCCCTCATCCGCGCGACAGGGGAGTCTCCATCCCATGCCGACTGCATTCCGACTGCGACACAGCATGGGTAGACGGCGACCATGGCTCACCTTGACAAGGGCAGTGGAGCTCCCGGGCGCCGCCTTTCCTTGGCTCGAATTCAAGGCAATGCCGACACCGTTCAAAGCCCGAAGCGCGCCGAAATCGTGTCCCCCACGAAGACTCAATCACCCTGAACACCTTCGGCGACGGAATGGACTGGCTAAACGCCCTCACCGGGCACCTACGAGCCACCGGTCTCACCTCCGTCCTCGGGTGCCGCCGAAGCGCGTCTTCGGCACCGGAGGAGAGGAAAACGAGAGTGTGTTGTGCCCATCTTGTGCTCCCTGGCCCCGTTTTTATAGACCAAGGCTCGCCTCGACGTCCGGACCCAACGTCTCGCTGGTCAGCTCGGTCATAGCAAGAAGACAAGGGTCAACCGACCAGGGAACAGGGGGCGCAGAGCTAAAGGGAAAAAGAAGGAAAAGAAGAGGCGCAAAGCAGGTGGTTCCGGGCAGGGACCCGGGTCCGAGCTGTTTTGGCCGCGCCGCGTGAACGCCAGCGTCACCCCGGTGACGGCGTCGTTGACCGAAGAGGAAAGGAGGACGAGCCCCTTTCTCCCTCCCGTACGAAGGAAGACGATGAGCCGGCACCGTCGGATGTAGGGTTCGGGGGAAACCCCGTCCGTCCGATCGATTAACTTAAGCCCCAAACGGTACGCCGGCTAGATGGGCCAAGTGGATCTCGGCCCAGTAAAAAAAAAGAGAGAAAACAAAAGAGGGAAGCCTCCCAGGCCCGGTCGGGCGCAGCCCGCACGCCCGGGAGGCCCATGAAGCCGAGCGCGGCCCAGGAGCGCTCCTGTGCGCGTTGGGCGGCCTAGGGGGAGGATTTTCTTGACAGAACCCCCCCCCCCCCGGATGCGGAAAATCTCAAGCTGCCCCCTGGCGGCTCGGGAATTTCGCGCCGGGAACCTCGGAAGGCCAGAAATTCACAAAAAATCCCCTGCAGCTCCATTATCTTGCAAAAGGAGTCCCCTGATCTCCAAATTCTGCAAGAAAGACCTTCATGGCCATGACTTTTCAGAAGGAAGGTCCCGAAGGAAGAATCCTAAGAGCCCTTGGGATACGCCAAGCCCACCTAGTTCTATCTTCCTCCTCGAGAAGGATTACCTAGCCGGTGGCTCCCCCAACGCAACGTCTCGAAGGACACTCCCGAAACCACGAGTATCTCACAAGGCAGCCCACCTAGGCCAGGTTTCCTCGCAAAACCTACCTAGCCGGTGGCTCGCCCCGAGGAGAGCTACCCTCGAGGCATCGAATGAAGCATCACGGCACTCCGTCAACGTTGGAGTTGACCCGAAGGCATTCCCAATACCTCCGGTTCAAGGGGGCTACTGTTGTAATATAATAAAATCCTTACATGGGCCGGGCCGTAATCCTACGTGGCGGTGACCAAGTCAACAAATCTCAAAGACCGGTCAAATCGCCAACAAGGCATAGCCATGCCAACTAAGCGCCAGTCAAAGGAGTCAAAGGGTCAAGCCTCCCATTTCATGGTCAAAGGAGCTAGAGTAGGGGAAAGCTATAGGGATGAATTAACCACTTTACCCTCAATTTCCCTCTCCTTCAAGGGTAGCCATGGTTTTTTGTCATGGACCCTATGCTATAAATTATCCTTCCCATGGGGGCATGTATCATACACTCTCCATTGGAATAAGATCAAAGGGGAGAGGGCTAGAGCAACCTAAGGAGCCTGCTCTCGAGTGCTTGGGTCGAGCTTAGTCTCGACTCAACCTCAGGGACGCGACTTAGGAAGCCTAGTTTCAAGGTTCCGAGCCGTCTAGTACGACCTCGACTCGAAGTAGAGGGATCAGGTTAGAGTGTCAAGGGTATCCCAACCTCGCTACTTGGGAAGACAAGTTTGGCCCAAGTCCGAGGCGGCCCCTAGAGATCTCTCGCCATAGGTGATTTGGGAAGACGAGTTCGGCCCAAACACCCGACTAACGACCCCCTCGAAGCCTCTCCTAACATAGGACTAAGTCGTGCCCGCAGGGTCGACTGAACCTATTCAAAAATATCGACGTGTCAACTTGTCCAAGTGTATGGCGACCTTCGCTATAAGGCCGGTGTACACCCCCTACATACTATTCTCGCATTTGTGCCATCGAGCATTGGCACCCCGTACTCCTGTTGTTTTCTAGAACAACAACAATAATATTATTTACAATCTGCATATGGATGGAGGGAGATCATATATCTCATGTTGCTTGGCAAATTAATTATGTCCCATAATATTCTCTCTTTGTCGTTTTACTTGTACACCTTGAAGAAAATGAATGCATCTAAATTTCTTTTCTTCTAATATATCTTTTTACTAAAATTATCATAGTTTTTTTATCTGCTAATTCAATGGGTTTTTAATAAAAATCCCGAGATTTGTCTATCTTGCCTGCAATCCCGTTCTCCCAAACAGTTATTTGGTTCCCGAAGGTCGGGATTGAACGGGATTAATAAGGATAGGGTGCTGATTCAGGGATTGAGAAGTCGGGGTTTATTTCAGACTTGGTCTACAAGTTTAAGGTTTAAAATTGATTTTACTCGCCAAAATATGTCTTGCTTGTTAGTGAAACTTTGAAAGTCAAGATACGTACTATTAAACTCGGGTAAGATTGTCAACTAAGCATACCTTAGTGGTTGGTTCTTTGTGGTGTAACCAGCTCACGCAGGTTGAAGTCTTAGGCTTGGCAATTGGTGTTCACGTTTATCTGAATTTATTTCAGGGGTTTTAACCGACGATGTTCTTTCGGTGAGATTGACTCGCCCGTCAATTACGAGACGTCTGTGGTGACTTCCTCAATTTCAAGATCTTGTCGGAGGTGTTGCTCGTAGGGGTGTGTGTTCTTGCGTATTTGTAAGCGACTGCGTCTGTACTCTATTTTAAAAAAATTGGACCAAAATATGTTGTGTCAATACCAGCTTGAGCGATCATTTGCCACGTGGTACATATACCATACTGTGACAATAGTCTCCCAGCTACTCCAACAGCTGACAGATTTGTGTACTAAGAAGAAACTCCAACAACACGCACACACACACGCAGCTGATTCATGGCCTAACTAACCGGTAGGAATTCCACAACGGGCGTGGCGCTCGTTGGTGCTGAAGAATCCGGAAAGGGAAAAAGAGAGAGATAAAACGGGTCGTGTCGCTGCCGCCGTGTAGAATCGGGATGACGACATGGTGTCAACACCATGCAAACATGATGATGATCAGGGGAAAATGGCAACTTCTTCTCCACCCGTTCTGCTGCTTAAATACGGTCTTAGCTATGCATGTTTTATCCGGAATTTATCTGTAGACCGGCTGGGTGATTATGTCGCCAATTCATACTACTACCTGTTTGAACATGGTTTGGTTATCTCCACACCGATTTGTGTCAGTTTTGGGGGTCTTCTTGCTCGACTTGTTCCTCTTCCCCGTGCCACTGTCCTTGTTGGCGAAGTTGTACCGCTTACATGTTTTTGTGGTTGCTTTGTCTGTTGTCACGGTTGTCCTTGTTGACAATCTACAATGTCATAATTTTTTTTTGGAGCTGTGCAAATGTCAAAACTTCAGCTTGACGAACCAGAAACTAACTGTGTTTGGCTATCTGGCTTCTTCTGTTGAATGATCCGTTGCATTGTGAATTAACATGGTTATCTGGTGGCTAGCTGAGAGTTTCCTGCTTTACTTGCATAGACGTTATTGTTTCTGGAAAATACGGTCATCCGACTCAAACGGAAAAAGCAGAGTATCCGGGAAAATTCAGTACAAAACCGTGGATGGGTGTCCGACTCCGACAACGCCATTGCCGTGTCGGATCATTGCACGGAGCGCTTTCTGTCGAATACCAAGCCAAATCCGACGGCCAGGGATGGCTCCCACGTCACGCTGGTGGCCAGTCAGTTCCTGCTTCCGGCACACGCAGCGAGAAAGGATGAGCACACCATGGCACACTCCTCGCGCCCGGCCAAAAACTCCTATAAAGCCAGCGCCAGCGGCGCCGCCTCCCTTTCCCACGCCCAGAAGCAGCCCACCGCCATGGCCACCTCCTCGCGAGCTCCTCCTCCTCTGCTGCTGCTCCTCTGTCTCGTGCTTCTTCTCGTCGTCGCGCCCGCTGCGGCGGCGGCGGCGGCGGGGTGCGACTGCGGCGCGAATAATGCGGGGGCGGAGCTGGCCGGAGAGGAGGAAGAAGGGACCGCGGCGGCGGCGGCGGCGCTGCGGCTGAAGTTCACCGCCATCGCGTCGATCCTGGCGTCGGGCGCGGCCGGGGTGCTGGTCCCGGTTCTGGGCCGGTCCTGGGCCTTGCTGCGGGCCGACGGGGACGTCTTCTTCGCCGTCAAGGCCTTCGCCGCGGGGGTCATCCTCGCCACCGGCATGGTCCACATCCTGCCCGCCGCCTTCGACGCGCTCGCCTCGGCCTCCAGGTTCCCCTTCGCCGGCCTCGTCGCCATGGCCGCCGCCATGCTCACCATGGTCGTCGACTCCCTCGCCGCCGGGTACTACCGCCGCTCCCACTTCAGGAAGCCCCGCCCCGTCGACGACGACGGCCGCGCCGCCGCCGGAGCCGGGGCAGGAGAAGACGAGGAGGAGCGCCACGCGGGGCACCTGCACGTGCACACGCACGCCACGCACGGCCACGCCCATGGCCACGTGCACTCGCACGGCCATGGCCACGGCGGTGCCGACTCGCCGGAGGAGGCTTCGGCGGCTGAAACCATCCGCCACAGAGTGGTCTCTCAGGTGAGCACATGCCCCTTACCAATATTTACTTACTCCGTAATTCAAATGAATTTCTTGCATGCCAGAAATAAACACAGTTTAAAAATGTCTGAATTTGTTCGCTGGAACAGCACCTGGTAGTTCAAATTGATTTCAGACTCGTGATGTTACCAAGATAAATTACAGTATCTGATACTTGAAATTCGACATCAGCGAGCTCAAATTCCCCACTTCTTGAGTCAGTAAACATCAACGAACTGAGAAAATTTTAAGCTTTTTACGAGCTTCTCGCAGTGCTTAGACTGTTAGACATAGACCCTCTTTTCACTTTCTAAAAGGCAGAGAATCCAAATAAGTTAATAAGGACAAGACAACCGATGCCCTACTATGATATGATGTGTCGCCCACTTTGCATTTAAGATGAAGCCTTTCTCTTCTTTTGTCCCAACCTCACAGATTTAGGAAATTAACACCATTTGCAGATTCTGCAACCAAGTTGGCATTATGCCAAGCTTGGCATTGTCTATATACAATAACCGGCAAAGGGTTGTGGTTCTGCAGGTGCTGGAGCTGGGAATCTTGGTGCACTCAGTGATCATCGGTGTGTCCTTGGGCGCATCGCTAAGGCCGACGACCATCAGGCCGCTCGTCGGCGCCCTAAGCTTCCATCAGTTCTTTGAGGGCATTGGCCTTGGCGGTTGCATTGTTCAGGTAAAGATTCTGTAAACACTGATTCCTTGAGGCTGTGATGAACTCCCTGGTTGTGGTTTTCCTCTGTTTAGATTTAGGCTGAAGATTGAAAAAAACTATCTAAATGTTAAATTCAATTAGATTAGAAGACACACAAGACTCATTGTCGTATTGAAGGGGACAGGGTGAAGAACGTACACACAGATGGATATTTTTGTAGTTGAAATGATTGGACTTGTCACTGACCACATTGTACCAGAGTCAGACAGTAGGGACCACCAATAATTGATTCATTTCTATTTCCCGGAAGATATTATGAATCACAATGATAGAATTGACTATAATGGGTGAACAGTAAGGAGAAATAATAGGTTTCAAACTTGTCCCATATACCAAGAACAACAATGTAACACAGTTTGTGTCCTCATTTTCTTGCTGCAGGCAAAATTCAAGGCAAAAGCGACCGTGCTCATGGCGACCTTCTTCTCCTTCACCGCTCCCATCGGCATCGCACTCGGTATCGCGATCACATCCAGCTATAGCAAGCACAGCTCCACCGCGCTAGTCGTCGAGGGGGTCTTCAACTCGGCCGCAGCAGGGATCTTGATCTACATGTCCCTTGTTGATCTCCTAGCCGCAGATTTCAACAACCCGAAGCTGCAGACGAATACAAAGCTTCAGCTCGCAACATACCTCGCCCTTTTCCTCGGCGCGGGGCTGATGTCGCTGCTCGCCAAATGGGCATGACAGCATCAACAGATAGCTGCCTTTCCTAAAGATCCGGAACTTTGTTTATCATTGACAGGGTTCTTTGCATCACTGCTTCAGTTTTCCATCGAGCAGAGTTGAGGAGGGAAACGAAACCAGGATGTGAACAAAGATTGTTATGATTAAGGGCATAGCTAAAAAAGCTGAATAGTCAGGGGATTGTCTGGATTCCTTGAGCAAGTTCTTTGCTGTTCATCCATGGTGATTGTGATGGCACCAGATGAGGTGAGCAAGACAGAAGCGGTAGTTGAGAGTTTGTAAAATAGTTGGCTTCCTTTCGGAAATATCAGCGCCAATGTACAGATTGTCACTAGTAGCTAGAAGTCTTCTTCTTTTGCAGGAAAAGGCATCCGTAGGCTGTAGCTTGTTAACTGAAGAATCAATCAAACCAGCTTTTGGTCCCGTTCTATCTGACTATCTGCACCTGCCACTTTCCCTAACATCAAGAAACATTTAATTTCGGGAGGCTGTAAATCTTGTCACAACTCACAAGCCTTTCAGTGAGTTTATCATGGTCTTTTTGCCAGATTGCCATGATCACTGAAAAAAACAAGACAGTTTACTGCTGAAGTCAGAGATATGCCCTTTTTGCACTGCTCAAGCCTGAAAAAAATATTCCTGAGAGACCATGACGAGGACATTCATAGTTCAGTTTAAGCCGTTATTTTCCTCAAAAGAGATACTACTACGGTAGTTTAATAACCATAAAAGAGAAAGATTTGGGATGTGATTCTCCATCTAGAGAAAAGCTACTACTAGCAAAGTGCTGAACAACGCGTAAACTACAGCAGTTGACATGTATCTCATGGAAAGAATTGGAGAATATATGCACAGGAGCTGGAACCAGTAGTGGAGCGTGACGTCGAACGAGGAACGCCGACGACGATACGACGACCAAATCTTCGGACCGACGGTGTAGATTTAAATTGTATCGTCGAAGCGGATATCACAAATCTCTTAAAACATTTTGCTATTGATGAGAACCAGCTCTTATTTTTATTTTTGAAAAAATTTGTGGAGAAACATTAGCGAGATCATAGGTTTAACTTCGGTGCCTATCAATTTTGACGTGTGGTAAATCTTGATGGTTATATGTGCACCAAGATAATAGGGAGATTCACAGGTTTAATTCCGGTATCCACCATTTCAGACGTCCGATACATCTTGAATTCTTGCTAGACACTTATTTATGATGGATCAGACTGGAGTACCACATTAGCGAGGTGAGGAAATTGCACATTTCATCACTTACTGGGGACGTTGTTGCGCAAAACACCACTTTTATGATTTTTTTGCAAATTTCAGCACATATTGGTCTAATGAGTAGCAGATAGGTCTTAATAGCGTGTTAGATGAGCTAACCACGTTTTGACCTGTGGGCCTCGCATGTCAGTGCCAACGTGGACCGAGCCCCTTACCGCGGTGGACAGGGTCGGGTCTGAGCCAACCGATTAAAATGAAATCATGTCCGATTCGGTGGAGGCAGACCCGATCCGACCATTTTTACCATATTTTGGAACGTAATCAGACGTGATTTCCTTTTAACCAGTTGGCTCCAAACCCGACCCGGTCCACTGGGACAAAGGGCTCGGTACACGTTGTCACTGACATGCGGGACCCACAGGTCAGAAACGTGATTAACTCGTCTAACACGCTATTAGGACCTATCTGCAACTCATTAGACCAATATGTAGTGAAATCTGCAAAAAATTCGTAGAAGTGGTGTTTTGCGCAACAACATTCCCAATAGGTGGTGAAATGTGCAATTTCCTCTTAGCAAGGTTCACAAGTGTCTTGGTGATGTGTAACATTGGCAAGCATTTTAGATGAAACATTGATGTGGATACTTTGGATAATATGGATATTTATGTGATGACATGTATCTTGTTTGGACTTAGTGCTTTGCTAGTGGTGTGTTGATCCATTAGTTTTTTATGTGAAAACATGGCGTGAGTTGGGTTGAAACTTACCCTGAGTCAAGTCGTGGACTTGTGCTCGTACTGGTCATTTGTGTGTTGCTTTCAGGTGTTGCTGGAGCTAGAGGAACGTGGTCGATGACGGGATTGAGGGATGAAGTTTGGGAGAAGCTGAGGTCGAGGATTGAAGTCATGCGGGACGTTCGTGCGAAGGAATAATGGAAGTGAAGGCTACGATGATCCGGGAAGGCATCAGTTTGCCGTACGTTGTTTATACCAGAGATGAACAGTATTGGAGATATTCGACACGTGATGGTCGAGTTTTGAAGACATCATAAGAAGAGTGGATGGCACGGAGTGGCATCGACGTGAAGACATGTAGGTTCAGTCGTGGCTGGATGAGAGCCGTTTAAAGATTAAACAGCAACGTCATCAAGATGGCATCTGATGGAAAAGTAGTCCACATGAAAGTTGTGAGCGTCGTCGAGACGGACAACTTTACTTTCGGAGTCATCTCAATCCGAGTTTCTATGTGGGCTCCACGGGCAGAATACCGACCAGGACAGAGGAGTTCGTGTTGGATTCGGACTCGGTTTAGGGTCGCGAATTTTCCCTTATAAATAGAGGGCGTCTAGGCTAGGGTTTTAGCAAAGACGGGAGGGAACTCAGAGCTTTGAATCTAGATCAATCCTTGGAGAGTTCTTGGATATTGGAAATATGCCCTGAGGCAATAATAAATATGTTATTATCATATTTCCTTGTTCTTGATAAATGTTTATTATCCATACTATAATTGTATTAACAGGAAACTAAATACATGTGTGTGGATAAATAAACAAATACCGTGTCCCTAATACGCCTCTACTAGATTAGCTCGTTGATTAAAAGATAGTAAAGGTTTCCTAACCATAGACATGTGTTGTCATTTAATAACGAGGTCATATCATTAGGAGAATGATGTGATGGACAGACCCAAACCTAAGCATAGCTTTTGATCGTGTCACTTAAGTTTAAATTGTTAATGCTTTTATTATGTCAACTATCATTTCCTTAGACCATGAGATCATGCCACTCCCTAGAACCGGAAGAATACTTTGTGAACATCAACCGTCATCTCGTAACTGGGTGATCATAAAGTTGTTCTTCAGATATCTCGGAAGGTGCTTGTTGGGTTGTATGGATCAAGACTGGGATTTGTCACTCCATGTGACAAAGAGATATCTCTGGGCCCTCTCGGTAATATAACATCCTAATGAGCTTGCGACCATGTGACTAATGTGTTTAGTCACGGGGATATTATATTGCGGTATGAGTAAAGAGAACTTGCCGGTAACGAGATTGAACTAGGTATGGTGATACCGACGATCAAATCTCGGGCAAGTAATATATCGCGAGACAAAGGGAATTGGATACCGGATTAATTGAATCCTCGACATCGTGGTTCAACTGATGAGATCTTCGTGTAATATGTGGGAACCATTATGGACATCCAGGTCTTGCTATTGGTTATTGATCGGAGAGGTGTCTCGGTCATGTCCACATGTTCTCGAACCCGTAGAGTCACACACTTAACGCTTTATGTCGCTAGGGTTCGATGAGATAAATAGATGGTGATATCGAATATTGTTTCGGAGTCTCGGATGGGATCCAGGACATCACGAGGAGCTTCGGAATGGTCCGGAGATAATGATTTATGTATGGAAAAGCTGTTTCAGGGTTTCGGAAAAGTTCGGGATATTTTCTGGTATTGACCGGGAATATTCTAGAAGGTTCCGCAGGTTCTCAGAAGGTTCTGAAATGTTCCAAAATATTCCTGAGAATTTAATTGGGCCTCTATATGAATTAATTGGAGCAATCGAATTAATTATCCCCTAGGCCCATTAGGGGAGAGGGAACCGTGGGGACTCCACCATGAGGTGGAAACCACGTACGTGGGGAGACCACACGTGGGAAGGAGTCCCGAGACTCCTTTCCCTCCCCTGGCCGGCCCTAGACTCTCCTTGGAGGAGGGGCAAACCCTGGCCACCACCCCCCTATATAAATAGAGGGGAGGGGCAGGGGGAGAGGACACACCAAGCTCTCGGCTGGATCTCTCTTCCCTGAGCCCCTCTCCCCCTCCTCTCTAGCGCGCAGCGAAGCCCTGCCCGCGGAGCTCTCCACCATAGTTACCACCACGCCGTCGTGCTGCCAGAATCTCATCGACCTCTTCCCCTCGCTTGCTGGATCAAGAAGGAGGAGACGACATGAAGCTGAACGTGTGGATACCAAGGAGGTGCCGTCGTTTCTGCACTGAGATTGATCTCATCGAAAGTTCCACTACGCCAACAACGATCTCGTGATCGTAACGTTTTGTGGTTTATGAGGGTAAGATGCTCATTATCCCTCTCGTTACTTACATCTACTAGATATGATCTTGGGTTTCTTCCGCACATCTCGTAGGAATTTTTTTGTTTTCCATGCAACAAACCCATCATGAGATGCATGGTTGCATCTTTTGTAATCGATCGACATCGTTGCAATAAAGAAATTCGTTGGTGGTGTCATCTCTGTTCTTCTCGGATCTTCGTGGATTCTTTGTGCTAGATCTTTCTAACACTTTGCTGCAGGTTTATCACGAGTTCATAATACTTTGCTGCAGGTTTACCACGAGATCAAGGAAAGATCGCGATTACTTCATCTTTCTTGTTATTCCTCGAAATCGATTATAGATTAATTCTCGTAACTTTCTATCAGCTGTTAATGTTTTGATCATATCTTTTGATTCGTAAGTCCAATTGAGCTGATTCGTGTTGCGTTGGTTAGATAATTTCAATACCTTTCTTTTGCATACTCGTACGTATTTTTTGGTTCGTCCTATCAAAAGTTACGACTGTTTTACTATCACGGACAGAAACGTAATTTAGAGTTTGAACTTTCGGAAAAAGTTTTAATTTGCTTCTGCACAATCATTCACCCCCCCCCCACCCACCTCTGATTGCCTATCTCGATCTCACCATTGGTATCAGAGCCAAGTCCTTCTAATTTATCTTAACCGGTTGATTAGATTTACTAGATATGGATAGGTATTTTACAAACCCTGTGTGTTCGATGGTGTTGATTTTCAGTTCTGGAAGGCCAAGATGAAGGCATACATCATGGCACAAAGTTACGCCATATGGGAGAAAGTCGCCAAGCCCTACGAGCTCCCCGCGGATGATGCGATCACACCAACAAACTTGGTCCATGTGGAGAACAACTACAAGGCGAGGAACTGCATCATCCAAGGTCTACATCGAAGTGACTTCGACCGTGTCGCTCACCTTGCATCCGCTCATGAGGTATGGAACGCACTTTGTGGTTATCATGAAGGATCAAACTCTGTTAAGGAAGTGCGTCAGGACTTGTACAAAAAGGAGTACATGAGATTTGAGATGAATACAGGTGAATTTTTGGATAAATTCTTTGCACGTTTTAATAAGATTCTCAGCAACTTACGTGCATTAGGTGTTACTTAGTATAAATTTTGTACTAAATGATTTTGATTTTGTATAAACTTTGTATAAATCCAAGACAATTATTATGAATCGGAAAGATTACTACATTAGCCAGGTTCACAAGTTTAACTCACGCATCCATCAATTCTGACGCATGACTTGAAGGCACACTCGGGTTCATGTGGTGTACGTTTGGTTTGTGTGCACCATCCGTGTGTACACCGTAAACTATTTGTATAGGCAGGTACAATGACATCTCACTTTTTTTTGACCAAACAGTGACATGCACTTGATGCTATGTTTCTCGTCGATCCTTGCTCCTTGGCATAGTGATTGGACAAAAAGAAAAGGTGAGAGAACAGATAAATGACTGGGAAAAGACATCGGCATGACTGGGAACAGATAAAAAGTGAGAGAACAGATAAGTGGTCTAGAGGAACATAGGCAGGATCCCGTCTGCACTTGCATCTCCTCTAGAGTTAGGATCAATCCAATAGTGCAACTGTCCAAGAGCTAGTCCGCAGGGACACGGACCCTGCACCACATCTGCTACCCTCGCGCTTGAATAGAGAACTACACCCGTGCCCACACAGAAAAGAGAGCGGCGGGGGCCTCTGTCTGTTCATCTCTTCCCCGGTCTCCCCCCCACCCACGAAAAAGGGAGCTCAGACCTTATCGTGTTTCTGTGGTCTTAAACAGTGCTCCATTTTTTCTTTAAATAAAAGGAGCCAGGCTCCCGATTCCATTAATGAAATCAGCAAATTGTTGTTTCTAGAGGTTCATACAAGCCGAAGCATAAACGAAAAGTGAACTCCATCCATATGGTCCACACACAATTTTGTAATTCTGTTTCAAACTTTGGTCAACAATTGGATTAGCAGTACAAGATTATCGTGAAATCAAGCAATATCATTTGATTCGTATTTAAAATATTTTCTAATGATATTATTCTCTTGCATACATATGTCAAAATATTATTTGCCTACTTCTCGTTTAAAATTTTGCATGAATTTTTGTTTGGGCCTTGTATGCATGGGTGGAGGCATTTCAACAATCTTGGAGTGACCGAGTGAGTGCCCATCCAGATGGCCCAAATATTCCTACATGGTTCCTTCAATCCAACGGGGGAATTTTTATTTTGGGAATCCAGAAGGGGCCTCACCGTGGCACGAGACCTTTTCAGCCGAAGCCTGAGGCCCAATCACTTCCCATCTTCATTCACAGAAAGAAGCCCAAGCCAACTTCCAGTGCCACAAGCCACAGACAGACTCACAGACCTCGTATCGTTTCTCCCCCATTCTCTCTCTCTCTCTCTCTATCTCTCTGCGCGCATTTCTCCAAAAAACGCCCTTAAACCCTCCGCCTCAGCCGCCGGCCGCCGCCGCCGCCATGCGCCGCCTCGTCCAAGCTCTCCGCCCGCTCCAGACTCTAACCTCCTCTACGATCCCCGTCCCTCTTCCCATCCTCCGCCTCCTCTCCACCTCCTCCTCGTCCTCCTCCGCTGCCGCCTCCTCGGACTCCGAATCCCCGGCCGCCGACTTCGACAGCGCCGACTTCTCCCTCACCACCCCGGACCCCACCCCCGTCCGCGCCCACACCCCCGTCTCCGCGCTGCGCAAGCTCCGGTTCGACCCCTCCCTCCGCGCGCGCGCCGACGAGGCGCTCTTCGGCGAGACGAATGCGGTAGATGCGGTGGAGGAGGAGCGGTCGCGGGAGGTGGCGCTCGCGCTGCTCGAGGCCGCGCTGGAGCCGCCCGACGAGGACGAGGAGGAGGGGCCCGGGGAGGTCAGGGAGGAGGACCAGATGTCGCTCTCCGTCGGGATCGTCGGCGCGCCAAACGCCGGCAAGTCGTCGCTCACCAACACCGTGGTATGTGTGGCTTCTTTAATTCCAAAATGAATATTTTCTGCCCCCATGTTAATTGTGTGTTCCACCAATGTCGTCAATAACTAGGAGTAGTTGCTAGTAGTAACAAGCAAGATCATCTCTATTCTCCAATAGTACTTAGCTTGTTAGTAACGTTAGAGAATGCCCCAAAACAAGGTCTCGAATAGCTTGTTAGGGTACTTAATTTGTGTCCATGACCCGCAAAATCTACATAACATTCTAGGACTAAGATAATATGCAGTTCTGCACCATTTATTCCTCTTTATACCCCTCGGTTCAGCTATTCCTGAATCCAGATGCCATGTATTACCATCTGAAGACCATTAAGTGACCCAAATAAATGGATAGTATATTTTCTAAATACAAACTGGTTGTTGTGAAAGTTCTAGAGTGACATCTATTTCAGTGAGGGAGTATCAATACTGGATGTCAATTGCTGCTGCTGTTATGATGCCTTTTTCAATGGTTTAAGTATTTCTGCCATATTGATAGTAAAATCACCGGCTTTGTAGCTAAATGTATTGATTCCTTACGTTTCCTTGGTTTATATTTGCTATCAGGTTGGATCAAAAGTGGCTGCAGTCTCCCGCAAGACAAATACGACAACTCATGAAATTTTGGGGGTGCTGACAAAAGGGAAAACTCAGATAGTATGTTCTGTTATCAAATATCTATATGTGCTAGAACAGGGGTCTGCATTTTTCATCTTTTGACCTTAGCATGGTTCTCTAAAACACATCAATTATGAGGCAAATGGTAGTACCACCCTTGACACATTATTAATAGCCAGGCGGGATTCAAAACTGGGTTGCTTGGTAGCACAATCTTTTTGAAATGACTTGGTTGAATATTGTTTTCAAATAATTAGAAACTAGAAATGCTGTGTATAGTTTCTCATGTCCTTCGGAACTTGTATTTTTCTTCGTGAGTTTTGATTGCATTAACGCATCTGATTACTACATCAGTAGTGCATGCTATCTATTTTATTCTTCGAAATTATGAAAATTATATTTGCAATGTAAAGCATATGTATCTAATTTACATCATAATATAATACTATCCATAGATACACCTCGTAATTAAAGATCTGCTGCGAAAAACATGACTCTCAGAATCCTGTTAAAAATCTTCTTGAAGTTTTCAGCTGATAAAATTCTCTGCAGTGCTTTTTTGACACCCCAGGGCTCATGTTAGGGCACCATGGATTTCCTCATAGGGATGTCACAGTTCGTGTGGAGAGTGCCTGGAGTTCAGTTAATCTCTATGATTTACTAATAGTCATGTTTGACGTGAACAGGCATCTTAAGATGTAAATTCTTTGTCTCACATCTATTTTTCATCTTTATTTTCCTGTCAGGATCAGCAGTCAAGTTTCAGCCAGAATTTTTCAATATAACTGGTGATGGTGAACTAAACATGTTTTCATTTATACAGGCCTGATTCGAGAGTGATAAAGTTAATAAAACGATTGGGTGCCGAAGTAAACCCAAACCAGAAACGCATATTATGCATGAATAAGGTTGACCTAGTGGAAGACAAAAAGGACTTGCTTAAAGTTGCAAAGGAATTTGAAGATCTTCCTGGATTTGAAAGGTGCTCCTTAGTTTGCATGTGGGCTTACATTGTCTTTCTATTTTATTTTTTTTATCTGCCTGATTGGAATTTGCTTCGAATGATAGGTACTTCATGGTATCTGGACTAAAAGGCAAAGGAGTGAAAGACCTAGTACAGTACTTGATGGACCAGGTATTTAAACTTGTGCCCAACACTTGGTTTACCTTGAATTTTAACTGGCTATATTCTCTGTACTTGTAAATTGTACAGTGTTTGGGATGAAAATCCAGAAGATTTAGGAACCTCATGAATTCAATATTCTTGTTTTGATGCTTCTTTTATTATTTTGCTCCAAACTGAAATGTCTTTGGTTGCTAACTAATAACTAGGGCTTTTCAGTAGCAAAATAACATTAACGAGCCTTTATGTGCTCCTTTTAGGTGCTTTTCAGTAGCAAATTTGATATATCTGATGGGATCAACTTTCTTCTGATCAATTTGCGAAACAATATCTCTTACCTATAGGCAGTGAGAAGACCTTGGGACGAGGAACCAACCACAATGACTGAAGAAGTAATGAAAACCATATCACTGGAGGTCGTACGAGAGAAGATGCTAGATCATATTCACCAAGTAATTTCTGTACATATTTCTGATGTGGAACTTGGTGCTCCTTGATTACGACGGAATTATTTGCTAAATATGACATCTGCAGGAAATACCATATGTAATTGAGCATCGGCTGATGGATTGGAAAGAGCTAAAAGATGGTTCTCTTAGGGTAGAACAGCACTTCATTGCACCTAAGCAAAGCCAACGTCAGATTCTTGTCGGGAAAAATGGCTCCAAGATCGGGTAATATTCTCTTACTAAAACGTGCTCCTATTGAATGTGCTCGCGTGTTTGATACTGATGTGTTTGTTTGGGGCAATTGTTCCAGGAGAATCGGTATTGAAGCCAATGAAGAATTGAGGTCCATATTCAAGAGAGATGTCCATTTGATGCTCCAAGTTAGAGTTGCTAAGAAGAGAAGTTCTTGAATGGATGATCACAAGGTGAGTATATTCATTTCATTCACTCTGTTAGAGTACCCTGTTTTGTCAGTCTGTTACCTGCTTTGATATAAAAACTAGAACTGTAAAAGTAGCTGCTAATTTTCTGCAAAGTTTGGCCTCTAAATTCTAATTTTGTTTAGTCTCATGAATTCTGATGCTTTGATTATCCATCAACTTTTGAAGTAAATCATACATTACCTTATGCAGTTCTAGTGCATGTATAGACAGCATCGGGACTGAGATCTGCACCACGGTGATGGCAAAATATCCATTGGGATTACGGCTTGAATGAACTAACCTGTCACACGAGCCCGTGCGTGAAAGAAGGAATTAACCTATGTCTATGCATTCAATCATGAGCTGGTTATTCCTGACGACAAGCCTCGCTAGATAATATTTTGCACGGCGTATGGAAATGGCTTGTGAAGTGGTGGCCTGTGCACCCGGAGTATGTTGTGTTTGCGAAATACAGATGTATGAATGGCTACAGATTACTGATATTATTATATAGTTCTTTGTGGTTCAAATAAATTGTTGAAATAGCCTGTGATCTGACGACAATGAAGACACAGTTTTGTGCTCCTACTTGCTTTCAGAATCTTGTTCAAACTAGCTTTCCAGATTGTTCAAGACATGTTGTGCTATACTACAGATAGCTTCTGTTATTTCAGATTGTTCTACCTTCATCGAAGTTGCGTGTTCTTCCCTGCTTTGATTCTATTTTTGGTGTCAGAAGGAATTATTGCTGATGATGTTTCTGTTGTACTCTTTCAACGAAGAGGTAGATTGAAACTTAATTATAAACCGGGGCAATAGTGGATCTCTTTCAACGAAGATGTGGACTGGTCACTGGGGTAGGTAGTTTTCGTGGTGCACTCAATAGCTAGAGAAGATCTTTCAACGAAGACGTGGGTAGGAGCTTCGAGCTATTGCGTGCAGAAGACTCCGGGCGCTTAGGCAATTGGATTTTTGCGCAAGAAAATAAGAAAGAGAAAGAAAGAAGAGGAACTCTTGAAAGATAGGATGACCGCAAGAAGTAAAATCCTCCCATCAATTCCCACAAAGAAAAGAACAATGTCTACAACATATGACCACCCATTATGTTTCTACATCAGCGTCACAGATTTTCGTCTTACTCGCCGGCGTTCTAGACACAACCACAAAACACTACACTGCGACATCACTGACAACAATTTGGAGACTGTTTATTCCTATAGTTTGTAAGCAGAGACCAGCGAACGACGTTGGCAGGCAGGCAGGAGCAGCACTGGTATCACTCTGCGGCGGCTCCGGCGACCTTGTCGAGGGTGTTGGCGATGTCGATGACGAAGCGGTACCTAACGTCGGCCTTGACGAGACGCTCCAGGGCCGTGTTCACGTAGTCCGCTCCCACCACCTCGATCTCCGCCGTCACGCCGTGCTTCGCCGCAATGTCCAGCATCTCCTGCGTGTCGGCCATGCCGCCGATGCAGCTCCCGGCCAGGGTCTTGTTCTCTGCACAAATGTTTACCAGATTACTGGTTTCTTCCTACACCTGAGCCACGAGTAGGTAGAACGATGATTTATGAGGAAAGACTTACTAGCAACGAGGGCGAAGGCAGGGACCTCGATGGGCTTGTCAGGGAGGCCGACCATGATCATCTTGCCGTTGGGCTTCAGCAGCCCAAACAGAGGGGCCATGGGAACGTTTGCAGACACCGTGTTGATGATGCCATCCATGGTGCCCATCGCTGCCTGCAGCCAAGGAAACCAAAACATGAGATCTTTTAATTTCTCCCCTGGACAAACTAATCTGTGACCAACCATCATCTTAATTTCACCTTCATCTCTTCGGGGTCTTTGCTGACGACGAAGGCGTCGGCGCCGAGCAGCCCGAGGGCCTCCTCCTTCTTCCCGGGCGACGAGCTGATCACGGTCACCTTCATCCCGAACGCCTTGCCGAACTTGACCGCCACGTGGCCGAGCCCGCCGAGGCCCAGGACCCCCAGGTGCAGCCCGGGCACGTTGAGGCCGTGGTACTTCATGGGGCTGTACACGGTGATGCCGGCGCACAGCAGCGGCGCTCCCTTGTCCAGCGGCATGGCGTCGGGAAACCGGACCACGAACCGCTCGTGCACCACCACGGCGCTCGAGTAGCCGCCGTAGGTGCAGGTGCCGTCGCGGTCCGTGGAGTTGTAGGTGAAGATCATGCCCGGGCACTGGTTCTCGAAGCCGACGTCGCAGCTCTCGCATGATTGGCATGAGTTCACCATGCACCCGACGCCCACGCGGTCGCCGGCCTTGAACTTGGTCACGTTCTTGCCCACCTCTGTCACCTCGCCGGCGATCTCGTGCCCTGGGATCATCGGGTACGTGGCGTTCGCCCACTCGTTCCTGATGCTGTGCAGGTCCGAGTGGCAGATCCCGCAGTACAGGATCTTTATCGCCACGTCATCGTCCCCAGTGCTCCTGAAAGATTACGAGAAGAAACAGGTTAAAAAGTGTGTCAATCCAAACAATATATACAGGCCAAGATCAAACCAAATTAATGATATAGGTAACAGTGTTCACTAGTAGTATTAGTCAACTCGTTAGGTGGTCACTCCTGCAAATTGGTCCAGCTTGTCATGCATGCAAATGACCAAAACTTGTTGTGATGAACTTTTTTTAATCAACTGCTGATTTTTTTTTTGTTCAGACAAATAGTTTTACTCATCCAAGCAAGTGCAAACAAAAGAGATAGCTCAGACCTTTTCAGGCAAATAGACACTTACACAGAATTTTACTAAATTTAGCAAAGAAGACTGCAGAGCATCGATCCATCTATCAACCACCTTACACTAGTATGTATAGTAAGACCATAAAATTATGTCATCGTATGATTTCCTATGAAAATTCTAATGGTGAACTTGTGATAAGAGGTACCATTTGCATCTAATGAACATGAAAAAAATTCTTCTAGCAATCAATCTGTCAAGACATGGACGTTTTCTTTGCAGGGAAAAGACAAACAAGCTTGACTGCATGCTGTATGATAATCAACATCAATATGTACTTTGAACTGGCCGAGGGTACTATATAGCTAAAATTAATTTTCTCAGAACCTTAAATCGTCACAACAACCTCGGTTCCTACGGCAGTGGTGTCAGTTCCCACGGTTCAATGCGTGCACTGCCTCTTTCCCTCAGAGAGATACGTGCCGTTGAGATTTGCCCACATGAGCCAGTCGACTCATACCACACACAGAAAGAGCTAAAGCGACGGGCGCACACAGCGGTACTACAAGGTGACTACAGGCAGTTGAGGGTGACTCATGGCTTGACAGTGGCGTCAATGTTCATTTGCTTGAATTGGTCATGCACACATAATTCTGGCCTAGCTTCTGTTGCATGGTACACAACCCTGATAGTATGTCACACTCGTTTACCGCATCTAAAATGAAGGCTTCATTTGGAAAGACCAAATTTCACATAAGTGTGACATTAGAAATTCAATCATGTTAGCCATATCTTAATCCAGAAAAACAAAATCCACATAGGATCGAGTACCAAACGAACGAGAATTATCCACGCGGATTCACAATAATCATAAGGGCATGTTGGGAACATTGGAGGATTCGCAGTCCATATCCCACTATAATCGATCGAGATAAGTATCGCCAACACCAGTGTGAAAAGTTGCTACAGAAAACAAAATTTCTAGCTAGCTGAATAATTTTGCGAGAATTCCAGCAACAGTTCGCGTCTAAGATGACCCCGCTAAGCGATTAATCAGGTCCAATATAATTCATCGTTAACCACCATTAGCTAGACGACAATCTTCCTGGAATAAATTATTCCCCAGAAGCATGCAGAGCTACTAGTACGTTCGCTGCCCGGGGATTACCGGAAAAAAAACAAGCGCAAACCGGGCGAATCGGACGGCGCACAGCGCCGCCATAACCCTAGGGACCGGATCCAACCCGTCCGCACGTCCCCGGTGGCGGCCCGGCTCAAACGACGATCGATGGCGGCGGCGCACGGACGAACAAAACAACGAACGGCAAAATTAAATCCTAGATACACAGGGACATTCTATAGAAACCCCACGGGCTGATCGAGAGAGGAAGAGAGGCGCGTGGGCTCGATGGTACCTCCGGGTGATGGCGAGCGGGGAGAGGTGGCCGGAGGCGTCGCGCGCGGCGAGCCCCACCGCCTTCTTCGTGTGCTGCGGGTGCCCGCCCTGCTCCGCCGCCGTGGGTGCCATCGGTCTCTCTCCCTCCTCACGCTTCTAGAAGGATCGATCGATGACGAGGGGACGAGATTGGAATGGAATTAGGGAGCGCTCTCTCGTCTCTGATATGCCAGCTGGGGAAGCGAAGGGAGGAGGGGTGGCGTGCTTTATAGCCGGCCTCCTAGTCACTGCCAGGTCGGGGCCACCTGCCCAGGGACGGGGTGAGCGGTGACGTCAGCGACCGCCGGGACTTGAAACGGGAAACGGGGCCGAGGACGAGGAGGAACTTTTAACTCCGGAACGGTCGCGACCGTTCTGGCTCGCTCCCGCAGTCCCGCGTCGGTATGAACAGTCCGTGCCTACAGAAAGCATTCCCCAGCCAGCCAGCCGGACACTTGTTGCGTCCGATTTTTTTTATTTTTTTTGCCCGCTGCCAACCAAGTGAAAACGAAAGCGACGGTGATGCAAGAAAGATGAATGTGCCTGTCAGAAAAAGAAGAGGAAGATGAATGTGTACGGGAGTATAAGATATGTTTTGACTTTTCCAATGCACATGCAATTTCACTATAACTTTGACTTATATATATATATGTTTAAAAAATTAGTAAAAAATATGACGTACAAGTCTTTTGCAAAACACATACTACAATGATATTATTATTTGCAAAACGCATACTCCTTCCATCCCAAAATAACTGACGTGAATTTGTGTAGATTTTTATAAATTCACTCCGGTTAATTCAGGACGGAGGGAGTACAATGTTGTGGAATGGAGAGAGTACGTAGAACCCAAGTGCGGTTTTGGGCTCATAGCGATTGCACCACATCACCTACAAATATTGCACGTGACACAAATTTAATTGGTGCCTTTTGACTGTCTCATTATGGACTCTTTTTTTAAGGAACAGTGACTACTTTTCACTCATTGTGTACTTACTTTTGTATTTGCATGAATCTCAGCCAGTGACTTAGAAGTAGAGTGGCATACGCATCACATCCATTTATACAAAAATCATTTGTGATATCTAGAAGATCGTAATAATAAGAAGCAATTGTTCTCAAACCCTCGATAAACATCCTGCTCGATCAGTTCGAGTCCCAACAAATCTAGAATCTCCTTTTCCGGTGCTCTCTCTTTCCCACATCGATCCACCGCGCGCACGGCCGGCCGGTCACTGAAGTCAACAGGGGCCCCGTGTGATCGGATCCAGTGCATTGGCTGTCCCGTTCAGGAGGTTGTTCAGACTTGGTACATCCATCGGTGCTTTGGCTTTGGCTTTGGGAGGCCGACACGTTGTGCTACTACGTCCTTTTGATTTGTCGGCCAGCCGGCCGGGTGTCGTCCGTGGTCCGTCACATTGTTTGCACATGCAGTTTCATTTGGAAGGGAAGACATATATAGAGCTGCAAAGCCTGCAACTAGGTGCTGCTGAAGCTGAAGAGCGTTTGCTAGTCCAACGGTTGTCCGAACCCACGTGCATTGGGAGCTAGCCGGCCATGCATGCTTTCTGTAGCTCTCACTTGTGGGCGCGATTGGAATATTACTCTTTTCGATTCTTTCATTTTCTTCTCTCAAAAGCGATGGAGATGTCTCGCTGTTTGCCGACGGTCGTCAGAATTAATCGGAGAGGTATCCGTGCGTGCAGCCTCGCGGCGCCGTCGATCGGCCAGCTAGCAGCCGTAATCGATCTGCGGCACCTTCTCGGCCCACACCGTACGTACCGTTCGGTGCTCGTTTCCTTTTTATTCGGACTATACTATCCAACCATCCTCTTCTAGTCTCGTGTGGGCTTTTAAACACTTGCTTCTACCTCTAATTAAAGCGATTTCGGTCCGTATGTTTTCAGTGTCTTGTAGCAGTGACACGTACGTACCATGCGAAGCTGAGCACACGATCGAGCTCCATCGATGGATCAGGTGTGTGGCGATCCAAGGATATCGTAGAGGTTACCGAATTTCCAGGATTCGTGGCTGCCATATAGTATTAGGAGTATATCCTGCTGACTGAGATAGGGAGTTAATGCTGGATTCTTTTTTTTTGGAAGACAAGTCAATCCGATTGGCGCGCAACATGTTGTCGGTGCACAAACAAAGACGTATGTACTCTCGACCGGCCGGTTCTTTGTTAATTGACGTTTTCCCCGCGCCGGTCTCTCTCAGAAAGGAACGGAAACAAAATGAAAACGATTTGTGTTTTTGGTACTCGTAGTAGTACCGTACGAGGCTAGCCGCTAGCGCTAGCGTGTGTGTACGTGTCTTCTGCGTGTGGCACGCGCGGTGCTCCAGCAGGGTCGGGGAGTCTGCACATCCTGCGCGCTGCGGCCCGAAGGGGATGACGAAAAGAAAAAGAAAGAGAAAAAGACAGAGAGGGAGAAGATGCTGATTTCTTTTTGGAAAGAGATATATATATATATATATCTTACTAATACAGAGGGTTACGGTACTCCCATGAAGAGAGCATATGCAAGTGCATTCTTGTATAACTTGGTTACAAGAACAGCGGAAACATCACGTCTAAGACGGGAAAGACTACAGCTTGAGTCTGATGGCAGGTCAGTTGAGAAGACTGACACAAAGTCACAACTGAAGTCTACAACATGCCTTGAAAGTGCGAGCTAGCCGTAGAGCCAGCGACTCTCCCAGCAATCGAGCGGGCAAATGCACACGAGGTTAGGAATATTGGGCTGTAGATCTTGGAGGCGCTTCACCGAGCCCAATAGGAATCTTTCTCGATCATCAAATTTAGGGATCAACAACAATGGCTCTCTCACCTGCCATCTGCGAATCAACCCGAATGATCGAGAATCACCGTCTTCAGCATGTTCATTAGTTAGTCTTGTTTCCAGAATGCAAAGGATACACTCACACTTAAAGCTCTTAACACCCCTCAAGCCAAGCTTCAAAGCACAGCGCTGCTCAAGCAGGATTTCATGGAATGAAGATCTAAGAACCATGAAGAAATTGATTTCAACCGTGACAAGGTTCAGATTAGAAATCTTCCACGAATAGCTAACATCATCAAATGAGCAGCGAAAATGAAGCTCAGGCACCGAGCATCAACCATCAGGATTCATGACTCCTGATCTCCTAATCACCAACGGGCTCTGATATCTCATAGCACCCTGTTCTCTGCTACTGACCACCAGGAGAGGAGAAATATGGTGGCTCACCGTGTAGATTGCAGAGGAGATGACGGCCTTGAAGCACAAGGGGTGAACAGAACCCTAAACCTGCAATCTCCCCCACACATCCATCTTGATTTCTCTGCACTTTTCAACGCCAAACACATGCGCCGTGAAACCAGCACTCCATGAGCATGGGTTTTGCCGAACTAATGCCCCGGGATCCTCCTTGACCGGCACAGGCAAAGATCCAACGAAGAAATCATCAGATCTACTGCGAAAGCAGTTGGGCCACCTGCAAGAAAGGGAAAAAAGTTGGATTTTCAGGATCTCTGGAGATGAATCGATGGGATTATTGGGGATAGGAGGAGGAAAGGAGGCACTGGCCTGACCGGACCGCCGTGCCGCTCACCAGCCGCGCTCAACAGAGGCAACAGGGAGGACGCCATGGCAGGACGGAGCAGGTTAGGGCCAAGGGGAACAACCTCCAAAGAGATGGAGATGAGGCAACTAGCTAAAATATACAAAGCACATCCTCCCCTTCCCCTCCCACTCCGGCCGGCGGTGCCGGCGAAGGAGAGGGGAAGAGGAGTAGGCCGACCGATGGGCTAAGAAGACCAGGGGCTGCTGGAGAGTTCGGGAGAGGAAAAGCGGTGGGAGAGAGGGGGCTGTGGTGAAGATGCGGATTCGGCATCTGGTTCGTCCGAGGAGTTCTTAACCAAAGTAGCGTGTCTTGTAAAACGTACTAGAAAGTAGAGAAAAGTCTATTTTAAGGGTCTGCCAGCAACATGAAGAATGGCGAGGAAGGAGAAGCAAGGAGCAGTCAGACCGTAAGAGGCAAGAGAAAAAACAAAAAGGACTACCCAGTCATGAATCTTGACAGAAATCGCCTGTTTTTTCCACAAATTTCAGGCGCCTGTCAAATCGAGAGAGAATTTGTCTAGATGGTTTCTAACCACAGTTTTTGTACACATGATAGTATAATACATATCAAACCAATTATTCCTCTGATTAATTTTTGTAATACCTAGCTGAAATGCCCATGCGTTGCAAGAGAACAACAAAATAAAATATACATTCAAAAACATGCATCAAAATCTCTCTTTGCTCTTCTTTAACGATCACCCAATATCCATTTAAAAAAGTTTTCTTCTGAAGATTGTGTCTCTATACTCTAGTCTCTCAAAATAAAACAATACATTTTCTTCTGAAATTATAACATCACCCGGGCAAATAAGTTTTGAGACGGAATCACTTTTTTTTTAGTTCTCTCCACTATTTCACTTCACCCGTTAAAACAAAGAGTTAGAATGGGCAACAAATTTATGTTTTGCCAGCGTGATATTCTCTCTACTATGCCCTAGGTGCTACCACCATTCTCTTTCGCAGTCTGTCTTATTAGCTTCTTCTAACAATTCGCCATCACCTCATGTAATTTAGCCCTAGGTGGAAACGGACGTGGCTGGGAAACGAAAGAGGGGACCATCCGTGGCCGCGCCTGGGAGACAGAGGGGATGGCCGTGGCCTTAGTTCCTTGCCTGATAGGTGCCCGATCGGGTCTCATCTTCTGACTCCCCTAGTGTTTCGGCGGAGCGATCTTTTTCTCGTCAGATTCGGAGTTGTTGCCTGACTCTCGTAATGATCCCGCTGGTGATGGATTCCCTCGCGGAATTCCAGTCCAATTCGGTGCAGGTAACGAGCCAGCCGGTTTATTAGCTCCAGTCCAATTTGGTGTAGGTAACGGACCAGCCCGCTTAATAGGCCTAAAATACGTGCAATTTTGAAGGGCCCATAATTTTTTTTGAAAAGTTTGACAGACGACAGTGAATGTATAGAATAACTACGAAATGTGTGGCCAGCTAGAACTAGCAATAACATCGATCACCTGTGAAACTTGATGATACAAGTACAAGGGTCACCAGTTCGTGTGCGAATTGAACCCGATGGAGAAAAAACATGACATACATGTGTATGTGATCGTTCGGGAGTCGGAACGAGACATATATGTATATATATATATATATATATATACACACACATATATATATACACACACATGTATGTATGTATGTATATATATACATATATCTATATATACACACACATCTATATACACACACATATATATATATACACACACGCATATATATATATATATATGGACACACACAGTGGTCGACGATGACATACAGTGTAAAGGCGGTCCCGGGCTCCCGGCCGGAGACATAGTTGTGGCTGTTCACACACTGCACATCGTTAATTTGAGTGGTACGTACTGCTTTGCGCGTTCGCGGGGGGTCGCCGTCGGCGCCCGTGACATGCACACACACTGCACGGCTTATATAGCTTTGGAATGTAGCCAGTGCGACGTGGGGTGGTGCTGATGCATGAGCATGTTTTTTGTTGTTGAAAAACACAACTTTAATACGTGCATGTGTATATACATGCTCACGTCATTACACGCTCAAATCCATACATGTACACTGCGTTTAATTACTGGAAACTGAAGTCATGCATGGAAGATCCGAGGGTAAAGCTGTTGATGAGATAACAAGATACAAGAGTACGCATTTTGGTGCCACACAATAATTTTGCGTAATTAACCTTGCTGTGACACGTTCTGTGTTACGGGAAAAAAACTTATACTCTCTCCGTCTCATATTAAATGACTTAAATTTGTGTAAATATGGATGTATTTATGACTAAAAAACGTCTAGATACATGTAATAAAAAATTCACTTAATATGGAACTGACGGAGTACTATAAGTGTGTCTATGTCTTAGTCTCGTCTGATTTTTAAGAAAAAAAAATTAAATTCAAGTCGAGGAATCAGAGTCGTTGAATTGGTATCTAGATGCCATTTTATCCTTCTTTCTTCATCGTTCATTTCGAATCTCAAAGCACAAGCCATATACAATGACCGATCAATCAACTTAATTATTTCTAACTAAAATCCAGACGATTTAGATATAGCTAGCAAAACCGATAATCTAATATGCACCTAGCTAGCTAGGTCCATATGTCTATCCCGTCCGTGAGTTTGTACAAATAAAATTCAAGGGGAAAACCCATATATGCTACTAGCTATTATAAAGTGGTAGGTTCATGCATAAAAAACCATGAAACAAATGAACAAAAAGCGTGCAGACAGAACTCGTGGTGTGACTGTTCCACATGTGTGTATATATGGACCAAACAAACTTCATTTCAGCTATAGCTACAGTATGTGTGAGAGCCACAGGCGCCTTACGGTTGTGTGGCGAACGGCGACGACGGACAAATGGAAATGGAGCCTAGCTAGCTAGCCTGGTGAAGTCGCGATTGATCCCCACGTGATGCACGACGGCATCTGGACGACAGTCATGTTTAGTTTCAATCATAAACTCGCGGATTTGAAAAACGGTTTCTTAAACTTAACAAGTTGGGTCATTTTAGTCCAAAATGACAATTTCAGACCAAATTAGGCCACGTTGACATCTGACGTGGCTCGGGGGGTTCTTTTTGCAGAATTGCGGCTTCTGGAATCTTGCGTTGGCCCTCTTGGAAAAATATGGGTTCTAACCCGCAGCTTAAATCCCTAACCCTAGCCTCAGAAATTCCCAAATCTTCCCACTGCTCTCCTGAAGCAACCGCCGGCCGTGTCGCTGTTCCAGTAGTTGCCGCAGAAGCCATCGACGTCATTCGTGTGGACGTCGATGGAGCCGCCGTTCAAGTCGTCGTCATCTACGCGATTCCATCTGTGTGGGTGCCACCGGTTGTGCCGTCGGAGATTGTTGACAATCGCCTCCGGCAGTCCGGCCCTTCTGTTCCGTCGCTTCGTCTCCCTCGGACGAGGCAGTGTAACTGAGGAGGACAAAGGCCCAACGGTCTAACACGCAACGAGTGAGGTTTTTTTTAATAAATCAAACATGCCACCTCTTTGTAGCGATGCTGGACCGCGGGTTATAGGCAAAAAATACCTGGGGTTCAATGAAAGAAAAACAACGGCCGCAAATTTGCAAAGAAGACCCTCCCAGCCACGTAAGATGACAGAGTAGCCTAATTTAGCCCGAATTCATCAATTTGGACTATAAGTGAACCCACATGCCAAGTTTAAGGGGATGTTTTTCAAATCAGTAAATTTAGGATGAAAATAAACATCCCTGCCAGGTTTAAGAGCATGCATGCAATTTCCTCCATCTGGATCCATCGCCACATATGTCGTCCTCGGGGGTTCATCGTCTGTCTTTGGAGCACTTCCGGTTAATTTGGAGGATATATACCAGAGGTTTAATTTCAGGGATTATAACTCGTGCATGCAATGCATGGTTGCCATCTGACCTGCTGTGCTGGCCGGCCGAGACGGAAGAGTACAGCACACGCTTCGGCTACTTTTGGTCGTTCCACGGTCGGTCGGTCGGTCGGTCATTGTCGAGCGTCTCATTTCGTTTTTCCTTTTTTTTCCATTTAGTTTTTTCTTAATTCGACGCAGGAAGAAAACAATATTTTCTCAACTTGCCGTTGCCGTAGGTTAAGAAGTTCATGCACCGAACCGGTCAAACTGAGAGAAAAAAGACAATTTAGCTGTATACTTCAACACCCTTCAGTTGGCTCTCATAGACCTAAATGTGTAGGTCAAAAGTATGGGTCTCGAACAAAACATTTGAAGAGCTTCATACACCAAACCATTCACCCAAAAGGTCAACAACAACTTACTACTCACCTATTTCTTCCGTTCCATAATTCTTGTCAAAATATTACATGTATCTGTACGTCTTTTACAAATAAATACATTCATATTTGGACAAATTTGGAACAAGAATTATGAAACGGAGAGAGTGACTTATCTATGCATGCAGCTAACTACTTGTATCATTAGGCCCAATCGCTCCGTGCCATACTACCATGCCTCACGGCAATCACACATGCACATACGTGCTGGACTGCAACATACATTAGTTCGACCTGATGATGTCGAACAGGATGAGTGGCGAATGCGCGATGATGTCGTAAAGCGGCGAAAGATATATAGATCTAGGCTTGTGTTTAGAGGATTATCATTGTAGGAATGCTTTACAACAAGAGTTTAATCACGTGGGGAGAGAAAATGAGATTAGATGGATGCAAAGGTCTAAGGAAAAAGACTTATTGCAAGGAGATAACAATACTTCTTATTTTATGGTAAAAGCCAGTGGGAGAAAGAGAAAGAACAAAATATTTCAGTTAGAACAGGACGAAGGGGTGATAAAAGGAGACCAGGATATTCTGCCATATGCTACTAACTTTTATAAGGATTTGTTTGGTCCAGTTAAATTACTACATATCTCTTTGTTACAATCGGTAGAGTGTGTGCTGAATGACCAAGATAGAAAAATATTAAGTTGTGATTTTACTTTGGAGGAAATTAAGAAGGTAGTTTTTGGTATGGCCCATAATAAAGCGAGTGGGCCAGATGGTTTCCCTATAGAATTTTATCAGAAATTTTGGCAGATTGTTTGTCATGATTTGTTAAGAATGTTTAAGGATTTTTAGTAAAGGAATGCTGGACATTTCTAGATTTAATTATGGGGTTATTACCTTGTTGCCTAAGGGGGCTGGAGCAAATAAGATCCAAATGTTTAGGCCTATATGCTTATCGAATGTAATGTTCAAAATTTTCACTAAAGCTGTGCATAATAGAACTGCCTTAGTGGCTGATAAAGTGATAGATTAGATTCAGGCTGCTTTCATAAAAAGGAGATACATACTTGATAACGTAGTTCTTTTGCATGAATGCCTAAATGATATTCATAGACATAAGAAATCTGGTGTCCTTTTCAAGGTAGACTTCGAGAAGACTTATGATAAAATAAATTGGACTTTCATGTTTCATGTTCTAGGCATGAAGGGCTTTCCTTCTAAATACATAGACTGGGTAATGAGCATTGTTAGTGATGGTAAAATAGCTATCATGGTTAATGACATAATTGGTCCTTATTTTAAAACTAAAAAGGGATTAAGGCAAGGGGATCCTTTATCCCCAATTCTTTTTAACATAGCTGCTGATACTTTTGCAATTCTAGTTAAAAGGGCCCAAGAACAAGGTTTAATTCAGGATCTTGCATCTGATTTAATTGATGATGGTATGATTATCTTACAGTATGCTGATGACACCAATTTTTTGCTTTGAGGATGATCTAGATAGTGCTAGGAATTTAAAATTCATTTTATGTATTTTTGAACATTTGACTGGCTTGAAAATCAACTTCCATAAAAGTGAAGTATATTGTTTAGGGGAAGCAATGGTTAATCAAGAAGAATACTCTCTGATTTTTACATGTCAAATAGGGAAAATGCCTTTTAAATATTTGGGTATTCCCATTAAAGATAAACGTCTTAGTAACGGTGATTGGAAAAGTATAGAGGATAAAGTAGAAGGTAAATTAAGTTGCTGGTAAGGAAAAATTCTATCACTAGGTTAGAGACTTACACTAGTGGAAGCTGGTTTAAGCAATGCTCCCAGTTATATGCTCTCTTTGTTTAGGATTCCAAAAGGTGTTATGAAAAGAATTGACTTTTTTAGAGCTAAACTCCTTTGGCAAGAGGATCAAGGGATTAAGAAGTACCATATGGTTAATTGGCCTGAAATCTGTCAACCTAGAGACCAAGGGGGTTTGGGTGTAACTGATCTAAACATTAAGAATATTAGCTTGTTATGTAAATGGTTGTGGAAGCTAGCTTGAAAATGAAGACAGGGTTTGGCAGGATATGATTAGAGTAAATATATCAAGAAGCAGCTTTTATTCACTTGTGAGTAGAAAAGAGGCCAATCACACTTTTGGCAAGGGCTTATGCAAGTAAAGAATATTTTCATTAATTGTTGTAGAAAACAAGTGGGTAATGGAGATAGAACTTGTTTTTGGGAAGAACATTGGATTGGGGATGGTCCTCTGTGTTCAAAGTTCCCTAGACTTTATAATTTAACTAATAAGCAATTCATCTCAGTTTCTGCAATCTTTAAATCTCAATGGCAATGCATTAGCTTCAGGAGATCCTTCTGTGAGGAAACATTAGAAATGTGGACACAACCGAGAATGTTGTGTCTAGGTGTCTGTCTAAATGAGGAACAAGATAGATGTGTTTGGAAACTAACTAGTTGTGGGCAGTTTTCTATTAAATCTCTTTATAATATGCTTAAGGATAAATAGGTCAGAATACCATATATACAGTTGTGGAAAATAAAGATCCCTTTGAAAGTTAAAAAAATTCTGTGGTTAATATGCAAGGATAGCATATTGACAAGGGATAATTTAGCAAAACGGGGCTGAGTAGGCTCTGCAAAGTGTGAATTTTGTGATGCCCAAGAGAGTATTGATTATCTTTTATTTGAATGCTCAGCAGCTAAGGTGTGTTGGAAGGTAATGTGTTGCTCTTCTGACATTGGTAGTACCCCTAGTTCAGTTAAGGACCTGTTGGATGTCCGGATGTTACAGTTTAGGGGGCGCCAGTGAGGGCTTGTGGCTGTTGGCGTCGCTGCACTCTGCTGGAGCATCTGGAGATGTCAGAATGATTCTTATTTTAAGGGATTAGTACTTAAATAACCTACTAATATTCTGTTTTCTGTTTGTCACTGGATTAATTTCTGAGCTGGGCTACAAAAGGAAGCGGATCGTGATAAGCTCAGGGATGGCGCATCCAGGCTATCCAAGGTCGCGTTTGATGTGTCTCATGTTCATAGCGCTTGGAGGGAGGCGACGATGAGAGATACAAGCTGATGCACAATATCAAAAGAAGTCATCGAAGTGCCTGTATTTGCATGTCGTCGACCCAGTGCCTTTTATATTTCCTGTTAGAACCTTTTATGGTTTCATGGAGTATTGGTTCATAATGCCCAGTTATTGTAATTTTTCTGTTGGACCTCTATATCACACATACTATTGCGGTTTCATTAAGGAAATCGGGAGCTGAGCTCCTTAGTTCTAAAAAAAAGATATATAGATCTGTATGGATCTGCTAATTCCAACGAAAACACAGGGGCTAGCACCAGTCCGCGCATGGCCGATATTTAGGTATTTTCTCCGTTTCATAATTTTTGTCGAAATCTTACATGTATCTAGATACTTTTAAGAATAGATACATCTATTTTTGTTCAAATTTGAGACAAGAATTATGAAACGGAGGGAGTACTTCTGTATATCAAACTTATGTACGAACATTGTTACGATTAAAAGCCATCAAAACTAATATCCATAAAAATCTACAAATGCACGTACAAACTTGTAAAAATATGTTATAAACTATGTTCACGGCAACAACAACAAAATAAAAATAAATCTGCGTTACATGAATCGCCCAAACAGACTTCATTTTCAGCTACGTGCGGTCCACAGGCTGACAACTTGTGTTTTTTTTACACCCTCTCTTCCGTTTAATTTAATTTTTTTAGTGGATTCCGTTTAATTTAATTTGCAGGTTAATTCTGGACTGAAACAAACATTGGTGGGCCGGAAAACGAGGCCCTCCTGAGACGAGATCACGTGTGGTACCAAGCCCATCTATAGGCCCAGTGGCGGCCCGTGGCAAGTGCTTGGACATCCGATAAATAAACTCCACGCCACTCTTCTCTCTCTCACTATCCCGAACCGCCTCCTCTTCCTCTTCCTCCCAGTCCGCCATTACTGCCCATCTCCCATGGCTCGCAAGCGCCGCCGCCGCCGGGAAACCATCGCCGGATCCGAGCACTCGCTAGACTCGGAGCCCCAAATCACCAACCAACCGCCGCCGCCGCCGGCCGAGGACGAGGGTTCCCAGTCCGAGCAAGCCCGCGGGCAAAAGAGCTTTTTGGAAATGTGCGAGATGTATCCTCTGCTCGCGCAAAATATGGAGCTTCTTGCGGAGGAGCAGCAAAACCCTTCCTTCAGAAACGCCTTCGTCCGAATAGATGCCGAGATAGCGCGTTCGCTTGAGGATCAGCTTGAGTCAGTCAGACAACAAGAGCTCAAGATCCGGATGGAAGTTGAGGGAGCGCTTTCCGATGTTGTGGAAAGGTATGGGATGTGGTTTTTATTATTTTACTTTTTACTATTATTGTTCTGTCCATAGAATACATGAGCGAATTTAACTTTGTTACTCACTTGTGAAATATGATCACTCTCAAAATAGAAAACAATAATCCATAAATTTGGTAGTAATAAAAAATGATTGGGTTCATGTACAAACTCCATTTGACCTACAGATTTGTTGTACTACATTAAATTTGTGTTGAGAGAAGATAGTTAAGCCTCATCCGTAGCACTTCAATATTGGGGCCTTGAATAGTCTATGGTTGTTCCTTTTGGAATTGATACAGCATGAATTTTTGGATGCAAAATTTACTACTCCCTCCATTCCATAAAAGTTGGCACAGATTTCAATTAGAGCTAGTTTAAAGCCGCGCCAATCTTTATGAAACGGAGGGAGTATGTCTTTAGTTTGTTAACTGTATGAGATTTAGGAGTTGCCTTATGCCCGGTATTGATTATTTGATCCACTAATTATATCGCTTGGGTGTCCTGGGACGAAAGTATTCTGCATTTTCAGTGGCAAACCAGGGAGTTTGGCTACATCAGAGTACAAGATTTATTATAGGATGATTGAAAGTAGGGGATGGCTAGACAGTGCGCAGTTACAATTTAGAGCTACGGGGTGCTCGCTTCCGATAGTCGTAATTAGGAAACCCTATGTCTGACGCGTTTCCTACAATTTAGAGCTACGGGGTGCTCGCTTCTGACAGCCCTAATTCGGAAACCCTATGTCTGACATGTTTCCTGCAATTTTAGAGCTACGGGGTGCTCGCTTCCGACGGCCGTAATTAGAAAATCGTATGTCTGACACGTTTCTTTAAAGGATAGGACTCCTTTCTGCTCGCGCTGGGCACTAACTATCCATGTCACTCCATAATTATCACTAGCTGTGGGCAAAATTTACACCACCTGCCCTCAAATCTAAACCTACATGTATCCACCATTCAAAAAAGAACTCTGCTTCTCACCACTGAAACTGGTACCCAAATACACTGGAAATCCTCATGATCAATTTGATGGACATGTAGCGAGAGTTATGCAGCAAGTAGTCAACTAAAAAGATGACAAGTGTTATATTTCCATCATAAGCAAACTGTCAAACTTCTGCACAAAGCAGAGGGGCGAGCATACTGAAAAGGTAAGAGGACGTAAAAAAGAACCCTAGTAATCACGTACGGAACAAGAATATACCTATGGTGGTCCTATTGCTGAGTCAGAAGCTACAGGAAGTAATTCTGGAGAAATGCCCAGGATAAACTTTGACATGGAAACACCGAATGCTTCAGCTTGATCTACTGTTTTCCCTGTTAATCCACTATGTGCATTGTAACTACAATCAAGAAAACTGCTATTGCTGGTGACACATTTTTGGATTGGCAATTTTTTGCACGTTGCTATATCCTTAAAAGGTAGTCATTATTAACTTATTTCATAGTTAGAAGAACACATGGTTAGTGACATAAACTACTAGATGCAAGTTTTCTGATATGCTTCTTTCCATGAGAGCATGTAGTTGACATAAGGGAGTTGATACTGGTATGGGGCTTGGGGTGGCAGGCTGTCTTGCTTGATCAATCCATCAGAGCGCAAACGCGCACTCGTTAAGATCAGTACTGCCCGTGCAGAAAGTAGATTTCACGTTGACAGTATCGCATTTTGTTTCATTAAAATATTAATTAATCTATGTTCTTTTAGTCCTGACTTTCTTGCTGTAAATATTTGCTGTGCACTGCTATGGTCTTTTTCTTTATCTCTGTGTAAACACTTTGTTTTTTACATTGTTTTCCAATCTTAATGCTTCCCTTTCTCTTTCCATATAAGCAAATGGTAGGCTGTGTGCATTTTTGTTCTAGTTATGGGAAAGACACTTATGGTAGCTTAGGTTCTTACTTAATCTCTCCTTTCTGTTCTAGTTGATTGCTGGATTTCTGGTAGCATGATTGTGTAATTTGTTGCCTATTAGGTTTATTTTACAAGTCATGGTATTATAACTAGATACTAGAAGGCCATTTTTTGTTCCAGTAATGGGAAAGGATTCCTGCTGCTCATATATGCAACACGATAAAAATAATTACATTTCAACTTGCAGCTATCATATTACTAGTCCAAATACAGTTCTTTGTTACATGAATATTGTTGTTGTTTATTGGTTTGAATTCCCTTTGCAACGCCCAGGGTATTATCTAGTTTCATAGGGCAACAAGATACCAAAAAGGCAAAGTAACTTGTCTTGCCAAAAGATAATCACCCTTTTTATCGCTAAGTTGATTTTTCAATTTATTTCATTGCAGATGTAAAGTTCGCCATGGTTACTTGAGCTTTCACAACCTGCACAGACCAGTAAGTTCTGTTTAACATGATTTATGTAAAATTTGATCATTTTTATTTGCAAACAATATTTAATGTAAAGGAAGTATAATCTCTCTGAAGATATCTTAAAACCCATCAATTCCACATGACCATTGGATGGTCAAGTGTCATTTTGTGATTTGTCTGTGTTCGAGAAATTTTTTCTTTCACCCTAGAGTATTAACCACACGAGTTTAGGAATTTTATTCAGTATAAAAGCCTTGTTCTATTTGTATAATCTGTGTTGGTTTATTCCTCACAACTTTGTACTTTGTTTTTTTAATCTAACAGCAAGTGATGGCGAAGAAAAGGGGTCATGGAACCATGAAGGATGCGCTCATCAATGTTGGAAGACATGATTAGTGGGCAAGGTAACGAGGACATGGGTGATGCCGTGATGAAGTGGTCTGCAGCAAATTGTGTTTTTGACTTCTTGCTGGCCAATGGTTAGTTTGTAGTCCAGGCAACATTGTCCGTAATGACCTGATGTCATGTTGCATTTGGAATGGTCAAATGTGTGCCAACTTCTCTGTACCGTTGCCTGCCTGGCCCTCTGGTCTTGACATCATGCTGCGTGGTCACTGGTTTGGACGAATAAGTTATTTTGTTATGCTTTGCATGTTAAAAATGAGATGACGGCGTCAAGATTAGGATTAGTGTGACCGCCAGCGGTTGCTAGCAACCACATCAAGAATCTATTGCCAAAAGGCGCTTGTTCAGAGGTATGCCGTCGGACATGCACCTCCCTGTCTTACACTGCTTAAATCAGAGCGTAGATTCCCACTAGCATTTGTATATGGGTTTTTTTATTTCCTAAAAGAGTTTCGTTCTAACAGTTTTTTCTCGGAACAAGAAAATACTAATGAAAAGCGTCCATTGTCTAAAAATACTAATGAAAAGCGTCCATTGTCTAATGGATAGGACAGAGGTCTTCTAAACCTTTGGTATAGGTTCAAATCCTGTTGGACGCAATCTTATTTCTATCTATTCTTTAAATAACTATATTGAAAACTAAGAAAAAAAATTTTGATGATTTAAATCAAAAAAATTTCTCAACAATTCCTCTTCTACTAACAAGAGTAGACATGCTAAATTTATGTTTGTTCCTGAAGGGAAAACCGTTCGAGCTGTTCCTGAATAGCTTCCTTCAAAAGGATTTCCGCTTGCTCGGTGAATGTCTTGCTAGAAGATATAATTTCTTTGAATTGAGGTTTAGTATCTTTTAGGTTTTTACGTAACTTACCTAGAAATTTATTTACCTGTTCAAGAGATAAGAGTGCGAGGTTCTGGACTTTGATTAATCGATGGAGATACGAGTAAATTTAGTCAAATCCTTAACTACCGCAGCTTACTTCGACGCGTCGTAATGATTCCGTCCAACTGATGAACGACATCGTCTTCCTTGGGGGAGTTAAAAAGCAGTCCGACAGAAATACTGAGTAAGTAGGAAACAATTATCCTTTTTTAGAATGAACAGAACAGAACAGAATCAAGTAAATTAGCAAGCACTCGCCAATTTATTTCCCCTAATTTTGACCATCTAATAATGCAACCAAACCAACCAAGGAGATGAATAGAATGACACACATGGACGGAAACAAATCTGTTACATGAGGCCCGGGCGAGAATGGAAGGGGAAGTGCGGCGTCGTCAGGGCAGCCCGGTCAAGGTTGCTGCTCCTCTTCTTCTTCTCCTCCTTTACCACCGGTTGCTTCTTCCCCTGTTTCGCCGGCTGCTTCTTCTTGCTATTGCCACCAGAAGAACCATTCGCAGACGACGCTGATGAAGAGACAGAGTTGTTCTTGGGGAGCACCTTGGGGACTGACGGCACGCAAAAGAAGCCCATGGCTGCCACTACTCTGTTCTTCTTCTTCAACTAACAGCTTCTATAAAGCTCTCTCTGTTTTTCTTCAGCTTATATAAAGCTCTGTTGTTCTTTCTGTTCTCTGTGTGTGTTGGTACTAAAGGAGAGGATCATGGCGACCCTTTTATAGTGAACCAGTGCACTTGCTGCTGCTCCAAGCTTCCAGCGGAAGGTTGCTACTCAGAAACTGCTCCCTAATTTTTCCGTTTAATGTTGACACGTGCATCTATCTCGCTTTCCATCGGCAGTGACGCACGCATATAGGCTAGGCGCGGGGTGCAAGCACCTTGTGGTGGCCAGCCTGAGGGACTGACATTGGGGCAGGTAAAATCCTATGTCCCCACCTGTCAGTGAAAGAGGTACATGGTGCGGCATGTATGTCTCGTTTCCTCGGGGACCGCTGAATTTTTCCTTGGCGTTGCAGCTGGCAGTTGTCTTGGTCAGGTGCCGTTGATGCGTTGACTGAAGCACGTGGGGTAAGATGAGGTGAGCTTCCTTGGCAGTCAAGCTTCTCAGATAGAACAGACAAATTCTTTCTTTCACTCGTAGTATTATCCAAAGCGATTTTGTTCATTTGGATTGGAAATGACAACTCTGCCAGTCATCTGTTCGGGTAGAAAGTGGGTGGAAGCCCTTTTGTTTTGACCATGCATCTTCTTCTCTCACATTTTTTTTCTCCTGGGATAGAAAGTGGGTGGAGGAACTCGTTTGCTTGAATCTAAAGTTTAACGGACCAAGTAAATATTGTTATTTTTAGATTAGGTCATACAAGTAATGTACTATTTGAATTTTATTCCTCACAACTTTGTACTTTGCTTTTTTAATCTAACAGCAATGATGGCGAAGAAAAGGGGTCATCTTAAAACCCATCAATCCCACATCAAGTGTCATGGAACCCTGAAGGATGATCCGTAATGTTGGAATATATGATTAGTGGTCAAGGTAACGGGGACATGTTAAACCTTTTGGCGTTATGTTAGGATTTCGCAGGCGCGGAAAATGGTGATGCCATGGCCTTGGCCATGTACGAGGTGTGCTTCTTGGCAGGCAGGCTTCTCAGATAAAACAAACTTCTTTCTTTCATTTTTCTATATTTTCCAGGAAAACGATTTTGTTCATGTGGACTGAAAATCAAAGCTCGGCCAATCATCTCTTGGGATAGAAACTGGGTGGAAGCCGTTTTCGTTTTGTTTTGACCATGCATTTTTCTCTTCTCTCGCAATTTGGGCCAGAACTATTGAGCGCACGTGCCCATGGGAAATATTGCGTGCGGCGTCTCATCTGCTAGCTAAATCCATGTGATTTACTTCATTATTTTTTAATAATTTTTTATCTCTTAAACCGTGCACATGATTGGCGATCCGTTTTCACCCTTGGTTTGTGTCGAGATCTACAAAGCTATATCCCGCTATGTTTTGACAAAAAAAAATTAAAACGTTATCAGGTTATGTTACTTGTTACCAGATTATGACCACGTAGTTACCATGTTAATATCACCTGGTTACCAACCATTTTGTGTGAGATCGAGATAGGCAATCACACCGGGGGGGGGGGGGGGGGTTGAATGATTGCGCGGAAGCAAATTAAAACTTTTCTCGAAATTTCAAACCCTAAATCACCTTTCTGTCCGTGATAGTAAAACAGCCGTAACTTTTGATTAGATGAACCAAAAAATATGTACGAATATGAAAAAGAAAGGTATTGAAATTATCTAACCAATGCAATAAGAATCAGCTCAATTGGACTTACCAATAAAAAGATATGATCAAATCTGTAACAGCTGACAGAAAGTTACGAGAATTAATCTATAATCGATTTCGAGAAATAACAAGAAAGATGAAGTAATCGCGATCTTTCTTGATCTCGTGGTAAACGTGCAGCAAAGTATTATGAACTTGTGATAAACCTGCAGCAAAGTGTTAGAAAGATCTAGCACGAAGAATCCACGAAGATCCGAGAAGAACAGAGATGACACCGCCAACGAATCTCTTTATTGCAACGATGTCGATCGATTACAAAAGATGCAACCATGCATCCAAGAACTCTCCAAAAATTGATCTAAATCTAAAACTCTGAGTTTCTTCACGTCCTTGCTAAAAGTCTAGCTAGGACGTCCTTTATTTCTAAGGGAAAATCCGCGACCCTAAAACGAGTCCGAATCCAACACGAACTCCTCTGTCCCGGTCGTTATTCTGTCCGTGGGGCCCACAGACGATCTCGGATTGAGATGACTCCAAAAGCAAAGTTGTTCGCCTCGACGACGCTCACAACTTTCATGTGGACGACTTTTACATCGGACGCCATATTGATGACGCTACAGTTTAATTTTAAACAGCTCTCATCCAGCCACGACTAGACCTACATGTTTTCTCCATGCCATCAACTCTTCTTGTGACGTCTTCAAAACTCGACCATCACGTGTCGAATATCTCCAGTACCGTACATCTTCGGTATAAACAACGTCAACAAACCGGTGCCCTGCCGGATCATCGTAGTCTTCACTTACATTGTTACTTCGCACGAACATCCCGCATGATTTTGATCCCTCGACCTCAGCTCCTCCCAAGTTTCATCCCTCGATCCCGTCATCGACCACGTTCCTCTAGCTCCGGTAACTCCTGAAAGTGAACACACAAATAATCAGTACGAGCACAAATTCGCGACTTGACTCAGGGTAAGTTTCACACAACTCACGCCATATTTTCACATAAGAAACTAATGGATCAACACACCACTAGCAAAGCACTAAGTCCAAACAAGATACATGTCATCACATAAGTATCCATATTATCAAAGTATCCACATCAATGTTTCACCTCAAACACTTGACAATGTTACACATCACATATGATTTCACACTTTGTTACCAGTTTGGCTTAAGTATCCACATGCACCTATGTAAAAGACTAAGATCGTTGTATTTCTATGTTCCGATGACATCTTTTACTTGTCCAAACGTTTCAGTACTCATTTTCTGATGATAACATTGGTATGAATAAATACATGTTTTTTACTTGATAGCCCGTGCGTTGCAATGGAACAACAAAATAAAATGACTCACTTAAAGACATGCATCAAAACTTTCTCTCTCTCTCCCCCTCTCTCTTGTCTTCTTTGACGATCATTAAACATCCCATTAAAAAAAGTTCTCTTACGAAAATTTGGTATATATACTCTACTCTCAGAAGTAATAGGCAACTACGGTCTCGAAAAAAAAGAATAGACGACTAATTAAAGTAAATCACCTGGTCAATAAAACTAAAAATACAGTAAACCATTATCTCCCTGACACATTCAAAGTTCAAACCACATATCTTCATGGACATTGCATATCTGAGGCTTTAACTTATGAGAACTTTTCTTTCTCGAAACCTAAACCAGAAATCACAACGTTCCACAAGACGGCATCCAATTTGAGTCAGTTGTAACTTGTAAGCAAAGTACCCATAAGCCCTAGTAAGCATTGCACACGGATTTTTAAAGCTTTGAAGCTGGACGAGATCGATCTCATCCACTCCGCTATCAAGCCAATGCTAGAACCAACGCCACCTCCAAGGGCCGAAACTTTGTGCCACCGGTAAACACCGCTCCAAAACCTCACCTTACGCCCCCGACCAATCCCCACGCCTCAGCTTACAAATCTCCAACCTCACACGAACAGATTTTTGGATAAGACTCACACGAACAGATCAAACCACCAAAGCTGCCCGTAACAAAGCAGCAGCATCTAGGTGCCTGGTCGGAGCCCTGGGGCATGAACTCTGTACATCCCCGGGGACACGCCGAGGTCGGCGGTGTTGAGCTGAGGAACCGCGTGGGCGTGGCGACGTCCACCAAGCGCACGAAGGCGCACGCGTCGAGGTCCGGCATGATCAGCGCAGCTAGCAGGCTGGGCTTTTCTCTCAGTGTGTGTATGCGTTTCTTTGAGATCACGATAAAATGGATTGTTTTTTCTGCAGGTAAAAAGGATCGTGTTGTAACTACAAGAACATCAACTCGCAAAATTTAGCGCACGACGTGGTAAAATTCATACGCAAATGCCGAAGAAGAATACTCTGCAACAAATTGCGCCTGTAACTATAAGGCAGATTTTCACGTACCTAATACTCCGTCTGCCCTTAATGGAGTATTAGAGAAGGGCAATCCTTACTTTTCACATTTTCATACATTAGTAAAAAATAAATTAGAGTTTCTCTCCTTCCTAATCGATTAGAGCGCCGCCGCCTGCTTCCTCGTCACAGATCGCCGCCGTCCTCCACTCTCATCACAGCGCGCCGCCGTTCTGCTCCCTCTCTCCGGCGACCGCTCGTCGTCACTAGCCTCCTGCCTGGGCGAGGTTAACGGACGCCTGATCTGGGCACTGGGGAGTGGGGCTACCTCGCGACCGACTCGCCTTCGTGCTGCGCGCGGTGTGCCTCGCTGCCGGGTTTGTGTCCTTGGTGACGCTCTTCAGGCTCAACCGCAGGTCACCATTCTGGATGTTTCTATTCTGCGCGGCGCTCCTGGTCGCCGTGGCGGTCGCCTACGACTATCTCGAGGTCGTCTGCGCGGCGGTGCCTCCAGCGTCGGTCGGGAGACAGAGGCGCAGCGGGGTGCGCGTGACGGCAGGAAGACACAGTGGGCTCTCTGCGCGGCTGCGACGTGGGCACTGAGCGGTCGCACTGGCGATGTGCACCTCACGACGATGTGGTCTCCCGTGACCGTGGTGGTGTTTGTGGGGGGCGGGGCGTCTGCCGTTGCATTGGCGGCTTGGTAGTGTCTGCAGTGGACGAGCTGATAGGTGGAGACGACACGGGAGAAGGCGCGGCGGCCGTGGAGTACCCCAGCCCACCGTCGCCACCAGGCCCGGCGAGGCCGCCGCGACGACCCTCGTGCGAACCATCTGCGACCAGCGAGGTCGCTCGTTCCATCACCATGCGCTGGCGTGTCCGGTGGACTCGACAGCTCCGCTACTTTGCTGCCTCCGCCGCCATCGAGGAGGCCTGCAATCGGGGCCACGGGGATCGACGGGATACAGTTTTACCCCTGTCTGCGGAATACTCCGTCTCATTTCCACCTGATACTCCACACGCCCAAATTAGAGTATCAGGGAGTACTAACTCATGTGAGCCCTTAGATCAAAGTAAATGGGCGGCTCAAATTAATCTTGGGGTACTGTAGAATAGCCCAACTATAAAAACATCACGTTGCAAAAATTAAGCTAATTATTAATCTAAGTTGGAGTTGCAAAAAGTCAGCACACAAATTTCACTCGTAATTTATGAAGAGACATTAAGTTGCAACTGCAAAAAAGAAGCAAAAAATTAAATTTTTAATTGCTAAACTAAGTTGTGGTTGAAAAAAGTCAGCACAGAAATTTTGCTTGTAATTTGTGAAAAGATACTAAAGATGCAACTGCAGAAATGAAACTCAAAGTGTGCATTTATTAAAGAAAAATAGAGACCTGAAATAACACATCAACTACTTCCGATTAACATAGCTAGAGAAACTAAATCAATGAAATATAAAGAAAAACATACATGGCAAATATTAATTTAGAAGATGCACTTACCCTAACTACATACTCTTAACATTGCATATAAAAAAAAGAGAAGAGGTAATGAAAACAAAGAAAAGCGAAGAGAAACAAGAATAATAATAAGAAAAGCGAAGATAAACAAGAATAATAATAAGAAAAGTGAAGCAAGTTATAAATAAGAAACCAAAAATAGAAAGAAAAAACAGGAAAACAAAAAAATACCCGGAAAAAATGAAACACTGAGAACTCGAACATCCAACTTTGGAATGACCACACTAACCACCAGGCCAACAAGCTAATGCTATCCTAATTCAGTAGTTCCGCTATTCAATCTGTATTCGCACAACTTCAACACGGATCTTGGCACAAGATCGGACGGTCCACACCATTGACTGAGAAATAACAATTCTCAGGCGACCGAGAATTAGCAAAACCGATTAAATAACTAATTGGCTTCATCTTTTAAATATTGCTTAATGTTTCAGATTTAACAAGTTGGCCAATCAAATGTTGACACATGTCACCCTTGCTTGGCTTGTCAGTTGTTGATACGTGTTACCCTTACTTTTGTTATTCCGTTGCAACACACGGGCATTTCAGCTAGTTATGTCAAATATCTACATGATCTTTTTAGGTCGTTAACTATATGGAGATATCTCTAGAAGTATCAGTGTAACTATATAGCAACATATCATTAGATGTACTATATCAAACCGTACTGCAAAAATGGCTACAACACCAACTATACAATGGTTTGTAACTGCACATCATTCAAGTTGTCTCTCAAACTCGGTGGTTATATAAAGGAGAATATTAGAGCGTCAATATATAGCTATTGTATCATTATATATATAGCCAACAAATCAATTGGAGTGTGCTACTTCGTATAACTCCAATAATCTATTAAAACATGTTATTTAATGTGATAAAGTACAGTCCAATATCTAGAAAAAAATAAATATTTTTTAAATTCATTAAAAAAATATTTTGTAACCATAAGAAAATTTTGAACATTACATGTCTATGTATTTCGTTCTTATTTATTTTATTTTAGTTTACTAATAGACTCTCCTCTAAAAATAAAATTAGTGTCATGAATGTCAAAATACTATATGATACAAATTGCGCTTGCAAGTGGTGTACTCGTATAAATATTCATCACATGCTCAAAATTACCTTTTTGTCATTCAATTATTTACAGTGCAAATTAGGCATACACCCATGCGGCAATATGCACTCGATTTCATTATTTTTTTGCATCTGTTGTGACAAAAATATGTATTTCATTGGAAGATAGTGTTCGTGGAGAAGGTGGATCTGGATGTTCGGACAAACTGATTTGAGGAGAAAGGAAGAAAATTACCAGGAATATGAGTAGTTGCGCACGGCCAATCAATTATATTGAATCATGTATTGTTTTTTTTCGAGCGGAGCAGACGCAGCGGATTATACCAGCGCAAGATCTGAGGATGTTGCGGGCACGACCTTGTCGTCGCTGGAGCCCTCGGAGTGTGGCAACGGCGGCGGATGCGGATGCCTTGTGCCGCGGCGATTGTGTTGATCGACTTGCGGCTCTCCCACTGGATCACCTCCTCTGAGTTAAACAACATCTCATTGTGCTGTAGCGCGTACAAGATCGAGTCCTGATCCATCGACCCAAATTACAAGCCGAAGGAATGAATAGGACCAAAAAGGGGCCGAAAAAAATCTTAAACAGAAATTAATTAAAAGCAAACAACATGATCGAGATGCTTCTAGAAGGCACATCATGGCGGCGGCGCGGACGAAGATGGACGTTGACAGCGAGCGGTGGGCGGAGGAGGATGCTGGGGAGAAGGCTGCAGGGTGAAGCGGCGAGGCGGCGAGGAGAGACTCCATGGTAACATATACGATAGTTGGTGGGAGACGGGAAGAGGAGAATCTAGGGAGAGAGAGAATCTGGCCGGTGAGAGGTGGCGCGACAACAGAGTGCTTGTGCATGCCTTGATATCTAATTAGTTTCGGATTTGTACCAAAGTCAGGTGTTTGTAAATCCCTCTTGTTCTGTGTGGTCTTGTGCAGTAGAATGTGTAATATATACACACGTATGTTAAAAGTTGTAAACTCAGATTTGCGTGATTGGTTTTGGATAAATCTAACAAATCTGCTTCCCATTTTGATACTGCTTATCAAAACCACGTAGTCGATCATTCGATAAAATATGGTTCCAGCATTGATAACTTGATCACAACTTTATCATTATATACCTACCCCCAAGCGTATAAAGAAAATCTCCCGGGTTCCGTATGTGCATCGACATTGGACTGTTTACCTACCTCCCTTATTAAGCTAGCGTGCGCTATATGATATGTGATCTTCACGATGCATCGAGTCTCGTCTACATGACTCCATCCATCTTGTTCTGATACCGCATAACCAAAGTTGGTACTGAATGGTGCAAGTCGGTACCAAATAGATGTGGTCATTTGGGAAGATCGAGCACGAAGAAAATCAAAAGAACTATTAAGGAATTAAAAATAAAATATAAACTATAAGTCTTGTTGAGGAGTTGCTTTGGTTGAACATTGCTACAAAACAAGGGCCTTATGAAAAATAGATAAAGATATGTCCATATTTTCATTTATTGGGCCACGATTTACTTGTCAATGGTGCAAATTCCGCAACAAACTGAAGATGGGTGGTGGTGGGGGGGGGGGGGGTTGACGATTTTAGATGATATACATTGCGAATTTGCGATTTTCTGAAGACTCGTTGATGCTTACTACTATGCAATATTGGGAAAATTATGGGCAAACAGGACTATTCGTTTAAGTGCCCTCGAATGGGGAACAAAAGCCAAAAAAAAGTTGGAAAATATTCAAAGAAATCTTCCCACTTCCCCATAGAAGTGAACTATCAGAACATAAGATACACACAAATGTCAGCATAATCGAGGCGGAAAATTGCTGACTTGACCTTGTTCAAGCTTGTCCTCGCCATTCACTTTGTAAGACATTTGAATACGCATTGCAAGGTTTCTGCATGTTCAAAGAAATAGAGATAACAAGATAAACTAGCTATAACAATGGGGCAAAAGATAAGTCCAAAACACTGAAGAGAACCATGTACTCAATAATCGTGGCATTCCAGGAATCATGTTTAAGTATCATGCAAAAAGGTACTATCATGGTACGACAAGCTAGATCCCATGTTGATATGTTTTGACAACTTCTTTTTGTCAAATGTTACCAAGTTATGTTACTTGTTATCAGATTATGACTACGTGGTTACCATGTTAATCACCTGGTTACCAACCACTTTGTTACCAGTTTGCTAAGTATCCACATGCACCTACGTAAAAGACTTATTTCTATGTCCCGATGTCATCTTTTACTTGTCCAAACCTTTCGGTACTCATTTTCTGATAATAACATTGCAATGAATAAATAAATGTTTTTTACTTGATAGCCATATATTAACAATGGACCGATTGTTAATATGCTAATCTTTCTCAACTAATATGGTAACCATGATAGTATAATCTGTTAACCGATGGCGTCGGAAAAATATCATCAAAATATAATAAATCGGGATCGGTTAGGGTTCGAAACTCAGGAATTAAGAGGTTAATTTCTAATTCATATTTCGTCTATGAGGTCAGGTTTTAAAATGGACATTTCTCTTCGTCTGAGGAGTTCTTTACCAAAAGTCCTGTCAGCAAAGTTTAACGTGTCTTATAAGTATATATTTAAAGCATAGGAGTATTGATTATCTGAGCAAACACCAAAAAATCAAATTCATGTCTCCAAAGCTTTGGCTTTTGCACATGGTTTGCTTGAAGTCCCAAACAATGATGTGTTATTTCTTGTGTCTGTGCTAAAAGGCTAGCTAATCACGTGGGAAGCTTAATCGTTGGTTCATTTGGACCAACATCTCTTGTGGGCTCAACCTGAATTGAACAATAGAAGTCTGTTTTTTAAATAAAGAAATGCACGTATGTCGGTGAGTAAAAATGAATTCGAAATATTTCATGACGAATTAAATGGAAATATTTCCACCTGATCAATAATCTAAACAACACTCTGTTTTTACTCTTGCAAGATTATTAGATGCCTTGTTGTCTTTTTTTTTGGAGAATTGATGCCTTGTTGTCGTTCACTACGGGCCTCTTCGGGCCGTAAAATTGGAAGGCGCAAGAGAGATTTTGTGAAATCATATGTGATGTGTAACATTGGCACGTGTTTTAGGTGAAACATTGATGTGAATACTTTGTATAATATAGATACTTATGTCATGAGATGTATCTTGTTTGGACTTAGTGCTTTGCTAGTGGTGTGTTGATCCATTAGTTTCTTATATGAAAACATGGTGTGAGTTGTGCGAAACTTACCCCCTCGAGTCAAGTCATGGACTTGTGCTCGTACTGGTTATTTGTGTGTTTGCTTTCAGGTGTTGCCGGAGCTAGAGGAACATGGTCGATGACGGGATCGAGGGACGAAGCTTGGGAGGAGCTGAGGTCGAGGGATCAAGGTCATACGGGACGTTCGTGCGAAGTAACAATGGAAGTGAAGCTTACGATGATCCGGGAGGGCACCAGTTTGTCGTACGTTGTTTATACCAGAGATGTATGGTATTTGAGATATTCGACACGTGATGGTCGAGTTTTGAAGACATCACAAGAAGAGTTGATGGCATGAAGTGGCATCGACGTGAAGACATGTGGGTCCAGCCGTGGTTGGATGAGAGCTGTTTAAAGATTAAACAGTAGCGTCATCAAGATGGCGTCCGATGGAAAAGTGGTCTACATGAAATTTGTGCGGGTCGTCGAGGCAGAACAACTTTTCTTTTGGAGTCATCTCAATCCGAGATCATATGCGGGCCCCATGGGCAGAATACCGACCGGGATAGAGGAGTTCGTGTTGGATTCGGACTCGATTTAGGGTCGCGACTTTTCCCAAATAAATAGAAGGCGTCCTAGCTAGGGTTTTGGCAAGGACGTGAGGGAACTCAGAGCTTTGGATCTAGATCAATTCTTGCAGAGTTCTTGGATGCATGGTTGCATCTTTTGTAATCGATCGACATTGTTGCAATTAAGAGATTTGTTGGCGGTGTCATTTTTGTTCTTCTCTGATCTTCGTGGATTATTCGTGCTAGATCTTTCTAACACTTTGCTGCAGATTTATCACGAGTTCATAATACTTTGCTGCAGGTTTATCACGAGATCAAGGAAAGATCGTGATTACTTCATCTTTCTTGTTATTCCTCGAAATTGATTATAGATTAATTCTCGTAACTTTCTGTCAGCCGTTACTGTTTTGATCATATCTTTTGATTGGTACATACTATTGAGCTGATTTTTGTCGCGTTGGTTAGATGATTTCAATACTTTTCTTTTGCATACTCGTACGTACAGAAAGGTGATTTAGGGTTTGAACTTTCGAGAAAAGTTTTAATTTGCTTCCGCGCAATCATTCACCACCCCCCTCTGATTGCCTATCTTGATCTCACAGATTTGTCTAATGCATCATGGGCCACTTAGAGCAACTAATGGGCCGACTGGAACACAGTCAGATCCATGAGCGATGGGCTGGTATAAATATTGGCCTGCGAGCCGTAACGTAAGGTATCACATACCTTTCCATCTGTCTCTCTCTCGCCCTCCCCTAAAAAAAATCTGTCTCTCTCGCCCCAGCCACTGCCTCCTGCCGTTGAAATGGTTCAGGGTTTTTAGGCCGCATCATCCGCACGGCCAACGCCAGATCCAGCCAGATCCAAAGGTTTTTTTTTTGTTTTTTCTCGCCCTGTGATCTATCCCTCCGATCCTAAATATTTGTCGTTGTTTTAGTTCAAATTTGAAAAATTTAGGATGGGAGGGAGTATCCTCTTGCTTTTTAAAAAAAAATCATCAGATGAGGAAACATCGTCATATGGATCTGCCGCAAATCTCTGTTCTTATTTTGGCAGATACGGGAGCGTTCAATTTTATAAAAAAAAAACATCAGACAGAATGTGTGGTGTTTGCCTCTCATTCTGGTCTTCTTTTTTATTTGATTATATAACATGAGGTGAATAGTATATTGCCCTATACTTGCCAGCGCTCAGATCCGCGGCAAGCTGGTTGCCCTATACTTTTTTATTTCACAATCGCATCACCACACAATTTATACTCATTTCCTTGATTTTGATTCGGAAAAAATGCAAGTCATCGGAGGTAGTGACCCGTTGGGATCCATGCCTGTGACAATTATTATTTTTGTAACGGTACTTCTGATGCCCGACACGAAGATAAATCGAGCAGCTGCTCCACCCACATGCAGCTGCAGGATGGGGGACGTGCGGGATGCGAAACGCCGCTGACACACACTACCAGGATCACAGAATTTAGTGTTTTCATGGAGCTGAAAAAACGCTCTCTTGCAGTGGTCGCCGTCGCCCGTCACACGTACGGCTTATATAGCTTTGAAAAATTGCCAGCAAGAGACCGTGGGTTGCTCATGTATGTATGAGTATGTTTTTTGTTGTTGAGAACACAAATTAATCAATACACACTGCCCGCGTTTATTGAAGACTGAAGTCATGCATGGAAGGTCCGAGCTAGAGTAAAACTGCTAAGCTACAAGAGTATTTTTGTGCCACACATATATTGATTTTTGCCTAACGGGTAATTAATCTAGCTCGTTGCAGAAACCGCAGCCGTCATGGAGAAGGGTTCCCCGTCCGAGCAAGCCCTCAGGCAAGAGAGGTTCGAGGAGATGTGCGGCATGTATCCTTTGCTCGGGCACAGGATGGAGCTCCTCGCGGAGCAAGACCCTTTCTTCAGAAGCGCCTTTGTTCTGCTAGATGCCGAGACGGCGCGTACGCTCGAGGATGAACTTGAGTCATTGAAAGCCGAGGAAATTGAGTCCGAAGCTCCGAAGGCATATGAAGAGTTTGCCAATGATATGGAAAGGTATGACATGTGGTTTTTATTATTTTACTTCTTTTTTTAATATTATTCTATCTATAGACTCATGTGCATATTATGGGATCGGAGGGAGTAGTCATTATTAAGATTTTTCATAGTTAGAAGAACACAAGGTTAGTGACATAAAGTACTAGATGCAAGTTTTGTGATATGCTTCTTTCCTTTCCTTGAGAGTATGTAGTTGACATAAGGGAGTTGATACTGGTGCGGAGCGCAAACGCGCACTTGTTTAAGACTGCCTGTGCAGAAATTAGATTTCATGTTGAAAGTGTTGCATTTTGTTTCGTTAAAAGATTAATTAATCTATGTTCTTCTAGTCCTGACTTTCTTGCTGTAAATATTTGCTGTGCACTGCTATGGTCTTTTTCTTTGTCTTGCTTGATAAATGATAATACCTTATGTCCTTATCCCACTTGTTTCCTTATCTCTGTATAAACACTTTGTTCTTTGACATTGTTTTCCAATCTTAATGCTTCCCTATTCTCTTTCTATATAAGCAAATGGTAAGCTGTGCATTTTTGTTCTAGTTATGGGAAAGACAATTATGGTAGCTTAGGTTCTTACTTAATCTCTCATTTCTGTGCTAATTGATTGCTTGATTTCTCAGGTAGCATGATTGTGTAATTTGTTGCCTATTTGGTTTATTTTGCAAGTCATGGTATTATAACAAGATACTAGAAGGCCATTTTCTAGTTCCGGTAACGGGAAGGATTCCTGCTGATCATATATGCAACACAGTAAAAATAATTACATTACAACCTGCAGCTAATACATTACTAGTCAAAATATAGTTCTTCTTTGTTACATGAATATTACGAATGTTTATTGCTTTGAATCCCCTTTGCAACATCCGGGATATTATCTAGTTTCATAGAGCAATAAGATACCAAAAAGGCAAAGTAATTTACTTGTCTTTGCCATAAAAAATAATTATAGTACCTTTTTTCGTGCTAAGTTGATTTTTCAATTTATTTCATTGCAGATGTAAAGTTCGCCATGGTTACTTGAGCTTTCACAACCTGCATAGACATGTAAGTTCTATTTAACATGATTTATGTAAAATTTGATCATTTATCTTTGCAAACAATATTTAATGTAAAGTAAGTATAATCTCTCTGAAGATATCTTAAAACCCATCAATTCCACATGAGTAAAAATGGTACTTTTATGATTTGTCTATAGCTTTTCACTCCCCACAATGACGCCTGTGTTCGAGAAAGATTTTTCTCTCGCCCTAGAGTATTAAGCACACAAGTTTATGAATTTTATTCGCTATAAAAGCCTTGTTCTATTTGAATACTGTGTGTTGGTTTGTTCCACACAACTTTATACTCCGTACTTTGTTTTCTAATCTAACAGCAAGTGATGGCGAAGAAAAGGGGCCATGGAACCCTGAAGGATGCTCAGTAATGTTGGAAGATATGATTAGTGGTCAAGATAACGGGGGGACATAGTTAAATCTTTTGGCGTTAGGATTTCGCAGTTTAGCTTCTGGAGCAGAAAATGGCGATGCCGTGTTCTGCAGCAAATTGTGTTTTGCCTCCTTGGTGGTCAATGGTTAGTCATGAGCGGTAAATAGCAGAACTCTGGTGTGTCTCTAATGACCTGATGTCATGTTTGTTTGACCAAATGTGTGCCAACTTGTCTGTACTGTTGTCTGTTCATCTGATCTTGACATAATGCCTTGTGATCAATGGTTTTGTCGAATCAATTATGTCGTTATGCTTAGCATGTTAGAAATGAGATGTTGTGCCAGCAACACACCAAGACACCAGAGGTTGGCAATGCAATATAAAAGCAGGCGAAAACAGTTATTATCTTTTTTTTAGAATGACCAGAAAGAATCATCTCTCAAGTAAATTAATAATCACCCGCAAATTGATTTCCCCTGGTTTTGATTATAAAAAGCCCACGAGATGAACAAATACAATTATACAACACACATTGACAGCCAGAAACAAATCTCCGAGTCGGAATTAAGCCGAGCTGATCAGCTTTGTTGTTCCTACAAAGCTAGCTCGTTGATTCTTCAAACCAATAGCTTCTACAAAGCTCTCTCTGTTATTCTGAGTAAAGCTCTGTTGTTTTTAATTTGGGGTAGATATAATCTAGAAAACATCAAAAAAACCTAGTATCAAACAAGGCCTTAAAATAATTTTCCATTTGATTCTAGATTACGAGCACAATGTTGACTCGTGCATCTCGCTTTCCATCGCACGCACGTAGTCTAGACGCCGTGTTGCACGCATCTTGTGGTCAGCCATGGCACTGACATGTGGGCGAGGAAACACCTGTGGTCAGTCCGTCAGTGAGATAAGGAGAGGGCGCGGCAGGTACGTCTCGTTTCCTCAGGGGCTGCTGGAATTTTCCTTGGCGTTGCAGCTGGCTGGCGTCTTGGTCTGTTGGTCAGGTGTCATTGATGCGTTGACTGATGCACGTGGGGTGAGATGAGGAGAGCTTCCTCGGCAGGCAAGCTTTCTTTCGTTCTTTCTTCCACTCTTATCTAAAACAATTTTGTACATACTGTTATTTTGTTTTGACCATGAGGATGAAAGCTCTGCCAATCATCTGCTGGGATAGAAAGTGGGTGGAAGCCCTTTTGTTTTGACCATGCATCTTCTTCTCCCATGTGTACATACTGTTATTTTTAGATTTGGTATCATGCAAGTAATGTAATGTACCGACCTAGTCTTGTTCCCAATTTTAAAAAATGACAGCACAGCACATGTGTTCTAATGCAATAAAAAATCCTGCAAGTTTGGCACGCATGGTAATTTCTGAAAATTTCGAAAGACTTGTTTGGCAAGAGAGCAAATTTTAGACATAATCTCCTTGATGAACCTTGCTTGGGAAGAATTGCACCACCTGCACTCGACCTCCTTAAGCCACCACAAGAAGAAACAACAATTATCTTCCTTTTCAAAAAAAAACAGCAACACGTGTTTACTCACTCACATGCCTCGTCATGTTTTGTGAATCGAGCCGATCCCGACACCTCATGGTTTTGAATTTTGCTAGTCAGGACGGTTTTGAATCGTGCAAAGTCGACTCAGGTCCTAACCGAGTGGCTATATAAAAAGAGGTGTATTGTCCAGAATCTCAACCTTCATGTCCTACCCATCACTCTTCCACTCTTACTGTCCTACTTATGCTTATCACTCCTAAGACCACATGCACGGTTGTTCAAGAGAGTTGACCTTTGCAACTGAGTCATTCGAGATTGTGCACCGGAGATGACCGATAAGGTTTTTGCGGACCGTCCTCACACCATTACTCGCTTTTGATCAACGATATCTTCATCACCATAGACGACAAACCAACAACGACGATTCCACCAACACCGCGGCTTCGCCCACTGCTTCTGCTAATGTCCCCCACTTGTTACTTGTCCTATTGTTAAGTTTGACTTCCTATTTTACCAAAACTTGGTAAAGTCAAATCCTTTGCATGTGTTGTCACAACTTATTGATTTCGTCCACCTGATGAACTGACATCATGCATCTTCCTTACAGAAGTTAATCACATGGATGCAATTAAGTGGGGGGGGGGGGGGGGTTGCTAGGGAGTGTGCGCGCACTTTTGGCATAAAAAGTTGCCCCCGACCAGATAACAGTCCTCCTGTGGTCCCCGTGCATGTGACAGTGACATTTGCTTCTCTCCTCCTGTTGTGGTCCCCGCGCTCCCCACGTGACGCCAAAACAAACAGTTCAGATATCAAATGCTTCTTCCCCTCCTCTACACTGCCACACGTTTCTTCATCTAATCGAGAAAAAAAAAACCCACAAATTACATTCGACGCAAACAACTCTATCAGATCTCTCTCTTCTTCTGTTCTATGAGAGCATTACCGAAAGTTACTTTGTCAGGCTCTGGTCGATGTAACTTTTAACGTCACGATTACATCTAAAAAAAATCTAAAAAGTAACTTTAAGCATCAAAACTACATCTACTTGATTCATAAAAGTAACTTCATGCACTGAAATTACATCCAACAGAATAAGAAAGTAACTTTGATCCAAAATTTACATGAAGCAGAATCACAAAGTAACTCTGACACATAAGTTGCATCAATTTACATCAAGCACTGGACACAATTCAGATTAAGGGAGTATGGACACACACAGGCACATGAGCTAGGTTTGTACCTGGCGATTAGAACCAAAGGTGAGCGAGTATATATGCACCTCACCATGAAGCAGATCCATTTGCACATGGGAGGAGGGCATGGCGGCAAAGGTCGTGAGGAAAGCCGGGTCGCAGAGGACGGAGCTCCAGCGACGTGAGCTGGAACGAAGGCAGAAGAGCAGGAAGGACGCGTGCAAGCACCTGGACGAGGAGGTCGTCTGGCGCCGCCCAGACGCGGCCCCCATCCGGACGTCGGCGGCTGCCGAGGCGTGGCGTCCCCCCGCCTTGCTGTTGGGCATTGCGGCACGGGTCTTCTCTTCCAGCCATGAGCACGGCTGCGACGAGCTTGTGTGCGTGCTCGCCGACGCCGTTGTATGTTCCATCGCCGCTGATTAGGTTTGGGAGGCCGGGGGTGTGGGCGCACGAGGCCGGGTTGGGATTGGGGTTGGGGGCGCCCGGCGGAAGAGGGGGAGGCCGGGGCTAGGGGCGTGCCGGCGGTAGCGAGGGAGACTGATCGAGGCTGGGGACGCCCCGGCGGCGGCGGGGGCAGGAAGGAGGCTGTGCGAGGTGAGGGAGGGACACGTGCGAATCAGAGGAGACGAGGGGGAAGAGAGAGAGTGGGGGAACATGTGGATGTGTTTCGGTGGATAAGGTTCACAGGGCGAGAGAGGCGAGAAGTGAGCACCGAACGTGAATACATCTTGCGCGGTCACAAGTTAGATTCGGCGTTAAGTGGGACCCCACTTATATCCCATTTTGAGGTCATTACAAATTTGTCAGTTCAAAAACTTGTTTAAAATTTGATTTTAGAAGGTAGCCTACAAGCAGGACATATGCGAGATCACGCTTGCATCCCTAGGCAGCAACAATCCAACAAAAAGTAAATACAAGCAGGACATCTGCGAGTAGGAAACTTTTTAGAATGTACTCCCTCCGTTTCATAATTCTTATTGAAATATTACATATATCTAAACACTTTTTAGAAATAGATACATCCATTTTTAGTCAAATTTGAGACAAGAATTGTGAAACGGAGGGAGTATATATGGAACAGAATCTCAAGCAAATTAACTAGCAGTCGCAACTTAATCTGACGAAACACACCCTAGTTTTGACCATCTAAATACAACCAAACCAACCCACGAGATGAATACACGATCACACACATGGACAGAGACAAATCTGTCACATGAGGCCCGGGCGAGAATGGAAGGGGAAGTGCGGCGTCGTAAGGGCAGCCCGATCAAGGTTGCTGCTCCTCTTCTTCTTCTTCACCTCCTCCGTCGTTACACCTTGCTGCTGCTTCTTCTTCCTGCCATGGCCACCAGCACCATTCACAGACGGCGATGAGGAGGAGTTGCTCTTGGGGACTGACGGCACGCAACAACAGAACAACCCCATTTATATATATATCTATAGCCTTCTTCCTTTTCCCCTTCGTTTACAAGCTCTCTCTTTCCTTCTGCAGCTTTATAAACTCGATCTGCTGTTCTTTCTACTCTCTGTCTGTGTGTTGGTAAAGCGGAGAGGTTCCTGGGCACCCTTTTATACTGAACTCGATCTCCAAACTTCCACCTGAAGGTTGCTCCTATAGTTGCTCCTCTCCTGCTCCCGATTTTCTTTTTATTATCCAACACAATGTTGACTTGTGCACCTCGTATTCCTTAGGCACCGTGAGCACGCAACTTTGTAGTAGCTGAAAGGGCTGACATGTGGGCGAGAAGAACTTAGGGCCATCTTGTCAGTGAGAGAAGTGGATGGTGTGGCTGGTAACTATCGTTTGCTCTGGGCCTCTTGGATTTTTCTTAGGCCTTGGTCATGTAGTAAACCGAAGCACCTGGATGAGGTTAGGAGGCGAGCTTCCTTGGCAGGCAAGCCTCTCAGATAAAACAGACTTCTTTCTTTTATTTTTTCTATATTTTCCGGGAAAACGATTTTGTGCATGTGGATTGAAAATGAAAGCTCTGCCAATCATCGATCTCTTGGGATAGAAACTGGGTGGAAGCCCTTTTGTTTTGACCATGCATTTTGCTTCTCTCTTTTAAGAATTGTTTGCTTGGATCTAAGCTTAATGGACCAAACAATCTCACTCTACATTTCTTTTTCTTGAATTGATCACGCAAGTAATATAAGCGTACCGATCATGTCTTACTCTCGGTTACACATATGTAGATAACGCGCGTGTTTAGTGTAAAACAGGAAATCATACGAGTTTGGCCCATACGGTAATTTTCGGAACTCTGAGAGGCCGATTAAATCAAGTGATAAGAGTTCAAATTTCAGGTCCATCTTGCTAAGGTTAGAAGAGTTGCACCACCTGCACTCTATCCCCTTGGCACCACGCAATATGCTTGTGTCATGTTTCGTGAATCAAGTTGATATCATTAGCTTACGTGGTTTTGACTTTTGCTAGCCAGAACCGTATCACGTAAATCGACTTGCATTATGACCGAGTTGCTATACAAAGAGGCGCTCTACCGAGAAGAATCTTGACGCAAACCCATCTCCGGGCTTTGGTCAAAAAAAAAAACCATCTCCGGGCCTCCAGGCCTCCATAGCCCTCAAAGCTCGTCCACCGGGCCTCCTCCAGGCCCGCCACGATCCAGCCCACCCACACAAACACTCCTCTAGATCTATTTATCCTGTCCTGCCCTATCTCTGCATAGTTCCCCTTTCTCTTTTTTCCATGCCACTTCGGGACTCCCCAGTCCCCACCCCACTGGCCCTGGCCTGCACTGCACTCTCACGCGCTGACACCCCGCATCAGCTTTTGCATCTGACACCCCTCTCTCTCCAGCCCCCACACCACCAATGCATCAGCCGCAGCAGAGCAGAGGGCGCCGCTGAACCCATAGAGCTTCGCCCTCCCTCCCTACTGCGCCCCTCCCTCTCACAATTTATCCGCCCCCAATTTGCTTCCTTTCTTTCTCCCAGTCCCAGGTTTCTGCTCCCTGGGCGTCCGTTTCGTTTCTTGGGGAGTTGTTTCCAAAGGTAGGGTTCTCGCCCCTCGTCTTGTGTCCGTTCTCGATCCTTCGGTCCGGTTGTACAGGCAGCGCGTGGAAAAGCTGGTGAACGTCTGATATGTCTGGGCGTGTAGTGTAGTGTTCACATCTAGGGTTGTTCTTGGCTTTGGGGAGCAATGCTGTCCAACTTTTGCGATTCCTTTGGTTCTTGTGGATGAATCTCCAGGCAATGCTGCTCTTTTACGGCAATTTCGTGTTTTTATAGTCGTTGTTGGTCAAATTTGTTTGATTTATACGCCTTGATCTGTTTTTGGGGTTCATAGCATCCACAGGGGTCTGATATTGGAAGTAGACGCTGTTGGTGCTGCTGCGTATTGTCGGTGTTAATTTGTTTCGCCTCTATGTTTGTGTGCTCTTTTGGGGGCAACTGATGCTGGTTTGCCCTAATTTATCGTATAGTCAACGATACCGCCTTGAAGAGCCCTCCCCCCCCCCCCCCCCCCCCCCCCCCTTATCTGAATATTCCTGCATGGTCAGAGGGCATAATCTGTGCTTTTTGTTCCTGTAGAAACTTGGGGGCAACAATTGACTGGATTTCTTGAAGAAGAGCACCGTCGAATCTGTTTCACATGGTAGGGTCATGTCTATTTGGCTATGTTAATGATTTTTAATTGCCACTATCTGTGATAAAATGATAATACGAAATGTTTTGCATTTTGTCCCAACACTTATATGGATGAGTTTCCTGTTCATGTAGATGCCCAATTTCAGCAAACAGTGACACCATTGATTGGTTTGGCTTTGGTAGCCTCTGCTTTCCTGGTAAATTTCTTTCTCCCGATGGAAATGCTGTTAACTTCTCACCTATTGCTAGATCTTGTCATCTGTTTGTATTACTGACACTGCGTAACCATGCCTATTAGTTGAAGTGACTAGGTAAGGTATTACCAAGTTTGTCATACAACATAAATGTTCTCAATTCTGATAGTTTGGATTTCCTCGACATAAATGAGTTGATATAAACATGGAGCCTACTTTCTTAGGTATCGTTTGGTAATATTGTGTGGATATGTGCTATATTTCCGATGTGTCTCGTAGTTTTGGTTTATTCTACACATTCCTTTCAGTCCAGTAGATTTCCATGTTGTAGTGTTCAGATTGTAGAACTCCTTGGTGGTACGGAAATATAGAATTATAAATATCGTTAAATAGGAGAACTGGCACTAAAGGTGTTGACCACTGGGCCAGATTTGGATAGCTAAGCTCATATGTTAAAAGCATTTTCTTTCAGAAGATCGCTTGAATTATTCTACAATTAATCTCTGATCATTCCATCTTCTAGTGCTAGTAGCATGAGCAATTCAGTGTAATCTTCACCATCAAGATCTGACATGACAGCTAAGGTTGAAGTTCGCATGATGCTACACAGGGAGGTTTCTGAATTAGCTCTCCTACCATAATGGTAGCATGATAATTATTGGATAAGGATGCGTGCACTGATATGTATCTGTGCCTATCAGAATAGTTTCTTTTTTATAAAATTCCGATAGACCAATTGGATGACCAGTCTTGTTTTTACAACTACGGGAAAGAAAAACAATCAATCTGCATTCTCGCACACAAACAGCAAATTGAAGCCATCTGCCCACACCAGCGACAATCCAATGCTCAGTTTAGGACTAGATGGATGGAACAGGCTGGCACGTCCTCTTTTTGCATTTTTTTCCTTCAAATTTGTATGGATGTATCCTTATTCTTTGGATAACATCATATCTCTATCCATATGGTGTATAGAGGCAACCATGCCAAACTTGTCCAGAGCCGCTGAGAATTGCTCCCTCTGATCCGTATTAGTTGTCGAAATATTACATGTATATAGACGCTTTTTAGGCATAGATACATCCATATTTGGGCAAATTTGAGACAATTAATATGGATCGGAGGGAGTAGTATTTTATTGGTTGGGCATATGGAATCTTGTCATTGTAGAACGGTTATGGAAAGTTTCTCAACTGGAAGTGAGCGAAATTCAATTTTAGTTATAAGCATGTCTGCAGTATAAATTAAACTAAATTATGGAAGCACGGATTTGCAACAATCTCTTCAGTGGTAAGATTTGCAAAACTTGGTCAAAACGTGCAAATCAAATGTCTTACAATGTCATGATCGTCTCGCTTCTTCCTTGCACTCAAGTTGCATGTTCTGAACCACAAAAAAAGTTGCATGTTCTCATTGAATCGAAGATATTTCCGTCTGGAATTATTAGTATCAAGTATATGTACGTACTTTAGTACCTAGGTGCCGTGTACTGAGTACAGGTACGTTGTATCGTATGGTACTGTACCGGGAGTCAACGTACGGTACCTGTAATATATGGAAGTCAGTGCATGGCCAGATTGAACCTTTTCAAAGATCAGCGACATTCCTCTAAACATAGAGAAGGAAAACCAGAAAACATAATCAAAAAAATTTGGGCTGTTGCATATCTTGTCAAAAGATTACGTCATTATGGCGCTGAAGCAATAAGTGTTGCTTTCTATGTAGAACTTCTCATGTTCTCCAAGAAGTAGCTTTCAGCACTAGTGCATTGCTGAATCCACCCCATGGCATTCTAGGCGATGAAAATACCTAACCCCAAAAAGGTGACGAAGGTGATAAGAATCTCTAATTCGTTACCTTTCCCCTCTTTGTTTTTGTTTTGTTTCCATCTGTGTTCTGCCACGAACATTCGATATATGATGTTTGAGATCTTGGATATGTTGGAAAATTGGATCCTTGAAATCCAGAGATGTTGCAGCTTCGGTTTGGACTTGTAAGCTGTGGTGCCAATCATGCATTTTTATGAGAAATCCAACATCGGTTCAGCTAATTGAAGGTTTGGTGTATTTATGAGTCGACAATGATAGATTGGTGTCCAATTTAGGTAATTCTATCATGTTTCGGGTTGTGTGATAGGGGATTGGCTACAAGTGAATGGATGACCAATTATATCAGTGAAATGGCGTCTTACCTGCCATGTTCGTTTTAGAGTATTAAGTTTGCAATAATTGAGCTCATGGTGAATTTGTAGAAATGAGAAAATGGAGCTAGTGTCCCTTTCAGGAATTGTGGACTTGAAGATCAGCTGTCTAGACAATAATGATATGCTGCATATAGATATTAGGGAGTCTAAATTTGGCCAGATGTTTGGTTCCTTGTGCTAGCATGTAAGAGACATAATGTATAGAGTTTCATTATGTTCTCAAGATCCAAAGTTAGATGAACAGGAGCAGTGAGAATGCCAAGATTCATTGGATTTTGTTGATGTCCTTTCAGTTCTTTAGTTTTCTTTCCAAAATATGTCGAATCATTTTAGCTTCCCTCAAGGAAAGTTACACAAACCATAGACATTTTGGCACCCATGATATGCAGACATGCGTAAAGTCGGGTTCAATTTACTTTCAGACACTTACTGGACCTGTAGCTCAGTGTGAGCAAAGGAGCATGCATTATATCTTTTGGTTAATACTAACTCCTAGATATAGGGAAAAAGAGGCAAGTGCCAGTTTGTTTGTTTTTTCTCTGCCAGCTAGCTGTTTAAATTTATGAAAAAAAAGGTCCACCTTTTCACTTTTAACTATGCCGCATGAGTTCGATTTTCAACCTGGAACTACATATCTGTCTACTACACATCCTTCAACCAATAAAAAATCTAATCCACATTCTTCAACTAATGAAACTCCACATCCTTCAACTAATAAAACTTGATAAGATGCCCTCTCCACCCGTTTTATGTGTTTAAATATGCACAAACAAAGGGTGTCAATCTCTCTATGAAGCGTGTCAATACACAGACAGTTAGCATCATCTATATCTATACTACTACTAAAAGCTCGAGTTGTGGTGGATCCAGAAGATCTCTGCCATCGAACCGTGCTAATCCAATGCCCCAAGTTGCTTCAATGATGTATGTTGTGCAACACGTTTTAATTACCCACCAATGCGGCAATGCCACACTGACCCATTAATTACGGAAACTTAACAAATTACAAATCTATCTTTTAGTTTCATGTCAGCAACTAACAGAAAGCTTTCAATCAACTATGGAAACCCTCAATTAGTTACAAATCAATCCCATCAATTCAAAATCACTACAATTATTGGATAATTTTTCCCACCAATAGATTCTCATGTATTAGTTGACACGTGCTTTGCACGTACACAGTTACTAGTTTTACTACAATGTCTATGATTTTTATATTTAACTATGCGCTTCATTCTGTCGTTTTACAGCATATTTGTGTCTGTATTTTTTAGCTCAATTGAACCATTGCTAATTGCTGCAGTTCGTGGTTCTTTCATGCAGGATTTGTGATGGATTTACAAAAACGAAATGAGATGAGTCTGAATGAGAAGAGAGAATTAGTCTACGAAGTTTCGAGATTTCCGCAAGGTGCTGCTGAGATTCTTCAATGCTGGACCCGTAGGGATCTTCTCGAGCTTATCTGTGCTGAGCTGGGCAAGGAGAGGAAGTACACCAATGTTCCAAAATCTAAGATGATTGCCTATCTGTTAAAACTAGTTTCACGAAGGAAAGTTGAGCTGAAAAATGATAAGTCAGTTGCTTTATTATTGGGGCAGAATAACCACAATGAGATGCAAAAGAAAGCAAATGGGGAACAACCACATCATGTCACTAAAAGTGTGAACTCTGATTTGTCATTATGCAGAGAGGTCCGAGCTGGTAGTTCATTGATATGCAGAAATATTGCATGTCAAGCCACCTTAAATGAAGGAGATGCATACTGCAAGCGTTGCTCTTGCTGCATTTGCCATAAATATGATGAAAACAAGGATCCGAGCTTATGGTTAGTTTGTAGCTCTGATAATCCATATATTAGTGTTTCATGTGGATTGTCATGTCATTTAAGGTGTGCTTTAAAGAATAAAAAAGCTGGCATTCTCAAGAATGTGTGCAACAAGTTAGATGGCAGTTTCTACTGCATTTCCTGTGGGAAGATCAATTGGCTCATGAGGTAACCTCTCGATTGTTTCCGTTTGACTAGTAAGCACAACGTGCTACTGGTTCTTGATCAGTTGTAGTCAATTGTGATATCCCTACTTCTTTTTGTGCCAAGTAATTTTAAGGCCACATTTCACCTGGAAAATTTGAGACAGAATTGTCTATCTTTCTGTAAAGGAACCATTGATTGGAATATCCCCTACGTCTAGGCATCTCTCTGAAAGTTTCGTTCTTAAACAAAAATCTGTCAGTTAATCTTTTGGTGTTGAATTAAAAGAGTTATGGTAGTCTATTAGTACTTTCCTTTTACTAGTTATCGTCATGATGAGACAGTCTTTACGCTTTTCATCCGTCCGTTAACAAATTTCCATAAATAGAGGGAATGCCGGAAGGGGCATAAGTTCGATAATTCCACACTATCAATAGTAAATCCCTCTCAAGTTGCAAATATTGTTTCTTTTATATCTCTTCCCTGTCAAAATTCTAACTGTGGTTTTTCACGTATTACCTTTTCCAGGAACCTGAGGAAACAACTAGAAATTGCAAGGCAAGCTAGAAGAGTTGACGTGCTATGTGAGCGATTATCGTTGAGCCATAAAATGTTGAAAGGGTCTGAACACTACAAGGAACTTTCAAACATAATCAGCTCAGCTGTGAAAATACTTGCGAAAGAAGTTGGCAGCGCATTGGATCAAGTGTCTGCTATCATTGGGCGGACCCTGGCTAACCGCCTTACTTGTGCTGCTGATGTTCAGAAACTCTGTTTGTCTGCACTAGAAATAGTAGCCTCTACAGTGGCAAGCACCTCAGTGCTTGAGGCAAACAATAATCTGGAACCCCTAGGTAAGTTCGTATGGTATTTGACTTACTAGAACAGCAGTTGCACTCTGAGAACTCATCCTTCCAGAAACTAGTATCAGTTACATGTATCTGAAAAATGCAATGTTGTAGACTACAACTGTGTATTAATAGGTGGTACTTAATTTTGCAGGTTACCAACCCCAAATTCTTTTTGAGGAGATCACACCATTTTCTTTAGTTATTGTATTGAAATATCAGGATAATATCTATAAGGAGGACATTGACGGTTGCAGAGTTTGGCACCGAAATGCCAAGGTGCTCAACTATCCAGTGGAGCCCACATGCCACATACTGAGACCAAATACTAGGAACCTTGTTTCGGGTTTAAGCCCTTCAACGGAATATTTCTTTAAGGTTTTGCCTTTTGGAAGCACACTGCGGTTCGGTGAATGTGAGGCAAAATGCTCTACACGGAGCCTTGACCGTGGCAGCAGCCAGTGTTCAACTCAAAATTCTGAGAGCTTGTGCATCAAAGAGGATGTGTTGCGGTATCAGAAAAATGAGTTGAATTTGCAGAAACAAGAAAGGGTCATCCAATATGACTCGCCTAAGGCTTCTACAAACTCAAGTGAGAACAATGAGTCCCCTGACAGGTATTACAAGCGCACGAAGATTGCAAGGTTGGATGGCACAAGTGACAATGATGAAAGCCAGTTGCCACCGACATCGGAAGTTCTACCATTGGCTGGTTCAAACTCTTCTCCTTCAGAAGCTCCCAACAAACCCGACTGGCTTAGCAGCACCCCTGATTCGGCATGCAAAAACTATGTGGAGCAGCAATACGAGTACTGTGTGAAGGTGATCAAATGGCTGGAGCACGGAGGACACATGGACAAGGAGTTCCGAGTGAAGTTCCTCACTTGGTTCAGCCTGAAGTCATCGGCGAAGGACAGACGCGTTGTTAGTGCCTTCGTCCATGCTCTCATCAGCGACCCAGCTAACTTAGTCGCGCAACTGATGGACGCATTCATGGATGTCGTCTGTAGCAAGGAGAAGCCTGCTCAATCCAAATTTCCATGCTACAAACTTTGGCATTAAAGGTCTCCATTTCCGCTGCGATTCTCTTTATTTTGAGAGCAACTGTATGCTGATTGGACAACGAACCATTCTAGTTATTGCTCTTTGTTGATGATTGTTCTGTTGTTTCTGAATTGTGGTGGTTGGACCATTGGGCAATGTTAGGTGGATAAACTATGCTCCGAAGTTACTGGCAAGACATGAATATCAGTAGTTAGGTTGATTTTAGATGCTTCAATTTAGGTGATCTGGCCCAATTAATGTCCCATTCTATTTTATCATAAGTTCTGTCAGTTGTATGCATATCTGGAATGGTACTGTGAATCTTTTTTATACCGCGAATGGTAATGTGACTTTGCCACCTTGGTAGCATTAACTGTTGTGAATTTCGTGAAATCATATTCTGATTAACGCATGTTTTATTGATAATTTTCTTTTCGAGTGAAATGTTGATGTGGAGTACGAGCATGGACAGAATACATTTAGGTGAAATGCACAGCAACAAAATAGAGTAAAATGCACCGGAGGTCCTAATTCTTTCGCAAATGTCCCAAGTTAGTCCCAATTCTTTAAATCTGCACATTTTAGTCCTAATACTTTGATAAGTGGTTCATCCCAGGTCCCTTACTCGCTCTGGCACGTGCCGCCTGCCTACGTGGCTGTTCGGGCCCACCGGTCAGGTGCCACGCGGACTGCGCTTTTGCACATAACCCCCTCATTTCTCTTCTTCTCTCCCATGTGAGCCCAACCTCTTCTTCTTTGTTCCTCTTCTCTCTTCCTCTTCTCAGCGACACAGAGGCGACCCGACGTGCGACGGCGAAGAAACTGCCATTGCCGGCGGCGGACGACGCAGGCCACTCCGCCGAGATGGCCCCAGTCCGCCGGGAGCCAGGCGCCAGCCAAGCTATGTACGGTACGTAAAACCCTAGCCTGGCGGAAACCCTAACCTAACCTCCATTGCTGTTTTCGCGATGTATTAGTATGAATTAGTTGTAGCGGATGATAGGCAGAAGTAGTTTCGTATGAATTTGAGCACAAATTTTGTCATTTATCTGCTTAGGACCCAGTGATTCATTGTTCTCTGTAAGCATCAGTCATGGGGGATTCTTTTGTGGCTTCAGGGCAAACAGGTCTTATGTAGATGGTAGTGTTGCTTGGTTTGATGGATGAGAGGTTGAAACTTGGTCACCTCTTTGGATTAAGGACTTCCTAAAACAGTTGGGCTACATTCACAACAAGTGTAAGGTGTACTGGCTTCTTCCTGGGAAGAACATGGGTGATGTATTACGCATTGTTGACCGTGATGCAGACACTTTAGCAATGGCTTCGGTTGTTCCAAAGTTTATGGTTTTCTCACTCTATGTTGACCATAAAGATGAGCTTTATAGCAACCTCTGTTTGGATGATGTTTGCATTGTTGGCTCACCACCACTGCCTCCTGTCTTGAACCCAAGGAAACCAAGCATGAACAATGCACAGACTAGCCAAGCAGCTAAAGAGAAAGAGAGATTGCCTGACCACAATGTTATGCACAGGAGTAGAAGGAATGTTGAACCAGCAGATGGAGATGTAGATGCTGATGGAAGTAGTTCAGATGACATTGGTTCAGAGTGGGTAGACTCTGACAATGAGATAGGAAATGATGATGATGATCTATTTGATGACTGGGTTGATGATGTGCATGATAAGAGTGCTGACAAAAAGAAGAAGGCTAAAGAAGAGTGTGACAGTGACTATGATTCTGAGGAAATGGACTTGCCAGAAGATGATGAATCCGAAAATGAAAAAGTTATAGTAGTGGATGCAGCAGGAAACAGACATAAAAAGAAGACGGAAGTTAAGCTGACAAAATTCAAGCTTGAACATATGAAAGTTGTCAATTTCCATTTAGGCATGGTGTTTCCAACTGTTGGGCATCTAAGGCAGGCAATACAAGAGTACATCATTCAGAACAAAATCCCTATCAAGTATGCAAAGAATGACAAGCAAAGGATTAGGGCACATTGTGATGAAGATTGCAGCTGGTTCTTGTTTGCTGCCCCTGACAGTAGGACTCAAAGCTGGGTTGTGAAGAACTTTGTTGGCCAGCACACATGCTCAAGGGAGTGGGAATTGAGGCAATTCACTGCAAAGTACTTAGCTGCCAGGTATACTGAGTTCTTTAGGGCATATGATAAGATGTCTCTTAAGAATTCTGCAAGAATAGTTCAGCTAGAATACAACATGACACCATCCAGAAGCAAACTGCAAAGAGCTAGAAGGTTAGCAATGAAGAAGATCCATGGAAATGAGTTCAAGCATTAGAACATGTTGTGGGACTATTCAGCTGAGGTAAGAAGATCAAATCCTGAATCAACCATGTTCCTTAGTCTATTAGATGGCAAGTTCAGTACCATGTACATGTCATTAGATGCTTGCAAGAGAGGGTTCTTGGCTGGCTGCAGGCCCATCATTTGCATTGATGGATGCCACCTGAAGACAAAGTTGAAGGGATATGCCCTAGAGGCAATAATATTGTATCATTATATTCCCAAGTTTGTTTATTTCTATGCTATAATTGCAATGGTTCTTGAATGTGAGATTCGGAGGAAAACTCATTTGCATATGTGGAAACATAAACCCTAATTTAAAGGTCTCTAGTCATGCCTCTTTGACTAGCTTGTATATAATTGATGATTCTATTTTCCTGATCATGAGCATATGATGCTGGTTATATATGAGAGCACATTGTTGGTTGAACAATGGTGTTGGATTGACCCAACTAATAATATACCGAGAGATCACATTGATTACTTGTTATCGGTATTATTGTTATTGTTGTAATTATCATTATCCTTAGACCATGAGAATATCGTATGATATTTATATCCGAAGGATACTTTGGTGTTACCTATTGTTTCCCGTAATAGGGTTATCATGACGGATACTTTGGTGTTACCTATTGTTTCCCGTAATAGGGTTATCATGACGGTGATTTCCGGGTACTCCAGAAAGTATGAATTAACTCGATAGTTGAAGATTGGGATTTGCTCCTCTATCGGTGGAGAAATACACTTAGGGCCCACTCGGTACGACGATATCTATCACCGTCTGGCCAGACACAAGAATGATATGATCATGGAGATATCGGAGTACGGAACGAGTTAAAAGTACAAAACCGGTAACGGGGATAACTAGGTACAAGTGGAACAAGGGTTGGTTCACGGGCGTGCCGGAAGTCTCACCCCGGATTTTGTAAACGTATCGCGAAGCAAAAGAAAATGGTTTTTAGTAACAAATGGTTCGCTCGAAAGTCTTCGTGGATGTGTAGTAATTATTGAGAGTGTCCAGGCTCTTTAAATAATTATTTACCGGGTCACAGCTGCACATTTCCGAACCTACGCGGTCACACGCTTAACAACGAATGGTTATTTCAAGGTCTAGAGTTTGGAATTTGGTCGAGAGTTGAATAACGAAGTTGTTCAGAATGACGAGACATATTTTCTGGAGGTTTTAAATGTGATTTAGGAGTTCAGAAATGTTCGGAGTAATCACGAGTGCTTCCGGAAGGTTTTAGAAGCCTCTAGAAGGATCCGATGGAAATTCCGGAAAGTCAAATGGCAAAAGGTCAAAAGTCAAAGGTAGGTCAAACCCTGGTCAAAGGTTGACCATGGGGGCCGGCCATCTTGGTTTGGAGAAGGGGATATAAGACTCCTATTAGGAGTCCATATCTATTCCTATTAGAGGTAGGAGTCCTACTCCTTTTGGAGGAGGACTCCTTTCCCCCTTTGGCCGGCCACCCTCCTATATAAGGAGGGGAGGGGCGGCCGGCTATAGGGCACTCTCGCTAGTTGTCCTTTGCCCGTCAAGTCCGAGCTCTCTCCTCTAAAGTTTAGACGTCTAATTAGTAGATCATCTACTTTCCGATCTAGTTTCTTCCGGCGGTTCTTCGTACTGGACGTCGAAGTGCTGCTGAACTATTCCTTCGAGACGTGTGGATACGTGTGGAGAGATCATCCACTTCAATCTTGCGAGCGGATCGCTGTTCGGCTACTTCAAGCTTTCAGGCGCAGCAGATCGTGCGAGGAATACTCTCGCGGCTGGGAGGTATAACCTAACTACGTGAATCTGCTACAGGCTTCAACGACAATCTACTTCCGCTACGGTTGTTGGTACGTGATCAATCTATCGCATCCGCATAGTGATCTTGGTTGGTTCGTTCGTAGGAAAATTTTAAATTTCTGCCTACGTTCCCCTTCAAAAGTTTGGTGGGCAGCTCTTGACAACAGTGGGCCTGGATCCAAATGACTGTATTTTCCCTGTGGCCATGGCTGTTGTTCAGGTGGAAGATACTCCAACCTGGAAATGGTTTCTAAGGACATGGATTGAGGATCTTGGCATAGAGAACACTAGCCAATGGATTATCATGAGTGATAGGCAAAAGGGGTTGATCAATGCTGTGAATGCTCTCTTCCAGATTCACATCATAGGTTTTGTGTGAGGACTCTCCACCAGAACTTTGCCAAAAAATGGAAAGGTGATGTGTTCAAGAACAAACTTTGGGCCATTGCAAGGTCATACACTCATGCTGACTGGATGAGGAATATGGAGGAGATGAAGCTGCTAGATGAAGCTGCACATGACTATTTGGAGGCAATTGAACCTAGTGCATGGTGCAGAGCATTTTAGTGAATTCCCCAAGTCTAACATGCTGCTGAATAACAATTGTGAAGTGTTCAACAAGTAGGTCTTAATTAATTTCTCTTTTACATGCCCATTTAATTTAGTTATCATTACCTGCACCATATGCCCATTTAATTTACTTATCATTACTTGCACCTAGGTACATACTTGATGCTAGAGAACTTCCAATACTTAGCATGCTAGAGAAGATAAAAAACAAGCTCATGACAAGGTTTTACTCTAAGAACAAAGAGTGTGAGGAGTGGGCTGGCAACATATGCCCAAATATTAGAAAGAAGTTAGATAAGCAGGCTGATATGGCAAATAACTGTTTCTTCTTACTTGCTGGCAAAGGAGTGTTTCAAGTTACTGGCTTGATTGGGCAATATACAGTGGACATTATGAAGGAGGAGTGCACATGTAGGAGTTGGCAGCTGGCAGGGATACCTTGTAGGCATGGCATTTCTTGTCTAAGGCATGAAAGGATCAAGCCTGAAACAAGGGTATCACTATGCTACCGGCTAGATGCTTTTAAGCAGGCATATGGTGAGGTCATAATGCCATGCAGAGATCTCACAGAATGGAAAAGTTTGAATGGGGTTGAAGTTCTACCACCAAAATATGACAAAGTTGTTGGCAGACCAAGCCTGAAAAGGAGGAAAAATCCTGTAGAGGAGGAGCAGGACACAAGGATGAGCAGGCATGGCATTATTGCACGCTGCAGTGCATGCAACCAACCTGGACATAACAAGAGGAGGTGCCAAGAATTAGGAAGGGGTACTGCTGCTACTGCTGATGCTGAGCAACCCCAAAATGATGTAGATGCTTCAGCTCCTCAGCCTGCAAATGCTCCAGCTGGTTCAAAGAAGAGGAAACTACCTGTCAAAAGACATATAATTCCTGCAGATGCTCCAGCTCCTCAGCCTGCAAATGCTCCAGCTCCCAGGAAGAAGAAGCAGATTCTCAAGAAAAACCTCAGTTCTAGCTGCCAGGTAAAATGATCTCCATTTTCATGTATATCAGTACTAATTCTCTTGCATAAACATGACAAATCATTACTATCTAACATTTCTTGCAAGGCATCAACAAGCCCCAAGTGTTGCTTTGTCTGGAACAACTGACTTCCATGGAGTTCTCCCCCAGAACCTTTCAGTGCTACAAATATTGTCACAGGTATGCATTTCAATAAACTCTTTCAGTAAACTCGATCAATAACAAGATATTAACTTTGACCAAAATTTGCAGAATGCTTCAACTCAGCAGTCCCAAGCACCAGGCCCTCTTCCGAGAGTACATTCATTGCAAACTACAAAGAAGCACTTCCTGTGCCAAGATCCACCACTGCTACCAGGACACTTGGTCTAGCAGGACAGAAGAGAAGGAAACCAAAGCCAAAAGAAAACAACTGACCTTAGAAGAACCTCAAGAAGGGGAGTACATTTTGGACAGGAAACTGCACATTTTGGACGGACAGACTGATAGTGCACATTTTGGATAGACAGTTGTTAGTTATGGTTCTATAGTTCTACTAAGTGAACTGTAATGCAAAGTGAACTGTATTGCATTGCTACTTATGTTCCTGTAGTTCTACCAAGTGAACCTGTGTTTTGGTTGTGACTACTCTTTGATGTTTTGGTACTTACTCTTTACTTTGCTATGTGAACTGATGGATGCTGAAGAATGACTATGGATGTTCATGAAAGTACTTTGCATTGTGAATTTTCTGCTGTGTTGTCTGTTTGATACTGAAATGTTGTCAAAAATTCTTGTAATTTTCATTCAAATACAAATAGAACTCTGTCAAAATTTTGAGTCAATATCAAATAACATAATGCAATGCCTCACAGTTTAGGGTTGGCTAGAAATCTCTCTAATTGAGACCATTCAGCTGACAGAAAGGAGCCAAATTTCATTCATTACAAACCAAAGTTCATACATTTGAAATAGATGCTCTCTCTTTGAAAACTCTTATTTCTGAGCCACCACATACAACGACAGTGCAACAAAGACTACAAAAGCACATAAAGTCATCCTACAGGTCACAACCAAAGCATCCATCTTCTCCACCAACAATTTTATCTCAGAATTCTCCATTTTCATTTGCTGCTGCTTCTGCATCTTCAGCTCAACCTTCTGCTCCTCATGCAGCTCCTCCTTCTGCTCCTCTTCTTCAATCTCTCCACCCCAATAAGTGCTTGGAATCATCACACCAATGCTTGACAAATAATCAAGATAGGAATCTTCACCATCTTCCCAATAGAAAAACTTGCAACCCCTAGTTCCAATCTGCCCAAATCAAAAGTTCAACATGCTCAGATGAGCCCCCTCCTCAAATCGGCCGGCGGCACAAAGCAAACAAATCCAAGCGAAATTTGTGCATATTATCAAAGATTGACTTCTCTTACCATGTGGTTAGGACACTTGTAGAACACCCTGCTCGGATTTTGCTCTGATTTTGAGACTAGGCGGACGACACCTCGGACACGGCAGCAGGGGCAAGTATCCAGCGGCAAAACACATGTAGGGAGCTCTGTAAATGGCGCCGGCGCTGCTCCCTTCCTCCCTCTCTTCATCGCCGACGAATTTGAGCCGAACTCCACCCAACGTCGGTTAGGGTTCACGCGAGGGAGAGAGGAGAAGAGGGGAATAATGGGGTGGGCTCGCGGGGGAGAAGAAAGAAAGAGTGAGGGGGTTATGTGCAAAAGCGCAGTCTGCGTGGTACCTGACTGGTGGGCCCGAACAGCCACGTAGGCAGGCGTGCGCCAGAGCGAGCAAGGGACCTGGAATGAACCACTTATGAAAGTATTAGGACTAAAATGTGCAGATTTAAAGAATTGGGACTAACTTGCGACATATGCGAAAGAATTATGACCTCCGGTGCATTTTACTCAACAAAATATGCTAATAATGCGAAGAAGTGTTATTGCTTAAATTTTTAAGTGCGTTTGGCTTTAGTTTTGACGTAATGACATAAGAAAAAAATCAAATCAAAAATATTTTTTAGTAAAAACTAGAAAGCCACAAGTTTTTTTTTCAAGGATCAAGTCTGAACACATTACAGACTGACACGTCAGAGTACGGATAGTATACTACTAACTCCAAAGCGGCCCAAATTCCAAATTGGGATTGCCCACCATACACCAGACCCAGAAAATATAACCCAGCCCAACACGCAACAGCCAAAGCCTCCTCCACCAGAACCTCCAACCGGCTCCGATTGCAAGAGAAAAAAAAAGGTCGACAGAACCGAGACGAAGAGGAAAGCTCCAGCGACCGCCGCCGCCGCCGCCATCGATGGATCCGAAGCTCACGGAGGTCACCCAGCTGTTCGCCCGCTTCAAAGCGGCCTACTCCCGGAACGACCTCGACGTCTGCGCCAACCTCCTCTCGCAGCTGAAGGTGCGCCCCCGAACCCTTCCCTCCTCTATCTTCTTCCCCCGCCGCCGCCGCCCCCTCTACCCCTTGCCTCCGCCGGCTTCCCTTGCCGGAGCTCGGGCCTCGTCCCTTCTCTATATATAGTAGGTTTAGTGGTACTCGCAGAAAAAAGGGGGTAGGTTTGGTGGTGTCGACTTCGAGGCTGTTGGCTCTATGCCTTCTGTGGTCAGCTCGCCGCCGGGAAGGAGTTCCCGCCGGAGTAGACAGATGATGCGCTCGGATCCCGTCTCCCTCGTCGACCAGGTTGCCGCGGAATTCCGTCGATCCGGTGCAGATTCGGCCGGAACCCCATGAAAAGGCTCCTTCAGATCTGCTGGACCGATGCGCCGCCGCCTCGGTCCCTAACCCTGGTCCATGGTGGATCTGCCCAGTGATGTCTCAGTTCCATGTGTGGCCGAAAGACTCGATTTCTACTTGGTTTGAGAGCATTGTTGTGTTTGCCCATGTGATTTCCATACAGGAGATGTAGAAATTTTTGTGAATTGACATGGCAAACTCCCTCCATTTGCAGGTCCTCCTCACCAAGTTCCCCAGCCTTCCGCCATCGTTCCAGCAGACACCGAACGCCGTGGAGGAGCTGAAACTTGCGAGTAAGATAACTTCGCTTTAATGTTTTTATTGTTTAGCAATCTAGTATGTGGGTAAGTTCATTTGTGGTTCATAACGCCTGAACTGTGGGTTAGTATTGCTCATTTGGCTCATGTCCTTAGATGCTTAACTTTCTTATGTGCGAGAGTGATGTTTCAGTTTGATGACAAGATTCATTGGATGCCTATTTTGTACTCCTGGGCGTAAATGTGTTGTTTTTAGAAGAAAACATGTGTCTATATTGTCATGGTCATGTAGTCTGGCAGCAAATTTCTGTGGCCCCTCCAATTATTCATACTTCATAACAGAGCAAGTACTAAGATCAATCTGAAACCTTTCAGGGGACATTTACGAGCATGCAGTTGTTTTGAGTGTGAAGATGGAAGACCAAGATGCATTTGAAAGGGACTTCTGCCAGCTCAAGCCGTATTACATGGACACATGGTTAGTTCCTTTTTACCATCATGTACACTGTCATTTCAGTTCATATATTGTTCCCAGTTTTCTTCCATCTTCCATGGGATTATTATTCAGTAAGGTCAAACTAAAGAAGTATCCTGGCATAAGTTGCTAAATGAGTTAAACCCAACATAGTTTATTGGGTTATTCTTGCTTGAGTTATATTGCATTGTCATCTTTACTGGGTTCAGTTGAGTAGTTGAATATGAAACAGGGCTGGGTTGGCAATTTATGTGTAATTTAGTTAGTACTAAACTCTCTCCATTGCCTGGGCTACTGGTGAGCTGTGATACAGTGGCAGGCTAGCAAGTGTTTTGTTTCTTCTATATCCTAGTAGAGTTTTTTTGACATCCGATTTGCTTTTACAAATTTGCTTCATTAGACAACAGAACCTTTTCATAGCTAGCTATAAAATTCAGTCCATGAGTATTTATCCAGGAGCATTTGGATTTTTTGGCTTGCGTACATTATGCCGCGTCGCACTAAATCATGATTATGCATGCAGTGGCATAATTCCCCCATCACCGGAGGAGTACCCAATTTTGGGGCTTAATCTTCTGAGGCTGTTGGTCCAGAATAGAATTGCGGAGTTCCACACTGAGCTGGAGCTTCTGCCCGCCAAAGCACTAGATAATCTTTGCATCAAGCACGCAGTCGAGCTTGAGCAGTCCTTTATGGAGGGCGCCTACAACCGAGTCTTGAGTGCTCGACAGGCTGTGCCGCATGAAACCTATGTATACTTCATGGACCTTCTTGCTAAGACAGTTAGGTAAGTGTGTTTATCATTCCTGCTTCCTATTAGATCTCTTGGTGTACAATGCATGCAACCCCTTACTGTGATTTTTGTTCTGCGTCAGAGATGAAATAGCTGGATGCAGCGAGAAGGGATATGATTATTTGTCAATAAGTGATGCAAAGGAAATGTTCATGTTCAGCTCTGACCAAGAGCTGCAACAGTACATCACCGAGGTAAATTCCATTTCCTTCCAACTTTGTTCCCATACGTGTGAATTACGCAATACCACCATAGGTTCTAACTATTATATCGTTGACAGGAACACCCTGAGTGGGATGTCAAGAATGGCTCAGTCTTCTTCCAAAAGGCGAAGGAGTCCCAGCCCTGCAAGGAGATACCGGCTGCACCGGTCATCAACCAAACCCTCGGCTACGCGAGGGAATTGGAAAGGATTGTGTGATCTGCTCCTGTGATCTTTTGATGTTTCTCTGTAACCGTTCATGGTGCCCTGTATTATCAATACGTTCGTGATATGCTCTGGTGGCAGGCAGCTTTGGACAGTGAATTTCCATGAAAAGGTCGATTATTGGATTGTCTTGTTTACTCAGCTGTATTTCGTTAAAATCATTTGTTTGACTTAACTGTTTCCAAACTGATTTGCGGTACACACAAGTGCAGACTATCGGCAAAAATGGCAAACGTAACATTGAATTTACATGTGGTGTAATTCTTCTAGTTAGATTTTGTTTCCCTACAATTTTTTTGGAGAAAAAAAACCATAAGCTTTGACATTCTGGAAAAACATTTTTTGCTATGGTTTTTGAAGAAAACAAGTATGGCTAACGTTTTGAAAACACATCTCGATGCAAACAGACACCAAAAATCAAACACATTTAACTAAAACGAGCATGCCAAAGCTAAACTTCAGGGATGGCAACTGTGTGGATCTATGTGCCTTGTCTAATGCGTTCACCATGAAAGAACCGTTTTCATAGAAGTACTTCATACAAAAATAGCTTATCATGCAAGAAGTGTTTTCATACAACTACTTCATACAAAAGTAGTTTGAGGAAGGATTATATGTGTGAGCCAGCATTTCTTTTAACCAGACGCAAAATAAGCTGCCCTTTAAATATATCACCATCAACCATTATAATCGTGGATTTCGAGATGAAACTCATTCGAGCATTTCTTTCAACATGGTAGCACTACTGAGATATTGGAAGAGAACAAAAGCAAAATTTTATTGGGTTTGGTAAGAAAGGTCTCTAACAGGAGATGAGTATGCAGATCGGACATTTCCTCAAAAAACAAGTGTCCGAGCCGCACAACAGAGAGCCCATCACGGCATAGGCAATCTTCGACCTTGGAGTGGCAGAGGAAGGTCGAGTTTCAGATCAAAGGCTCCACTTATTCAAGATCAAACACACCACTTATTCAAGATCAAAGGGACTGAGATCCAGGCTGCACCTGATCCCAGTCCAGATCAAAGCCTCCAATTCATATGGTAGTAGTATTTTTGCCAATTCTCAGATATTTGCCAATTCTCAAAAATGGAAGATTTTCCTTACCAACGCTTCAATACCTGACCACATTCGATACATTTTTATCTATTTATTATGTAGGGGATATGTGTTATATTACATTGAACAAAGGAAATTAATCATAAAGAACGGTGTTGGGGTTTTTTTTTACAGCTAGCAAGGCTCAGAGATCTAGCCAAACTTTACCACTACTTCAAATTACTTACAACAACTTAAAATTACTTACAACAATGGAGCGTTGATTGTCAAAATAGCATCGAAGTTCTGTTGATAGTGTTCCCAGTGTATTAGTCTGTCAACAACGGTGTTTCAGAAAAAAAATGTAAGAGTGGAAAAGTGCTCTTTAAACTTTAAGGTTCATTTAAAACAAAAACTAAATTACTGCATTTTAATTTTCAAGGTGCTTGTTACTTTTGTAATGCATCGTAGGCATCCGTAGGATCAAATTCAGTGGGAGCTTAGCCTACAAATTCCAGAAAAATGAAACAAGTTCATCCGAGCATGCCAAGAGTGGAACTTCTGTGGCCTGTTGGATATTGATGCATGTCTGTCTTTGTCTAGATTCTCATCAGTCATATGCTACCTCCCTCCTACTCCAAACCATTTCGGTGTTTTTGTAGATCAAAATAATAGCCTACCAAAGCATTTTGTATTTGGAACATAAGTACTTCGTACATTGTTTGCTAAATTGGAGACGTGACTAGAGTTTCATAAACCCAAGAGTTGCACACATAATTATTTCGTTAGTACACATCATGTTCCTATCTCTGAAAATAATCCGGCCTGATGATAACCACGTGGTACTCGCATTAGTTTTTGATTCGGTTGTCGATTTTACTTACACATGCATATTTTTCGGGTACAGAAACCAAATGATGCATTACAAATTACCGATTTATATGCAATACATAAACGGATAAATAAATTGGAGGTATACTTGTTATGAGTACGCATGAGACATTTGGAAACCAAACCATTTCGATTTTTTGTATACCAACTATGCTTTCAGAGACAAAATAGCCCATTGGGAAAGACCAAAATCAAAACATATGGCACTATCGCACAAAGGCACTTTGCCGAATCGACAAAGCCCTTTTAGCCTTCAGCAAAGGCTGTTCAAGGCCTTTTTTGATGGCCTCATGTTGTTGCATAGTTCGATCGATGCAACATAGCCTATTGGGAAAGACCAAGATCAAAACAATTACGGGTCAATTTGAAAGCAAGTACAGTAGTGTATTTTGCACCAGCCATACCTAAGGTGCCATCACACAAAAACTATTTTCGTAGAAGTACAATCACACACAAATAATTTGAGGAAGCACTTCTTTTTTTTCGTAGAAGTACAACCAACTCTGAGGTACCCTTCAAATAGCAAAACCTAAAACCACATATCATTGTTTTGAGGATGAAAAGACTCGATGCATGTCTTTAGAATTCACGACTACACTAAGATATTGGAGGAAAACAAAGATTTGTTATAACTCAGAACTTTTGGTTCTGTAGTTTGACAGATCGATGGCTGCTACTGCGCATCACAAACTAGGATGTGTGCGAGTGGCAACAGCCTAATGCGCCGCGGCAGATGAACCACGCCGGCAGGGCGAGGAAAGAAGGCCGGGATGGGAAGCATGCTTGGCTCCGGTGAAGCGACGAAGCTCGGTCTAGAGAAAGTACCGGATGAGTGCGCGGCGCCATCGTCGCAACCATCACCGTCGACGTTGTACCGTCATCCTGCCGATGCTTGTACTCTGCTATTCCTCATAACCTTCAGCCAATTTTGCCGCCGGGCGAGTCTTGTTGTGCGCGTCCCAGCGATCGGCGGAGGACGTGCGGTCGGGAGGTGGACTTCTTGTGATGGGTTCTTCTCCTCGATGTGCCGATGATGCTGGGCTGATGTCGTCGTTCTTGTGCACGTCCCACCCGTCAACGGAGTCGGCGCGTTGCCACTGGCGGGGTCGAGAGGAGACATGATCAAGCAAAACCTTCTTGATCCAAATAAATGTACCAGCGAGCCAGGACCGGAAAGACAGGTGCTCAAATCGATCGATGTATCTTGGTGTGAACCGGTGAACTAAAGTATTTTCTAGAGTACAATGCAGATCATTTTTCACCAAAGCAAAACTATTTGTCACTATAAATTAATTTGCTAGTCACTCAACCAGCCCCGGAAGTATTTTCGATTTGTTCAGTAGTTTGTCTTTTGAGGTACTGGAGGCAAATGTTATCATAGCTAGAGACTAAGACCAACATGAAACTATTTGGATAATTGGATATGGTTCAATTTAAAGTCTAAGAACCTTCCCATAGAGAGTGGAAACAACAGCTCAAACGAACAATCGGCTTGTCCATAGAGCGTCCAGACAGCAATGACAATAACGTCTCAGACACATCACACGCTCTGTAGCTCATCCTACCTTGTATGTTTGGCAAATATAATACGGAGTATGTGTTTTGACATGACTAAAATCTGAAGAAATATTTTTCAAATGAAATTTCTTGGAACATTCAACAGTACACAGTAACAGCGCATCCCCATGCCCTCGAAATCAAGAAGGCCAGCAAAGAAAACTTAGCATGCTAGAATCAGAGTTTACAAGCCAACAAAAGCCATAGCTTCTGCAAAAAAATTTGGCTATAACAAGAAGGGCCTTGAATGACGGCATTTTTTGACCGAAAACTGTGCTCCACTAGAAACTTTAAGCGATCCATCGTGTCATTACAGGAATTTACAACAGCCTGAACATCTTCGGGCCATTGTGGTAATGTAAAAAATTACACAAGCACACTGCACACCAATTAATGATGTTGCAGATGCTGTGTGCAACATAGAGAGAAGAGAACAAGAAGCTCAGAACCACCAGTCAAACGGAAGGAATTTATCATGTCGAAATAAAAAAAGAATTAAAAGCTTTATTTTCCAGGATAAGATCCTAAGTTTCTGACAGTTGGAATCCACAGATTGCACTCGCTTTACAGCAGGGCAACAAACTAATTAAATTGATGCCCTCATGCTGTCGCCTGACGCTGAATACACCGCTGCTCTGCTCCGCAAGCTGTTGAACGATTAGGTGGATGAAATGGATACCACAAAATCGCACCTTCTTGTCCAGACTCGAAGAACAGCCTAGGATTAGATCATTAGAGAGATGTGTGGCGATGGGCTCTGTTGGGTCCAAATTGACCTTTGAGCTGCGGTATTTTTTGCGGCCGCTTCCAGTTTAACCCTGGAACAGCTACTCCACTAGTTAAAAAAGAAAAAGAAGTTAGGTTTCGGGTACCAGCATAGATCTAGTGGCTCGTAAAGAAAGTTTGCAAGTTTGCACAATGGTTTTCACTGGATACTTCCCTTTCATCAAAATAGGCGCCTTATGTAGAGTTGGGGATATCAATGTGTCTTGATATATACCACCACAATCTTGGCGATTTTGAAAAATGCCATTGCAATTTTTATCTTTTGGAAAATACCATTACAAATTAGAATATTCTTCGAAAAATGCCACTAGAATGGGTCAAAAGATATGGCATTTTCGAAGAATGAAAATTGCAGTGGCATCCCTACCTGGAGCGCTCCTCATGCATAAACTGTTTTCATACAAGTGGCTAGTACAAGGAGGAGGAAGGATTATATGTGTTGAGCCAGCATTCCTATCTTATTTGTACGTAGTCACGCATTTGCTTTTGTGAGTACACATTCATGCTCCTATCTCTGAAAACAGATTTGGTTGTTGCATACTTCGAGGCAAAATAACCTATTGGGAAGACCAAAATCAAAACACTTACGTACGTGTCAATTTGAAAGCAAGTATGTTGTATTTTGCGCCAGCCGTACGTAAGGTGCCATATCATGCAAAAACTATTTTCATACAAGCACAATCACACACAAATAGTTTGAGAAAGCATTTTTTTTGTGTGTATGAATCGGTGTTCCTTTCACCGTGTGAGCAAGAGAGACCAACTGTGAGGTGCCCTTCAAATAGCAAAAACAAAAATCACAAACCGTTGCTTCCAGCGAGAATGAAGGTATGCTTGATGCATTTTCTTCAGAATTCACAACTACACTGAGATATTGGAGGAGAACAAAAAAACTGTTATAACTCAGAACTGCAACTTCTGTGGTTTCACAGATCGATGACTGCTACAAGGCACTGTAAACTTAGTTTGGTGCGAGTGACCACATCCTGCTACAACTTCTGTCGTTGCCGTCCCAGATCGACGAGGACATGGGTTCTCGGAATTGAGAGGGGTGGTAGTGAGCTCTGACCTCACGAGGAGACGAAGAAAACATTCTACCTGGGCCGGCGGAAACGAGCTGGGCGTCTCGAATCGCCACTCCATCGTCTCTCTGGCCGGTTCCCTCCCCTCGGCCAGGCCAATCCATCGTCTCCGGCAGGCCGGCTTGCCGCCCCCGCCCTGCAGGCTCCCCGTGCAGCTCGACCTCGTCCTTCTCCGCCGCGGCGCCGCCCCACGCTAGGCTACTCAGCTGCTGTGCTGCCCAGTGGCGATTCTAGGATGAAAATAGAGGGTGGGCTCAAACAACAAAGTCCCAAGATAAATTTCAGCATTCGATTGATACCAGATTGTACTCGGAAAATGTCTTTTTACTGAAATTGTACTCCTGAAATGTTATCCATAGCTACTGTGTACATACAAAAAAAAATTAGAACGGAGCAAAATCGTATCTTAATTTACACGCTTCGAGATAAAAAGTTTTTTCGATGCATGTCTCAGTAAATGTGAGGATATAAATTCACTTTACCGAGACATCGAAACAACTTTTTATTGATGGAGGGACCACACATGGGAGCGATATACAAGCCAATGATGCATGGCAAGCAAAAGCTTGATCCGAAAATTGCGAGGATTAGGTTCCGAGAGCACCTGATGCTGTAACTTCAGAACTGTTGGAGGAAGGTTTTCATAAAGTTTTTTTTTTTCATCTCCTCATCACCAGCATCACACTGACAACCATTTGTTTCTACGCCTTAAATGTGACCATTCGGTAGGTGAGTGATTGCCTGGACATGCTGCATTAGAGATATGTGACCTCCACCAAAGTTGATGGTTCCTTCCTCGGTATCAACTAGTTGAATTAAATTATAATTCAAAGATTTGTGGTTGCATGTCAATCAGCTCTCACATCCCATTCCTATGACATACCTTTGAGCATCTCTACTCCGAGATCATGACGGCATTGGGATTTCACGTTATTTCTAGAGGATGAACCTCCATGTTGCTTTTTGTTGCTAGCAGGGGTTGTACGTGAATCAGACATCCTTTTCATGTATTTCTCCTTATAGTTTGACACATTGTTAATCACCCTAGCGCAAAAACCTTAAAGCAGCCAAAAACTAGATGAAAGCAGAAAATTGAAACCACCGGAGCCTACAACTGACATTCTTCTTAACAGACTATCTCAATGTTTGACATTGGTTAATTATGCTGGTTTATTAATAGGAATTTTCTGGGCTTGATGCAGAACAAGGAAAATAAGAGTCTGTCTCTGTTCATGATATTTTTCTTCGTTGAATTTATTATTGAGATAAATCACAGAAGAAATGCAAGCAATACTTCTGTGAAAAAAAACTAGCAACAATGAATTATTGTTTGAAAAAAAACTAGCAACAATGAATTATTGTTTCTAAATTATTTGCGCTAGGGTGATTAACAATGAATCAATATTTTGTTTTGTTAAATCAATGAATCAGTTCAATTTTTTTTTTGACGAAACGGTACGGCGTACCATTATATATCAAAGAAGGTCAAGGGGAACCTTAACCCGAGAGTACAAGAAAGATCAAAACAAAAGCAAAATAAAGAAAGCAATGTACAAGGGGATCAAAAGAGCTAAAAAGGTATCAACGAACATCATCCGTTCCGGAGACCAGCTTTCCAAGTCCTGAAGTATCCATCAATTCTGGACAGTAAAAATACAATTTAACTGACATTGAAAGACCGGCCCAGATTTCTCTGTGTTGCTGTCGTCCCAGATGAATGCCGGTGGTCATGGGTTCTTCTTCTTGATGTACCGAACATGACGGCGCGATGATGATGCAAGGCGTTATCATCGTGCTCCTCAGGGGATTCGGGAGTAGGCACTCGAGTGAGAAACCCCGCGGCAGACATGGTTATCGCTCGCTCAACGGACGCCATCGATCAAATCATCAGAGGCGTTCATACGGAGAAATCTGTACTGTCGGCCCAAAGTTGCTAGTAACTGTTGGCTCAGAATGGCAGAACTTAACACTGAATTTACACCTACTATTCTAATTGTTCTAGTTAGACTTTGTTATCCGACAAACTTAATTTCTGAGAAAATAAAACAGGAAGCTTTGACCTTATGAAAAAGTACCTGCCCTGAGTACCTTTTCCCAAAGGTTTTTGAAGAAAATCAAGCTTTTAGCTCGACGCGTTTATATCTATGTCCCTTCTTTCTCTAATCAAGTGCTAACGCATTATCTGAGTCCGAAAGAAAAAGAAGTCACCAAAAAGTAACACATCGGGACGGGAGATGGGACCGAGACGGCCTCTCTGCTCAGCTTCATCGATCTTGTTCTGTTCCGCTTTCCCCACCTCTGCTCCCGTCGCCAATAGCGACTCCAATAGCGACTGGAAGTGACGATGGAAGAGTGGATGGGAAGGCGGTCCGGCAAAGTGGGCGGCTCGCGGCTAAGGCATCTAAGGGTCTCTCATCCCTCGACAAGGCAAAGCTTGTTCTGATGAAGAAGAGTGGAATCTGTCCGGAGGATGGGGCACAAGGAAAAGAGGCACTGGAGAAGTACCGCGGCCTATTCAAGCAGGAACTCCCGACGAGCTTCATGGAGGCTGTCTCCGCTCTACTGGACTCTTCCCGCCAGGGGGGAGGGCTGGTTCCAGGGGCAGGGACTGCCGTCTCCGCCTAGGGTTCTGACGGCATTTCGCCGATCCGTGGTTGCAGGTTCTTTAATGATTAGCTCAAAATTAGGGGATTGTTGCTATGTGTCTTCTTGCCATGAGGTACTGCTAGTTCGAGTTGTGGTTTGTGGCCAGTGTTCGTGCTGTCAGGTTGTAGGCTTGCTGTTCGTGGTTGTGGCAGTCTGTTGTCTTTTTCTGCTAAGCTTTTGCAATTTCCTGAGTGAAGAAGATGTTAAATGAATTGCTCGATTTTAAGTTGGAATGTCCGGGGGCTTAATAACCCGGCAAAGAGGTGGGCTGTGTTCAAATCTGTTACGGAGTTTGATTGCAAAATTGTGTGTCTGCAAGAGACTAAATTGGCAGTCATCAGTCGGAACATTGTTGCTGAAATTTTGGGAGGGAGATTTGCTGACAATTTTGTTTTCAAGCCGGCGTTTGGTACGCGAGGAGGTGTATTGTTTGCTTGCACTGAGGATTTTGCCTTCTGCTCTGATTCCGTGGTGGAAACTGCAAATGCCATCACAGTCCTGGTTCGTGACAAGGCAACAGGAGACAGTTGGTTCATGACTGGGGTGTACGGACCGCAGGAAGATGCTGAGAAGATCTTATTTATTCAGGAGCTTAGAGACCTAAAAGGCATGGTGGGCAATGAATGGATGATTTTGGGAGACTTCAACATGATTAGCCGCACGGTGGATAAGAGCAACACTAATATCAACCTTCAGATGATGGGCAGATTTAGGTCTCTAATCGAGGATCTGGAGTTGATTGATTTTCCGTTGGTTGGGCGTAGGTTCACCTGGTGCAATGAGAGGGAAGTGGCTACTCTCACGAGGATCGACAGGGTGCTTGTCTCCAAAGATTGGGACTTGAGGTTCCCACAATTTCAGCTTGCACCTGCTTCTACTGCGGTTTCAGATCATTGTCCTTTGATTCTGAGCAAAATGGAGAGGAAACCATTCCGTGGTTTCAGATTTGAATTGGTTTGGCTTAATTGGCCAGGTTTTTTCCAGGTGGTTAATCTTGCATGGTGCAAACCAGTTATTGCCAGCGATCCGGTCAGGATTTTGTTTATAAAGCTTTCACGTGTTGGAAAGGCTCTGAAATGCTGGAGTCGAAAGCGATTGAAAGAGATGAGGCTTGCTGTTGATATTGCAAATGAGCTTATATTCCAGCTTGACTTGGCGCAGGAGGACAGAAGGCTTTCCCCGCTGGAGCTGGATTTCAGAAAATCATTGAAGAGCAGACTTTTAGGCTACGCGGCTATCGACAGAGCTAGATGGCGGCAGAAATCTAGAATGATTTGGATCAAGGCTGGTGATGCAAACACCAAGCTCTTTCACTTCAGAGCAAATGGGCGGCGGCGTAAAAATCATATGCCATCTTTGCAGGGGGAGGCTGGTATTGTCAAAGACCACTCCGGGAAGGAAATTTTTTTGAAAGATTTTTTTGTTCAGCTTCTTGGTGAAAGAAGGCGAAGGGATTTGAGTTTGGATTTTAATTTTCTGGGAATTCAAAGAAGGAATCTTGAGCACCTGGACGCAAGATTCTCGATGGAGGAAATTAAGACGGCGGTGTTTGAGTTGCATGCAGAGAAGGCGCCTGGTCCTGATGGGTTCGTGGGGGCTTTCTTCAAGAAGTGTTGGCATATAATTGCAAGCGATCTTGTGGCTGCGATCAGAGGTTTTCATGACCTTAGAGGATGGAATTGGCACCTCCTAAATTCTGCTAACTTGGTGCTCCTCCCAAAGAAAGATGCAGCGGCTGAAGCTAAGGATTTTCGCCCCGTGAGCTTGATGCATGGCGTGGCGAAGATTGTGTGTAAGATTTTGGCTTCTAGGCTCGCTCCGGAGCTCCAGGACTTGATTTCTATAAGCCAAAGTGCGTTCATCAAAAGGAGATGTATCCATGATAATTTCCTTTTTGTGCAAAGTGTCATCAAGAATGCACATGTCAAGAAGAAACCAATGCTGTTTTTCAAGTTGGATATTGCAAAGGCTTTCGACTCGGTGCACTGGGAATATCTTTTAGAAGTTCTTGAGAAGTTTGGTTTCGGGGCTCGTTGGCAAGACATGGTGGCGCTGATGCTGAGCTCCTCTTCCTCTCGGGTTTTGCTGAATGGAATCCCTGGTGCTCCCTTTAAGCATATGAGGGGTCTAAGACAGGGCGACCCTCTTTCACCAATGCTGTTTATTCTTGCGATGGAGCCGCTACAAGCGATGTTTGCGAAGGCGACCGACTACGGCATCCTCTCTCGCCTTGAGAACCAAGCGGCGAGGCTGCGGCTAAGTCTATATGCAGATGACGTGGCCCTATTTATGAATCCAGTGGAGAGAGAGATTGATGGGATGAGGCAGATCTTGCACTGTTTCGGGAGAGCATCCGGGTTGTTGATTAACTATGCAAAATGTTCAGTTTTCCCGATTTCTTGCCACAATGTGGATTTGGAAAGTGTTTTACATGATTTTGGTGGAACCCGGGGACAGTTCCCATGCTCTTACCTGGGGCTTCCTCTTGGTTTGCGCAAGCCAACGAGAATTGAGGTGCAGCCTTTGATTGACAAAATGTCCGGGAAGCTCAAGACTTGGAAAGGAAAGCTGCTGTCTAGGCAGGGGAGATTGACTTTGATTAACTCGGTGCTCTCCGCATCGACCACCTATTTCTTGACTTGCTTTGCGCCCTCAGCCTGGATTGTGAAGAAGATTGATCGTTTGCGAAGAGCTTTTCTTTGGAGTGGGGAGGAGGAGACAAATGGGAGTAAATGTTTAGTAAATTGGAAAACAGTGTGTGCTCCAAAAATCTGTGGGGGGCTGGGGGTAAAGGATCTAAGGGCTTTTGGTAGGGCTTTGAGGCTGAGATGGGCCTGGCATGCTTGGGATTCGGCTGAAAGGCCATGGAAAGGAATGAAATTGCCTTGTGAGCCTACTGACATGGCCTTATTTGCAGCTTGCGCTGTTATTTCAGTTGGCAACGGAGAGAGGATCAGCTTTTGGCATGACAACTGGACGCATGACAGTGCGTTTATGGACATGGCTCCGGAGTTATACAAATTGGCTAGATTCAAGAAAATTTCGTTAAGCGAAGCTGTTGGCACGGGCAGATGGATTCGGGGGCTGCACAGGCTTGATTCTTTAGAGATGCTGCAACATTTCATTTCTTTTTGGGAAAAGGTACAGGGAACCACTCTGAATGAGGAGGAAGACTCCATTAGATGGAAATTCGATGCCAGTGGTGTTTACACAGCCAAATCAGCTTATGAGGTGCAATTTTTAGGGAGAACTTCAAAGGTGGCTCTAAACTCAGTTTGGAGTGTCAGATGTGAGGGCAAAATTCGGTTTTTCCTGTGGCTTTTGTTCCAGAACAGGCTGTGGACTGGGGATCGGCTGGCTTCGAGGGGCTGGCCTCATGGAGACATTTGCTGCTTTTGCGATCAGGTTTTGGAGACGGCACGGCACCTGATTCTTGATTGCCCTTTCTCCAAAGAGATCTGGGCATCTTTCTTAAGAGAGAGGCTGAGGATGTGTAGGATCGTTGAGCAAAGTACTTTGCTAATTGGTTGGTGGAGCCGCCTGCTGAAACTTAACTCAAGGAAGAAAAATCCGGACATTGCGTGGGCTAGCATGGTCGTGTGGCATATTTGGAAAGAAAGAAATCAGCGAATCTTCAAGGATTGTAGATCATCGTCGCAAAGCGTGGCTTCGGTTATTAGATCTGAATGCGCCCTCCTGTTGGAGGAGTGTTGGGAGTAGCTTATTTCATTTGAAACCAGCCAGTTGCTTGTAATTGGCTTGGTTCTTTTTGTCAATTCATGTATACTTTCTCGTCCACTTTAATGAAAAAGCAGAGCTCCTGCTAAGTTCTTCAAAAAAAAAAAGTAACACATCATCAGAAGTTTTTGCATTTTCTTTCTTTGCATCACCATTATCGCTCAAAAGAAGCCATGGCATGTGTTTTTTTTTCCTGTTTCTGCGTTTTAATGTTTGGTTACGAATAGCACATTTGCTCCTTCTGCAGCTTCAAAATTTTGTCAAAAAGTTCTTGCTCAAAATCTAGTCAGGAAAACAGAACACAAACGTGCAACTTGTAGCTCGTATGCATGTTTTTGGTCCGGATGATTTCTTCTACTGACGGAACCAAGATCTGAACATACCCTACACCCGCATACAGAGAATGTTTCATGCCAACACAATTTCAGAAATGAGGTCGCAGATCACAGACTAGCCCTTGCTGGCATTAGCAGATGCAGATGCAACGAGACAAATATAAACTATTATAAGTAAGCGATCCATAACAAGTGTCTCAGATTTTGTACTAACTTAATACAAAGTTGTACAAGGTCTGAGACACGTAATATTGATTGGAGGGAGTAGTTAAACACACGCTACTGGAAGACGTAACCTGGTGAAGCAACAGAAAGCTTGTCTTTCACACCAACTATCCAGAATACATACATGGGACCCCTACATACATACACACACACGAACTATATATCCACAAAAGATGGTATTGGGGAGAAGATCACAGAGAGTTGTGCTCAGTCATCCCAGGCCACATCGCTCAAGTCGGACATCTGGGACGAGGAACCCGAGGAGTATTCCCAGTAGTAGTTGTCAGCATACTCACCAACATACTCCACTGCTGCTTCGTTATGAAGGACACGAGCCTCCATTTCACGTAGATCATCCTGTTCGAAACAAATGTTACGGAGATCTGGGCAGTGGACACGAGGCCAGCGTCCAGGCAGCCAGACATGCGTGAGCTTGGCGCAGCGAGCCAGGAGTTCATCGTCCACTTGGAGGTGGCGGCACGCGGTGAGGTCGACGCACTCGAGGCGTGGGCAGCCGTCGAGGATAGTGTAGACTCCTCCATTGGTCAGGCTGTCAGCTGCCAGCTGAAGGAGTTGCAGCTCGTGCAGGTTTGCCGCGATGGCAAACGCCACCCGGTTGTGCCTCGCCTCCCAGTCCCCGTAAGGGAAACCTGGGAAGAAAGGCCCAACCTCATCATCAGCAGCAGTATCTCCGTTGTCGTCGTCCTCGTCGTGGTACTGTTCAGGGGACTGTGCTGTTCCATGCTCATCTCTGGGATCGTTGCATAGTACTGTTCCATGGTCATCTCTGGCGTCATTGCTTCTGAGTTGAACCATGGCACATGGATTCTTAGGCGTTTCAGCTGTGGGCGCGCTGCGCCAAGCTGCTTGAGAAAATATGCTGGATGCTTCTGATGCGAGCATTCTATCTCTTCCAGCATTGGACATTTAGCTGCAAGCCTGGCAACTCTGTCATCCGGAAAGTATCCCGATGCGATGATTCGAATGCTCTTCAACGAGTTTCCTCTGCAGAGTTAAGAATCAAAATAAACACGATATATAAAATCAACCTCAGACAAGAAATACAACAGGACCGCATAACAAGTTAACAGTAAGCATACTTTCTCCTTAAAGCGAAGTGCTTGGAGCGATCACATAATCACATACTCCCTCTGATCCTAAATTCTTGACCCAAATTTTCCCAATATGGATGTATCTATTCTTAAAAAGCGTTTAGATGCATGTAATATTTCGACAACAATTTAGGATCGGAGGGAGTACCATAATATCAAAAGAGATAGCTCACTTACTAGGCAATAAGCGATCTGTCCTAAATAGGCTCTCCTAATTGCAGACATAAAAGAGCTAGTAGGTAAAGTCATATTCGGTTTTAGTTTGCAAACTACTAATCTCTAGAATTTGGAGTGTCCTTTGAACACCTAACTATACTAGACATGTCAGAATAATACATCATAAAAAAACTGACCAATTTTGACAAAATTTCACCAAGCCGATATGACATCACTTCACTGCCCAGGTTAAATTCCTGCTTGGCAAAAACTATTAAGGGAGGTAAATAGTGTGACAGTGCTCAAGACTGATAGGTAGTATGTAGTAAAAGGTGCAGACATTCAAGAGCAGAAATTTGGGGCCCAAAGAAAAATACCTGCTTGCAATGTAATCCAGGAGTTCGCTACTGACAAACTTCTGTGCCCAGAATGACTCCATCCGTCCGTCAGAACGATCTACGGCCACCTTTGCCATTTTGCACATGACATCTCCCGCCTTCGAGAACACCACGTTGTGCCGTGGACATGACACGAAACGCCACAAGTCAGGCAACTTGGCGGCCTCCAACCATGAGTGGCACACAAGCCCCGCACCCATCAGGATCTCAATGGTCCCAAGCTTTGTGAAGATAGCAGAAAGCGCATCAACTGTGAGCTCAGACCAATCCCTAACTTCAGGCACAGGCAAAGGTTTTGGCTCCGCCTCCATTGTGCGAGGTAGTACCTAAAAATGAGGGTATCATCAAAAAGAGAACAAGGATGACTAACTCTAATTTGCATGATGCCATGCTAAATCACAGGTTGCACACAACATAGAAGAATTTAATGTAATGTAGTTAGAAGTAGCTTCTCTGTACAAGGTAAATGTAACTTTTAGGATTAAACCTATGGATTATAGAATGGTTAAATGGTTTAGACTGAAGAAACTTCAGATCTCTAAGTCTTATATATGTCCATTTACTCTAATCAACATTCCAACTAATGTACTGATAGATGAAACATGTAAAACTCTCTGCCCCAATGCTCAATGTGTTAAGAGCATCCCCAAGAGTTTCCCTATCTCATACACAGTCCTATTTGGGCAATATGTGTTGGAAATAATCTTTCCTTAATTCACGTTAGTCTGTCTGAGTACTATTTGAGTTAGTATTAGGAATCCGCGTGTTACTTTCCTAGAGAGAGGAGAGATTTACGGGGATGAATCGTTTATAGGGACCCATAGGGAACCAAATTTTGAGGAAGCTGCTGGAGATGCTCTAAGAGACCCACACACACAATAGAAAAGAAACCAAAAGGGAGTGGTTATCTCCCTCTCTGACATTGGGTACCAATTAACTGTCAGAAACCAACTACTTAACTTGGTGACTAGCAACAATGAAATAATTTACTTGGCAGGAAGAAACTTCTTGTCAAGTTTGTTATAAAAACAAATACTTCTTGGCAATTACTGCTAGATTGAAATGATAACTCCACACCTCAGATGGAATCGAAATGAAGAACCTCTGACATAGTTACCATTGTGGAGGGAAGCGGCAGAGTCTTCATTTCAGGGCATTTTTTATGGACAATGATATCCGAGGGTCTGAGGTTTCCGTTGGGAAGCTGATCTTTCCCGTCTTCATGTTCCATTATCATTCCCTCCTCAGATTGATCATGCTGCTCCATTCTCATTCCCTCCTCAGATGGCTGATCCATCGCAACACCAGTCTAATAAAAAAAATACGCTTAAGTAGTTTATATAAATATCAGGTGCATCAAATAGTTTTTTAAGAAGATACTAAGAATTTGAAACTACTCCTAATAAATTATTAGCTTCCCTTCCATGATGGGCTAAATGCTTTTAAGCTATGAACATGGTTTAGCTAAGTTGTAAGTACAGAGCTAAAATCACAAAGCCATGCTCGAATAATCATTTTTCTAGCTAGGTTGATTTAATATCCCACTAAGATTTCACGTTGATAAAAATTTATATCCCAATGCTTAAGGTCGCATGGAGAATTATAGGAAGGAATCAATAATGAAGGAAACATACCAGCTTATAAAATCAGAACACAAAGACAATAGTTAAATGCCACATACCTCTATCTACAATCAGAATAGCCATGCCCCAAACAAAAACAAACAAGGGAAACCATTTCAGATAGATAAACCAAAAAAACGAGCCAACACAAATCATACATGCGTTAAGTAGTATACACAAGTATGAACCATGAACTGAAGTTTCAGTTGGGTGGTGCCACAAGCAGTGTGAGTCATCCACTGTGTCGGGGGGATGACCCCGGGTAGGGTCATGACGACACATGTTAGCCGGGATAGCAAGAGCAAAGCCGGTGCAAGCAAGTACGCCGGCATCCTTAAGCCGACTTAATAACAGGCCGGCATACCAAAGGTATGCCGGCATATCTATCTTGTCTTATGTGATTGCAGGATAAGCACGAGCTATCTGATCTCGGCTATGGCCGGGATGCGCCAACGGTCTTATCCTGGGCACATGGTGCAAAGTAAAGCAGCGCTTCCTTTATGATGGAAAAGCAGTCGTTGCTCACGTCGCTGTGCCAGGCAACTGCACGGTGACGCGCCGTAGAAGGACTGATGACGAAGGCCGGGGCATGGCTACAATGCGCGCCGCCTGGCAGTACGAAAAGCACAAAGCTGCATTGTCCCCTCCTGGACAATTTGGAAGGGACCATGGGGCGTACCCGGCGGGCCCGGAGGTAGCTAGGGTTTGCTTTTGGTCCACATGTCAGTGTGACACCATTGGCCTATAGATAGGAGCACCACCCCTCCCGTGAGAGGGGTTCCTCACTTAGCCATTTAGAAGTTCTCCTTCTCATTCTTCCTCCTCAAGAAACAGCTTAAGGAGCACCATTGTAGCCCTTGTTATCTCGGATAATACAACAAAGCATGAGTAGGAGCTTTACCTCACCAAGAGGGCTCCGAACCTGGGTAAACACCATGTGTTCTTGTACTGTGCGTGGTTCACATCACGCCCTCCCTCCTCCGGTTCCTCCTTCGTCCATCGGCCCCATCTTAAGCCATCATATGGCATCTGCCGTGACGCCACCACGACACACTGATCCCCAATCTGAACAGAACTATTTAAAATTGCCGGTTAAGGCCAACCCGGCCAGACAGAAGCTAGTTAGCCTAGAGATCTAAAGCTAGAAAAGAAGCACTTTGGCTAGAACTCTTGATACACAATAATCCAACTCAATTGCTTCGGAATGACCGGATTATATCTCAGAAACTGAAGAGGATCGATTGCCTGAGGCGGATTGAAGTACACACGTATATACAAGCTCTTAACTATATCTCAGGATTCAGAATCAGCTCAATTTTGGTGGATTTACCAAAACATCGACATTTTCAGCACGCACGCACGCACGCACCTCTCTGTACTTGTGCAGGTAGAGCTGGAGAGGCTCGATGTAGTCCCGAAACCCCAGCGAGGCCATCGCCGACAACAGGTGGTCTCCGGTCACGGCCTCCTGCTTCCCCTCCCTGCACTTGCCATTCGCCCTGCAACGCAGTAAAGCGCACAAGTGAACCGGCGAAACCAAAAGGTAAAACAGACTAAAGCGCCCCATTTTATTAAGCTCTGGTGACGGAGGCGATGAACTCGGAGACGGAAGCCTGCACGGCTTCCTCGGCGTCCTTGCCGATGTCGCCGTCGGGCGGGATGGCCTTCCGCATGATGCGGCCGATGTCGGCGATGGGCAGGAGCTGGCCGCCCTGCTGCTCCCTGCTGCCGCCGCCGCCGCCGCCAAATCGTGGGCTCGCCGCCGGCGCGTCCTCCATGTGTCCCACAAACCGAAACACTACCAAACCCTAACCCCTGGAAGGCTCGAGAATCGCTCGGAGGCCGGAGCGAAGAGGAGAGATTGTCAGCTTATGGAGGCGCGCGACGTGGCGGGAGCTGGGGAAGCCAGAGAGGCTCAGGGGGGGAGTGAGGTGGCGACTGGTGGAAGAACCGAAGAAGACGAAGAGACGAGGTCGGTTCGTCGACATTTGTCAAGACATTCGGCGGTTGGTTTGGGCTTTGGGCTGGCCTTTTTTCGACAGGGTCTTAATGGGCTTGCTACCATCACGTGGCCTGCTAGTGCTAGGGATTCCATCGTTTCTTCGTTCCTCCGCAGAGAAAACCAACCTCGCTCAGAAAAAAAAGATGTTGCTCTCAAAAAAAAAAAGATGTCAGACTAAAATGAGCACGCCAAAAATGAAATGGTAACTAATTTCTTCTATTTATGCTTGCGTACGTACATACTCGGAGCAAAGCGTCCATATTGTTGATTTATGTGCCATACCAAATGCGCTCATCATGCGAGAACTGTTGAGGAAGGATTACATGTGTGAGCCAGCGTTCCTTTTAACGTGAGACTAAGAGAAGCAAAATAAGCTGCCCTTTAAATATACCATCACTATCAACTATCACAACGGTTGATTTCGGGATGAAACTCCTCGTAACATTTGGTCTAGAATGGTAGAAGTGCTGAGATATTGGAAGAGAACAAAATCAAAGTTTTATTCGGTGCGGTAAGAGAGGTCGCTGGTAGGATATGAGTATGCAGCTCGGACGTTCCTGTCAAAATTAGTGCCCGAGCCTCGGCGAGCTTCGACATTGGAGTTGCAGAGGAAGGTCACATTTCAGATGAAGACCTCCACTTATCCCAAAGGGCGGTGGAATATTGACATGCAGCTACGCTCCAAGGCTGCATGGTATCAGTACCTTTTTATTATATATGTGACTCAGTGGCACACATAATTGATGTTTGCCAATTCTCAAAAAGTGACGACTTTCTCTACTTGTAATTACGAAAATACATTATCATTTTTTTCATGTGAATTGTGCTCTTATATTATAGTGCATAGTCATTCTATATATCTCTTTTCAAAAAAATAGAAAGGAAGACCAAAAATGTGTGTCGATCGATTTTAAAGTAAATATGCTTGACTTTGCACACTCGGGCCTAAGATATCCATCATGCGAAAACTACTTCCAGAGTAGTTCTATAACATTCCCACGGAAATAGTTCAAGGAAGGAACGCTTTACGTGTGAGGCCGCATTCCTTTTTTGTGCTATCACTAAGAGAGGCCAAATGTTTGATGCTGTTTAAATAGCAATTAAATATCACAAACTGTTCATCTCAGGACCGGAAAGCTTCGAAGCAGTTCCCCTAAATTAGAGACATGGGAGGAGAACAAAAGCAAGAGTTTACCAAGGCTGCTAAAAATGTTCAGTAGTAATAGTAGATGAGTGTCCAACAAGGCCAATCACTCCGAAATAGGTAGTCCAGAAACTCAACCAGCTGGGCCTTTTCATGGCGATGCATCTCTTCGGGGCTATAGCGAGAGATGGATGTTTAGCAAGTTCCTTAGGTGTACCAGTAGCATGTCAAA